>NC_080751.1:0-625000 GCF_020826845.1 Diceros bicornis minor | reverse complement strand
GTAAGGATCACATAATTCCTAACAAAGTTTTGACACAGATTCCCAATTCGGGCATTCAGAACATATAGCACGTTGCTGTAAGCAAGCACATTCTCATTCAAAGATGCAAGTTACTAGGTAGGAACAAGTTTGTATAGGTATTTCAAAGATGCCCAGAACTGAGCTAAACTTGGTATGTGTCCAACTCCTAGAAATAACTTCATGCCCCATCTCCCTTACTTCCAGCTAGTAAGGATCACATAATTCCTAACAAAGTTTTGACACAGATTCCCAATTCGGGCATTCAGAACATATAGCACGTTGCTGTAAGCAAGCACATTCTCATTCAAAGATGCAAGTTACTAGGTAGGAACAAGTTTGTATAGGTATTTCAAAGATGCCCAGAACTGAGCTAAACTTGGTATGTGTCCAACTCCTAGAAATAACTTCATGCCCCATCTCCCTTACTTCCAGCTAGTAAGGATCACATAATTCCTAACAAAGTTTTGACACAGATTCCCTATTCGGGCATTCAGAACATATAGCACGTTGCTGCAAGCAAGCACATTCTCATTCAAAGATGCAAGTTACTAGGTAGGAACAAGTTTGTATAGGTATTTCAAAGATGCCCAGAACTGAGCTAAACTTGGTATGTGTCCAACTCCTAGAAATAACTTCATGCCCCATCTCCCTTACTTCCAGCTAGTAAGGATCACATAATTCCTAACAAAGTTTTGACACAGATTCCCTATTCGGGCTTTCAGAACATATAGCACGTTGCTGCAAGCAAGCACATTCTCATTCAAAGTTGCAAGTTACTAGGTAGGAACAAGTTTGTATAGGTATTTCAAAGATGCCCAGAACTGAGCTAAACTTGGTATGTGTCCAACTCCTAGAAATAACTTCATGCCCCATCTCCCTTACTTCCAGCTAGTAAGGATCACATAATTCCTAACAAAGTTTTGACACAGATTGCCAATTCGGGCATTCAGAACATATAGCACGTTGCTGTAAGCAAGCACATTCTCATTCAAAGATGCAAGTTACTATGTAGGAACAAGTTTGTATAGGTATTTCAAAGATGCCCAGAACTGAGCTAAACTTGGTATGTGTCCAACTCCTAGAAATAACTTCATGCCCCATCTCCCTTACTTCCAGCTAGTAAGGATCACATAATTCCTATCAAAGTTTTGACACAGATTCCCAAATCGGGCATTCAGAACATATAGCACGTTGCTGTAAGCAAGCACATTCTCATTCAAAGATGCAAGTTACTAGGTAGGAACAAGTTTGTATAGGTATTTCAAAGATGCCCAGAACTGAGCTAAACTTGGTATGTGTCCAACTCCTAGAAATAACTTCATGCCCCATCTCCCTTACTTCCAGCTAGTAAGGATCACATAATTCCTAACAAAGTTTTGACACAGATTCCCAAATCGGGCATTCAGAACATATAGCACGTTGCTGCAAGCAAGCACATTCTCATTCAAAGTTGCAAGTTACTAGGTAGGAACAAGTTTGTATAGGTATTTCAAAGATGCCCAGAACTGAGCTAAACTTGGTATGTGTCCAACTCCTAGAAATAACTTCATGCCCCATCTCCCTTACTTCCAGCTAGTAAGGATCACATAATTCCTAACAAAGTTTTGACACAGATTCCCAATTCGGGCATTCAGAACATATAGCACGTTGCTGCAAGCAAGCACATTCTCATTCAAAGTTGCAAGTTACTAGGTAGGAACAAGTTTGTATAGGTATTTCAAAGATGCCCAGAACTGAGCTAAACTTGGTATGTGTCCAACTCCTAGAAATAACTTCATGCCCCATCTCCCTTACTTCCAGCTAGTAAGGATCACATAATTCCTAACAAAGTTTTGACACAGATTGCCAATTCGGGCATTCAGAACATATAGCACGTTGCTGTAAGCAAGCACATTCTCATTCAAAGATGCAAGTTACTATGTAGGAACAAGTTTGTATAGGTATTTCAAAGATGCCCAGAACGGAGCTAAACTTGGTATGTGTCCAACTCCTAGAAATAACTTCATGCCCCATCTCCCTTACTTCCAGCTAGTAAGGATCACATAATTCCTAACAAAGTTTTGACACAGATTGCCAATTCGGGCATTCAGAACATATAGCACGTTGCTGCAAGCAAGCACATTCTCATTCAAAGATGCAAGTTACTATGTAGGAACAAGTTTGTATAGGTATTTCAAAGATGCCCAGAACGGAGCTAAACTTGGTATGTGTCCAACTCCAAGAAATAACTTCATGCCCCATCTCCCTTACTTCCAGCTAGTAAGGATCACATAATTCCTAACAAAGTTTTGACACAGATTCCCAAATCGGGCATTCAGAACATATAGCACGTTGCTGCAAGCAAGCACATTCTCATTCAAAGATGCAAGTTACTATGTAGGAACAAGTTTGTATAGGTATTTCAAAGATGCCCAGAACTGAGCTAAACTTGGTATGTGTCCAACTCCTAGAAATAACTTCATGCCCCATCTCCCTTACTTCCAGCTAGTAAGGATCACATAATTCCTAACAAAGTTTTGACACAGATTGCCAATTCGGGCATTCAGAACATATAGCACGTTGCTGTAAGCAAGCACATTCTCATTCAAAGATGCAGGTTACTAGGTAGGAACAAGTTTGTATAGGTATTTCAAAGATGCCCAGAACTGAGCTAAACTTGGTATGTGTCCAACTCCTAGAAATAACTTCATGCCCCATCTCCCTTACTTCCAGCTAGTAAGGATCACATAATTCCTAACAAAGTTTTGACACAGATTGCCAATTCGGGCATTCAGAACATATAGCACGTTGCTGCAAGCAAGCACATTCTCATTCAAAGATGCAAGTTACTATGTAGGTACAAGTTTGTTTAGGTATTTCAAAGATGCCCAGAACTGAGCTAAACTTGGTATGTGTCCAACTCCTAGAAATAACTTCATGCCCCATCTCCCTTACTTCCAGCTAGTAAGGATCACATAATTCCTAACAAAGTTTTGACACAGATTCCCAATTCGGGCATTCAGAACATATAGCACGTTGCTGTAAGCAAGCACATTTTCATTCAAAGATGCAAGTTACTAGGTAGGAACAAGTTTGTATAGGTATTTCAAAGATGCCCAGAACTGAGCTAAACTTGGTATGTGTCCAACTCCTAGAAATAACTTCATGCCCCATCTCCCTTACTTCCAGCTAGTAAGGATCACATAATTCCTAACAAAGTTTTGACACAGATTCCCAATTCGGGCATTCAGAACATATAGCACGTTGCTGTAAGCAAGCACATTCTCATTCAAAGATGCAAGTTACTAGGTAGGAACAAGTTTGTATAGGTATTTCAAAAATGCCCAGAACTGAGCTAAACTTGGTATGTGTCCAACTCCTAGAAATAACTTCATGCCCCATCTCCCTTACTTCCAGCTAGTAAGGATCACATAATTCCTAACAAAGTTTTGACACAGATTCCCAATTCGGGCATTCAGAACATATAGCACGTTGCTGTAAGCAAGCACATTCTCATTCAAAGTTGCAAGTTACTAGGTAGGAACAAGTTTGTATAGGTATTTCAAAGATGCCCAGAACTGAGCTAAACTTGGTATGTGTCCAACTCCTAGAAATAACTTCATGCCCCATCTCCCTTACTTCCAGCTAGTAAGGATCACATAATTCCTAATAAAGTTTTGACACAGATTGCCAATTCGGGCATTCAGAACATATAGCACGTTGCTGTAAGCAAGCAGATTCTCATTCAAAGATGCAAGTTACTATGTAGGAACAAGTTTGTATAGGTATTTCAAAGATGCCCAGAACTGAGCTAAACTTGGTATGTGTCCAACTCCTAGAAATAACTTCATGCCCCATCTCTCTTACTTCCAGCTAGTAAGGATGACATAATTCCTAACAAAGTTTTGACACAGATTCCCAATTCGGGCATTGAGAACATATAGCACGTTGCTGTAAGCAAGCACATTCTCATTCAAAGATGCAAGTTACTAGGTAGGAACAAGTTTGTATAGGTATTTCAAAGATGCCCAGAACTGAGCTAAACTTGGTATGTGTCCAACTCCTAGAAATAACTTCATGCCCCATCTCCCTTACTTCCAGCTAGTAAGGATCACATAATTCCTAACAAAGTTTTGACACAGATTCCCTATTCGGGCATTCAGAACATATAGCACGTTGCTGTAAGCAAGCACATTCTCATTCAAAGATGCAAGTTACTAGGTAGGAACAAGTTTGTATAGGTATTTCAAAGATGCCCAGAACTGAGCTAAACTTGGTATGTGTCCAACTCCTAGAAATAACTTCATGCTCCATCTCCCTTACTTCCAGCTAGTAAGGATCACATAATTCCTAACAAAGTTTTGACACAGATTCCCTATTCGGGCATTCAGAACATATAGCACGTTGCTGCAAGCAAGCACATTCTCATTCAAAGTTGCAAGTTACTATGTAGGAACAAGTTTGTATAGGTATTTCAAAGATGCCCAGAACTGAGCTAAACTTGGTATGTGTCCAACTCCTAGAAATAACTTCATGCCCCATCTCCCTTACTTCCAGCTAGTAAGGATCACATAATTCCTAACAAAGTTTTGACACAGATTCCCTATTCGGGCATTCAGAACATATAGCACGTTGCTGCAAGCAAGCACATTCTCATTCAAAGATGCAAGTTACTATGTAGGAACAAGTTTGTATAGGTATTTCAAAGATGCCCAGAACTGAGCTAAACTTGGTATGTGTCCAACTCCTAGAAATAACTTCATGCCCCATCTCCCTTACTTCCAGCTAGTAAGGATCACATAATTCCTAACAAAGTTTTGACAGAGATTGCCAATTCGGACATTCAGAACATATAGCACGTTGCTGTAAGCAAGCACATTCTCATTCAAAGATGCAGGTTACTAGGTAGGAACAAGTTTGTATAGGTATTTCAAAGATGCCCAGAACTGAGCTAAACTTGGTATGTGTCCAACTCCTAGAAATAACTTCATGCCCCATCTCCCTTACTTCCAGCTAGTAAGGATCACATAATTCCTAACAAAGTTTTGACAAAGATTCCCTATTCGGGCATTCAGAACATATAGCACGTTGCTGTAAGCAAGCACATTTTCATTCAAAGATGCAAGTTACTATTTAGGAACAAGTTTGTATAGGTATTTCAAAGATGCCCAGAACTGAGCTAAACTTGGTATGTGTCCAACTCCTAGAAATAACTTCATGCCCCATCTCCCTTACTTCCAGCTAGTAAGGATCACATAATTCCTAACAAAGTTTTGACACAGATTCCCAATTCGGGCATTCAGAACATATAGCACGTTGCTGTAAGCAAGCACATTCTCATTCAAAGATGCAAGTTACTAGGTAGGAACAAGTTTGTATAGGTATTTCAAAAATGCCCAGAACTGAGCTAAACTTGGTATGTGTCCAACTCCTAGAAATAACTTCATGCCCCATCTCCCTTACTTCCAGCTAGTAAGGATCACATAATTCCTAACAAAGTTTTGACACAGATTCCCAATTCGGGCATTCAGAACATATAGCACGTTGCTGTAAGCAAGCACATTTTCATTCAAAGTTGCAAGTTACTAGGTAGGAACAAGTTTGTATAGGTATTTCAAAGATGCCCAGAACTGAGCTAAACTTGGTATGTGTCCAACTCCTAGAAATAACTTCATGCCCCATCTCCCTTACTTCCAGCTAGTAAGGATCACATAATTCCTAATAAAGTTTTGACACAGATTGCCAATTCGGGCATTCAGAACATATAGCACGTTGCTGTAAGCAAGCAGATTCTCATTCAAAGATGCAAGTTACTATGTAGGAACAAGTTTGTATAGGTATTTCAAAGATGCCCAGAACTGAGCTAAACTTGGTATGTGTCCAACTCCTAGAAATAACTTCATGCCCCATCTCTCTTACTTCCAGCTAGTAAGGATCACATAATTCCTAACAAAGTTTTGACACAGATTCCCAATTCGGGCATTGAGAACATATAGCACGTTGCTGTAAGCAAGCACATTCTCATTCAAAGATGCAAGTTACTAGGTAGGAACAAGTTTGTATAGGTATTTCAAAGATGCCCAGAACTGAGCTAAACTTGGTATGTGTCCAACTCCTAGAAATAACTTCATGCCCCATCTCCCTTACTTCCAGCTAGTAAGGATCACATAATTCCTAACAAAGTTTTGACACAGATTCCCTATTCGGGCATTCAGAACATATAGCACGTTGCTGTAAGCAAGCACATTCTCATTCAAAGATGCAAGTTACTAGGTAGGAACAAGTTTGTATAGGTATTTCAAAGATGCCCAGAACTGAGCTAAACTTGGTATGTGTCCAACTCCTAGAAATAACTTCATGCTCCATCTCCCTTACTTCCAGCTAGTAAGGATCACATAATTCCTAACAAAGTTTTGACACAGATTCCCTATTCGGGCATTCAGAACATATAGCACGTTGCTGCAAGCAAGCACATTCTCATTCAAAGTTGCAAGTTACTAGGTAGGAACAAGTTTGTATAGGTATTTCAAAGATGCCCAGAACTGAGCTAAACTTGGTATGTGTCCAACTCCTAGAAATAACTTCATGCCCCATCTCCCTTACTTCCAGCTAGTAAGGATCACATAATTCCTAACAAAGTTTTGACACAGATTCCCTATTCGGGCATTCAGAACATATAGCACGTTGCTGCAAGCAAGCACATTCTCATTCAAAGTTGCAAGTTACTAGGTAGGAACAAGTTTGTATAGGTATTTCAAAGATGCCCAGAACTGAGCTAAACTTGGTATGTGTCCAACTCCTAGAAATAACTTCATGCCCCATCTCCCTTACTTCCAGCTAGTAAGGATCACATAATTCCTAACAAAGTTTTGAAACAGATTGCCAATTCGGACATTCAGAACATATAGCACGTTGCTGTAAGCAAGCACATTCTCATTCAAAGATGCAGGTTACTAGGTAGGAACAAGTTTGTATAGGTATTTCAAAGATGCCCAGAACTGAGCTAAACTTGGTATGTGTCCAACTCCTAGAAATAACTTCATGCTCCATCTCCCTTACTTCCAGCTAGTAAGGATCACATAATTCCTAACAAAGTTTTGACACAGATTCCCTATTCGGGCATTCAGAACATACAGCACGTTGCTGCAAGCAAGCACATTCTCATTCAAAGATGCAAGTTACTATGTAGGAACAAGTTTGTTTAGGTATTTCAAAGATGCCCAGAACTGAGCTAAACTTGGTATGTGTCCAACTCCTAGAAATAACTTCATGCCCCATCTCCCTTACTTCCAGCTAGTAAGGATCACATAATTCCTAACAAAGTTTTGACACAGATTCCCAATTCGGGCACTCAGAACATATAGCACGTTGCTGTAAGCAAGCACATTCTCATTCAAAGTTGCAAGTTACTATGTAGGAACAAGTTTGTATAGGTATTTCAAAGATGCCCAGAACTGAGCTAAACTTGGTATGTGTCCAACTCCTAGAAATAACTTCATGCCCCATCTCCCTTACTTCCAGCTAGTAAGGATCACATAATTCCTAACAAAGTTTTGACACAGATTCCCAATTCGGGCACTCAGAACATATAGCACGTTGCTGTAAGCAAGCAAATTTTCATTCAAAGTTGCAAGTTACTATGTAGGAACAAGTTTGTATAGGTATTTCAAAGATGCCCAGAACTGAGCTAAACTTGGTATGTGTCCAACTCCTAGAAATAACTTCATGCCCCATCTCCCTTACTTCCAGCTAGTAAGGATCACATAATTCCTAACAAAGTTTTGACACAGATTCCCAAATCGGGCATTCAGAATATATAGCACGTTGCTGTAAGCAAGCACATTCTCATTCAAAGTTGCAAGTTACTAGGTAGGAACAAGTTTGTATAGGTATTTCAAAGATGCCCAGAACTGAGCTAAACTTGGTATGTGTCCAACTCCAAGAAATAACTTCATGCCCCATCTCCCTTACTTCCAGCTAGTAAGGATCACATAATTCCTAACAAAGTTTTGACACAGATTCCCAATTCGGGCATTCAGAACATATAGCACGTTGCTGTAAGCAAGCACATTCTCATTCAAAGATGCAAGTTACTAGGTAGGAACAAGTTTGTATAGGTATTTCAAAGATGCCCAGAACTGAGCTAAACTTGGTATGTGTCCAACTCCTAGAAATAACTTCATGCCCCATCTCCCTTACTTCCAGCTAGTAAGGATCACATAATTCCTAACAAAGTTTTGACACAGATTCCCAATTCGGGCATTCAGAACATATAGCACGTTGCTGTAAGCAAGCACATTCTCATTCAAAGATGCAAGTTACTAGGTAGGAACAAGTTTGTATAGGTATTTCAAAAATGCCCAGAACTGAGCTAAACTTGGTATGTGTCCAACTCCTAGAAATAACTTCATGCCCCATCTCCCTTACTTACAGCTAGTAAGGATCACATAATTCCTAACAAAGTTTTGACACAGATTCCCAATTCGGGCATTCACAACATATAGCACGTTGCTGTAAGCAAGCACATTTTCATTCAAAGTTGCAAGTTACTATGTAGGAACAAGTTTGTATAGGTATTTCAAAGATGCCCAGAACTGAGCTAAACTTGGTATGTGTCCAACTCCTAGAAATAACTTCATGCCCCATCTCCCTTACTTCCAGCTAGTAATGATCACATAATTCCTAACAAAGTTTTGACACAGATTGCCAATTCGGGCATTCAGAACATATAGCACGTTGCTGTAAGCAAGCAGATTCTCATTCAAAGATGCAAGTTACTATGTAGGAACAAGTTGTATAGGTATTTCAAAGATGCCCAGAACTGAGCTAAACTTGGTATGTGTCGAACTCCTAGAAATAACTTCATGCCCCATCTCCCTTACTTCCAGCTAGTAAGGATCACATAATTCCTAACAAAGTTTTGACACAGATTCCCTATTCGGGCATTCAGAACATATAGCACGTTGCTGTAAGCAAGCACATTCTCATTCAAAGATGCAAGTTACTAGGTAGGAACAAGTTTGTATAGGTATTTCAAAGATGCCCAGAACTGAGCTAAACTTGGTATGTGTCCAACACCTAGAAATAACATCATGCCCCATCTCCCTTACTTCCAGCTAGTAAGGATCACATAATTCCTAACAAAGTTTTGACACAGATTCCCTATTCGGGCATTCAGAACATATAGCACGTTGCTGCAAGCAAGCACATTCTCATTCAAAGTTGCAAGTTACTATGTAGGAACAAGTTTGTATAGGTATTTCAAAGATGCCCAGAACTGAGCTAAACTTGGTATGTGTCCAACTCCTAGAAATAACTTCATGCCCCATCTCCCTTACTTCCAGCTAGTAAGGATCACATAATTCCTAACAAAGTTTTGCCACAGATTCCCTATTCGGGCATTCAGAACATATAGCACGTTGCTGCAAGCAAGCACATTCTCATTCAAAGATGCAAGTTACTATGTAGGAACAAGTTTGTATAGGTATTTCAAAGATGCCCAGAACTGAGCTAAACTTGGTATGTGTCCAACTCCTAGAAATAACTTCATGCCCCATCTCCCTTACTTCCAGCTAGTAAGGATCACATAATTCCTAACAAAGTTTTGACACAGATTCCCAATTCGGGCATTCAGAACATATAGCACGTTGCTGCAAGCAAGCACATTCTCATTCAAAGATGCAAGTTACTATGTAGGAACAAGTTTGTATAGGTATTTCAAAGATGCCCAGAACTGAGCTAAACTTGGTTTGTGTCCAACTCCTAGAAATAACTTCATGCCCCATCTCCCTTACTTCCAGCTAGTAAGGATCCCATAATTCCTAACAAAGTTTTGACACAGATTGCCAATTCGGGCATTCAGAACATATAGCACGTTGCTGTAAGCAAGCACATTCTCATTCAAAGATGCAAGTTACTATGTAGGAACAAGTTTGTATAGGTATTTCAAAGATGCCCAGAACTGAGCTAAACTTGGTATGTGTCCAACTCCTAGAAATAACTTCATGCCCCATCTCCCTTACTTCCAGCTAGTAAGGATCACATAATTCCTAACAAAGTTTTGACACAGATTCCCAATTCGGGCATTCAGAACATATAGCACGTTGCTGTAAGCAAGCACATTCTCATTCAAAGTTGCAAGTTACTATGTAGGAACAAGTTTGTATAGGTATTTCAAAGATGCCCAGAACTGAGCTAAACTTGGTATGTGTCCAACTCCCAGAAATAACTTCATGCCCCATCTCCCTTACTTCCAGCTAGTAAGGATCACATAATTCCTAACAAAGTTTTGACACAGATTCCCAATTCGGGCATTCAGAACATATAGCACGTTGCTGCAAGCAAGCAGATTCTCATTCAAAGATGCAAGTTACTATGTAGGAACAAGTTTGTATAGGTATTTCAAAGATGCCCAGAACTGAGCTAAACTTGGTATGTGTCCAACTCCCAGAAATAACTTCATGCCCCATCTCCCTTACTTCCAGCTAGTAAGGATCACATAATTCCTAACAAAGTTTTGACACAGATTCCCAATTCGGGCATTCAGAACATATAGCACGTTGCTGCAAGCAAGCAGATTCTCATTCAAAGATGCAAGTTACTATGTAGGAACAAGTTTGTATAGGTATTTCAAAGATGCCCAGAACTGAGCTAAACTTGGTTTGTGTCCAACTCCTAGAAATAACTTCATGCCCCATCTCCCTTACTTCCAGCTAGTAAGGATCACATAATTCCTAACAAAGTTTTGACACAGATTGCCAATTCGGGCATTCAGAACATATAGCACGTTGCTGTAAGCAAGCACATTCTCATTCAAAGATGCAAGTTACTATGTAGGAACAAGTTTGTATAGGTATTTCAAAGATGCCCAGAACTGAGCTAAACTTGGTATGTGTCCAACTCCTAGAAATAACTTCATGCCCCATCTCCCTTACTTCCAGCTAGTAAGGATCACATAATTCCTAACAAAGTTTTGACACAGATTCCCTATTCGGGCATTCAGAACATATAGCACGTTGCTGTAAGCAAGCACATTCTCATTCAAAGATGCAAGTTACTAGGTAGGAACAAGTTTGTATAGGTATTTCAAAGATGCCCAGAACGGAGCTAAACTTGGTATGTGTCCAACTCCTAGAAATAACTTCATGCTCCATCTCCCTTACTTCCAGCTAGTAAGGATCACATAATTCCTAACAAAGTTTTGACACAGATTCCCTATTCGGGCATTCAGAACATATAGCACGTTGCTGGAAGCAAGCACATTCTCATTCAAAGTTGCAAGTTACTATGTAGGAACAAGTTTGTATAGGTATTTCAAAGATGCCCAGAACTGAGCTAAACTTGGTATGTGTCCAACTCCTAGAAATAACTTCATGCCCCATCTCCCTTACTTCCAGCTAGTAAGGATCACATAATTCCTAACAAAGTTTTGACACAGATTCCCTATTCGGGCATTCAGAACATATAGCACGTTGCTGCAAGCAAGCACATTCTCATTCAAAGATGCAAGTTACTATGTAGGAACAAGTTTGTATAGGTATTTCAAAGATGCCCAGAACTGAGCTAAACTTGGTATGTGTCCAACTCCTAGAAATAACTTCATGCCCCATCTCCCTTAATTCCAGCTAGTAAGGATCACATAATTCCTAACAAAGTTTTGACACAGATTGCCAATTCGGACATTCAGAACATATAGCACGTTGCTGTAAGCAAGCACATTCTCATTCAAAGATGCAGGTTACTAGGTAGGAACAAGTTTGTATAGGTATTTCAAAGATGCCCAGAACTGAGCTAAACTTGGTATGTGTCCAACTCCTAGAAATAACTTCATGCCCCATCTCCCTTACTTCCAGCTAGTAAGGATCACATAATTCCTAACAAAGTTTTGACACAGATTCCCTATTCGGGCATTCAGAACATATAGCACGTTGCTGCAAGCAAGCACATTCTCATTCAAAGATGCAAGTTACTATGTAGGAACAAGTTTGTTTAGGTATTTCAAAGATGCCCAGAACTGAGCTAAACTTGGTATGTGTCCAACTCCTAGAAATAACTTCATGCCCCATCTCCCTTACTTCCAGCTAGTAAGGATCACATAATTCCTAACAAAGTTTTGACACAGATTCCCAATTCGGGCACTCAGAACATATAGCACGTTGCTGTAAGCAAGCACATTCTCATACAAAGTTGCAAGTTACTATGTAGGAACAAGTTTGTATAGGTATTTCAAAGATGCCCAGAACTGAGCTAAACTTGGTATGTGTCCAACTCCTAGAAATAACTTCATGCCCCATCTCCCTTACTTCCAGCTAGTAAGGATCACATAATTCCTAACAAAGTTTTGACACAGATTCCCAATTCGGGCACTCAGAACATATAGCACGTTGCTGTAAGCAAGCACATTTTCATTCAAAGTTGCAAGTTACTATGTAGGAACAAGTTTGTATAGGTATTTCAAAGATGCCCAGAACTGAGCTAAACTTGGTATGTGTCCAACTCCTAGAAATAACTTCATGCCCCATCTCCCTTACTTCCAGCTAGTAAGGATCACATAATTCCTAACAAAGTTTTGACACAGATTCCCAAATCGGGCATTCAGAACATATAGCACGTTGCTGTAAGCAAGCACATTCTCATTCAAAGTTGCAAGTTACTAGGTAGGAACAAGTTTGTATAGGTATTTCAAAGATGCCCAGAACTGAGCTAAACTTGGTATGTGTCCAACTCCAAGAAATAACTTCATGCCCCATCTCCCTTACTTCCAGCTAGTAAGGATCACATAATTCCTAACAAAGTTTTGACACAGATTCCCAATTCGGGCATTCAGAACATATAGCACGTTGCTGTAAGCAAGCACATTCTCATTCAAAGATGCAAGTTACTAGGTAGGAACAAGTTTGTATAGGTATTTCAAAGATGCCCAGAACTGAGCTAAACTTGGTATGTGTCCAACTCCTAGAAATAACTTCATGCCCCATCTCCCTTACTTCCAGCTAGTAAGGATCACATAATTCCTAACAAAGTTTTGACACAGATTCCCAATTCGGGCATTCAGAACATATAGCACGTTGCTGTAAGCAAGCACATTCTCATTCAAAGATGCAAGTTACTAGGTAGGAACAAGTTTGTATAGGTATTTCAAAAATGCCCAGAACTGAGCTAAACTTGGTATGTGTCCAACTCCTAGAAATAACTTCATGCCCCATCTCCCTTACTTCCAGCTAGTAAGGATCACATAATTCCTAACAAAGTTTTGACACAGATTCCCAATTCGGGCATTCAGAACATATAGCACGTTGCTGTAAGCAAGCACATTTTCATTCAAAGTTGCAAGTTACTATGTAGGAACAAGTTTGTATAGGTATTTCAAAGATGCCCAGAACTGAGCTAAACTTGGTATGTGTCCAACTCCTAGAAATAACTTCATGCCCCATCTCCCTTACTTCCAGCTAGTAAGGATCACATAATTCCTAACAAAGTTTTGACACAGATTGCCAATTCGGGCATTCAGAACATATAGCACGTTGCTGTAAGCAAGCAGATTCTCATTCAAAGATGCAAGTTACTATGTAGGAACAAGTTGTATAGGTATTTCAAAGATGCCCAGAACTGAGCTAAACTTGGTATGTGTCCAACTCCTAGAAATAACTTCATGCCCCATCTCCCTTACTTCCAGCTAGTAAGGATCACATAATTCCTAACAAAGTTTTGACACAGATTCCCTATTCGGGCATTCAGAACATATAGCACGTTGCTGTAAGCAAGCACATTCTCATTCAAAGATGCAAGTTACTAGGTAGGAACAAGTTTGTATAGGTATTTCAAAGATGCCCAGAACTGAGCTAAACTTGGTATGTGTCCAACTCCTAGAAATAACATCATGCCCCATCTCCCTTACTTCCAGCTAGTAAGGATCACATAATTCCTAACAAAGTTTTGACACAGATTCCCTATTCGGGCATTCAGAACATATAGCACGTTGCTGCAAGCAAGCACATTCTCATTCAAAGTTGCAAGTTACTATGTAGGAACAAGTTTGTATAGGTATTTCAAAGATGCCCAGAACTGAGCTAAACTTGGTATGTGTCCAACTCCTAGAAATAACTTCATGCCCCATCTCCCTTACTTCCAGCTAGTAAGGATCACATAATTCCTAACAAAGTTTTGCCACAGATTCCCTATTCGGGCATTCAGAACATATAGCACGTTGCTGCAAGAAAGCACATTCTCATTCAAAGATGCAAGTTACTATGTAGGAACAAGTTTGTATAGGTATTTCAAAGATGCCCAGAACTGAGCTAAACTTGGTATGTGTCCAACTCCTAGAAATAACTTCATGCCCCATCTCCCTTACTTCCAGCTAGTAAGGATCACATAATTCCTAACAAAGTTTTGACACAGATTCCCAAATCGGGCATTCAGAACATATAGCACGTTGCTGTAAGCAAGCACATTCTCATTCAAAGTTGCAAGTTACTAGGTAGGAACAAGTTTGTATAGGTATTTCAAAGATGCCCAGAACTGAGCTAAACTTGGTATGTGTCCAACTCCAAGAAATAACTTCATGCCCCATCTCCCTTACTTCCAGCTAGTAAGGATCACATAATTCCTAACAAAGTTTTGACACAGATTCCCAATTCGGGCATTCAGAACATATAGCACGTTGCTGTAAGCAAGCACATTCTCATTCAAAGATGCAAGTTACTAGGTAGGAACAAGTTTGTATAGGTATTTCAAAGATGCCCAGAACTGAGCTAAACTTGGTATGTGTCCAACTCCTAGAAATAACTTCATGCCCCATCTCCCTTACTTCCAGCTAGTAAGGATCACATAATTCCTAACAAAGTTTTGACACAGATTCCCAATTCGGGCATTCAGAACATATAGCACGTTGCTGTAAGCAAGCACATTCTCATTCAAAGATGCAAGTTACTAGGTAGGAACAAGTTTGTATAGGTATTTCAAAAATGCCCAGAACTGAGCTAAACTTGGTATGTGTCCAACTCCTAGAAATAACTTCATGCCCCATCTCCCTTACTTCCAGCTAGTAAGGATCACATAATTCCTAACAAAGTTTTGACACAGATTCCCAATTCGGGCATTCAGAACATATAGCACGTTGCTGTAAGCAAGCACATTTTCATTCAAAGTTGCAAGTTACTATGTAGGAACAAGTTTGTATAGGTATTTCAAAGATGCCCAGAACTGAGCTAAACTTGGTATGTGTCCAACTTCTAGAAATAACTTCATGCCCCATCTCCCTTACTTCCAGCTAGTAAGGATCACATAATTCCTAACAAAGTTTTGACACAGATTGCCAATTCGGGCATTCAGAACATATAGCACGTTGCTGTAAGCAAGCAGATTCTCATTCAAAGATGCAAGTTACTATGTAGGAACAAGTTGTATAGGTATTTCAAAGATGCCCAGAACTGAGCTAAACTTGGTATGTGTCCAACTC
Source organism: Diceros bicornis minor (assembly GCF_020826845.1). Classification (NCBI taxonomy): domain Eukaryota; kingdom Metazoa; phylum Chordata; class Mammalia; order Perissodactyla; family Rhinocerotidae; genus Diceros; species Diceros bicornis. Next base: position 609,540 of record NC_080751.1, on the reverse strand, counting down.
CTAGAAATAACTTCATGCCCCATCTCCCTTACTTCCAGCTAGTAAGGATCACATAATTCCTAACAAAGTTTTGACACAGATTCCCTATTCGGGCATTCAGAACATATAGCACGTTGCTGTAAGCAAGCACATTCTCATTCAAAGATGCAAGTTACTAGGTAGGAACAAGTTTGTATAGGTATTTCAAAGATGCCCAGAACTGAGCTAAACTTGGTATGTGTCCAACTCCTAGAAATAACATCATGCCCCATCTCCCTTACTTCCAGCTAGTAAGGATCACATAATTCCTAACAAAGTTTTGACACAGATTCCCTATTCGGGCATTCAGAACATATAGCACGTTGCTGCAAGCAAGCACATTCTCATTCAAAGTTGCAAGTTACTATGTAGGAACAAGTTTGTATAGGTATTTCAAAGATGCCCAGAACTGAGCTAAACTTGGTATGTGTCCAACTCCTAGAAATAACTTCATGCCCCATCTCCCTTACTTCCAGCTAGTAAGGATCACATAATTCCTAACAAAGTTTTGCCACAGATTCCCTATTCGGGCATTCAGAACATATAGCACGTTGCTGCAAGAAAGCACATTCTCATTCAAAGATGCAAGTTACTATGTAGGAACAAGTTTGTATAGGTATTTCAAAGATGCCCAGAACTGAGCTAAACTTGGTATGTGTCCAACTCCTAGAAATAACTTCATGCCCCATCTCCCTTACTTCCAGCTAGTAAGGATCACATAATTCCTAACAAAGTTTTGACACAGATTCCCTATTCGGGCATTCAGAACATATAGCACGTTGCTGCAAGCAAGCACATTCTCATTCAAAGATGCAGGTTACTAGGTAGGAACAAGTTTGTATAGGTATTTCAAAGATGCCCAGAACTGAGCTAACCTTGGTTTGTGTCCAACTCCTAGAAATAACTTCATGCCCCATCTCCCTTACTTCCAGCTAGTAAGGATCACATAATTCCTAACAAAGTTTTGACACAGATTCCCAATTCGGGCATTCAGAACATATAGCACGTTGCTGTAAGCAAGCACATTCTCATTCAAAGATGCAAGTTACTATGTAGGAACAAGTTTGTATAGGTATTTCAAAGATGCCCAGAACTGAGCTAAACTTGGTATGTGTCCAACTCCTAGAAATAACTTCATGCCCCATCTCCCTTACTTCCAGCTAGTAAGGATCACATAATTCCTAACAAAGTTTTGACACAGATTCCCAAATCGGGCATTCAGAACATATAGCACGTTGCTGCAAGCAAGCACATTCTCATTCAAAGTTGCAAGTTACTATGTAGGAACAAGTTTGTATAGGTATTTCAAAGATGCCCAGAACTGAGCTAAACTTGGTATGTGTCCAACTCCAAGAAATCACTTCATGCCCCATCTCCCTTACTTCCAGCTAGTAAGGATCACATAATTCCTAACAAAGTTTTGACACAGATTCCCAATTCGGGCATTCAGAACATATAGCACGTTGCTGTAAGCAAGCACATTCTCATTCAAAGTTGCAAGTTACTATGTAGGAACAAGGTTGTATAGGTATTTCAAAGATGCCCAGAACTGACCTAAACTTGGTATGTGTCCAACTCCTAGAAATAACTTCATGCCCCATCTCCCTTACTTCCAGCTAGTAAGGATCACATAATTCCTAACAAAGTTTTGACACAGATTCCCTATTCGGGCATTCAGAACATATAGCACGTTGCTGCAAGCAAGCACATTCTCATTCAAAGATGCAAGTTACTATGTAGGAACAAGTTTGTATAGGTATTTCAAAGATGCCCAGAACTGAGCTAAACTTGGTTTGTGTCCAACTCCTAGAAATAACTTCATGCCCCATCTCCCTTACTTCCAGCTAGTAAGGATCACATAATTCCTAACAAAGTTTTGACACAGATTGCCAATTCGGGCATTCAGAACATATAGCACGTTGCTGTAAGCAAGCACATTCTCATTCAAAGATGCAAGTTACTATGTAGGAACAAGTTTGTATAGGTATTTCAAAGATGCCCAGAACTGAGCTAAACTTGGTATGTGTCCAACTCCTAGAAATAACTTCATGCCCCATCTCCCTTACTTCCAGCTAGTAAGGATCACATAATTCCTAACAAAGTTTTGACACAGATTCCCTATTCGGGCATTCAGAACATATAGCACGTTGCAGCAAGCAAGCACATTCTCATTCAAAGATGCAAGTTACTATGTAGGAACAAGTTTGTATAGGTATTTCAAAGATGCCCAGAACTGAGCTAAACTTGGTATGTGTCCAACTCCTAGAAATAACTTCATGCCCCATCTCCCTTACTTCCAGCTAGTAAGGATCACATAATTCCTAACAAAGTTTTGACACAGATTCCCTATTCGGGCATTCAGAACATATAGCACGTTGCTGGAAGCAAGCACATTCTCATTCAAAGTTGCAAGTTACTATTTAGAAACAAGTTTGTATAGGTATTTCAAAGATGCCCAGAACTGAGCTAAACTTGGTATGTGTCCAACTCCTAGAAATAACTTCATGCCCCATCTTCCTTACTTCCAGCTAGTAAGGATCACATAATTCCTAACAAAGTTTTGACACAGATTCCCAATTCGGGCATTCAGAACATATAGCACGTTGCTGTAAGCAAGCACATTCTCATTCAAAGATGCAAGTTACTATGTAGGAACAAGTTTGTATAGGTATTTCAAAGATGCCCAGAACTGAGCTAAACTTGGTATGTGTCCAACTCCTAGAAATAACTTCATGCCCCATCTCCCTTACTTCCAGCTAGTAAGGATCACATAATTCCTAACAAAGTTTTGACACAGATTCCCAATTCGGGCATTCAGATCATATAGCACGTTGCTGTAAGCAAGCACATTTTCATTCAAAGTTGCAAGTTACTATGTAGGAACAAGTTTGTATAGGTATTTCAAAGATGCCCAGAACTGAGCTAAACTTGGTATGTGTCCAACTCCTAGAAATAACTTCATGCCCCATCTCCCTTACTTACAGATAGTAAGGATCACATAATTCCTAACAAAGTTTTGACTCAGATTCCCTATTCGGGCATTCAGAACATATAGCACGTTGCTGCAAGCAAGCACATTCTCATTCAAAGATGCAAGTTACTATGTAGGAACAAGTTTGTATAGGTATTTCAAAGATGCCCAGAACTGAGCTAAACTTGGTTTGTGTCCAACTCCTAGAAATAACTTCATGCCCCATCTCCCTTACTTCCAGCTAGTAAGGATCACATAATTCCTAACAAAGTTTTGACACAGATTCCCTATTCGGGCATTCAGAACATATAGCACGTTGCTGCAAGCAAGCACATTCTCATTCAAAGATGCAAACTACTATGTAGGAACAAGTTTGTATAGGTATTTCAAAGATGCCCAGAACTGAGCTAAACTTGGTATGTGTCCAACTCCTAGAAATAACTTCATGCCCCATCTCCCTTACTTCCAGCTAGTAAGGATCACATAATTCCTAACAAAGTTTTGACACAGATTCCCTATTCGGGCATTCAGAACATATAGCACGTTGCTGCAAGCAAGCACATTCTCATTCAAAGTTGCAAGTTACTATGTAGGAACAAGTTTGTATAGGTATTTCAAAGATGCCCAGAACTGAGCTAAACTTGGTATGTGTCCAACTCCTAGAAATAACTTCATGCCCCATCTCCCTTACTTCCAGCTAGTAAGGATCACATAATTCCTAACAAAGTTTTGCCACAGATTCCCAATTCGGGCATTCAGAACATATAGCACGTTGCTGTAAGCAAGCAGATTCTCATTCAAAGATGCAAGATACTATGTAGGAACAAGTTTGTATAGGTATTTCAAAGATGCCCAGAACTGAGCTAAACTTGGTATGTGTCCAACTCCTAGAAATAACTTCATGCCCCATCTCCCTTACTTCCAGCTAGTAAGGATCACATAATTCCTAACAAAGTTTTGACACAGATTCCGAATTCGGACATTCAGAACATATAGCACGTTGCTGTAAGCAAGCACATTTTCATTGAAAGTTGCAAGTTACTATGTAGGAACAAGTTTGTATAGGTATTTCAAAGATGCCCAGAACTGAGCTAAACTTGGTATGTGTCCAACTCCTAGAAATAACTTCATGCCCCATCTCCCTTACTTCCAGCTAGTAAGGATCACATAATTCCTAACAAAGTTTTGACACAGATTGCCAATTCGGGCATTCAGAACATATAGCACGTTGCTGTAAGCAAGCATATTCTCATTCAAAGATGCAAGTTACTATGTAGGAACAAGTTTGTATAGGTATTTCAAAGATGCCCAGAACTGAGCTAAACTTGGTATGTGTCCAACTCCTAGAAATAACTTCATGCCCCATCTCCCTTACTTCCAGCTAGTAAGGATCACATAATTCCTAACAAAGTTTTGACACAGATTCCCAATTCGGGCATTCAGAACATATAGCACGTTGCTGTAAGCAAGCACATTTTCATTCAAAGTTGCAAGTTACTATGTAGGAACAAGTTTGTATAGGTATTTCAAAGATGCCCAGAACTGAGCTAAACTTGGTATGTGTCCAACTCCTAGAAATAACTTCATGCCCCATCTCCCTTACTTCCAGCTAGTAAGGATCACATAATTCCTAACAAAGTTTTGACACAGATTGCCAATTCGGGCATTCAGAACATATAGCACGTTGCTGTAAGCAAGCACATTCTCATTCAAAGATGCAAGTTACTATGTAGGAACAAGTTTGTATAGGTATTTCAAAGATGCCCAGAACTGAGCTAAACTTGGTATGTGTCCAACTCCTAGAAATAACTTCATGCCCCATCTCCCTTACTTCCAGCTAGTAAGGATCACATAATTCCTAACAAAGTTTTGACACAGATTCCCAATTCGGGCATTCAGAACATATAGCACGTTGCTGTAAGCAAGCAGATTCTCATTCAAAGATGCAAGTTACTATGTAGGAACAAGTTTGTATAGGTATTTCAAAGATGCCCAGAACTGAGCTAAACTTGGTATGTGTCCAACTCCTAGAAATAACTTCATGCCCCATCTCCCTTACTTCCAGCTAGTAAGGATCACATAATTCCTAACAAAGTTATGACACAGATTCCCAATTCGGGCACTCAGAACATATAGCACGTTGCTGTAAGCAAGCACATTTTCATTCAAAGTTGCAAGTTACTATGTAGGAACAAGTTTGTATAGGTATTTCAAAGATGCCCAGAACTGAGCTAAACTTGGTATGTGTCCAACTCCTAGAAATAACTTCATGCCCCATCTCCCTTACTTCCAGCTAGTAAGGATCACATAATTCCTAACAAAGTTTTGACACAGATTGCCAATTCGGGCACTCAGAACATATAGCACGTTGCTGTAAGCAAGCACATTCTCATTCAAAGATGCAAGTTACTATGTAGGAACAAGTTTGTATAGGTATTTCAAAGATGCTCAGAACTGAGCTAAACTTGGTATGTGTCCAACTCCTAGAAATAACTTCATGCCCCATCTCCCTTACTTCCAGCTAGTAAGGATCACATAATTCCTAACAAAGTTTTGACACAGATTCCCAATTCGGGCACTCAGAACATATAGCACGTTGCTGTAAGCAAGCACATTCTCATTCAAAGTTGCAAGTTACTATGTAGGAACAAGTTTGTATAGGTATTTCAAAGATGCCCAGAACTGAGCTAAACTTGGTATGTGTCCAACTCCTAGAAATAACTTCATGCCCCATCTCCCTTACTTCCAGCTAGTAAGGATCACATAATTCCTAACAAAGTTTTGACACAGATTCCCTATTCGGGCATTCAGAACATATAGCACGTTGCTGTAAGCAAGCACATTCTCATTCAAAGATGCAAGTTACTAGGTAGGAACAAGTTTGTATAGGTATTTCAAAAATGCCCAGAACTGAGCTAAACTTGGTATGTGTCCAACTCCTAGAAATAACTTCATGCCCCATCTCCCTTACTTCCAGCTAGTAAGGATCACATAATTCCTAACAAAGTTTTGACACAGATTCCCAATTCGGGCATTCAGAACATATAGCACGTTGCTGTAAGCAAGCACATTTTCATTCAAAGTTGCAAGTTACTATGTAGGAACAAGTTTGTATAGGTATTTCAAAGATGCCCAGAACTGAGCTAAACTTGGTATGTGTCCAACTCCTAGAAATAACTTCATGCCCCATCTCCCTTACTTCCAGCTAGTAAGGATCACATAATTCCTAACAAAGTTTTGACACAGATTGCCAATTCGGGCATTCAGAACATATAGCACGTTGCTGTAAGCAAGCAGATTCTCATTCAAAGATGCAAGTTACTATGTAGGAACAAGTTGTATAGGTATTTCAAAGATGCCCAGAACTGAGCTAAACTTGGTATGTGTCCAACTCCTAGAAATAACTTCATGCCCCATCTCCCTTACTTCCAGCTAGTAAGGATCACATAATTCCTAACAAAGTTTTGACACAGATTCCCTATTCGGGCATTCAGAACATATAGCACGTTGCTGTAAGCAAGCACATTCTCATTCAAAGATGCAAGTTACTAGGTAGGAACAAGTTTGTATAGGTATTTCAAAGATGCCCAGAACTGAGCTAAACTTGGTATGTGTCCAACTCCTAGAAATAACATCATGCCCCATCTCCCTTACTTCCAGCTAGTAAGGATCACATAATTCCTAACAAAGTTTTGACACAGATTCCCTATTCGGGCATTCAGAACATATAGCACGTTGCTGCAAGCAAGCACATTCTCATTCAAAGTTGCAAGTTACTATGTAGGAACAAGTTTGTATAGGTATTTCAAAGATGCCCAGAACTGAGATAAACTTGGTATGTGTCCAACTCCTAGAAATAACTTCATGCCCCATCTCCCTTACTTCCAGCTAGTAAGGATCACATAATTCCTAACAAAGTTTTGCCACAGATTCCCTATTCGGGCATTCAGAACATATAGCACGTTGCTGCAAGCAAGCACATTCTCATTCAAAGATGCAAGTTACTATGTAGGAACAAGTTTGTATAGGTATTTCAAAGATGCCCAGAACTGAGCTAAACTTGGTATGTGTCCAACTCCTAGAAATAACTTCATGCCCCATCTCCCTTACTTCCAGCTAGTAAGGATCACATAATTCCTAACAAAGTTTTGACACAGATTCCCTATTCGGGCATTCAGAACATATAGCACGTTGCTGTAAGCAAGCACATTCTCATTCAAAGATGCAGGTTACTAGGTAGGAACAAGTTTGTATACGTATTTCAAAGATGCCCAGAACTGAGCTAAACTTGGTATGTGTCCAACTCCTAGAAATAGCTTCATGCCCCATCTCCCTTACTTCCAGCTAGTAAGGATCACATAATTCCTAACAAAGTTTTGACACAGATTCCCTATTCGGGCATTCAGAACATATAGCACGTTGCTGTAAGCAAGCACATTCTCATTCAAAGATGCAGGTTACTAGGTAGGAACAAGTTTGTATACGTATTTCAAAGATGCCCAGAACTGAGCTAAACTTGGTATGTGTCCAACTCCTAGAAATAGCTTCATGCCCCATCTCCCTTACTTCCAGCTAGTAAGGATCACATAATTCCTAACAAAGTTTTGACACAGATTCCCAATTCGGGCATTCAGAACATATAGCACGTTGCTGTAAGTAAGCACATTCTCATTCAAAGATGCAAGTTACTATGTAGGAACAAGTTTGTATAGGTATTTCAAAGATGCCCAGAACTGAGCTAAACTTGGTATGTGTCCAACTCCTAGAAATAACTTCATGCCCCATCTCCCTTACTTCCAGCTAGTAAGGATCACATAATTCCTAACAAAGTTTTGACACAGATTCCCAATTCGGGCATTCAGAACATATAGCACGTTGCTGTAAGCAAGCAGATTCTCATTCAAAGATGCAAGTTACTATGTAGGAACAAGTTTGTATAGGTATTTCAAAGATGCCCAGAACTGAGCTAAACTTGGTATGTGTCCAACTCCTAGAAATAACTTCATGCCCCATCTCCCTTACTTCCAGCTAGTAAGGATCACATAATTCATAACAAAGTTTTGACACAGATTCCCAATTCGGGCATTCAGAACATATAGCACGTTGCTGTAAGCAAGCAGATTCTCATTCAAAGATGCAAGTTACTATGTAGGAACAAGTTTGTATAGGTATTTCAAAGATGCCCAGAACTGAGCTAAACTTGGTATGTGTCCAACTCCTAGAAATAACTTCATGCTCCATCTCCCTTACTTCCAGCTAGTAAGGATCACATAATTCCTAACAAAGTTTTGACACAGATTCCCAAATCGGGCATTCAGAACATATAGCACGTTGCTGTAAGCAAGCACATTCTCATTCAAAGTTGCAGGTTACTATGTAGGAACAAGTTTGTATAGGTATTTCAAAGATGCCCAGAACTGAGCTAAACTTGGTATGTGTCCAACTCCTAGAAATAACTTCATGCCCCATCTTCCTTACTTCCAGCTAGTAAGGATCATACAATTCCTAACAAAGTTTTGACACAGATTCCCAAATCGGGCATTCAGAACATATAGCACGTTGCTGTAAGCAAGCACATTCTCATTGAAAGTTGCAAGTTACTATGTAGGAACAAGTTTGTATAGGTATTTCAAAGATGCCCAGAACTGAGCTAAACTTGGTATGTGTCCAACTCCTAGAAATAACTTCATTCCCCATCTCCCTTACTTCCAGCTAGTAAGGATCATACAATTCCTAACAAAGTTTTGACACAGATTCCCAATTCGGGCATTCAGAACATATAGCACGCTGCTGTAAGCAAGCAGATTCTCATTGAAAGATGCAAGTTACTATGTAGGAACAAGTTTGTATAGGTATTTCAAAGATGCCCAGAACTGAGCTAAACTTGGTATGTGTCCAACTCCTAGAAATAACTTCATGCCCCATCTCCCTTACTTCCAGCTAGTAAGGATCACATAATTCCTAACAAAGTTTTGACACAGATTCCCAATTCGGGCATTCAGAACATATAGCACGTTGCTGTAAGCAAGCAGGTTCTCATTCAAAGATGCAAGTTACTATGTAGGAACAAGTTTGTATAGGTATTTCAAAGATGCCCAGAACTGAGCTAAACTTGGTATTTGTCCAACTCCTAGAAATAACTTCATGCCCCATCTCCCTTACTTCCAGCTAGTAAGGATCACATAATTCCTAACAAAGTTTTGACACAGATTCCCAATTCGGGCATTCAGAACATATAGCACGTTGCTGTAAGCAAGCAGGTTCTCATTCAAAGATGCAAGTTACTATGTAGGAACAAGTTTGTATAGGTATTTCAAAGATGCCCAGAACTGAGCTAAACTTGGTATGTGTCCAACTCCTAGAAATAACTTCATGCCCCATCTCCCTTACTTCCAGCTAGTAAGGATCACATAATTCCTAACAAAGTTTTGACACAGATTGCCAATTCGGGCATTCAGAACATATAGCACGTTGCTGTAAGCAAGCACATTCTCATTCAAAGATGCAAGTTACTATGTAGGAACAAGTTTGTATAGGTATTTCAAAGATGCCCAGAACTGAGCTAAACTTGGTATGTGTCCAACTCCTAGAAATAACTTCATGCCCCATCTCCCTTACTTCCAGCTAGTAAGGATCACATAATTCCTAACAAAGTTTTGACACAGATTCCCAATTCGGGCATTCAGAACATATAGCACGTTGCTGTAAGCAAGCAGATTCTCATTCAAAGATGCAAGTTACTATGTAGGAACAAGTTTGTATAGGTATTTCAAAGATGCACAGAACTGAGCTAAACTTGGTATGTGTCCAACTCCTAGAAATAACTTCATGCCCCATCTCCCTTACTTCCAGCTAGTAAGGATCACATAATTCCTAACAAAGTTTTGACACAGATTGCCAATTCGGGCATTCAGAACATATAGCACGTTGCTGTAAGCAAGCACATTCTCATTCAAGATGCAAGTTACTATGTAGGAACAAGTTTGTATAGGTATTTCAAAGATGCCCAGAACTGAGCTAAACTTGGTATGTGTCCAACTCCTAGAAATAACTTCATGCTCCATCTCCCTTACTTCCAGCTAGTAAGGATCACATAATTCCTAACAAAGTTCTGACACAGATTCCCAATTCGGGCATTCAGAACATATAGCACGTTGCTGTAAGCAAGCACATTCTCATTCAAAGATGCAAGTTACTATGTAGGAACAAGTTTGTATAGGTATTTCAAAGATGCCCAGAACTGAGCTAAACTTGGTATGTGTCCAACTCCTAGAAATAACTTCACGCCCCATCTCCCTTACTTCCAGCTAGTAAGGATCACATAATTCCTAACAAAGTTTTGACACAGATTGCCAATTCGGGCATTCAGAACATATAGCACGTTGCTGTAAGCAAGCACATTCTCATTCAAAGATGCAAGTTACTAGGTAGGAACAAGTTTGTATAGGTATTTCAAAGATGCCCAGAACTGAGCTAAAGTTGGTATGTGTCCAACTCCTAGAAATAACTTCATGCCCCATCTCCCTTACTTCCAGCTACTAAGGATCACATAATTCCTAACAAAGTTTTGACACAGATTCCCAATTCGGGCATCCAGAACATATAGCACGTTGCTGTAAGCAAGCAGATTCTCATTCAAAGATGCAAGTTACTATGTAGGAACAAGTTTGTATAGGTATTTCAAAGATGCCCAGAACTGAGCTAAACTTGGTATGTGTCCAACTCCTAGAAATAACTTCATGCCCCATCTCCCTTACTTCCAGCTAGTAAGGATCACATAATTCCTAACAAAGTTTTGACACAGATTGCCAATTCGGGCATTCAGAACATATAGCACGTTGCTGTAAGCAAGCACATTCTCATTCAAAGATGCAAGTTACTATGTAGGAACAAGTTTGTATAGGTATTTCAAAGATGCCCAGAACTGAGCTAAACTTGGTATGTGTCCAACTCCTAGAAATAACTTCACGCCCCATCTCCCTTACTTCCAGCTAGTAAGGATCACATAATTCCTAACAAAGTTTTGACACAGATTCCCAATTCGGGCATTCAGAACATATAGCACGTTGCTGTAAGCAAGCACATTCTCATTCAAAGTTGCAAGTTTCTATGTAGGAACAATTTTGTATATGTATTTCAAAGATGCCCAGAACTGAGCTAAACTTGGTATGTGTCCAACTCCTAGAAATATCTTCACGCCCCATCTCCCTTACTTCCAGCTAGTAAGGATCACATAATTCCTAACAAAGTTTTGACACAGATTCCCAATTCGGGCATTCAGAACATATAGCACGTTGCTGTAAGCAAGCACATTCTCATTCAAAGTTGCAAGTTACTATGTAGGAACAAGTTTGTATAGGTATTTCAAAGATGCCCAGAACTGAGCTAAACTTGGTATGTGTCCAACTCCTAGAAATAACTTCACGCCCCATCTCCTTTACTTCCAGCTAGTAAGGATCACATAATTCCTAACAAAGTTTTGACACAGATTGCCAATTCGGGCATTCAGAACATATAGCACGTTGCTGTAAGCAAGCAGATTCTCATTCAAAGATGCAAGTTACTATGTAGGAACAAGTTTGTATAGGTATTTCAAAGATGCCCAGGACTGAGCTAAACTTGGTATGTGTCCAACTCCTAGAAATAACTTCATGCCCCATCTCCCTTACTTCCAGCTAGTAAGGATCACATAATTCCTAACAAAGTTTTGACACAGATTCCCAATTCGGGCATTCAGAACATCTAGCACGTTGCTGTAAGCAAGCACATTCTCATTCAAAGATGCAAGTTACTATGTAGGAACAAGTTTGTAAAGGTATTTCAAAGATGCCCAGGACTGAGCTAAACTTGGTATGTGTCCAACTCCTAGAAATAACTTCATGCCCCATCTCCCTTACTTCCAGCTAGAAAGGATCACATAATTCCTAACAAAGTTTTGACACAGATTGCCAATTCCGGCATTCAGAACATATAGCACGTTGCTGTAAGCAAGCACATTCTGATTCAAAGATGCAAGTTACTATGTAGGAACAAGTTTGTATAGGTATTTCAAAGATGCACAGGACTGAGCTAAACTTGGTATGTGTCCAACTCCTAGAAATAACTTCGTGCCCCATCTCCCTTACATCCAGCTAGTAAGGATCACATAATTCCTAACAAAGGTTTGACACAGATTCCCAATTCCGGCATTCAGAACATATAGCACGTTGCTGTAAGCAAGCACATTCTCATTCAAAGATGCAAGTTACTATGTAGGAACAAGTTTGTATAGGTATTTCAAAGATGCCCAGAACTGAGCTAAACTTGGTATGTGTCCAACTCCTAGAAATAACTTCGTGCCCCATCTCCCTTACTTCCAGCTAGTAAGGATCACATAATTCCTAACAAAGTTTGGACACAGATTCCCAATTCGGGCATTCAGAACATATAGCACGTTGCTGTAAGCAAGCACATTTTCATTCAAAGTTGCAAGTTACTATGTAGGAACAAGTTTGTATAGGTATTTCAAAGATGCCCAGAACTGAGCTAAACTTGGTATGTGTCCAACTCCTAGAAATAACTTCATGCCCCATCTCCCTTACTTCCAGCTAGTAAGGATCACACAATTCCTAACAAAGTTTTGACACAGATTCCCAATTCGGGCATTCAGAACATATAGCACGTTGCTGTAAGCAAGCAGATTCTCATTCAAAGATGCAAGTTACTATGTAGGAACAAGTTTGTATAGGTATTTCAAAGATGCCCAGAACTGAGCTAAACTTGGTATGTGTCCAACTCCTAGAAATAACTTCACGCCCCATCTCCCTTACTTCCAGCTAGTAAGGATCACACAATTCCTAACAAAGTTTTGACACAGATTGCCAATTCGGGCATTCAGAACATATAGCACGTTGCTGTAAGCAAGCACATTCTCATTCAAAGATGCAAGTTACTATATAGGAACAAGTTTGTATAGGTATTTCAAAGATGCCCAGAACTGAGCTAAACTTGGTATGTGTCCAACTCCTAGAAATAACTTCACGCCCCATCTCCCTTACTTCCAGCTAGTAAGGATCACATAATTCCTAACAAAGTTTTGACACAGATTCCCAATTCGGGCATTCAGAACATATAGCACGTTGCTGCAAGCAAGCACATTCTCATTCAAAGTTGCAAGTTACTATGTAGGAACAAGTTTGTATAGGTATTTCAAAGATGCCCAGAACTGAGCTAAACTTGGTATGTGTCCAACTCCAAGAAATAACTTCATGCCCCATCTCCCTTACTTCCAGCTAGTAAGGATCAGATAATTCCTAACAAAGTTTGGACACAGATTCCCAATTCGGGCATTCAGAACTTATAGCACGTTGCTGTAAGCAAGCACATTCTCATTCAAAGTTGCAAGTTACTATGTAGGAACAAGTTTGTATAGGTATTTCAAAGATGCCCAGAACTGAGCTAAACTTGGTATGTGTCCAACTCCTAGAAATAACTTCATGCCCCATCTCCCTTACTTCCAGCTAGTAAGGATCACATAATTCCTAACAAAGTTTTGACACAGATTGCCAATTCGGGCATTCAGAACATATAGCACGTTGCTGTAAGCAAGCACATTTTCATTCAAAGTTGCAATTTACTATGTAGGAACAAGTTTGTATAGGTATTTCAAAGATGCCCAGAACTGAGCTAAACTTGGTATGTGTCCAACTCCTAGAAATAACTTCATGCCCCATCTCCCTTACTTCCAACTAGTAAGGATCACATAATTCCTAACAAAGTTTTGACACAGATTCCCAAATCGGGCATTCAGAACATATAGCACGCTGCTGTAAGGAAGCACATTCTCATTCAAAGTTGCAAGTTACTATGTAGGAACAAGTTTGGATAGGTATTTCAAAGATGCCCAGAACTGAGCTAAACTTGGTATGTGTCCAACTCCTAGAAATAACTTCATGCTCCATCTCCCTTACTTCCAGCTAGTAAGGATCACATAATTCCTAACAAAGTTCTGACACAGATTCCCAATTCGGGCATTCAGAACATATAGCACGTTGCTGTAAGCAAACACATTCTCATTCAAAGTTGCAAGTTTCTATGTAGGAACAAGTTTGTATAGGTATTTCAAAGATGCCCAGAACTGAGCTAAACTTGGTATGTGTCCAACTCCTAGAAATAACTTCACGCCCCATCTCCCTTACTTCCAGCTAGTAAGGATCACATAATTCCTAACAAAGTTTTGACACAGATTCCCAATTCGGGCATTCAGAACATATAGCACGTTGCTGTAAGCAAGCACATTCTCATTCAAAGTTGCAAGTTACTATGTAGGAACAAGTTTGTATAGGTATTTCAAAGATGCCCAGAACTGAGCTAAACTTGGTATGTGTCCAACTCCTAGAAATAACTTCACGCCCCATCTCCCTTACTTCCAGCTAGTAAGGATCACATAATTCCTAACAAAGTTTTGACACAGATTGCCAATTCGGGCATTCAGAACATATAGCACGTTGCTGTAAGCAAGCACATTCTCATTCAAAGATGCAAGTTACTATGTAGGAACAAGTTTGTATAGGTATTTCAAAGATGCCCAGAACTGAGCTAAACTTGGTATGTGTCCAACTCCTAGAAATAACTTCATGCCCCATCTCCCTTACTTCCAGCTAGTAAGGATCACATAATTCCTAACAAAGTTTTGACACAGATTCCCAATTCGGGCATTCAGAACATATAGCAAGTTGCTGTAAGCAAGCAGATTCTCATTCAAAGATGCAAGTTACTATGTAGGAACAAGTTTGTATAGGTATTTCAAAGATGCCCAGAACTGAGCTAAACTTGGTATGTGTCCAACTCCAAGAAATAACTTCACGCCCCATCTCCCTTACTTCCAGCTAGTAAGGATCACATAATTCCTAACAAAGTTTTGACACAGATTCCCAATTCGGGCATTCAGAACATATAGCACGTTGCTGTAAGCAAGCACATTCTCATTCAAAGTTGCAAGTTACTATGTAGGAACAAGTTTGTATAGGTATTTCAAAGATGCCCAGAACTGAGCTAAACTTGGTATGTGTCCAACTCCTAGAAATAACTTCACGCCCCATCTCCCTTTCTTCCAGCTAGTAAGGATCACATAATTCCTAACAAAGTTTTGACACAGATTCCCAATTCGGGCATTCAGAACATATAGCACGTTGCTGTAAGCAAGCACATTCTCATTCAAAGTTGCAAGATACTATGTAGGAACAAGTTTGTATACGTATTTCAAAGATGCCCAGAACTGAGCTAAACTTAGTATGTGTCCAACTCCTAGAAATAACTTCATGCCCCATCTCCCTTACTTCCAGCCAGTAAGGATCACATAATTCCTAACAAAGTTTTGACACAGATTGCCAATTCGGGCATTCAGAACATATAGCACGTTGCTGTAAGCAAGCACATTTTCATTCAAAGTTGCAAGTTACTATGTAGGAACAAATTTGTATAGGTATTTCAAAGATGCCCAGAACTGAGCTGAACTTGGTATGTGTCCAACTCCTAGAAATAACTTCATGCCCCATCTCCCTTACTTCCAGCTAGTAAGGATCACATAATTCCTAACAAAGTTTTGACACAGATTGCCAATTCGGGCATTCAGACCATATAGCATGTTGCTGTAAGCAAGCAGATTCTCATTCAAAGATGCAAGTTACTATGTAGGAACAAGTTTGTATAGGTATTTCAAAGATGCCCAGGACTGAGCTAAACTTGGTATGTGTCCAACTCCTAGAAATAACTTCATGCCCCATCTCCCTTACTTCCAGCTAGTAAGGATCACATAATTCCTAACAAAGTTTTGACACAGATTGCCAATTCGGGCATTCAGAACATCTAGCACGTTGCTGTAAGCAAGCACATTCTCATTCAAAGATGCAAGTTACTATGTAGGAACAAGTTTGTAAAGGTATTTCAAAGATGCCCAGGACTGAGCTAAACTTGGTATGTGTCCAACTCCTAGAAATAACTTCATGCCCCATCTCCCTTACTTCCAGCTAGAAAGGATCACATAATTCCTAACAAAGTTTTGACACAGATTGCCAATTCCGGCATTAAGAACATATAGCACGTTGCTGTAAGCAAGCACATTCTCATTCAAAGATGCAAGTTACTATGTAGGAACAAGTTTGTATAGGTATTTCAAAGATGCACAGGACTGAGCTAAACTTGGTATGTGTCCAACTCCTAGAAATAACTTCGTGCCCCATCTCCCTTACATCCAGCTAGTAAGGATCACATAATTCCTAACAAAGGTTTGACACAGATTCCCAATTCCGGCATTCAGAACATATAGCACGTTGCTGTAAGCAAGCACATTCTCATTCAAAGATGCAAGTTACTATGTAGGAACAAGTTTGTATAGGTATTTCAAAGATGCCCAGAACTGAGCTAAACTTGGTATGTGTCCAACTCCTAGAAATAACTTCATGCCCCATCTCCCTTACTTCCAGCTAGTAAGGATCGCACAATTCCTAACAAAGTTTTGACACAGATTCCCAATTCGGGCATTCAGAACATATAGCACGTTGCTGTAAGCAAGCAGATTCTCATTCAAAGATGCAAGTTACTATGTAGGAACAAGTTTGTATAGGTATTTCAAAGATGCCCAGAACTGAGCTAAACTTGGTATGTGTCCAACTCCTAGAAATAACTTCACGCCCCATCTCCCTTACTTCCAGCTAGTAAGGATCACACAATTCCTAACAAAGTTTTGACACAGATTGCCAATTCGGGCATTCAGAACATATAGCACGTTGCTGTAAGCAAGCACATTCTCATTCAAAGATGCAAGTTACTATATAGGAACAAGTTTGTATAGGTATTTCAAAGATGCCCAGAACTGAGCTAAACTTGGTATGTGTCCAACTCCTAGAAATAACTTCACGCCCCATCTCCCTTACTTCCAGCTAGTAAGGATCACATAATTCCTAACAAAGTTTTGACACAGATTCCCAATTCGGGCATTCAGAACATATAGCACGTTGCTGTAAGCAAGCACATTCTCATTCAAAGTTGCAAGTTACTATGTAGGAACAAGTTTGTATAGGTATTTCAAAGATGCCCAGAACTGAGCTAAACTTGGTATGTGTCCAACTCCAAGAAATAACTTCATGCCCCATCTCCCTTACTTCCAGCTAGTAAGGATCAGATAATTCCTAACAAAGTTTGGACACAGATTCCCAATTCGGGCATTCAGAACATATAGCACGTTGCTGTAAGCAAGCACATTCTCATTCAAAGTTGCAAGTTACTATGTAGGAACAAGTTTGTATAGGTATTTCAAAGATGCCCAGAACTGAGCTAAACTTGGTATGTGTCCAACTCCTAGAAATAACTTCATGCCCCATCTCCCTTACTTCCAGCTAGTAAGGATCACATAATTCCTAACAAAGTTTTGACACAGATTGCCAATTCGGGCATTCAGAACATATAGCACGTTGCTGTAAGCAAGCACATTTTCATTCAAAGTTGCAATTTACTATGTAGGAACAAGTTTGTATAGGTATTTCAAAGATGCCCAGAACTGAGCTAAACTTGGTATGTGTCCAACTCCTAGAAATAACTTCATGCCCCATCTCCCTTACTTCCAACTAGTAAGGATCACATAATTCCTAACAAAGTTTTGACACAGATTCCCAAATCGGGCATTCAGAACATATAGCACGCTGCTGTAAGGAAGCACATTCTCATTCAAAGTTGCAAGTTACTATGTAGGAACAAGTTTGGATAGGTATTTCAAAGATGCCCAGAACTGAGCTAAACTTGGTATGTGTCCAACTCCTAGAAATAGCTTCATGCCCCATCTCCCTTACTTCCAGCTAGTAAGGATCACATAATTCCTAACAAAGTTTTGACACAGATTCCCAATTCCGGCATTCAGAACATATAGCACGTTGCTGTAAGCAAGCACATTCTCATTCAAAGATGCAAGTTACTATGTAGGAACAAGTTTGTATAGGTATTTCAAAGATGCCCAGAACTGAGCTAAAGTTGGTATGTGTCCAACTCCTAGAAATAACTTCATGCCCCATCTCCCTTACTTCCAGCTACTAAGGATCACATAATTCCTAACAAAGTTTTGACACAGATTCCCAATTCGGGCATTCAGAACATATAGCACGTTGCTGTAAGCAAGCAGATTCTCATTCAAAGATGCAAGTTACTATGTAGGAACAAGTTTGTATAGGTATTTCAAAGATGCCCAGAACTGAGCTAAACTTGGTATGTGTCCAACTCCTAGAAATAACTTCATGCCCCATCTCCCTTACTTCCAGCTAGTAAGGATCACATAATTCCTAACAAAGTTTTGACACAGATTGCCAATTCGGGCATTCAGAACATATAGCACGTTGCTGTAAGCAAGCACATTCTCATTCAAAGATGCAAGTTACTATGTAGGAACAAGTTTGTATAGGTATTTCAAAGATGCCCAGAACTGAGCTAAACTTGGTATGTGTCCAACTCCTAGAAATAACTTCACGCTCCATCTCCCTTACTTCCAGCTAGTAAGGATCACATAATTCCTAACAAAGTTCTGACACAGATTCCCAATTCGGGCATTCAGAACATATAGCACGTTGCTGTAAGCAAGCACATTCTCATTCAAAGTTGCAAGTTTCTATGTAGGAACAAGTTTGTATAGGTATTTCAAAGATGCCCAGAACTGAGCTAAACTTGGTATGTGTCCAACTCCTAGAAATAACTTCACGCCCCATCTCCCTTACTTCCAGCTAGTAAGGATCACATAATTCCTAACAAAGTTTTGACACAGATTCCCAATTCGGGCATTCAGAACATATAGCACGTTGCTGTAAGCAAGCACATTCTCATTCAAAGTTGCAAGTTTCTATGTAGGAACAATTTTGTATATGTATTTCAAAGATGCCCAGAACTGAGCTAAACTTGGTATGTGTCCAACTCCCAGAAATATCTTCACGCCCCATCTCCCTTACTTCCAGCTAGTAAGGATCACATAATTCCTAACAAAGTTTTGACACAGATTCCCAATTCGGGCATTCAGAACATATAGCACGTTGCTGTAAGCAAGCACATTCTCATTCAAAGTTGCAAGTTACTATGTAGGAACAAGTTTGTATAGGTATTTCAAAGATGCCCAGAACTGAGCTAAACTTGGTATGTGTCCAACTCCTAGAAATAACTTCACGCCCCGTCTCCCTTACTTCCAGCTAGTAAGGATCACATAATTCCTAACAAAGTTTTGACACAGATTGCCAATTCGGGCATTCAGAACATATAGCACGTTGCTGTAAGCAAGCACATTCTCATTCAAAGATGCAAGTTACTATGTAGGAACAAGTTTGTATAGGTATTTCAAAGATGCCCAGAACTGAGCTAAACTTGGTATGTGTCCAACTCCTAGAAATAACTTCACGCCCCATCTCCCTTACTTCCAGCTAGAAGGATCACATAATTCCTAACAAAGTTTTGACACAGATTGCCAATTCGGGCATTCAGAACATATAGCACGTTGCTGTAAGCAAGCAGATTCTCATTCAAAGATGCAAGTTACTATGTAGGAACAACTTTGTATAGGTATTTCAAAGATGCCCAGAACTGAGCTAAACTTGGTATGTGTCCAACTCCAAGAAATAACTTCATGCCCCATCTCCCTTACTTCCAGCTAGTAAGGATCACATAATTCCTAACAAAGTTTTGACACAGATTCCCAATTCGGGCATTCAGAACATATAGCACGTTGCTGTAAGCAAGCACATTCTCATTCAAAGTTGCAAGTTACTATGTAGGAACAAGTTTGTATAGGTATTTCAAAGATGCCCAGAACTGAGCTAAACTTGATATGTGTCCAACTCCTAGAAATAACTTCATGCCCCATCTCCCTTACTTCCAGCTAGTAAGGATCACATAATTCCTAACAAAGTTGTGACACAGATTCCCAATTCGGGCATTCAGAACATATAGCACGTTGCTGTAAGCAAGCACATTCTCATTCAAAGTTGCAAGTTACTATGTAAGAACAAGTTTGTATACGTATTTCAAAGATGCCCAGAACTGAGCTAAACTTGGTATGTGTCCAACTCCTAGAAATAGCTTCATGCCCCATCTCCCTTACTTCCAGCTAGTAAGGATCACATAATTCCTAACAAAGTTTTGACACAGATTCCCAATTCGGGCATTCAGAACATATAGCACGTTGCTGTAAGCAAGCACATTTTCATTCAAAGTTGCAAGTTACTATGAAGGAACAAGTTTGTATAGGTATTTCAAAGATGCCCAGAACTGAGCTAAACTTGGTATGTGTCCAACTCCTAGAAATAACTTCATGCCCCATCTCCCTTACTTCCAGCTAGTAAGGATCACATAATTCCTAACAAAGTTTTGACACACATTCCCAATTCGGGCATTCAGAACATATAGCACGTTGCTGTAAGCAAGCACATTTTCATTCAAAGTTGCAAGTTACTATGTAGGAACAAGTTTGTATAGGTATTTCAAAGATGCCCAGAACTGAGCTAAACTTGGTATGTGTCCCACTCCTAGAAATAACTTCATGCCCCATCTCCCTTACTTCCAGCTAGTAAGGATCACATAATTCCTAACAAAGTTTTGACACAGATTGCCAATTCTTGCATTCAGAACATATAGCACGTTGCTGTAAGCAAGCACATTCTCATTCAAAGATGCAAGTTACTATGTAGGAACAAGTTTGTATAGGTATTTCAAAGATGCCCAGAACTGAGCTAAACTTGGTATGTGTCCAACTCCTAGAAATAACTTCATGCCCCATCTCCCTTACTTCCAGCTAGTAAGGATCACATAATTCCTAACAAAGTTTGGACACATATTCCTAATTCGGGCATCAGAACATATAGCAAGTTGCTGTAAGCAAGCACATTTTCATTCAAAGTTGCAAGTTACTATGTAGGAACAAGTTTGTATAGGTATTTCAAAGATGCCCAGAAATGAGCTAAACTTGGTATGTGTCCAACTCCTAGAAATAACTTCATGCCCCATCTCCCTTACTTCCAGCTAGTAAGGATCACATAATTCCTAACAAAGTTTTGACACAGATCCCCAATTCGGGCATTCAGAACATATAGCACGTTGCTGTAACTTCATGCCCCATCTCCCTTACTTCCAGCTAGTAAGGGTCACGTAATTCCTAACAAAGTTTTGACACAGATTCCCAATTCGGGCATTCAGAACATATAGCACGTTGCTGTAAGCAAGCAGATTCTCATTCAAAGATGCAAGTTACTATGTAGGAACAAGTTTGTATAGGTATTTCAAAGATGCCCAGAACTGAGCTAAACTTGGTATGTGTCCAACTCCTAGAAATAACTTCATGCCCCATCTCCCTTACTTCCAGCTAGTAAGGATCACATAATGCCTAACAAAGTTTTGACACAGATTCCCAATTCGGGCATTCAGAACATATAGCACGTTGCTGTAAGCAAGCACATTCTCATTCAAAGTTGCAAGTTACCATGTAGGAACAAGTTTGTATAGGTATTTCAAAGATGCCCAGAACTGAGCTAAACTTGGTATGTGTCCAACTCCTAGAAATAACTTCATGCCCCATCTCCCTTACTTCCAGCTAGTAAGGATCACATAATTCCTAACAAAGTTCTGACACAGATTCCCAATTCGGGCATTCAGAACATATAGCACGTTGCTGTAAGCAAGCACATTCTCATTCAAAGTTGCCAGTTACTATGTAGGAACAAGTTTGTATAGGTATTTCAAAGATGCCCAGAACTGAGCTAAACTTGGTATGTGTCCAACTCCTAGAAATAACTTCATGCCCCATCTCCCTTACTTCCAGCTAGTAAGGATCACATAATTCCTAACAAAGTTCTGACACAGATTCCCAATTCGGGCATTCAGAACATATAGCACGTTGCTGTAAGCAAGCACATTCTCATTCAAAGTTGCAAGTTACTATGTAGGAACAAGTTTGTATAGGTATTTCAAAGATGCCCAGAACTGAGCTAAACTTGGTATGTGTCCAACTCCTAGAAATAATTTCATGCCCCATCTCACTTACTTCCAGCTAGTAAGGATCACATAATTCCTAACAAAGTTTTGACACAGATTCCCTTTTCGGGCATTCAGAGCATATAGCACGTTGCTGTAAGCAAGCACATTCTCATTCAAAGTTGCAAGTTACTATGTAGGAACAAGTTTGTATAGGTATTTCTAAGATGCCCAGAACTGTGCTAAACTTCGTTTGTGTCCAACTCCTAGAAATACCTTCATCCCCCAAATCCCTTACGTCCAGCTAGTAAGGATCACAGAATTCCTAACAAATTTTGACACAGATTCCCAATTCGGGCATTCAGAATATATAGCACGTTGCTGAAAGCAAGCACATTCTCATTCAAAGTTGCAAGTTACTATGTAGGAACAAGTTTGTATAGGTATTTCAAAGATGCCCAGAACTCAGCTAAACTTGGTATGTGTCCAACTCCTAGAAATAACTTCATGCCCCATCTCCCTTACTTCCAGCTAGTAAGGATCACATAATTCCTAACAAAGATTTCACACATATTCCCAATTCGGGCATTCAGAACATATAGCACGTTGCTGTAAGAAAGCACATTCTCATTCAAAGATGCAAGTTACTATGTAGGAACAAGTTAGTATAGTTATTTCAAAGATGCCCAGAACTGAGCTAAACTTGGTATGTGTCCAACTCCTAGAAATAACTTCATGCCGCATCTCCCTTACTTCCAGCTAGTAAGGATCACATAATTCCTAACAAAGTTTTGACACAGATTCCCAATTCGGGCATACAGAACATATAGCACGTTGCTGTAAGCAAGCACATTCTCATTCAAAGTTGCAAGTTACTATGTAGGAAAAAGTTTGTATAGGTATTTCAAAGATGCCCAGAACTGAGCTAAACTTGGTATGTGTCCAACTCCTAGAAATATCTTCATGCCCCATCTCCCTTACTTCCAGCTAGTAAGGATCACACAATTCCTAACAAAGTTTTGACACAGATTCCCAATTCCGGCATTCAGAACATATAGCACGTTGCTGTAAGCAAGCAGATTCTCATTCAAAGATGCAAGTTACTATGTAGGAACAAGTTTGTATAGGTATTTCAAAGATGCCCAGAACTGAGCTAAACTTGGTATGTGTCCAACTCCTAGAAATAACTTCATGCCCCATCTCCCTTACTTCCCGCTAGTAAGGATCACATAATTCCTAACAAAGTTTTGACACAGATTGCCAATTCGGGCATTCAGAACATATAGCACGTTGCTGTAAGCAAGCACATTCTCATTCAAAGATGCAAGTTACTATGTAGGAACAAGTTTGTATAGGTATTTCAAAGATGCACAGGACTGAGCTAAACTTGGTATGTGTCCAACTCCTAGAAATAACTTCATGCCCCATCTCCCTTACATCCAGCTAGTAAGGATCACATAGTTCCTAACAAAGGTTTGACACAGATTCCCAATTCCGGCATTCAGAACATATAGCACGTTGCTGTAAGCAAGCACATTCTCATTCAAAGATGCAAGAAACTATGTAGGAACAAGTTTGTATAGGTGTTTCAAAGATGCCCAGGACTGAGCTAAACTTGGTATGTGTCCAACTCCTAGAAATAACTTCATGCCCCATCTCCCTTACTTCCAGCTAGTAAGGATCACATAGTTCCTAACAAAGGTTTGACACAGATTCCCAATTCGGGCATTCAGAACCTATAGCAGGTTGCTGTAAGCAAGCACATTTTCATTCAAAGTTGCAAGTTACTATGTAGGAACAAGTTTGTATAGGTATTTCAAAGATGCCCAGGACTGAGGTAAACTTGGTATGTTTCCAACTCCTAGAAATAACTTCATGCCCCATCTCCCTTACTTCCAGCTAGTAAGGATGACATAATTCCTATCAAAGGTTTGACACAGATTCCCAATTCGGGCATTCAGAACATATAGCACGTTGCTGTAAGCAAGAAGATTCTCATTTAAAGTTGCAAGTTACTATGTAGGAACGAGTTTATATAGGTATTTCAAAGATGCCCAGAACTGAGCTAAACTTGGTATGTGTCCAACTCCTAGAAATAACTTCATGCCCCATCTCCCTTACTTCCAGCTAGTAAGGATCACATAATTCCTAACAAAGTTTTGACACAGATTCCCAATTCGGGCATTCAGAACAGATAGCACGTTGCTGTAAGCAAGCAGATTCTCATTCAAAGATGCAAGTTACTATGTAGGAACAAGTTTGTATAGGTATTGCAAAGATGCCCAGAACTGAACTAAACTTGGTATGTGTCCAACTCCTAGAAATAACTTCATGCCCCATCTCCCTTACTTCCAGCTAGTAAGGATCACATAATTCCTAACAAAGTTTTGACACAGATTGCCAATTCGGGCATTCAGAACATATAGCACGTTGCTGCAAGCAAGCACATTCTCATTCAAAGTTGCAAGTTACTATGTAGGAACAAGTTTGTATAGGTATTTCAAAGATGCCCCGAACAGAGCTAAACTTGGTATCTCTCCAACTCCAAGAAATAACTTCATGCCCCATCTCCCTTACTTCCAGCTAGTAAGGATCACATAATTCCTAACAAAGTTTTGACACAGATTCCCAATTCGGGCATTCAGAACATATAGCACGTTGCTGTAAGCAAGCACATTCTCATTCAAAGTTGCAAGTTACTATGTAGGAACAAGTTTGTATAGGTATTTCAAAGATGCCCAGAACTGAGCTAAACTTGGTATGTGTCCAACTCCTAGAAATAACTTCATGCCCCATCTCCCTTACTTCCAGCTAGTAAGGATCACATAATTCCTAACAAAGTTTTGACACAGATTCCCAATTCGGGCATTCAGAACATATAGCACGTTGCTATAAGCAAGCACATTCTAATTCAAAGTTGAAAGTTACTATGTAGGAACAAGTTTGTATAGGTATTTCAAAGATGCCCAGAACTGAGCTAAACTTGGTATGTGTCCAACTCCTAGAAATAACTTCATGCCCCATCTCCCTTACTTCCAGCTAGTAAGGATCACATAATTCCTAACAAAGTTCTGACACAGATTCCCAAATCGGGCATTCAGAACATATAGCACGTTGCTGCAAGCAAGCACATTCTCATTCAAAGTTGCAAGTTACTATGTAGGAACAAGTTTGTATAGGTATTTCAAACATGCCCAGAACTGAGCTAAACTTGGTATGTCTCCAACTCCAAGAAATAACTTCATTCCCCATCTCCCTTACTTCCAGCTAGTAAGGATCACATAATTCCTAACAAAGTTTTGACACAGATTCCCAATTCGGGCATTCAGAACATATAGCACGTTGCTGTAAGCAAGCACATTTTCATTCAAAGTTGCAAGTTACTATGTAGGAACAAGTTTGTATAGGTATTTCAAAGATGCCCAGAACTGAGCTAAACTTGGTATGTGTCCAACTCCTAGAAATAACTTCATGCCCCATCTCCCTTACTTCCAGCTATTAAGGATCACACAATTCCTAACAAAGTTTTGACACAGATTCCCAATTCGGGCATTCAGAACATATAGCACGTTGCTGTAAGCAAGCAGATTCTCATTCAAAGATGCAAGTTACTATGTAGGAACAAGTTTGTATAGGTATTTCAAAGATGCCCAGAACTGAGCTAAACTTGGTATGTGTCCAACTCCTAGAAATAACTTCATGCCCCATCTCCCTTACTTCCCGCTAGTAAGGATCACATAATTCCTAACAAAGTTTTGACACAGATTGCCAATTCGGGCATTCAGAACATATAGCACGTTGCTGTAAGCAAGCACATTCTCATTCAAAGATGCAAGTTACTATGTAGGAACAAGTTAGTATAGGTATTTCAAAGATGCCCAGAACTGAGCTAAACGTTGTATGTGTCCAACCTCTAGAAATAACTTCATGCCGCATCTCCCTTACTTCCAGCTAGTAAGGATCACATAATTCCTAACAAAGTTTTGACACAGATTCCCAATTCGGGCATACAGAACATATAGCACGTTGCTGTAAGCAAGCACATTCTCATTCAAAGTTGCAAGTTACTATGTAGGAACAAGTTTGTATAGGTATTTCAAAGATGCCCAGAACTGAGCTAAACTTGGTATGTGTCCAACTCCTAGAAATAACTTCATGCCCCATCTCCCTTACTTCCAGCTAGTAAGGATCACATAATTCCTAACAAAGTTTTGACACAGATTCCCAATTCGGGTATTCAGAACATATAGCACGCTGCTGTAAGCAAGCACATTCTCATTCAAAGTTGCAAGTTACTATGTAGGAACAAGTTTGTATAGGTATTTCAAAGATGCCCAGAACTGAGCTAAACTTGGTATGTGTCCAACTCCTAGAAATATCTTCATGCCCCATCTCCCTTACTTCCAGCTAGTAAGGATCACACAATTGCTAACAAAGTTTTGACACAGATTCCCAATTCCGGCATTCAGAACATATAGCACGTTGCTGTAAGCAAGCAGATTCTCATTCAAAGATGCAAGTTACTATGTAGGAACAAGTTTGTATAGGTATTTCAAAGATGCCCAGAACTGAGCTAAACTTGGTATGTGTCCAACTCCTAGAAATAACTTCATGCCCCATCTCCCTTACTTCCCGCTAGTAAGGATCACATAATTCCTAACAAAGTTTTGACACAGATTGCCAATTCGGGCATTCAGAACATATAGCAGGTTGCTGTAAGCAAGCACATTCTCATTCAAAGATGCAAGTTACTATGTAGGAACAAGTTTGTATAGGTATTTCAAAGATGCCCAGAACTGAGCTAAACTTGGTATGTGTCCAACTCATAGAAATAACTTCATGCTCCATCTCCCTTACTTCCAGCTAGTAAGGATCACATAATTCCTAACAAAGTTTTGACACAGATTCCCAATTCGGGCATTCAGAACATATAGCACGTTGCTGCAAGCAAGCACATTCTCATTCAAAGTTGCAAGTTACTATGTAGGAACAAGTTTGTATAGGTATTTCAAAGATGCCCAGAACTGAGCTAAACTTGGTATGTCTCCAACTCCAAGAAATAACTTCATGCCCCATCTCCCTTACTTCCAGCTAGTAAGGATCACATAATTCCTAACAAAGTTTTGTCACAGATTCCCAATTCGGGCATTCAGAACATATAGCACGTTGCAGTAAGCAAGCACATTCTCATTCAAAGTTGCAAGTTACTATGTAGTAACAAGTTTGTATAGGTATTTCAAAGATGCCCAGAACTGAGCTAAATTTGGTATGTGTCCAACTCCTAGAAATAACTTCATGCCCCATCTCCCTTACTTCCAGCTAGTAAGGATCACACAATTCCTAACAAAGTTTGGACACAGATTCCCAATTCGGGCATTCAGAACATATAGCACGTTGCTGTAAGCAAGCAGATTCTCATTCAAAGTTGCCAGTTACTATGTAGGAACAAGTTTGTATAGGTATTTCAAAGATGCCCAGAACTGAGCTAAACTTGGTATGTCTCCAACTCCTAGAAATAACTTCATGCCCCATCTCCCTTACTTCCAGCTAGTAAGGATCACACAATTCCTAACAAAGTTTGGACACAGATTCCCAATTCGGGCATTCAGAACATATAGCACGTTGCTGTAAGCAAGCACATTCTCATTCAAAGATGCAAGTTACTATGTAGGAACAAGTTTGTATAGGTATTTCAAAGATCCCAGAACTGAGCTAAACTTGGTATGTGTCCAACTCCTAGAAATAACTTCATGCCCCATCTCCCTTACTTCCAGCTAGTAAGGATCACACAATTCCTAACAGAGTTTGGACACAGATTCCCAATTCGGGCATTCAGAACATATAGCACGTTGCTGTAAGCAAGCACATTCTCATTCAAAGTTGCAAGTTACTATGTAGGAACAAGTTTGTATAGGTATTTCAAAGATGCCCAGAACTGAGCTAAACTTGGTATGTGTCCAACTCCAAGAAATAACTTCATGCCCCATCTCCCTTACTTCCAGCTAGTAAGGATCACACAATTCCTAACAAAGTTTGGACACAGATTCCCAATTCGGGCATTCAGAACATATAGCACGTTGCTGTAAGCAAGCACATTCTCATTCAAAGATGCAAGTTACTATGTAGGAACAAGTTTGTATAGGTATTTCAAAGATGCCCAGAATTGAGCTAAACATGGTATGTGTCCAACTCCTAGAAATAACTTCATGCCCCATCTCCCTTACTTCCATCTAGTCAGGATCACACAATTCCTAACAAAGATTTGACACAGATTGCCAATTCGGGCATTCAGAACATATAGCACGTTGCTGTAAGCAAGCACATTCTCATTCAAAGATGCAAGTTACTATGTAGGAACAAGTTTGTATAGGTATTTCAAAGATGCCCAGGACTGAGCTAAACTTGGTATGTGTCCAACTCCTAGAAATAACTTCATGCCCCATCTCCCTTACTTCCAGCTAGAAAGGATCACATAATTCCTAACAAAGTTTTGACACAGATTGCCAATTCCGGCATTCAGAACATATAGCACGTTGCTATAAGCAAGCACATTCTCATTCAAAGATGCAAGTTACTATGTAGGAACAAGTTAGTATAGGTATTTCAAAGATGCCCAGGACTGAGCTAAACTTGGTATGTGTCCAACTCCTAGAAATAACTTCATGCCCCATCTCCCTTACTTCCAGCTAGTAAGGATCACATAGTTCCTAACAAAGGTTTGACACAGATTCCTAATTCCGGCATTCAGAACATATAGCACGTTGCTGTAAGCAAGCACATTCTCATTCAAAAATGCAAGAAACTATGTAGGAACAAGTTTGTATAGGTGTTTCAAAGATGCCCAGGACTGAGCTAAACTTGGTATGTGTCCAACTCCTAGAAATAACTTCATGCCCCATCTCCCTTACTTCCAGCTAGTAAGGATCACATAATTCCTAACAAAGGTTTGACACAGATTCCCAATTCGGGCATTCAGAACATATAGCACGTTGCTGTAAGCAAGCAGATTCTCATTCAAAGTTGCAAGTTACTATGTAGGAACAAGTTTGTATAGGTATTTCAAAGATGCCCAGAACTGAGCTAAACTTGGTATGTGTCCAACTCCTAGAAATAACTTCATGCCCCATCTCCCTTACTTCCAGCAAGTAAGGATCACATAATTCCTAACAAAGTTTTGACACAGATTCCCAATTCGGGCATTCAGAACATATAGCACGTTGCTGTAAGCAAGCAGATTCTCATTCAAAGATGCAAGTTACTATGTAGGAACAAGTTTGTATAGGTATTTCAAAGATGCCCAGAACTGAGCTAAACTTGGTATGTGTCCGACTCCTAGAAATAACTTCATGCCCCATCTCCCTTACTTCCAGCTAGTAAGGATCACATAATTCCTAACAAAGTTTTGACACAGATTCCCAATTCGGGCATTCAGAACATATAGCACGTTGCTGTAAGCAAGCACATTCTCATTCAAAGATGCAAGAAACTATGTAGGAACGAGTTTGTATAGGTGTTTCAAAGATGCCCAGGACTGAGCTAAACTTGGTATGTGTCCAACTCCTAGAAATAACTTCATGCCCCATCTCCCTTACTTCCAGCTAGTAAGGATCACATAATTCCTAACAAAGGTTTGACACAGATTCCCAATTCGGGCATTCAGAACATATAGCACGTTGCTGTAAGCAAGCACATTTTCATTCAAAGTTGCAAGTTACTATGTAAGAACAAGTTTGTATAGGTATTTCAAAGATGCCCAGGACTGAGCTAAACTTGGTATGTGTCCAACTCCTAGAAATAACTTCATGCCCCATCTCCCTTACTTCCAGCTAGTAAGGATCACATAATTCCTAACTAAGGTTTGACACAGATTCCTAATTCGGGCATTCAGAACATATAGCACGTTGCTGTAAGCAAGCAGATTCTCATTCAAAGTTGCAAGTTACTATGTAGGAACGAGTTTGTATAGGTATTTCAAAGATGCCCAGAACTGAGCTAAACTTGGTATGTGTCCAACTCCTAGAAATAACTTCATGCCCCATCTCCCTTACTTCCAGCTAGTAAGGATCACATAATTCCTAACAAAGTTTTGACACAGATTCCCAATTCGGGCATTCAGAACATATAGCACGTTGCTGTAAGCAAGCAGATTCTCATTCAAAGATGCAAGTTACTATGTAGGAACAAGTTTGTATAGGTATTTCAAAGATGCCCAGAACTGAGCTAAACTTGGTATGTGTCCAACTCCTAGAAATAACTTCATGCCCCATCTCCCTTACTTCCAGCTAGTAAGGATCACATAATTCCTAACAAAGTTCTGACACAGATTCCCAATTCGGGCATTCAGAACATATAGCACGTTGCTGTAAGCAAGCACATTCTCATTCAAAGTTGCAAGTTACTATGTAGGAACAAGTTTGTATAGGTATTTCAAAGATGCCCAGAACTGAGCTAAACTTGGTATGTCTCCAACTCCTAGAAATAACTACATGCCCCATCTCCCTTACTTCCAGCTAGTAAGGATCGCGTAATTCCTAACAAAGTTTTGACACAGATTCCCAATTCGGGCATTCAGAACATATAGCACGTTGCTGTAAGCAAGCACATTCTCATTCAAAGTTGCAAGTTACTATGTAGGAACAAGTTTGTATAGGTATTTCAAAGATGCCCAGAACTGAGCTAAACTTGGTATGTGTCCAACTCCAAGAGATAACTTCATGCCCCATCTCCCTTACTTCCAGCTAGTAAGTATCACGTAATTCCTAACAAAGTTTTGACACAGATTCCCAATTCGGGCATTCAGAACATATAGCACGTTGCTGTAAGCAAGCACATTTTCATTCAAAGTTGCAAGTTACTATGTAGGAACAAGTTTGCATAGGTATTTCAAAGATGCCCAGAACTGAGCTAAACTTGGTATATGTCCAACTCTTAGAAATAACTTCATGCCCCATCTCCCTTACTTCCAGCTAGTAAGGATCACATAATTCCTAACAAAGTTTTGACACAGATTCCCAATTCGGGCATTCAGAACATATAGCACGTTGCTGTAAGCAAGCACATTCTCATTCAAAGTTGCAAGTTACTATGTAGGAACAAGTTTGTATAGGTATTTCAAAGATGCCCAGAACTGAGCTAAACTTGGTATGTGTCCAACTCCTAGAAATAACTTCATGCCCCATCTCCCTTACTTCCAGCTAGTAAGGATCACATAATTCCTAACAAAGTTTTGACACAGATTCCCTTTTCGGGCATTCAGAGCATATAGCACGTTGCTGTAAGCAAGCACATTCTCATTCAAAGTTGCAAGTTACTATGTAGGAACAAGTTTGTATAGGTATTTCTATGATGCCCAGAACTGTGCTAAACTTCGTTTGTGTCCAACTCCTAGAAATACCTTCATCCCCCAACTCCCTTACTTCCAGCTAGTAAGGATCACATAATTCCTAACAAATTTTGACACAGATTCCCAATTCGGGCATTCAGAATATATAGCACGTTGCTGAAAGCAAGCACATTCTCATTCAAAGTTGCAAGTTAATATGTAGGAACAAGTTTGTATAGGTATTTCAAAGATGCCCAGAACTGAGCTAAACTTGGTATGTGTCCAACTCCTAGAAATACCTTCATGCCCCAACTCCCTTACTTCCATCTAGTAAGGATCACATAATTCCTAACAAAGTTTTGACACAGATTCCCAATTCGGGCATTCAGAACATATAGCACGCTGCTGTAAGCAAGCACATTCTCATTCATAGATGCAAGTTACTATGTAGGAACAAGTTTGTATAGGTATTTCAAAGATGCCCAGAACTGAGCTAAACTTGGTATGTCTCCAACTCCAAGAAATAACTACATGCCCCATCTCCCTTACTTCCAGCTAGTAAGGATCACATAATTCCTAACAAAGTTTTGACACAGATTCCCAATTCGGGCATTCAGAACATATAGCACGTTCCTTTAAGCAAGCACATTCTCATTCAAAGATGCAAGTTACTATGTAGGAACAAGTTTGTATAGGTATTTCAAAGATACCCATAACTGAGCTAAACTTGGTATGTGTCCAACTCCTAGAAATAACTTCATGCCCCATCTCCCTTACTTCCAGCTAGTAAGGATCACATAATTCCTAACAAAGTTTTGACACAGATTCCCAATTCGGGCATTCAGAACATATAGCACGTTGCTGTAAGCAAGCACATTCTCATTTAAAGATGCAAGTTACTATGTAGGAACAAGTTTGTATAGGTATTTCAAAGATGCCCAGAACTGAGCTAAACTTGGTATGTCTCCAACTCCAAGAAATAACTTCATGCCCCATCTCCCTTACTTCCAGCTAGTAAGGATCACATAATTCCTAACAAAGTTTTGTCACAGATTCCCAATTCGGGCATTCAGAACATATAGCACCTTGCAGTAAGCAAGCACATTCTCATTCAAAGTTGCAAGTTACTATGTAGTAACAAGTTTGTATAGGTATTTCAAAGATGCCCAGAACTGAGCTAAATTTGGTATGTGTCCAACTCCTAGAAATAACTTCATGCCCCATCTCCCTTACTTCCAGCTAGTAAGGATCACACAATTCCTAACAAAGTTTGGACACAGATTCCCAATTCGGGCATTCAGAACATATAGCACGTTGCTGTAAGCAAGCAGATTCTCATTCAAAGTTGCCAGTTACTATGTAGGAACAAGTTTGTATAGGTATTTCAAAGATGCCCAGAACTGAGCTAAACTTGGTATGTGTCCAACTCCTAGAAATAACTTCATGCCCCATCTCCCTTACTTCCAGCTAGTAAGGATCACACAATTCCTAACAAAGTTTGGACACAGATTCCCAATTCGGGCATTCAGAACATATAGCACGTTGCTGTAAGCAAGCACATTCTCATTCAAAGATGCAAGTTACTATGTAGGAACAAGTTTGTATAGGTATTTCAAAGATGCCCAGAACTGAGCTAAACTTGGTATGTGTCCAACTCCTAGAAATAACTTCATGCCCCATCTCCCTTACTTCCAGCTAGTAAGGATCACACAATTCCTAACAGAGTTTGGACACAGATTCCCAATTCGGGCATTCAGAACATATAGCACGTTGCTGTAAGCAAGCACATTCTCATTCAAAGTTGCAAGTTACTATGTAGGAACAAGTTTGTATAGGTATTTCAAAGATGCCCAGAACTGAGCTAAACTTGGTATGTGTCCAACTCCAAGAAATAACTTCATGCCCCATCTCCCTTACTTCCAGCTAGTAAGGATCACACAATTCCTAACAAAGTTTGGACACAGATTCCCAATTCGGGCATTCAGAACATATAGCACGTTGCTGTAAGCAAGCACATTCTCATTCAAAGATGCAAGTTACTATGTAGGAACAAGTTTGTATAGGTATTTCAAAGATGCCCAGAATTGAGCTAAACTTGGTATGTGTCCAACTCCTAGAAATAACTTCATGCCCCATCTCCCTTACTTCCATCTAGTCAGGATCACACAATTCCTAACAAAGATTTGACACAGATTGCCAATTCGGGCATTCAGAACATATAGCACGTTGCTGTAAGCAAGCACATTCTCATTCAAAGATGCAAGTTACTATGTAGGATCAAGTTTGTATAGGTATTTCAAAGATGCCCAGGACTGAGCTAAACTTGGTATGTGTCCAACTCCTAGAAATAACTTCATGCCCCATCTCCCTTACTTCCAGCTAGAAAGGATCACATAATTCCTAACAAAGTTTTGACACAGATTGCCAATTCCGGCATTCAGAACATATAGCACGTTGCTATAAGCAAGCACATTCTCATTCAAAGATGCAAGTTACTATGTAGGAACAAGTTTGTATAGGTATTTCAAAGATGCCCAGGACTGAGCTAAACTTGGTATGTGTCCAACTCCTAGAAATAACTTCATGCCCCATCTCCCTTACTTCCAGCTAGTAAGGATCACATAGTTCCTAACAAAGGTTTGACACAGATTCCTAATTCCGGCATTCAGAACATATAGCACGTTGCTGTAAGCAAGCACATTCTCATTCAAAAATGCAAGAAACTATGTAGGAACAAGTTTGTATAGGTGTTTCAAAGATGCCCAGGACTGAGCTAAACTTGGTATGTGTCCAACTCCTGGAAATAACTTCATGCCCCATCTCCCTTACTTCCAGCTAGTAAGGATCACATAATTCCTAACAAAGGTTTGACACAGATTCCCAATTCGGGCATTCAGAACATATAGCACGTTGCTGTAAGCAAGCAGATTCTCATTCAAAGTTGCAAGTTACTATGTAGGAACAAGTTTGTATAGGTATTTCAAAGATGCCCAGAACTGAGCTAAACTTGATATGTGTCCAACTCCTAGAAATAACTTCATGCCCCATCTCCCTTACTTCCAGCAAGTAAGGATCACATAATTCCTAACAAAGTTTTGACACAGATTCCCAATTCGGGCATTCAGAACATATAGCACGTTGCTGTAAGCAAGCAGATTCTCATTCAAAGATGCAAGTTACTATGTAGGAACAAGTTTGTATAGGTATTTCAAAGATGCCCAGAACTGAGCTAAACTTGGTATGTGTCCAACTCCTAGAAATAACTTCATGCCCCATCTCCCTTACTTCCAGCTAGTAAGGATCACATAATTCCTAACAAAGTTTTGACACAGATTCCCAATTCGGGCATTCAGAACATATAGCACGTTGCTGTAAGCAAGCACATTCTCATTCAAAGATGCAAGAAACTATGTAGGAACGAGTTTGTATAGGTGTTTCAAAGATGCCCAGGACTGAGCTAAACTTGGTATGTGTCCAACTCCTAGAAATAACTTCATGCCCCATCTCCCTTACTTCCAGCTAGTAAGGATCACATAATTCCTAACAAAGGTTTGACACAGATTCCCAATTCGGGCATTCAGAACATATAGCACGTTGCTGTAAGCAAGCACATTTTCATTCAAAGTTGCAAGTTACTATGTAAGAACAAGTTTGTATAGGTATTTCAAAGATGCCCAGAACTCAGCTAAACTTGGTATGTGTCCAAATCCTAGAAATAACTTCATGCCCCATCTCCCTTACTTCCAGCTAGTAAGGATCACATAATTCCTAACTAAGGTTTGACACAGATTCCTAATTCGGGCATTCAGAACATATAGCACGTTGCTGTAAGCAAGCAGATTCTCATTCAAAGTTGCAAGTTACTATGTAGGAACGAGTTTGTATAGGTATTTCAAAGATGCCCAGAACTGAGCTAAACTTGGTATGTGTCCAACTCCTAGAAATAACTTCATGCCCCATCTCCCTTACTTCCAGCTAGTAAGGATCACATAATTCCTAACAAAGTTTTGACACAGATTCCCAATTCGGGCATTCAGAACATATAGCACGTTGCTGTAAGCAAGCAGATTCTCATTCAAAGATGCAAGTTACTATGTAGGAACAAGTTTGTATAGGTATTTCAAAGATGCCCAGAACTGAGCTAAACTTGGTATGTGTCCAACTCCTAGAAATAACTTCATGCCCCATCTCCCTTACTTCCAGCTAGTAAGGATCACATAATTCCTAACAAAGTTCTGACACAGATTCCCAATTCGGGCATTCAGAACATATAGCACGTTGCTGTAAGCAAGCACATTCTCATTCAAAGTTGCAAGTTACTATGTAGGAACAAGTTTGTATAGGTATTTCAAAGATGCCCAGAACTGAGCTAAACTTGGTATGTCTCCAACTCCTAGAAATAACTACATGCCCCATCTCCCTTACTTCCAGCTAGTAAGGATCGCGTAATTCCTAACAAAGTTTTGACACAGATTCCCAATTCGGGCATTCAGAACATATAGCACGTTGCTGTAAGCAAGCACATTCTCATTCAAAGTTGCAAGTTACTATGTAGGAACAAGTTTGTATAGGTATTTCAAAGATGCCCAGAACTGAGCTAAACTTGGTATGTGTCCAACTCCAAGAGATAACTTCATGCCCCATCTCCCTTACTTCCAGCTAGTAAGGATCACATAATTCCTAACAAAGTTTTGACACAGATTCCCAATTCGGGCATTCAGAACATATAGCACGTTGCTGTAAGCAAGCACATTTTCATTCAAAGTTGCAAGTTACTATGTAGGAACAAGTTTGCATAGGTATTTCAAAGATGCCCAGAACTGAGCTAAACTTGGTATATGTCCAACTCTTAGAAATAACTTCATGCCCCATCTCCCTTACTTCCAGCTAGTAAGGATCACATAATTCCTAACAAAGTTTTGACACAGATTCCCAATTCGGGCATTCAGAACATATAGCACGTTGCTGTAAGCAAGCACATTCTCATTCAAAGTTGCAAGTTACTATGTAGGAACAAGTTTGTATAGGTATTTCAAAGATGCCCAGAACTGAGCTAAACTTGGTATGTGTCCAACTCCTAGAAATAACTTCATGCCCCATCTCCCTTACTTCCAGCTAGTAAGGATCACATAATTGCTAACAAAGTTTTGACACAGATTCCCTTTTCGGGCATTCAGAGCATATAGCACGTTGCTGTAAGCAAGCACATTCTCATTCAAAGTTGCAAGTTACTATGTAGGAACAAGTTTGTATAGGTATTTCTATGATGCCCAGAACTGTGCTAAACTTCGTTTGTGTCCAACTCCTAGAAATACCTTCATCCCCCAACTCCCTTACTTCCAGCTAGTAAGGATCACATAATTCCTAACAAATTTTGACACAGATTCCCAATTCGGGCATTCAGAATATATAGCACGTTGCTGAATGCAAGCACATTCTCATTCAAAGTTGCAAGTTAATATGTAGGAACAAGTTTGTATAGGTATTTCAAAGATGCCCAGAACTGAGCTAAACTTGGTATGTGTCCAACTCCTAGAAATACCTTCATGCCCCAACTCCCTTACTTCCATCTAGTAAGGATCACATAATTCCTAACAAAGTTTTGACACAGATTCCCAATTCGGGCATTCAGAACATATAGCACGCTGCTGTAAGCAAGCACATTCTCATTCATAGATGCAAGTTACTATGTAGGAACAAGTTTGTATAGGTATTTCAAAGATGCCCAGAACTGAGCTAAACTTGGTATGTCTCCAACTCCAAGAAATAACTACATGCCCCATCTCCCTTACTTCCAGCTAGTAAGGATCACATAATTCCTAACAAAGTTTTGACACAGATTCCCAATTCGGGCATTCAGAACATATAGCACGTTCCTTTAAGCAAGCACATTCTCATTCAAAGTTGCAAGTTACTATGTAGGAACAAGTTTGTATAGGTATTTCAAAGATACCCAGAACTGAGCTAAACTTGGTATGTGTCCAACTCCTAGAAATAACTTCATGCCCCATCTCCCTTACTTCCAGCTAGTAAGGATCACATAATTCCTAACAAAGTTTTGACACAGATTCCCAATTCGGGCATTCAGAACATATAGCACGTTGCTGTAAGCAAGCACATTCTCATTTAAAGATGCAAGTTACTATGTAGGAACAAGTTTGTATAGGTATTTCAAAGATGCCCAGAACTGAGCTAAACTTGGTATGTGTCCAACTCCTAGAAATAACTTCACGCTCCATCTCCCTTACTTCCAGCTAGTAAGGATCACATAATTCCTAACAAAGTTTTGACACAGATTCCCAAATCGGGCATTCAGAACATATAGCACGTTGCTGCAAGCAAGCACATTCTCATTCAAAGTTGCAAGTTACTATGTAGGAACAAGTTTGTATAGGTATTTCAAAGATGCCCAGAACTGAGCTAAACTTGGTATGTGTCCAACTCCTAGAAATAACTTCATGCCCCATCTCCCTTACTTCCAGCTAGTAAGGATCACATAATTCCTAACAAAGTTTTGACACAGATTCCCAATTCGGGCATTCAGAACATATAGCACGTTGCAGTAAGCAAGCACATTCTCATTCAAAGTTGCAAGTTACTATGTAGGAACGAGTTTGTATAGGTATTTCAAAGATGCCCAGAACTGAGCTAAACTTGGTATGTGTCCAACTCCTAAAAATAACTTCATGCTCCATCTCCCTTACTTCCAGCTAGTAAGGATCACATAATTCCTAACAAAGATTTGACACAGATTCCCAATTCGGGCATTCAGAACATATAGCACGTTGCTGTAAGCAAGCAGATTCTCATTCAAAGATGCAAGTTACTATGTAGGAACGAGTTTGTATAGGTATTTCAAAGATGCCCAGAACTGAGCTAAACTTGGTATGTGTCCAACTCCTAGAAATAACTTCATGCCCCATCTCCCTTACTTCCAGCTAGTAAGGATCACATAATTCCTAACAAAGGTTTGACACAGATTCCCAATTCGGGCATTCAGAACATATAGCACGTTGCTGTAAGCAAGCACATTCTCATTCAAAGTTGCAAGTTACTATGTAGGAACGAGTTTGTATAGGTATTTCAAAGATGCCCAGAACTGAGCTAAACTTGGTATGTGTCCAACTCCTAGAAATAACTTCATGCCCCATCTCCCTTACTTCCAGCTAGTAAGGATCACATAATTCCTAACAAAGTTTTGACACAGATTCCCAATTCGGGCATTCAGATCATATAGCACGTTGCTGTAAGCAAGCAGATTCTCATTCAAAGATGCAAGTTCCTATGTAGGAACAAGTTTGTATAGGTATTTCAAAGATGCCCAGAACTGAGCTAAACTTGGTATGTGTCCAACTCCTAGAAATAACTTCATGCCCCATCTCCCTTACTTCCAGCTAGTAAGGATCACATAATTCCTAACAAAGTTTTGACACAGATTGCCAATTCGGGCATTCAGAACATATAGCACGTTGCTGTAAGCAAGCACATTCTCATTCAAAGTTGCAAGTTACTATGTAGGAACAAGTTTGTATAGGTATTTCAAAGATGCCCAGAACTGAGTTAAACTTGGTATGTGTCCAACTCCTAGAAATAACTTCATGCCCCATCTCCCTTACTTCCAGCTAGTAAGGATCACATAATTCCTAAGAAAGTTTTGACACAGATTCCCAATTCGGGCATTCAGAACATATAG
Source organism: Diceros bicornis minor (assembly GCF_020826845.1). Lineage (NCBI taxonomy): Eukaryota > Metazoa > Chordata > Mammalia > Perissodactyla > Rhinocerotidae > Diceros > Diceros bicornis. The sequence goes on along the minus strand of NC_080751.1, from coordinate 570,567 downwards.
CACGTTGCTGTAAGCAAGCACATTCTCATTCAAAGTTGCAAGTTACTATGTAGGAACAAGTTTGTATAGGTATTTCAAAGATGCCCAGAACTGAGCTAAACTTGGTATGTGTCCAACTCCAAGAGATAACTTCATGCCCCATCTCCCTTACTTACAGCTAGTAAGGATCACATAATTCCTAACAAAGTTTTGACACAGATTCCCAATTCGGGCATTCAGAACATATAGCACGTTGCTGTAAGCAAGCACATTTTCATTCAAAGTTGCAAGTTACTATGTAGGAACAAGTTTGCATAGGTATTTCAAAGATGCCCAGAACTGAGCTAAACTTGGTATGTGTCCAACTCCTAGAAATAACTTCATGCCCCATCTCCCTTACTTCCAGCTAGTAAGGATCACACAATTCCTAACAAAGTTTGGACACAGATTCCCAATTCGGGCATTCAGAACATATAGCACGTTGCTGTAAGCAAGCACATTCTCATTCAAAGATGCAAGTTACTATGTAGGAACAAGTTTGTATAGGTATTTCAAAGATGCCCAGAACTGAGCTAAACTTGGTATGTGTCCAACTCATAGAAATAACTTCATGCCCCATCTCCCTTCTTCCAGCTAGTAAGGATCACATAATTCCTAACAAAGTTTTGACACAGATTCCCTTTTCGGGCATTGAGAGCATATAGCACGTTGCTGTAAGCAAGCACATTCTCATTCAAAGTTGCAAGTTACTATGTAGGAACAAGTTTGTATAGGTATTTCTAAGATGCCCAGAACTGTGCTAAACTTCGTTTGTGTCCAACTCCTGGAAATACCTTCATCCCCCAACTCCCTTACTTCCAGCTAGTAAGGATCACATAATTCCTAACAAATTTTGACACAGATTCCCAATTCGGGCATTCAGAATATATAGCACGTTGCTGAAAGCAAGCACATTCTCATTCAAATTTGCAAGTTAATATGTAGGAACAAGTTTGTATAGGTATTTCAAAGATGCCCAGAACTGAGCTAAACTTGGTATGTGTCCAACTCCTAGAAATACCTTCATGCCCCAACTCCCTTACTTCCAGCTAGTAAGGATCACATAATTCCTAACAAAGTTTTGACACAGATTCCCAATTCGGGCATTCAGAACATATAGCACGCTGCTGTAAGCAAGCACATTCTCATTCATAGATGCAAGTTACTATGTAGGAACAAGTTTGTATAGGTATTTCAAAGATGCCCAGAACTGAGCTAAACTTGGTATGTCTCCAACTCCTAGAAATAACTACATGCCCCATTTCCCTTACTTCCAGCTAGTAAGGATCACATAATTCCTAACAAAGTTTTGACACAGATTCCCAATTCGGGCATTCAGAACATATAGCACGTTCCTTTAAGCAAGCACATTCTCATTCAAAGTTGCAAGTTACTATGTAGGAACAAGTTTGTATAGGTATTTCAAAGATGCCCAGAACTGAGCTAAACTTGGTATGTGTCCAACTCCAAGAAATAACTTCATGCCCCATCTCCCTTACTTCCAGCTAGTAAGGATCACATAATTCCTAACAAAGTTTTGACACAGATTCCCAATTCGGGCATTCAGATCATATAGCACGTTGCTGTAAGCAAGCACATTTTCATTCAAAGTTGCAAGTTACTATGTAGGAACAAGTTTGCATAGGTATTTCAAAGATGCCCAGAACTGAGCTAAACTTGGTATGTGTCCAACTCCTAGAAAAACTTCATGCCCCATCTCCCTTACTTCCAGCTAGTAAGGATCACATAATTCCTAACAAAGTTTTGACACAGATTCCCAATTCGGGCATTCAGAACATATAGCACTTTGCTGTAAGCAAGCAGATTCTCATTCAAACATGCAAGTTACTGTGTAGGAACAAGTTTGTATAGGTATTTCAAAGATGCCCAGAACTGAGCTAAACTTGGTATGTGTCCAACTCCTAGAAATAACTTCATGCCCCATCTCCCTTACTTCCAGCTAGTAAGGATCACATAATTCCTAACAAAGTTTTGACACAGATTCCCAATTCGGGCATTCAGAACATATAGCACGTTGCTGTAAGCAAGCACATTCTCATTTAAAGATGCAAGTTACTATGTAGGAACAAGTTTGTATAGGTATTTCAAAGATGCCCAGAACTGAGCTAAACTTGGTATGTGTCCAACTCCTAGAAATAACTTCATGCCCCATCTCCCTTACTTCCAGCTAGTAAGGATCACATAATTCCTAACAAAGTTTTGACACAGATTCCCAATTCGGGCATTCAGAACATATAGCACGTTGCTGTAAGCAAGCACATTCTCATTCAAAGATGCAAGTTACTATGTAGGAACAAGTTTGTATAGGTATTTCAAAGATGCCCAGAACTGAGCTAAACTTGGTATGTGTCCAACTCCTAGAAATAAATTCATGCTCCATCTCCCTTACTTCCAGCTAGTAAGGATCACATAATTCCTAACAAAGTTTTGACACAGATTCCCAAATCGGGCATTCAGAACATATAGCACGTTGCTGCAAGCAAGCACATTCTCATTCAAAGTTGCAAGTTACTATGTAGGAACAAGTTTGTATAGGTATTTCAAAGATGCCCAGAACTGAGCTAAACTTGGTATGTGTCCAACTCCTAGAAATAACTTCATGCCCCATCTCCCTTACTTCCAGCTAGTAAGGATCACATAATTCCTAACAAAGTTTTGACACAGATTCCCAATTCGGGCATTCAGAACATATAGCACGTTGCAGTAAGCAAGCACATTCTCATTCAAAGTTGCAAGTTACTATGTAGGAACAAGTTTGTATAGGTATTTCAAAGATGCCCAGAACTGAGCTAAACTTGGTATGTGTCCAACTCCTAGAAATAACTTCATGCCCCATCTCCCTTACTTCCAGCTAGTAAGGATCACATAATTCCTAACAAAGTTTTGACACAGATTCCCAATTCGGGCATTCAGAACATATAGCACGTTGCTGTAAGCAAGCAGGTTCTCATTCAAAGATGCAAGTTACTATGTAGGAACAAGTTTGTATAGGTATTTCAAAGATGCCCAGAACTGAGCTAAACTTGGTATGTGTCCAACTCCTAGAAATAACTTCATGCCCCATCTCCCTTACTTCCAGCTAGTAAGGATCACATAATTCCTAACAAAGGTTTGACACAGATTCCCAATTCGGGCATTCAGAACATATAGCACGTTGCTGTAAGCAAGCAGATTCTCATTCAAAGTTGCAAGTTACTATGTAGGAACGAGTTTGTATAGGTATTTCAAAGATGCCCAGAACTGAGCTAAACTTGGTATGTGTCCAACTCCTAGAAATAACTTCATGCCCCATCTCCCTTACTTCCAGCTAGTAAGGATCACATAATTCCTAACAAAGTTTTGACACAGATTCCCAATTCGGGCATTCAGAACATATAGCACGTTGCTGTAAGCAAGCAGGTTCTCATTCAAAGATGCAAGTTACTATGTAGGAACGAGTTTGTATAGGTATTTCAAAGATGCCCAGAACTGAGCTAAACTTGGTATGTGTCCAACACCTAGAAATAACTTCATGCCCCATCTCCCTTACTTCCAGCTAGTAAGGATCACATAATTCCTAACAAAGTTTTGACACAGATTCCCAATTCGGGCATTCAGAACATATAGCACGTTGCTGTAAGCAAGCACATTCTCATTCAAAGTTGCAAGTTACTATGTAGGAACAAGTTTGTATAGGTATTTCAAAGATGCCCAGAACTGAGCTAAACTTGGTATGTGTCCAACTCCTAGAAATAACTTCATGCCCCATCTCCCTTACTTCCAGCTAGTAAGGATCACATAATTCCTAACAAAGTTTTGACACAGATTCCCAATTCGGGCATTCAGAACATATAGCACGTTGCTGTAAGCAAGCACATTCTCATTCAAAGTTGCAAGTTACTATGTAGGAACAAGTTTGCATAGGTATTTCAAAGATGCCCAGAACTGAGCTAAACTTGGTATGTGTCCAACTCCTAGAAATAATTTCATGCCCCATCTCACTTACTTCCAGCTAGTAAGGATCACATAATTCCTAACAAAGTTTTGACACAGATTCCCAATTCGGGCATTCAGAACATATAGCACGTTGCTGTAAGCAAGCACATTCTCATTCAAAGTTGCAAGATAGTATGTAGGAACAAGTTTGTATAGGTATTTCAAAGATGCCCAGAACTGAGCTAAACTTGGTATGTGTCCAACTCCTAGAAATAACTTCATGCCCCATCTCCCTTACTTCCAGCTAGTAAGGATCACATAATTCCTAACAAATTTTGACACAGATTCCCAATTCGGGCATTCAGAATATATAGCACGTTGCTGAAAGCAAGCACATTCTCATTCAAAGTTGCAAGTTAATATGTAGGAACAAGTTTGTATAGGTATTTCAAAGATGCCCAGAACTGAGCTATACTTGGCATGTGTCCAACTCCTAGAAATAACTTCATGCCCCATCTCCCTTACATCCAGCTAGTAAGGATCACATAATTCCTAACAAAGATTTCACACATATTCCCAATTCGGGCATTCAGAACATATAGCACGTTGCTGTAAGCAAGCACATTCTCATTCAAAGATGCAAGTTACTATGTAGGAACAAGTTAGTATAGGTATTTCAAAGATGCCCAGAACTGAGCTAAACTTGGTATGTGTCCAACTCCTAGAAATAACTTCATGCTGCATCTCCCTTACTCCAAGCTAGTAAGGATCACATAATTCCTAACAAAGTTTTGACACAGATTCCCAATTCGGGCATACAGAACATATAGCACGTTGCTGTAAGCAAGCACATTCTCATTCAAAGATGCAAGTTACTATGTAGGAACAAGTTTGTATAGGTATTTCAAAGATGCCCAGAACTGAGCTAAACTTGGTATGTGTCCAACTCATAGAAATAACTTCATGCCCCATCTCCCTTACTTCCAGCTAGTAAGGATCACATAATTCCTAACAAAGTTTTGACACAGATTCCCTTTTCGGGCATTCAGAGCATATAGCACGTTGCTGTAAGCAAGCACATTCTCATTCAAAGTTGCAAGTTACTATGTAGGAACAAGTTTGTATAGGTATTTCTAAGATGCCCAGAACTGTGCTAAACTTCGTTTGTGTCCAACTCCTAGAAATACCTTCATCCCCCAACTCCCTTACTTCCAGCTAGTAAGGATCACATAATTCCTAACAAATTTTGACACAGATTCCCAATTCGGGCATTCAGAATATATAGCACGTTGCTGAAAGCAAGCACATTCTCATTCAAAGTTGCAAGTTAATATGTAGGAACAAGTTTGTATAGGTATTTCAAAGATGCCCAGAACTGAGCTAAACTTGGTATGTGTCCAACTCCTAGAAATACCTTCATGCCCCAACTCCCTTACTTCCATCTAGTAAGGATCACATAATTCCTAACAAAGTTTTGACACAGATTCCCAATTCGGGCATTCAGAACATATAGCACGCTGCTGTAAGCAAGCACATTCTCATTCATAGATGCAAGTTACTATGTAGGAACAAGTTTGTATAGGTATTTCAAAGATGCCCAGAACTGAGGTAAACTTGGTATGTCTCCAACTCCTAGAAATAACTACATGCCCCATCTCCCTTACTTCCAGCTAGTAAGGATCACATAATTCCTAACAAAGTTTTGACACAGATTCCCAATTCGGGCATTCAGAACATATAGCACGTTCCTTTAAGCAAGCACATTCTCATTCAAAGTTGCAAGTTACTATGTAGGAACAAGTTTGTATAGGTATTTCAAAGATGCCCAGAACTGAGCTAAACTTGGTATGTGTACAACTCCTAGAAAAACTTCATGCCCCATCTCCCTTACTTCCAGCTAGTAAAGATCACATAATTCCTAACAAAGTTTTGACACAGATTCCCAATTCGGGCATTCAGAACATATAGCACGTTGCTGTAAGCAAGCACATTCTCATTCAAAGATGCAAGTTACTATGTAGGAACAAGTTTGTATAGGTATTTCAAAGATGCCCAGAACTGAGCTAAACTTGGTATGTGTCCAACTCCTAGAAATAACTTCATGCCCCATCTCCCTTACTTCCAGCTAGTAAGGATCACATAATTCCTAACAAAGTTTTGACACAGATTCCCAATTCGGGCATTCAGAACATATAGCACGTTGCTGTAAGCAAGCACATTCTCATTCAAAGATGCACGTTACTATGTAGGAACAAGTTTGTATAGGTATTTCAAAGATGCCCAGAACTGAGCTAAACTTGGTATGTGTCCAACTCCTAGAAATAACTTCATGCCCCATCTCCCTTACTTCCAGCTAGTAAGGATCACATAATTCCTAACAAAGTTTTGAGACAGATTCCCAAATCGGGCATTCAGAACATATAGCACGTTGCTGCAAGCAAGCACATTCTCATTCAAAGTTGCAAGATACTATGTAGGAACAAGTTTGTATAGGTATTTCAAAGATGCCCAGAACTGAGCTAAACTTGGTATGTGTCCAACTCCTAGAAATAACTTCATGCCCCATCTGCCTTACTTCCAGCTAGTAAGGATCACATAATTCCTAACAAAGTTTTGACACAGATTCCCAAATCGGGCATTCAGAACATATAGCACGTTGCTGTAAGCAAGCACATTCTCATTCAAAGTTGCAAGATACTATGTAGGAACAAGTTTGTATAGGTATTTCAAAGATGCCCAGAGCTGAGCTAAACTTGGTAAGTGTCCAACTCCAAGAAATAACTTCATGCCCCATCTCCCTTACTTCCAGCTAGTAAGGATCACATAATTCCTAACAAAGTTTTGACACAGATTCCCAATTCGGGCATTCAGAACATATAGCACGATGCTGTAAGCAAGCACATTCTCATTCAAAGTTGCAAGTTACTATGTAGGAACAAGTTTGTATAGGTATTTCAAAGATGCCCAGAGCTGAGCTAAACTTGGTATGTGTCCAACTCCTAGAAATAACTTCATGCCCCATCTCCCTTACTTCCAGCTAGTAAGGATCACACAATTCCTAACAAAGTTTTGACACAGATTCCCAATTCGGGCATTCAGAACATATAGCACGTTGCTGTAAGCAAGCAGATTCTCATTCAAAGATGCAAGTTACTATGTAGGAACAAGTTTGTATAGGTATTTCAAAGATGCCCAGAACTGAGCTAAACTTGGTATGTGTCCAACTCCTAGAAATAACTTCATGCCCCATCTCCCTTACTTCCCGCTAGTAAGGATCACATAATTCCTAACAAAGTTTTGACACAGATTGCCAATTCGGGCATTCAGAACATATAGCACGTTGCTGTAAGCAAGCACATTCTCATTCAAAGATGCAAGTTACTATGTAGGAACAAGTTTGTATAGGTATTTCAAAGATTCCCAGGACTGAGCTAAACTTGGTATGTGTCCAACTCCTAGAAATAACTTCATGCCCCATCTCCCTTACTTCCAGCTAGAAAGGATCACATAATTCCTAACAAAGTTTTGACACAGATTGCCAATTCCGGCATTCAGAACATATAGCACGTTGCTGTAAGCAAGCACATTCTCATTCAAAGTTGCAAGTTACTATGTAGGAACAAGTTTGTATAGGTATTTCAAAGATGTACAGGACGAGCTAAACTTGGTATGTGTCCAACTCCTAGAAATAACTTCATGCCCCATCTCCCTTACATCCAGCTAGTAAGGATCACATAATTCCTAACAAAGTTTTGACACAGATTCCCAATTCCGGCATTCAGAACATATAGCACGTTGCTATAAGCAAGCACATTCTCATTCAAAGATGCAAGTTACTATGTAGGAACAAGTTTGTATAGGTGTTTCAAAGATGCCCAGGACTGAGCTAAACTTGGTATGTGTCCAACTCCTAGAAATAACTTCATGCCCCATCTCCCTTACTTCCAGCTAGTAAGGATCACATAATTCCTAACAAAGGTTTGACACAGATTCCCAATTCGGGCATTCAGAACATATAGCACGTTGCTGTAAGCAAGCAGATTCTCATTCAAAGTTGCAAGTTACTATGTAGGAACAAGTTTGTATAGGTATTTCAAAGATGCCCAGAACTGAGCTAAACTTGGTATGTGTCCAACTCCTAGAAATAATTTCATGCCCCATCTCACTTACTTCCAGCTAGTAAGGATCACATAATTCCTAACAAAGTTTTGACACAGATTCCCTTTTCGGGTATTCAGAGCATATAGCACGTTGCTGTAAGCAAGCACATTCTCATTCAAAGTTGCAAGTTACTATGTAGGAACAAGTTTGTATAGGTATTTCTAAGATGCCCAGAACTGTGCTAAACTTCGTTTGTGTCCAACTCCTAGAAATACCTTCATCCCCCAACTCCCTTACGTCCAGCTAGTAAGGATCACAGAATTCCTAACAAATTTTGACACAGATTCCCAATTCGGGCATTCAGAATATATAGCACGTTGCTGAAAGCAAGCACATTCTCATTCAAAGTTGCAAGTTACTATGTAGGAACAAGTTTGTATAGGTATTTCAAAGATGCCCAGAACTGAGCTAAACTTGGTATGTGTCCAACTCCTAGAAATAACTTCATGCCCCATCTCCCTTACTTCCAGCTAGTAAGGATCACATAATTCCTAACAAAGATTTCACACATATTCCCAATTCGGGCATTCAGAACATATAGCACGTTGCTGTAAGCAAGCACATTCTCATTCAAAGATGCAAGTTACTATGTAGGAACAAGTTAGTATAGGTATTTCAAAGATGCCCAGAACTGAGCTAAACTTGGTATGTGTCCAACTCCTAGAAATAACTTCATGCCGCATCTCCCTTACTTCCAGCTAGTAAGGATCACATAATTCCTAACAAAGTTTTGACACAGATTCCCAATTCGGGCATACAGAACATATAGCACGTTGCTGTAAGCAAGCACATTCTCATTCAAAGTTGCAAGTTACTATGTAGGAACAAGTTTGTATAGGTATTTCAAAGATGCCCAGAGCTGAGCTAAACTTGGTATGTGTCCAACTCCAAGAAATAACTTCATGCCCCATCTCCCTTACTTCCAGCTAGTAAGGATCACATAATTCCTAACAAAGTTTTGACACAGATTCCCAATTTGGGCATTCAGAACATATAGCACGTTGCTGTAAGCAAGCACATTCTCATTCAAAGTTGCAAGTTACTATGTAGGAACAAGTTTGTATAGGTATTTCAAAGATGCCCAGAACTGAGCTAAACTTGGTATGTGTCCAACTCCTAGAAATAACTTCATGCCCCATCTCCCTTACTTCCAGCTAGTAAGGATCACATATTTCCTAACAAAGTTTTGACACAGATTCCCAATTCGGGCATTCAGAACATATAGCACGTTGCTGTAAGCAAGCACATTCTCATTCAAAGTTGCAAGTTACTATGTAGGAACAAGTTTGTATAGGTATTTCAAAGATGCCCAGAACTGAGCTAAACTTGGTATGTGTCCAACTCCTAGAAATAACTTCATGCCCCATCTCCCTTACTTCCAGCTAGTAAGGATCACACAATTCCTAACAAAGTTTTGACACAGATTCCCAATTCGGGCATTCAGAACATATAGCACGTTGCTGTAAGCAAGCAGATTCTCATTCAAAGATGCAAGTTACTATGTAGGAACAAGTTTGTATAGGTATTTCAAAGATGCCCAGAACTGAGCTAAACTTGGTATGTGTCCAACTCCTAGAAATAACTTCATGCCCATCTCCCTTACTTCCCGCTAGTAAGGATCACATAATTCCTAACAAAGTTTTGACACAGATTGCCAATTCGGGCATTCAGAACATATAGCACGTTGCTGTAAGCAAGCACATTCTCATTCAAAGATGCAAGTTACTATGTAGGAACAAGTTTGTATAGGTATTTCAAAGATTCCCAGGACTGAGCTAAACTTGGTATGTGTCCAACTCCTAGAAATAACTTCATGCCCCATCTCCCTTACTTCCAGCTAGAAAGGATCACATAATTCCTAACAAAGTTTTGACACAGATTGCCAATTCCGGCATTCAGAACATATAGCACGTTGCTGTAAGCAAGCACATTCTCATTCAAAGTTGCAAGTTACTATGTAGGAACAAGTTTGTATAGGTATTTCAAAGATGTACAGGACGAGCTAAACTTGGTATGTGTCCAACTCCTAGAAATAACTTCATGCCCCATCTCCCTTACATCCAGCTAGTAAGGATCACATAATTCCTAACAAAGTTTTGACACAGATTCCCAATTCCGGCATTCAGAACATATAGCACGTTGCTATAAGCAAGCACATTCTCATTCAAAGATGCAAGTTACTATGTAGGAACAAGTTTGTATAGGTGTTTCAAAGATGCCCAGGACTGAGCTAAACTTGGTATGTGTCCAACTCCTAGAAATAACTTCATGCCCCATCTCCCTTACTTCCAGCTAGTAAGGATCACATAATTCCTAACAAAGGTTTGACACAGATTCCCAATTCGGGCATTCAGAACATATAGCACGTTGCTGTAAGCAAGCACATTTTCATTCAAAGTTGCAAGTTACTATGTAGGAACAAGTTTGTGTAGGTATTTCAAAGATGCCCAGAACTGAGCTAAACTTGGTATGTGTCCAACTCCTAGAAATAACTTCATGCCCCATCTCCCTTACTTCCAGCTAGTAAGGATCACATAATTCCTAACAAAGGTTTGACACAGATTCCCAATTCGGGCATTCAGAACATATAGCACGTTGCTGTAAGCAAGCACATTCTCATTCAAAGTTGCAAGTTACTATGTAGGAACAAGTTTGTATAGGTATTTCAAAGATGCCCAGAACTGAGCTAAACTTGGTATGTGTCCAACTCCTAGAAATAATTTCATGCCCCATCTCACTTACTTCCAGCTAGTAAGGATCACATAATTCCTAACAAAGTTTTGACACAGATTCCCTTTTCGGGTATTCAGAGCATATAGCACGTTGCTGTAAGCAAGCACATTCTCATTCAAAGTTGCAAGTTACTATGTAGGAACAAGTTTGTATAGGTATTTCTAAGATGCCCAGAACTGTGCTAAACTTCGTTTGTGTCCAACTCCTAGAAATACCTTCATCCTCCAACTCCCTTACGTCCAGCTAGTAAGGATCACAGAATTCCTAACAAATTTTGACACAGATTCCCAATTCGGGCATTCAGAATATATAGCACGTTGCTGAAAGCAAGCACATTCTCATTCAAAGTTGCAAGTTACTATGTAGGAACAAGTTTGTATAGGTATTTCAAAGATGCCCAGAACTGAGCTAAACTTGGTATGTGTCCAACTCCTAGAAATAACTTCATGCCCCATCTCCCTTACTTCCAGCTAGTAAGGATCACATAATTCCTAACAAAGATTTCACACATATTCCCAATTCGGGCATTCAGAACATATAGCACGTTGCTGTAAGCAAGCACATTCTCATTCAAAGATGCAAGTTACTATGTAGGAACAAGTTAGTATAGGTATTTCAAAGATGCCCAGAACTGAGCTAAACTTGGTATGTGTCCAACTCCTAGAAATAACTTCATGCCCCATCTCCCTTACTTCCAGCTAGAAAGGATCACATAATTCCTAACAAAGTTTTGACACAGATTGCCAATTCCGGCATTCAGAACATATAGCACGTTGCTGTAAGCAAGCACATTCTCATTCAAAGTTGCAAGTTACTATGTAGGAACAAGTTTGTATAGGTATTTCAAAGATGCCCAGAACTGAGCTAAACTTGGTATGTGTCCAACTCCTAGAAATAACTTCATGCCCCATCTCCCTTACTTCCAGCTAGTAAGGATCACATAATTCCTAACAAAGTTTTGACACAGATTCCCAATTCGGGCATTCAGAACATATAGCACGCTGCTGTAAGCAAGCACATTCTCATTCAAAGTTGCAACTTACTATGTAGGAACAAGTTTGTATAGGTATTTCAAAGATGCCCAGAACTGAGCTAAACTTGGTATGTGTCCAACTCCTAGAAATATCTTCATGCCCCATCTCCCTTACTTCCAGCTAGTAAGGATCACACAATTCCTAACAAAGTTTTGACACAGATTCCCAATTCCGGCATTCAGAACATATAGCACGTTGCTGTAAGCAAGCACATTTTCATTCAAAGTTGCAAGTTACTATGTAGGAACAAGTTTGTATAGGTATTTCAAAGATGCCCAGAACTGAGCTAAACTTGGTATGTGTCCAACTCCTAGAAATAACTTCATGCCCCATCTCCCTTACTTCCCGCTAGTAAGGATCACATAATTCCTAACAAAGTTTTGACACAGATTGCCAATTCGGGCATTCAGAACATATAGCAGGTTGCTGTAAGCAAGCAGATTCTCATTCAAAGATGCAAGTTACTATGTAGGAACAAGTTTGTATAGGTATTTCAAAGATGCCCAGAACTGAGCTAAACTTGGTATGTGTCCAACTCCTAGAAATAACTTCATGCTCCATCTCCCTTACTTCCAGCTACTAAGGATCACATAATTCGTAACAAAGTTTTGACACAGATTCCCAATTCGGGCATTCAGAACATATAGCACGTTGCTGTAAGCAAGCACATTCTCATTCAAAGATGCAAGTTACTATGTAGGAACAAGTTTGTATAGGTATTTCAAAGATGCCCAGAACTGAGCTAAACTTGGTATGTGTCCAACTCCTAGAAATAACTTCATGCCCCATCTCCCTTACTTCCAGCTAGTAAGGATCACACAATTCCTAACAAAGTTTTGACACAGATTCCCAATTCGGGCATTCAGAACATATAGCACGTTGCTGTAAGCAAGCACATTCTCATTCAAAGATGCAAGTTACTATGTAGGAACAAGTTTGTATAGGTATTTCAAAAATGCCCAGGACTGAGCTAAACTTGGTATGTGTCCAACTCCTAGAAATAACTTCATGCCCCATCTCCCTTACTTCCAGCTAGAAAGGATCACATAATTCCTAACAAAGTTTTGACACAGATTGCCAATTCCGGCATTCAGAACATATAGCACGTTGCTGTAAGCAAGCACATTCTCATTCAAAGATGCAAGTTACTATGTAGGAACAAGTTTGTATAGGTATTTCAAAGATGCCCAGGACTGAGCTAAACTTGGTATGTGTCCAACTCCTAGAAATAACTTCATGCCCCATCTCCCTTACTTCCAGCTAGTAAGGATCACATAGTTCCTAACAAAGGTTTGACACAGATTCCCAATTCCGGCATTCAGAACATATAGCACGTTGCTGTAAGCAAGCACATTCTCATTCAAAGATGCAAGAAACTATGTAGGAACAAGTTTGTATAGGTGTTTCAAAGATGCCCAGGACTGAGCTAAACTTGGTATGTGTCCAACTCCTAGAAATAACTTCATGCCCCATCTCCCTTACTTCCAGCTAGTAAGGATCACATAATTCCTAACAAAGGTTTGACACAGATTCCCAATTCGGGCATTCAGAACATATAGCACGTTGCTGTAAGCAAGCACATTCTCATTCAAAGTTGCAAGTTACTATGTAGGAACAAGTTTGTATAGGTATTTCAAAGATGCCCAGAACTGAGCTAAACTTGGTATGTGTCCAACTCCTAGAAATAACTTCATGCCCCATCTCCCTTACTTCCAGCTAGTAAGGATCACATAATTCCTAACAAAGTTTTGACACAGATTCCCAATTCGGGCATTCAGAACATATAGCACGTTGCTGTAAGCAAGCAGATTCTCATTCAAAGATGCAAGTTACTATGTAGGAACAAGTTTGTATAGGTATTTCAAAGATGCCCAGAACTGAGCTAAACTTGGTATGTGTCCAACTCCTAGAAATAACTTCATGCCCCATCTCCCTTACTTCCAGCTAGTAAGGATCACATAATTCCTAACAAAGTTTTGACACAGATTCCCAATTCGGGCATTCAGAACATATAGCACGTTGCTGTAAGCAAGCACATTCTCATTCAAAGATGCAAGAAACTATGTAGGAACAAGTTTGTATAGGTGTTTCAAAGATGCCCAGGACTGAGCTAAACTTGGTATGTGTCCAACTCCTAGAAATAACTTCATGCCCCATCTCCCTTACTTCCAGCTAGTAAGGATCACATAATTCCTAACAAAGGTTTGACACAGATTCCCAATTCGGGCATTCAGAACATATAGCACGTTGCTGTAAGCAAGCACATTCTCATTCAAAGTTGCAAGTTACTATGTAAGAACAAGTTTGTATAGGTATTTCAAAGATGCCCAGGACTGAGCTAAACTTGGTATGTGTCCAACTCCTAGAAATAACTTCATGCCCCATCTCCCTTACTTCCAGCTAGTAAGGATCACAGAATTCCTAACAAATTTTGACACAGATTCCCAATTCGGGCATTCAGAATATATAGCACGTTGCTGAAAGCAAGCACATTCTCATTCAAAGTTGCAAGTTACTATGTAGGAACAAGTTTGCATAGGTATTTCAAAGATGCCCAGAACTGAGCTAAACTTGGTATGTGTCCAACTCCAACAAATAACTTCATGCCCCATCTCCCTTACTTCCAGCTAGTAAGGATCACATAATTCCTAACAAAGATTTCACACATATTCCCAATTCGGGCATTCAGAACATATAGCACGTTGCTGTAAGCAAGCACATTCTCATTCAAAGATGCAAGTTACTATGTAGGAACAAGTTAGTATAGGTATTTCAAAGATGCCCAGAAATGAGCTAAACTTGGTATGTGTCCAACTCCTAGAAATAACTTCATGCCCCATCTCCCTTACTTCCCGCTAGTAAGGATCACATAATTCCTAACAAAGTTTTGACACAGATTGCCAATTCGGGCATTCAGAACATATAGCAGGTTGCTGTAAGCAAGCACATTCTCATTCAAAGATGCAAGTTACTATGTAGGAACAAGTTTGTATAGGTATTTCAAAGATGCCCAGAACTGAGCTAAACTTGGTATGTGTCCAACTCCTAGAAATAACTTCATGCTCCATCTCCCTTACTTCCAGCTAGTAAGGATCACATAATTCCTAACAAAGTTTTGACACAGATTCCCAATTCGGGCATTCAGAACATTTAGCACGTTGCTGCAAGCAAGCACATTCTCATTCAAAGTTGCAAGTTACTATGCAGGAACAAGTTTGTATAGGTATTTCAAAGATGCCCAGAACTGAGCTAAACTTGGTATGTGTCCAACTCCTAGAAATAATTTCATGCCCCATCTCACTTACTTCCAGCTAGTAAGGATCACATAATTCCTAACAAAGTTTTGACACAGATTCCCAATTCGGGCATTCAGAACATATAGCACGTTGCTGAAAGCAAGCACATTCTCATTCAAAGTTGCAAGTTACTATGTAGGAACAAGTTTGTATAGGTATTTCAAAGATGCCCAGAACTGAGCTAAACTTGGTATGTGTCCAACTCCAGAAATAACTTCATGCCCCATCTCCCTTACTTCCAGCTAGTAAGGATCACATAATTCCTAACAAAGTTTTGACACAGATTCCCAATTCGGGCATTCAGAACATATAGCACGTTGCTGTAAGCAAGCACATTCTCATTCAAAGTTGCAAGTTACTATGTAGGAACAAGTTTGTATAGGTATTTCAAAGATGCCCAGAACTGAGCTAAACTTGGTATGTGTCCAACTCCTAGAAATAACTTCATGCCCCATCTCCCTTACTTCCAGCTAGTAAGGATCACATAATTCCTAATAAAGTTTTGACACAGATTCCCAATTCGGGCATTCAGAACATATAGCACGTTGCTGTAAGCAAGCACATTCTCATTCAAAGTTGCAAGTTACTATGTAGGAACAAATTTGTATAGGTATTTCAAAGATGCCCAGAACTGAGCTAAACTTGGTATGTGTCCAACTCCTAGAAATAACTTCATGCTCCATCTCCCTTACTTCCAGCTAGTAAGGATCACATAATTCCTAACAAAGTTTTGACACAGATTCCCAATTCGGGCATTCAGAACATATAGCACGTTGCTGTAAACAAGCAGATTCTCATTCAAAGATGCAAGTTACTATGTAGGAACAAGTTTGTATAGGTATTTCAAAGATGCCCAGAACTGAGCTAAACTTGGTATGTGTCCAACTCCTAGAAATAACTTCATGCCCCATCTCCCTTACTTCCAGCTAGTAAGGATCACATAATTCCTAACAAAGGTTTGACACAGATTCCCAATTCGGGCATTCAGAACATATAGCACGTTGCTGTAAGCAAGCAGATCCTCATTCAAAGTTGCAAGTTACTATGTAGGAACGAGTTTGTATAGGTATTTCAAAGATGCCCAGAACTGAGCTAAACTTGGTATGTGTCCAACTCCTAGAAATAACCTCATGCCCCATCTCCCTTACTTCCAGCTAGTAAGGATCACATAATTCCTAACAAAGTTTTGACACAGATTCCCAATTCGGGCATTCAGAACATATAGCACGTTGCTGTAAGCAAGCACATTCTCATTCAAAGTTGCAAGTTACTATGTAGGAACGAGTTTGTATAGGTATTTCAAAGATGCCCAGAACTGAGCTAAACTTGGTATGTGTCCAACTCCTAGAAATAACTTCATGCCCCATCTCCCTTACTTCCAGCTAGTAAGGATCACATAATTCCTAACAAAGTTTTGACACAGATTCCCAATTCGGGCATTCAGAACATATAGCACGTTGCTGCAAGCAAGCACATTCTCATTCAAAGTTGCAAGTTACTATGTAGGAACAAGTTTGTATAGGTATTTCAAAGATGCCCAGAACTGAGCTAAACTTGCTATGTGTCCAACTCCTAGAAATAATTTCATGCCCCATCTCACTTACTTCCAGCTAGTAAGGATCACATAATTCCTAACAAAGTTTTGACACAGATTCCCAATTCGGGCATTCAGAACATATAGCACGTTGCTGTAAGCAAGCACATTCTCATTCAAAGTTGCAAGATAGTATGTAGGAACAAGTTTGTATAGGTATTTCAAAGATGCCCAGAACTGAGCTAAACTTGGTATGTGTCCAACTCCTAGAAATAACTTCATGCCCCATCTCCCTTACTTCCAGCTAGTAAGGATCACATAATTCCTAAAAAAGTTTTGACACAGATTCCCAATTCGGGCATTCAGAACATATAGCACGTTGCTGTAAGCAAGCACATTCTCATTCAAAGTTGCAAGTTACTATGTAGGAACAAGTTTGTATAGGTATTTCAAAGATGCCCACAACTGAGCTAAACTTGGTATGTGTCCAACTCCTAGAAATAACTTCATGCCCCATCTCCCTTACTTCCAGCTAGTAAGGATCACATAATTCCTAACAAAGTTTTGACACAGATTCCCTTTTCAGGCATTCAGAGCACATAGCACGTTGCTGTAAGCAAGCACATTCTCATTCAAAGTTGCAAGTTACTATGTAGGAACAAGTTTGTATAGGTATTTCTAAGATGCCCAGAACTGTGCTAAACTTCGTTTGTGTCCAACTCCTAGAAATACCTTCATCCCCCAACTCCCTTACTTCCAGCTAGTAAGGATCACATAATTCCTAACAAATTTTGACACAGATTCCCAATTCGGGCATTCAGAATATATAGCACGTTGCTGAAAGCAAGCACATTCTCATTCAAAGTTGCAAGTTAATATGTAGGAACAAGTTTGTATAGGTATTTCAAAGATGCCCCGAACAGAGCTAAACTTGGTATGTCTCCAACTCCAAGAAATAACTTCATGCCCCATCTCCCTTACATCCAGCTAGTAAGGATCACATAATTCCTAACAAAGATTTCACACAGATTCCCAATTCGGGCATTCAGAACATATAGCACGTTGCTGTAAGCAAGCACATTCTCATTCAAAGTTGCAAGTTACTATGTAGGAACAAGTTTGTATAGGTATTTCAAAGATGCCCAGAACTGAGCTAAACTTGGTATGTGTCCAACTCCTAGAAATAACTTCATGCCCCATCTCCCTTACTTCCAGCTAGTAAGGATCACATAATTCCTAACAAAGTTTTGACACAGATTGCCAATTCGGGCATTCAGAACATATAGCACGTTGCTGTAAGCAAGCACATTCTCATTCAAAGATGCAAGTTACTATGTAGGAACAAGTTTGTATAGGTATTTCAAAGATGCCCAGAACTGAGCTAAACTTGGTATGTGTCCAACTCCTAGAAATAACTTCATGCCCCATCTCCCTTACTTCCAGCTAGTAAGGATCACATAATTCCTAACAAAGTTTTGACACAGATTGCCAATTCGGGCATTCAGAACATATAGCACGTTGCTGTAAGCAAGCACATTTTCATTCAAAGTTGCAAGTTACTATGTAGGAACAAGTTTGTATAGGTATTTCAAAGATGCCCAGAACTGAGCTAAACTTGGTATGTGTCCAACTCCTAGAAATAACTTCATGCCCCATCTCCCTTACTTCCAGCTAGTAAGGATCACATAATTCCTAACAAAGTTTTGACACAGATTGCCAATTCGGGCATTCAGAACATATAGCACGTTGCTGCAAGCAAGCACATTCTCATTCAAAGATGCAAGTTACTATGTAGGAACAAGTTTGTATAGGTATTTCAAAGATGCCCAGAACTGAGCTAAACTTGGTATGTCTCCAACTCCTAGAAATAACTTCATGCCCCATCTCCCTTACTTCCAGCTAGTAAGGATCACATAATTCCTAACAAAGTTCTGACACAGATTGCCAATTCGGGCATTCAGAACATATAGCACGTTGCTGCAAGCAAGCACATTCTCATTCAAAGTTGCAAGTTACTATGTAGGAACAAGTTTGCATAGGTATTTCAAACATGCCCAGAACTGAGCTAAACTTGGTATGTCTCCAACTCCTAGAAATAACTTCTTGCCCCATCTCCCTTACATCCAGCTAGTAAGGATCACATAATTCCTAACAAAGTTCTGACACAGATTCCCAATTCGGGCATTCAGAACATATAGCACGTTGCTGTAAGCAAGCACATTCTCATTCAAAGTTGCAAGTTACTATGTAGGAACAAGTTTGTATAGGTATTTCAAAGATGCCCAGAACTGAGCTAAACTTGGTATGTGTCCAACTGCAAGAAATAACTTCATGCCCCATCTCCCTTACTTCCAGCTAGTAAGGATCACATAATTCCTAACAAAGTTTGGACACAGATTCCCAATTCGGGCATTCAGAACATATAGCACGTTGCTGTAAGCAAGCACATTCTCATTCAAAGTTCAAGTTACTATGTAGGAACAAGTTTGTATAGGTATTTCAAAGATGCCCAGAACTGAGCTAAACATGGTATGTGTCCAACTCCTAGAAATTACTTCATCCCCCATCTCCCTTACTTCCAGCTAGTAAGGATCACATAATTCCTAACAAAGTTTTGACACAGATTCCCAATTCGGGCATTCAGAACATATAGCACGTTGCTGTAAGCAAGCACATTCTCATTCAATGTTGCAAGTTACTATGTAGGAAAAAGTTTGTATAGGTATTTCAAAGATGCCCAGAACTGAGCTAAACTTGGTATGTGTCCAACTCCTAGAAATAACTTCATGCCCCATCTCCCTTACTTCCAGCTAGTAAGGATCACATAATTCCTAACAAAGTTTTGACACAGATTCCCAAATCGGGCATTCAGAACATATAGCACGTTGCTGCAAGCAAGCAGATTCTCATTCAAAGATGCAAGTTACTATGTAGGAACAAGTTTGTATAGGTATTTCAAAGATGCCCAGAACTGAGCTAAACTTGGTATGTCTCCAACTCCAAGAAATAACTTCATGCCCCATCTCCCTTACTTCCAGCTAGTAAGGATCACATAATTCCTAACAAAGTTTTGACACAGATTCCCAATTCGGGCATTCAGAACATATAGCACGTTGCTGTAAGCAAGCACATTCTCATTCAAAGTTGCAAGTTACTATGTAGGAACAAGTTTGTATAGGTATTTCAAAGATGCCCAGAACTGAGCTAAACTTGGTATGTGTCCAACTCCTAGAAATAACTTCATGCCCCATCTCCCTTACTTCCAGCTAGTAAGGATCACATAATTCCTAACAAAGTTTTGACACAGATTGCCAATTCGGGCATTCAGAACATATAGCACGTTGCTGTAAGCAAGCACATTCTCATTCAAAGTTGCAAGTTACTATGTAGGAACAAGTTTGTATAGGTATTTCAAAGATGCCCAGAACTGAGCTAAACTTTGTATGTGTCCAACTCCTAGAAATAACTTCATGCCCCATCTCCCTTACTTCCAGCTAGTAAGGATCACAAAATTCCTAACAAAGTTTTGACACAGATTCCCAATTCGGGCATTCAGAACATATAGCACGTTGCTGTAAGCAAGCAGATTCTCATTCAAAGATGCAAGTTACTATGTAGGAACAAGTTTGTATAGGTATTTCAAAGATGCCCAAAACTGAGCTAAACTTGGTATGTGTCCAACTCCTAGAAATAACATCATGCCCCATCTCCCTTACTTCCCGCTAGTAAGGATCACACAATTCCTAACAAAGTTTTGACACAGATTGCCAATTCGGGCATTCAGAACATATAGCACGTTGCTGTAAGCAAGCAGATTCTCATTCAAAGATGCAAGTTACTATGTAGGAACAAGTTTGTATAGGTATTTCAAAGATGCCCAGAACTGAGCTAAACTTGGTATGTCTCCAACTCCAAGAAATAACTTCATGCCCCATCTCCCTTACTTCCAGCTAGTAAGGATCACATAATTCCTAACAAAGTTTTGACACAGATTCCCAAATCGGGCATTCAGAACATATAGCACGTTGCTGCAAGCAAGCACATTCTCATTCAAAGTTGCAAGTTACTATGTAGGAACAAGTTTGTATAGGTATTTCAAACATGCCCAGAACTGAGGTAAACTTGGTATGTCTCCAACTCCAAGAAATAACTTCATGCCCCATCTCCCTTACTTCCAGCTAGTAAGGATCACATAATTCCTAACAAAGTTTTGACACAGATTCCCAATTCGGGCATTCAGAACATATAGCACGTTGCTGTAAGCAAGCACATTCTCATTCAAAGTTGCAAGTTACTATGTAGGAACAAGTTTGTATAGGTATTTCAAAGATGCCCAGAACTGAGCTAAACTTGGTATGTGTCCAACTCCAAGAAATAACTTCATGCCCCATCTCCCTTACTTCCAGCTAGTAAGGATCACATAATTCCTAACAAAGTTTTGACACAGATTCCCAATTCGGGCATTCAGAACATATAGCACGTTGCTGTAAGCAAGCAGATTCTCATTCAAAGATGCAAGTTACTATGTAGGAACAAGTTTGTATAGGTATTTCAAAGATGCCCAGAACTGAGCTAAACTTGGTATGTGTCCAACTCCTAGAAATAACTTCATGCCCCATCTCCCTTACTTCCCGCTAGTAAGGATCACATAATTCCAGCAAAGTTTTGACACAGATTGCCAATTCGGGCATTCAGAACATATAGCACGTTGCTGTAAGCAAGCAGAATCTCATTCAAAGATGCAAGTTACTATGTAGGAACAAGTTTGTATAGTGATTTCAAAGATGCCCAGAACTGAGCTAAACTTGGTATGTGTCCAACTCCTAGAAATAACTTCATGCCCCATCTCCCTTACTTCCAGCTAGTAAGGATCACATAATTCCTAACAAAGTTTTGACACAGATTCCCAATTCGGGCATTCAGAACATATAGCACGTTGCTGTAAGCAAGCACATTTTCATTCAAAGTTGCAAGTTACTATGTAGGAACAAGATTGTATAGGTATTTCAAAGATGCCCAGAACTGAGCTAAACTTGGTATGTGTCCAACTCCTAGAAATAACTTCATGCCCCATCTCCTTTACTTCCAGCTAGTAAGGATCACATAATTCCTAACAAAGTTTTGACACAGATTCCCAATTCGGGCATTCAGAACATATAGCACGCTGCTGTAAGCAAGCACATTTTCATTCAAAGTTGCAAGTTACTATGTAGGAACAAGTTTGTATAGGTATTTCAAAGATGCCCAGAACTGAGCTAAACTTGGTATGTGTCCAACTCCTAGAAATAACTTCATGCCCCATCTCCCTTACTTCCAGCTAGTAAGGATCACACCATTCCTAACAAAGTTTTGACACAGATTCCCAATTCGGGCATTCAGAACATATAGCACGTTGCTGTAAGCAAGCAGATTCTCATTCAAAGATGCAAGTTACTATGTAGGAACAAGTTTGTATAGGTATTTCAAAGATGCCCAGAACTGAGCTAAACTTGGTATGTGTCCAACTCCTAGAAATAACTTCATGCCCCATCTCCCTTACTTCCCGCTAGTAAGGATCACATAATTCCTAACAAAGTTTTGACACAGATTCCCAATTCGGGCATTCAGATCATATAGCACGTTGCTGTAAGCAAGCACATTCTCATTCAAAGATGCAAGTTACTATGTAGGAACAAGTTTGTATAGGTATTTCAAAGATGCCCAGAACTGAGCTAAACTTGGTATGTGTCCAACTCCTAGAAATAACTTCATGCCCCATCTCCCTTACTTCCAGCTAGTAAGGATCACATAATTCCTAACAAAGTTTTGACACAGATTCCCAAATCGGGCATTCAGAACATATAGTACGTTGCTGCAAGCAAGCACATTCTCATTCAAAGTTGCAAGTTACTATGTAGGAACAAGTTTGTATAGGTATTTCAAACATGCCCAGAACTGAGGTACACTTGGTATGTCTCCAACTCCAAGAAATAACTTCATGCCCCATCTCCCTTACTTCCAGCTAGTAAGGATCACATAATTCCTAACAAAGTTTTGACACAGATTCCCAATTCGGGCATTCAGAACATATAGCACGTTGCTTAAGCAAGCACATTCTCATTCAAAGTTGCAAGTTACTATGTAGGAACAAGTTTGTATAGGTATTTCAAAGATGCCCAGAACTGAGCTAAACTTGGTATGTGTCCAACTCCTAGAAATAACTTCATGCCCCATCTCCCTTACTTCCAGCTAGTAAGGATCACATAATTCCTAACAAAGTTTTGACACAGATTCCCAATTCGGGCAATCAGAACATATAGCACGTTGCTATAAGCAAGCACATTCTCATTCAAAGTTGCAAGTTACTATGTAGGAACAAGTTTGTATAGGTATTTCAAAGATGCCCAGAACTGAGCTAAACTTGGTATGTGTCCAACTCCTAGAAATAACTTCATGCCCCATCTCCCTTACTTCCAGCTAGTAAGGATCACATAATTCCTAACAAAGTTTGGTCACAGATTCCCAATTCGGGCATTCAGAACATATAGCACGTTGCTGTAAGCAAGCACATTCTCATTCAAAGTTGCAAGTTACTATGTAGGAACAAGTTTTTATAGGTATTTCAAAGATGCCCAGAACTGAGCTAAACTTGGTATGTGTCCAACTCCTAGAAATAACTTCATGCCCCATCTCCCTTACTTCCAGCTAGTAAGGATCACATAATTCCTAACAAAGTTTTGACACAGATTGCCAATTCGGGCATTCAGAACATATAGCACGTTGCTGTAAGCAAGCACATTTTCATTCAAAGTTGCAAGTTACTATGTAGGAACAAGTTTGTATAGGTATTTCAAAGATGCCCAGAACTGAGCTAAACTTGGTATGTGTCCAACTCCTAGAAATAACTTCATGCCCCATCTCCCTTACTTCCAGCTAGTAAGGATCACAAAATTCCTAACAAAGTTTGGACACAGATTCCCAATTCGGGCATTCAGAACATATAGCACGTTGCTGTAAGCAAGCACATTCTCATTCAAAGTTGCAAGTTACTATGTAGGAACAAGTTTGTATAGGTATTTCAAAGATGCCCAGAACTGAGCTAAACTTGGTATGTGTCCAACTCCTAGAAATAACTTCATGCCCCATCTCCCTTACTTCCAGCTAGTAAGGATCACATAATTCCTAACAAAGTTTTCACACAGATTCCCAATTCGGGCATTCAGAACATATAGCACGTTGCTGTAAGCAAGCACATTTTCATTCAAAGTTGCAAGTTACTATGTAGGAAAAAGTTTGTATAGGTATTTCAAAGATGCCCAGAACTGAGCTAAACTTGATATGTGTCCAACTACTGGAAATAACTTCATGCCCCATCTCCCTTACTTCCAGCTAGTAAGGATCACACAATTCCTAACAAAGTTTTGACACAGATTGCCAATTCGGGCATTCAGAACATATAGCACGTTGCTGTAAGCAAGCAGATTCTCATTCAAAGATGCAAGTTACTATGTAGGAACAAGTTTGTATAGGTATTTCAAAGATGCCCAGAACTGAGCTAAACTTGGTATGTGTCCAACTCCTAGAAATAACTTCATGCCCCATCTCCCTTACTTCCAGCTAGTAAGGATCACACAATTCCTAACAAAGTTTTGACACAGATTGCCAATTCGGGCATTCAGAACATATAGCACGTTGCTGTAAGCAAGCAGATTCTCATTCAAAGATGCAAGTTACTATGTAGGAACAAGTTTGTATAGGTATTTCAAAGATGCCCAGAACTGAGCTAAACTTGGTATGTGTCCAACTCCAAGAAATAACTTCATGCCCCATCTCCCTTACTTCCAGCTAGTAAGGATCACATAATGCCTAACAAAGTTTTGACACAGATTCCCAATTCGGGCATTCAGAACATATAGCACGTTGCTGTAAGCAAGCACATTCTCATTCAAAGTTGCATGTTACTATGTAGGAACAAGTTTGTATAGGTATTTCAAAGATGCCCAGAACTGAGCTAAACTTGGTAAGTGTCCAACTCCTAGAAATAACTTCATGCCCCATCTCCCTTACTTCCAGCTAGTAAGGATCACATAATTCCTAACAAAGTTTTGACACAGATTCCCAATTCGGGCATTCAGAACATATAGCACGTTGCTGTAAGCAAGCACATTCTCATTCAAAGTTGCAAGTTACTATGGAGGAACAAGTTTGTATAGGTATTTCAAAGATGCCCAGAACTGAGCTAAACTTGGTATGTGTCCAACTCCAAGAAATAACTTCATGCCCCATCTCCCTTACTTCCAGCTAGTAAGGATCACATAATTCCTAACAAAGTTTTGACACAGATTCCCAATTCGGGCATTCAGAACATATAGCACGTTGCTGTAAGCAAGCACATTCTCATTCAAAGTTGCAATTTACTATGTAGGAACAAGTTTGTATAGGTATTTCAAAGATGCCCAGAACTGAGCTAAACTTGGTATGTGTCCAACTCCAAGAAATGACTTCATGCCCCATCTCCCTTACTTCCAGATAGTAAGGATCACATAATTCCTAACAAAGTTTTGACACAGATTCCCAATTCGGGCATTCAGAACATATAGCACGTTGCTGTAAGCAAACACATTCTCATTCAAAGATGCAAGTTACTATGTAGGAACAAGTTTGTATAGGTATTTCAAACATGCCCAGAACTGAGCTAAACTTGGTATGTGTCCAACTCCAAGAAATGACTTCATGCCCCATCTCCCTTACTTCCAGCTAGTAAGGATCACATAATTCCTAACAAAGTTTTGACACAGATTCCCAGTTCTTGCATTCAGAACATATAGCACGTTGCTGTAAGCAAGCACATTCTCATTCAAAGTTGCAAGTTACTATGTAGGAACAAGTTTGTATAGGTATTTCAAAGATGCCCAGAACTGAGCTAAACTTGGTATGTCTCCAACTCCAAGAAATAACTTCATGCCCCATCTCCCTTACTTCCAGCTAGTAAGGATCACATAATTCCTAACAAAGTTTTGACACAGATTCCCAATTCGGGCATTCAGAACATATAGCACGTTGCTGTAAGCAAGCACATTCTCATTCAAAGTTGCAAGTTACTATGTAGGAACAAGTTTGTATAGGTATTTCAAAGATGCCCAGAACTGAGCTAAACTTGGTATGTGTCCAACTCCTAGAAATAACTTCATGCCCCATCTCCCTTACTTCCAGCTAGTAAGGATCACATAATTCCTAACAAAGTTTTGACACAGATTGCCAATTCGGGCATTCAGAACATATAGCACGTTGCTGTAAGCAAGCACATTCTCATTCAAAGTTGCAAGTTACTATGTAGGAACAAGTTTGTATAGGTATTTCAAAGATGCCCAGAACTGAGCTAAACTTTGTATGTGTCCAACTCCTAGAAATAACTTCATGCCCCATCTCCCTTACTTCCAGCTAGTAAGGATCACAAAATTCCTAACAAAGATTTGACACAGATTCCCAATTCGGGCATTCAGAACATATAGCACGTTGCTGTAAGCAAGCAGATTCTCATTCAAAGATGCAAGTTACTATGTAGGAACAAGTTTGTATAGGTATTTCAAAGATGCCCAAAACTGAGCTAAACTTGGTATGTGTCCAACTCCTAGAAATAACATCATGCCCCATCTCCCTTACTTCCCGCTAGTAAGGATCACACAATTCCTAACAAAGTTTTGACACAGATTGCCAATTCGGGCATTCAGAACATATAGCACGTTGCTGTAAGCAAGCAGATTCTCATTCAAAGATGCAAGTTACTATGTAGGAACAAGTTTGTATAGGTATTTCAAAGATGCCCAGAACTGAGCTAAACTTGGTATGTCTCCAACTCCAAGAAATAACTTCATGCCCCATCTCCCTTACTTCCAGCTAGTAAGGATCACATAATTCCTAACAAAGTTTTGACACAGATTCCCAAATCGGGCATTCAGAACATATAGCACGTTGCTGCAAGCAAGCACATTCTCATTCAAAGTTGCAAGTTACTATGTAGGAACAAGTTTGTATAGGTATTTCAAACATGCCCAGAACTGAGGTAAACTTGGTATGTCTCCAACTCGAAGAAATAACTTCATGCCCCATCTCCCTTACTTCCAGCTAGTAAGGATCACATAATTCCTAACAAAGTTTTGACACAGATTCCCAATTCGGGCATTCAGAACATATAGCACGTTGCTGTAAGCAAGCACATTCTCATTCAAAGTTGCAAGTTACTATGTAGGAACAAGTTTGTATAGGTATTTCAAAGATGCCCAGAACTGAGCTAAACTTGGTATGTGTCCAACTCCAAGAAATAACTTCATGCCCCATCTCCCTTACTTCCAGCTAGTAAGGATCACATAATTCCTAACAAAGTTTTGACACAGATTCCCAATTCGGGCATTCAGAACATATAGCACGTTGCTGTAAGCAAGCAGATTCTCATTCAAAGATGCAAGTTACTATGTAGGAACAAGTTTGTATAGGTATTTCAAAGATGCCCAGAACTGAGCTAAACTTGGTATGTGTCCAACTCCTAGAAATAACTTCATGCCCCATCTCCCTTACTTCCCGCTAGTAAGGATCACATAATTCCAGCAAAGTTTTGACACAGATTGCCAATTCGGGCATTCAGAACATATAGCACGTTGCTGTAAGCAAGCAGAATCTCATTCAAAGATGCAAGTTACTATGTAGGAACAAGTTTGTATAGTGATTTCAAAGATGCCCAGAACTGAGCTAAACTTGGTATGTGTCCAACTCCTAGAAATAACTTCATGCCCCATCTCCCTTACTTCCAGCTAGTAAGGATCACATAATTCCTAACAAAGTTTTGACACAGATTCCCAATTCGGGCATTCAGAACATATAGCACGTTGCTGTAAGCAAGCACATTTTCATTCAAAGTTGCAAGTTACTATGTAGGAACAAGTTTGTATAGGTATTTCAAAGATGCCCAGAACTGAGCTAAACTTGGTATGTGTCCAACTCCTAGAAATAACTTCATGCCCCATCTCCTTTACTTCCAGCTAGTAAGGATCACATAATTCCTAACAAAGTTTTGACACAGATTCCCAATTCGGGCATTCAGAACATATAGCACGCTGCTGTAAGCAAGCACATTTTCATTCAAAGTTGCAAGTTACTATGTAGGAACAAGTTTGTATAGGTATTTCAAAGATGCCCAGAACTGAGCTAAACTTGGTATGTGTCCAACTCCTAGAAATAACTTCATGCCCCATCTCCCTTACTTCCAGCTAGTAAGGATCACACCATTCCTAACAAAGTTTTGACACAGATTCCCAATTCGGGCATTCAGAACATATAGCACGTTGCTGTAAGCAAGCAGATTCTCATTCAAAGATGCAAGTTACTATGTAGGAACAAGTTTGTATAGGTATTTCAAAGATGCCCAGAACTGAGCTAAACTTGGTATGTGTCCAACTCCTAGAAATAACTTCATGCCCCATCTCCCTTACGTCCCGCTAGTAAGGATCACATAATTCCTAACAAAGTTTTGACACAGATTCCCAATTCGGGCATTCAGATCATATAGCACGTTGCTGTAAGCAAGCACATTCTCATTCAAAGATGCAAGTTACTATGTAGGAACAAGTTTGTATAGGTATTTCAAAGATGCCCAGAACTGAGCTAAACTTGGTATGTGTCCAACTCCTAGAAATAACTTCATGCCCCATCTCCCTTACTTCCAGCTAGTAAGGATCACATAATTCCTAACAAAGTTTTGACACAGATTCCCAAATCGGGCATTCAGAACATATAGTACGTTGCTGCAAGCAAGCACATTCTCATTCAAAGTTGCAAGTTACTATGTAGGAACAAGTTTGTATAGGTATTTCAAACATGCCCAGAACTGAGGTACACTTGGTATGTCTCCAACTCCAAGAAATAACTTCATGCCCCATCTCCCTTACTTCCAGCTAGTAAGGATCACATAATTCCTAACAAAGTTTTGACACAGATTCCCAATTCGGGCATTCAGAACATATAGCACGTTGCTTAAGCAAGCACATTCTCATTCAAAGTTGCAAGTTACTATGTAGGAACAAGTTTGTATAGGTATTTCAAAGATGCCCAGAACTGAGCTAAACTTGGTATGTGTCCAACTCCTAGAAATAACTTCATGCCCCATCTCCCTTACTTCCAGCTAGTAAGGATCACATAATTCCTAACAAAGTTTTGACACAGATTCCCAATTCGGGCAATCAGAACATATAGCACGTTGCTATAAGCAAGCACATTCTCATTCAAAGTTGCAAGTTACTATGTAGGAACAAGTTTGTATAGGTATTTCAAAGATGCCCAGAACTGAGCTAAACTTGGTATGTGTCCAACTCCTAGAAATAACTTCATGCCCCATCTCCCTTACTTCCAGCTAGTAAGGATCACATAATTCCTAACAAAGTTTGGTCACAGATTCCCAATTCGGGCATTCAGAACATATAGCACGTTGCTGTAAGCAAGCACATTCTCATTCAAAGTTGCAAGTTACTATGTAGGAACAAGTTTTTATAGGTATTTCAAAGATGCCCAGAACTGAGCTAAACTTGGTATGTGTCCAACTCCTAGAAATAACTTCATGCCCCATCTCCCTTACTTCCAGCTAGTAAGGATCACATAATTCCTAACAAAGTTTTGACACAGATTGCCAATTCGGGCATTCAGAACATATAGCACGTTGCTGTAAGCAAGCACATTTTCATTCAAAGTTGCAAGTTACTATGTAGGAACAAGTTTGTATAGGTATTTCAAAGATGCCCAGAACTGAGCTAAACTTGGTATGTGTCCAACTCCTAGAAATAACTTCATGCCCCATCTCCCTTACTTCCAGCTAGTAAGGATCACAAAATTCCTAACAAAGTTTGGACACAGATTCCCAATTCGGGCATTCAGAACATATAGCACGTTGCTGTAAGTAAGCACATTCTCATTCAAAGTTGCAAGTTACTATGTAGGAACAAGTTTGTATAGGTATTTCAAAGATGCCCAGAACTGAGCTAAACTTGGTATGTGTCCAACTCCTAGAAATAACTTCATGCCCCATCTCCCTTACTTCCAGCTAGTAAGGATCACATAATTCCTAACAAAGTTTTCACACAGATTCCCAATTCGGGCATTCAGAACATATAGCACGTTGCTGTAAGCAAGCACATTTTCATTCAAAGTTGCAAGTTACTATGTAGGAAAAAGTTTGTATAGGTATTTCAAAGATGCCCAGAACTGAGCTAAACTTGATATGTGTCCAACTACTGGAAATAACTTCATGCCCCATCTCCCTTACTTCCAGCTAGTAAGGATCACACAATTCCTAACAAAGTTTTGACACAGATTGCCAATTCGGGCATTCAGAACATATAGCACGTTGCTGTAAGCAAGCAGATTCTCATTCAAAGATGCAAGTTACTATGTAGGAACAAGTTTGTATAGGTATTTCAAAGATGCCCAGAACTGAGCTAAACTTGGTATGTGTCCAACTCCTAGAAATAACTTCATGCCCCATCTCCCTTACTTCCAGCTATTAAGGATCACATAATTCCTAACAAAGTTTTGACACAGATTGCCAATTCGGGCATTCAGAACATATAGCACGTTGCTGTAAGCAAGCACATTCTCATTCAAAGATGCAAGTTACTATGTAGGAACAAGTTTGTATAGGTATTTCAAAGATGCCCAGAACTGAGCTAAACTTGGTATGTGTCCAACTCCTAGAAATAACTTCATGCCCCATCTCCCTTACTTCCAGCTAGTAAGGATCACATAATTCCTAACAAAGTTTTGACACAGATTGCCAATTCGGGCATTCAGAACATATAGCACGTTGCTGTAAGCAAGCACATTTTCATTCAAAGTTGCAAGTTACTATGTAGGAACAAGTTTGTATAGGTATTTCAAAGATGCCCAGAACTGAGCTAAACTTGGTATGTGTCCAACTCCTAGAAATAACTTCATGCCCCATCTCCCTTACTTCCAGCTAGTAAGGATCACATAATTCCTAACAAAGTTTTGACACAGATTGCCAATTCGGGCATTCAGAACATATAGCACGTTGCTGCAAGCAAGCACATTCTCATTCAAAGATGCAAGTTACTATGTAGGAACAAGTTTGTATAGGTATTTCAAAGATGCCCAGAACTGAGCTAAACTTGGTATGTCTCCAACTCCTAGAAATAACTTCATGCCCCATCTCCCTTACTTCCAGCTAGTAAGGATCACATAATTCCTAACAAAGTTCTGACACAGATTGCCAATTCGGGCATTCAGAACATATAGCACGTTGCTGCAAGCAAGCACATTCTCATTCAAAGTTGCAAGTTACTATGTAGGAACAAGTTTGCATAGGTATTTCAAACATGCCCAGAACTGAGCTAAACTTGGTATGTCTCCAACTCCTAGAAATAACTTCTTGCCCCATCTCCCTTACATCCAGCTAGTAAGGATCACATAATTCCTAACAAAGTTCTGACACAGATTCCCAATTCGGGCATTCAGAACATATAGCACGTTGCTGTAAGCAAGCACATTCTCATTCAAAGTTGCAAGTTACTATGTAGGAACAAGTTTGTATAGGTATTTCAAAGATGCCCAGAACTGAGCTAAACTTGGTATGTGTCCAACTGCAAGAAATAACTTCATGCCCCATCTCCCTTACTTCCAGCTAGTAAGGATCACATAATTCCTAACAAAGTTTGGACACAGATTCCCAATTCGGGCATTCAGAACATATAGCACGTTGCTGTAAGCAAGCACATTCTCATTCAAAGTTCAAGTTACTATGTAGGAACAAGTTTGTATAGGTATTTCAAAGATGCCCAGAACTGAGCTAAACATGGTATGTGTCCAACTCCTAGAAATTACTTCATCCCCCATCTCCCTTACTTCCAGCTAGTAAGGATCACATAATTCCTAACAAAGTTTTGACACAGATTCCCAATTCGGGCATTCAGAACATATAGCACGTTGCTGTAAGCAAGCACATTCTCATTCAATGTTGCAAGTTACTATGTAGGAAAAAGTTTGTATAGGTATTTCAAAGATGCCCAGAACTGAGCTAAACTTGGTATGTGTCCAACTCCTAGAAATAACTTCATGCCCCATCTCCCTTACTTCCAGCTAGTAAGGATCACATAATTCCTAACAAAGTTTTGACACAGATTCCCAAATCGGGCATTCAGAACATATAGCACGTTGCTGCAAGCAAGCAGATTCTCATTCAAAGATGCAAGTTACTATGTAGGAACAAGTTTGTATAGGTATTTCAAAGATGCCCAGAACTGAGCTAAACTTGGTATGTCTCCAACTCCAAGAAATAACTTCATGCCCCATCTCCCTTACTTCCAGCTAGTAAGGATCACATAATTCCTAACAAAGTTTTGACACAGATTCCCAATTCGGGCATTCAGAACATATAGCACGTTGCTGTAAGCAAGCACATTCTCATTCAAAGTTGCAAGTTACTATGTAGGAACAAGTTTGTATAGGTATTTCAAAGATGCCCAGAACTGAGCTAAACTTGGTATGTGTCCAACTCCTAGAAATAACTTCATGCCCCATCTCCCTTACTTCCAGCTAGTAAGGATCACATAATTCCTAACAAAGTTTTGACACAGATTGCCAATTCGGGCATTCAGAACATATAGCACGTTGCTGTAAGCAAGCACATTCTCATTCAAAGTTGCAAGTTACTATGTAGGAACAAGTTTGTATAGGTATTTCAAAGATGCCCAGAACTGAGCTAAACTTTGTATGTGTCCAACTCCTAGAAATAACTTCATGCCCCATCTCCCTTACTTCCAGCTAGTAAGGATCACAAAATTCCTAACAAAGTTTTGACACAGATTCCCAATTCGGGCATTCAGAACATATAGCACGTTGCTGTAAGCAAGCAGATTCTCATTCAAAGATGCAAGTTACTATGTAGGAACAAGTTTGTATAGGTATTTCAAAGATGCCCAAAACTGAGCTAAACTTGGTATGTGTCCAACTCCTAGAAATAACATCATGCCCCATCTCCCTTACTTCCCGCTAGTAAGGATCACACAATTCCTAACAAAGTTTTGACACAGATTGCCAATTCGGGCATTCAGAACATATAGCACGTTGCTGTAAGCAAGCAGATTCTCATTCAAAGATGCAAGTTACTATGTAGGAACAAGTTTGTATAGGTATTTCAAAGATGCCCAGAACTGAGCTAAACTTGGTATGTCTCCAACTCCAAGAAATAACTTCATGCCCCATCTCCCTTACTTCCAGCTAGTAAGGATCACATAATTCCTAACAAAGTTTTGACACAGATTCCCAAATCGGGCATTCAGAACATATAGCACGTTGCTGCAAGCAAGCACATTCTCATTCAAAGTTGCAAGTTACTATGTAGGAACAAGTTTGTATAGGTATTTCAAACATGCCCAGAACTGAGGTAAACTTGGTATGTCTCCAACTCCAAGAAATAACTTCATGCCCCATCTCCCTTACTTCCAGCTAGTAAGGATCACATAATTCCTAACAAAGTTTTGACACAGATTCCCAATTCGGGCATTCAGAACATATAGCACGTTGCTGTAAGCAAGCACATTCTCATTCAAAGTTGCAAGTTACTATGTAGGAACAAGTTTGTATAGGTATTTCAAAGATGCCCAGAACTGAGCTAAACTTGGTATGTGTCCAACTCCAAGAAATAACTTCATGCCCCATCTCCCTTACTTCCAGCTAGTAAGGATCACATAATTCCTAACAAAGTTTTGACACAGATTCCCAATTCGGGCATTCAGAACATATAGCACGTTGCTGTAAGCAAGCAGATTCTCATTCAAAGATGCAAGTTACTATGTAGGAACAAGTTTGTATAGGTATTTCAAAGATGCCCAGAACTGAGCTAAACTTGGTATGTGTCCAACTCCTAGAAATAACTTCATGCCCCATCTCCCTTACTTCCCGCTAGTAAGGATCACATAATTCCAGCAAAGTTTTGACACAGATTGCCAATTCGGGCATTCAGAACATATAGCACGTTGCTGTAAGCAAGCAGAATCTCATTCAAAGATGCAAGTTACTATGTAGGAACAAGTTTGTATAGTGATTTCAAAGATGCCCAGAACTGAGCTAAACTTGGTATGTGTCCAACTCCTAGAAATAACTTCATGCCCCATCTCCCTTACTTCCAGCTAGTAAGGATCACATAATTCCTAACAAAGTTTTGACACAGATTCCCAATTCGGGCATTCAGAACATATAGCACGTTGCTGTAAGCAAGCACATTTTCATTCAAAGTTGCAAGTTACTATGTAGGAACAAGTTTGTATAGGTATTTCAAAGATGCCCAGAACTGAGCTAAACTTGGTATGTGTCCAACTCCTAGAAATAACTTCATGCCCCATCTCCTTTACTTCCAGCTAGTAAGGATCACATAATTCCTAACAAAGTTTTGACACAGATTCCCAATTCGGGCATTCAGAACATATAGCACGCTGCTGTAAGCAAGCACATTTTCATTCAAAGTTGCAAGTTACTATGTAGGAACAAGTTTGTATAGGTATTTCAAAGATGCCCAGAACTGAGCTAAACTTGGTATGTGTCCAACTCCTAGAAATAACTTCATGCCCCATCTCCCTTACTTCCAGCTAGTAAGGATCACACCATTCCTAACAAAGTTTTGACACAGATTCCCAATTCGGGCATTCAGAACATATAGCACGTTGCTGTAAGCAAGCAGATTCTCATTCAAAGATGCAAGTTACTATGTAGGAACAAGTTTGTATAGGTATTTCAAACATGCCCAGAACTGAGGTACACTTGGTATGTCTCCAACTCCAAGAAATAACTTCATGCCCCATCTCCCTTACTTCCAGCTAGTAAGGATCACATAATTCCTAACAAAGTTTTGACACAGATTCCCAATTCGGGCATTCAGAACATATAGCACGTTGCTTAAGCAAGCACATTCTCATTCAAAGTTGCAAGTTACTATGTAGGAACAAGTTTGTATAGGTATTTCAAAGATGCCCAGAACTGAGCTAAACTTGGTATGTGTCCAACTCCTAGAAATAACTTCATGCCCCATCTCCCTTACTTCCAGCTAGTAAGGATCACATAATTCCTAACAAAGTTTTGACACAGATTCCCAATTCGGGCAATCAGAACATATAGCACGTTGCTATAAGCAAGCACATTCTCATTCAAAGTTGCAAGTTACTATGTAGGAACAAGTTTGTATAGGTATTTCAAAGATGCCCAGAACTGAGCTAAACTTGGTATGTGTCCAACTCCTAGAAATAACTTCATGCCCCATCTCCCTTACTTCCAGCTAGTAAGGATCACATAATTCCTAACAAAGTTTGGTCACAGATTCCCAATTCGGGCATTCAGAACATATAGCACGTTGCTGTAAGCAAGCACATTCTCATTCAAAGTTGCAAGTTACTATGTAGGAACAAGTTTTTATAGGTATTTCAAAGATGCCCAGAACTGAGCTAAACTTGGTATGTGTCCAACTCCTAGAAATAACTTCATGCCCCATCTCCCTTACTTCCAGCTAGTAAGGATCACATAATTCCTAACAAAGTTTTGACACAGATTGCCAATTCGGGCATTCAGAACATATAGCACGTTGCTGTAAGCAAGCACATTTTCATTCAAAGTTGCAAGTTACTATGTAGGAACAAGTTTGTATAGGTATTTCAAAGATGCCCAGAACTGAGCTAAACTTGGTATGTGTCCAACTCCTAGAAATAACTTCATGCCCCATCTCCCTTACTTCCAGCTAGTAAGGATCACAAAATTCCTAACAAAGTTTGGACACAGATTCCCAATTCGGGCATTCAGAACATATAGCACGTTGCTGTAAGCAAGCAGATTCTCATTCAAAGATGCAAGTTACTATGTAGGAACAAGTTTGTATAGGTATTTCAAAGATGCCCAGAACTGAGCTAAACTTGGTATGTGTCCAACTCCTAGAAATAACTTCATGCCCCATCTCCCTTACTTCCAGCTAGTAAGGATCACATAATTCCTAACAAAGTTTTCACACAGATACCCAATTCGGGCATTCAGAACATATAGCACGTTGCTGTAAGCAAGCACATTTTCATTCAAAGTTGCAAGTTACTATGTAGGAAAAAGTTTGTATAGGTATTTCAAAGATGCCCAGAACTGAGCTAAACTTGATATGTGTCCAACTACTGGAAATAACTTCATGCCCCATCTCCCTTACTTCCAGCTAGTAAGGATCACACAATTCCTAACAAAGTTTTGACACAGATTGCCAATTCGGGCATTCAGAACATATAGCACGTTGCTGTAAGCAAGCAGATTCTCATTCAAAGATGCAAGTTACTATGTAGGAACAAGTTTGTATAGGTATTTCAAAGATGCCCAGAACTGAGCTAAACTTGGTATGTGTCCAACTCCTAGAAATAACTTCATGCCCCATCTCCCTTACTTCCAGCTAGTAAGGATCACACAATTCCTAACAAAGTTTTGACACAGATTGCCAATTCGGGCATTCAGAACATATAGCACGTTGCTGTAAGCAAGCAGATTCTCATTCAAAGATGCAAGTTACTATGTAGGAACAAGTTTGTATAGGTATTTCAAAGATGCCCAGAACTGAGCTAAACTTGGTATGTGTCCAACTCCAAGAAATAACTTCATGCCCCATCTCCCTTACTTCCAGCTAGTAAGGATCACATAATGCCTAACAAAGTTTTGACACAGATTCCCAATTCGGGCATTCAGAACATATAGCACGTTGCTGTAAGCAAGCACATTCTCATTCAAAGTTGCATGTTACTATGTAGGAACAAGTTTGTATAGGTATTTCAAAGATGCCCAGAACTGAGCTAAACTTGGTAAGTGTCCAACTCCTAGAAATAACTTCATGCCCCATCTCCCTTACTTCCAGCTAGTAAGGATCACATAATTCCTAACAAAGTTTTGACACAGATTCCCAATTCGGGCATTCAGAACATATAGCACGTTGCTGTAAGCAAGCACATTCTCATTCAAAGTTGCAAGTTACTATGGAGGAACAAGTTTGTATAGGTATTTCAAAGATGCCCAG
Source organism: Diceros bicornis minor (assembly GCF_020826845.1). Lineage (NCBI taxonomy): Eukaryota > Metazoa > Chordata > Mammalia > Perissodactyla > Rhinocerotidae > Diceros > Diceros bicornis. The sequence goes on along the minus strand of NC_080751.1, from coordinate 533,793 downwards.
AACTGAGCTAAACTTGGTATGTGTCCAACTCCAAGAAATAACTTCATGCCCCATCTCCCTTACTTCCAGCTAGTAAGGATCACATAATTCCTAACAAAGTTTTGACACAGATTCCCAATTCGGGCATTCAGAACATATAGCACGTTGCTGTAAGCAAGCACATTCTCATTCAAAGTTGCAATTTACTATGTAGGAACAAGTTTGTATAGGTATTTCAAAGATGCCCAGAACTGAGCTAAACTTGGTATGTGTCCAACTCCAAGAAATGACTTCATGCCCCATCTCCCTTACTTCCAGATAGTAAGGATCACATAATTCCTAACAAAGTTTTGACACAGATTCCCAATTCGGGCATTCAGAACATATAGCACGTTGCTGTAAGCAAACACATTCTCATTCCAAGATGCAAGTTACTATGTAGGAACAAGTTTGTATAGGTATTTCAAACATGCCCAGAACTGAGCTAAACTTGGTATGTGTCCAACTCCAAGAAATGACTTCATGCCCCATCTCCCTTACTTCCAGCTAGTAAGGATCACATAATTCCTAACAAAGTTTTGACACAGATTCCCAGTTCTTGCATTCAGAACATATAGCACGTTGCTGTAAGCAAGCACATTCTCATTCAAAGTTGCAAGTTACTATGTAGGAACAAGTTTGTATAGGTATTTCAAAGATGCCCAGAACTGAGCTAAACTTGGTATGTCTCCAACTCCAAGAAATAACTTCATGCCCCATCTCCCTTACTTCCAGCTAGTAAGGATCACATAATTCCTAACAAAGTTTTGACACAGATTCCCAATTCGGGCATTCAGAACATATAGCACGTTGCTGTAAGCAAGCACATTCTCATTCAAAGTTGCAAGTTACTATGTAGGAACAAGTTTGTATAGGTATTTCAAAGATGCCCAGAACTGAGCTAAACTTGGTATGTGTCCAACTCCAAGAAATGACTTCATGCCCCATCTCCCTTACTTCCAGCTAGTAAGGATCACAAAATTCCTAACAAAGTTTGGACACAGATTCCCAATTCGGGCATTCAGAACATATAGCACGTTGCTGTAAGTAAGCACATTCTCATTCAAAGTTGCAAGTTACTATGTAGGAACAAGTTTGTATAGGTATTTCAAAGATGCCCAGAACTGAGCTAAACTTGGTATGTGTCCAACTCCTAGAAATAACTTCATGCCCCATCTCCCTTACTTCCAGCTAGTAAGGATCACATAATTCCTAACAAAGTTTTCACACAGATTCCCAATTCGGGCATTCAGAACATATAGCACGTTGCTGTAAGCAAGCACATTTTCATTCAAAGTTGCAAGTTACTATGTAGGAAAAAGTTTGTATAGGTATTTCAAAGATGCCCAGAACTGAGCTAAACTTGATATGTGTCCAACTACTGGAAATAACTTCATGCCCCATCTCCCTTACTTCCAGCTAGTAAGGATCACACAATTCCTAACAAAGTTTTGACACAGATTGCCAATTCGGGCATTCAGAACATATAGCACGTTGCTGTAAGCAAGCAGATTCTCATTCAAAGATGCAAGTTACTATGTAGGAACAAGTTTGTATAGGTATTTCAAAGATGCCCAGAACTGAGCTAAACTTGGTATGTGTCCAACTCCTAGAAATAACTTCATGCCCCATCTCCCTTACTTCCAGCTAGTAAGGATCACACAATTCCTAACAAAGTTTTGACACAGATTGCCAATTCGGGCATTCAGAACATATAGCACGTTGCTGTAAGCAAGCAGATTCTCATTCAAAGATGCAAGTTACTATGTAGGAACAAGTTTGTATAGGTATTTCAAAGATGCCCAGAACTGAGCTAAACTTGGTATGTGTCCAACTCCAAGAAATAACTTCATGCCCCATCTCCCTTACTTCCAGCTAGTAAGGATCACATAATGCCTAACAAAGTTTTGACACAGATTCCCAATTCGGGCATTCAGAACATATAGCACGTTGCTGTAAGCAAGCACATTCTCATTCAAAGTTGCATGTTACTATGTAGGAACAAGTTTGTATAGGTATTTCAAAGATGCCCAGAACTGAGCTAAACTTGGTAAGTGTCCAACTCCTAGAAATAACTTCATGCCCCATCTCCCTTACTTCCAGCTAGTAAGGATCACATAATTCCTAACAAAGTTTTGACACAGATTCCCAATTCGGGCATTCAGAACATATAGCACGTTGCTGTAAGCAAGCACATTCTCATTCAAAGTTGCAAGTTACTATGGAGGAACAAGTTTGTATAGGTATTTCAAAGATGCCCAGAACTGAGCTAAACTTGGTATGTGTCCAACTCCAAGAAATAACTTCATGCCCCATCTCCCTTACTTCCAGCTAGTAAGGATCACATAATTCCTAACAAAGTTTTGACACAGATTCCCAATTCGGGCATTCAGAACATATAGCACGTTGCTGTAAGCAAGCACATTCTCATTCAAAGTTGCAATTTACTATGTAGGAACAAGTTTGTATAGGTATTTCAAAGATGCCCAGAACTGAGCTAAACTTGGTATGTGTCCAACTCCAAGAAATGACTTCATGCCCCATCTCCCTTACTTCCAGATAGTAAGGATCACATAATTCCTAACAAAGTTTTGACACAGATTCCCAATTCGGGCATTCAGAACATATAGCACGTTGCTGTAAGCAAACACATTCTCATTCAAAGATGCAAGTTACTATGTAGGAACAAGTTTGTATAGGTATTTCAAACATGCCCAGAACTGAGCTAAACTTGGTATGTGTCCAACTCCAAGAAATGACTTCATGCCCCATCTCCCTTACTTCCAGCTAGTAAGGATCACATAATTCCTAACAAAGTTTTGACACAGATTCCCAGTTCTTGCATTCAGAACATATAGCACGTTGCTGTAAGCAAGCACATTCTCATTCAAAGTTGCAAGTTACTATGTAGGAACAAGTTTGTATAGGTATTTCAAAGATGCCCAGAACTGAGCTAAACTTGGTATGTGTCCAACTCCTAGAAATAACTTCATGCCCCATCTCCCTTACTTCCAGCTACTAAGAATCACATAATTCCTAACAAAGTTTTGACACAGATTGCCAATTCGGGCATTCAGAACATATAGCACGTTGCTGCAAGCAAGCACATTCTCATTCAAAGTTGCAAGTTACTATGTAGGAACAAGTTTGTATAGGTATTTCAAAGATGCCCAGAACTGAGCTAAACTTGGTATGTGTCCAACTCCAAGAAATAACTTCATGCCCCATCTCCCTTACTTCCAGCTAGTAAGGATCACATAATGCCTAACAAAGTTTTGACACAGATTCCCAATTCGGGCATTCAGAACATATAGCACGTTGCTGTAAGCAAGCACATTCTCATTCAAAGTTGCATGTTACTATGTAGGAACAAGTTTGTATAGGTATTTCAAAGATGCCCAGAACTGAGCTAAACTTGGTAAGTGTCCAACTCCTAGAAATAACTTCATGCCCCATCTCCCTTACTTCCAGCTAGTAAGGATCACATAATTCCTAACAAAGTTTTGACACAGATTCCCAATTCGGGCATTCAGAACATATAGCACGTTGCTGTAAGCAAGCACATTCTCATTCAAAGTTGCAAGTTACTATTTAGGAACAAGTTTGTATAGGTATTTCAAAGATGCCCAGAACTGAGCTAAACTTGGTATGTGTCCAACTCCTAGAAATAACTTCATGCCCCATCTCCCTTACTTCCAGCTAGTAAGGATCACATAATTCCTAACAAAGTTTTGACACAGATTCCCAATTCGGGCATTCAGAACATATAGCACGTTGCTGTAAGCAAGCACATTCTCATTCAAAGTTGCAAGTTACTATGTAGGAACAAGTTTTTATAGGTATTTCAAAGATGCCCAGAACTGAGTTAAACTTGGTATGTGTCCAACTCCTAGAAATAACTTCATGCCCCATCTCCCTTACTTCCAGCTAGTAAGGATCACATAATTCCTAACAAAGTTTTGACACAGATTCCCAATTCGGGCATTCAGAACATATAGCACGTTGCTGTAAGCAAGCACATTCTCATTCAAAGTTGCAAGTTACTATGTAGGAACAAGTTTGTATAGGTTTTTCAAAGATGCCCAGAACTGAGCTAAACTTGGTATGTGTCCAACTCCTAGAAATAACTTCATGCCCCATCTCCCTTACTTCCAGCTAGTAAGGATCACATAATTCCTAACAAAGTTTTGACACAGATTCCCAATTCGGGCATTCAGAACATATAGCACGTTGCTGTAAGCAAGCACATTCTCATTCAAAGTTGCAAGTTACTATGTAGGAACAAGTTTGTATAGGTATTTCAAAGATGCCCAGAACTGAGCTAAACTTGGTATGTGTCCAACTCCTAGAAATAACTTCATGCCCCATCTCCCGTACTTCCAGCTAGTAAGGATCACATAATTCCTAACAAAGTTTTGACACAGATTCCCAATTCGGGCATTCAGAACATATAGCACGTTGCTGTAAGCAAGCACATTCTCATTCAAAGTTGCAAGTTACTATGTAGGAACAAGTTTGTATAGGTATTTCAAAGATGCCCAGAACTGAGCTAAACTTGGTATGTCTCCAACTCCTAGAAATAACTTCATGCCCCATCTCCCTTACTTCCAGCTAGTAAGGATCACATAATTCCTAACAAAGATTTGACACAGATTCCCAATTCGGGCATTCAGAACATATAGCACGTTGCTGTAAGCAAGCACATTCTCATTCAAAGTTGCAAGTTACTATGTAGGAACAAGTTTGTATAGGTATTTCAAAGATGCCCAGAACTGAGCTAAACTTGGTATGTGTCCAACTCCTAGAAATAACGTCATGCCCCATCTCCCTTACTTCCAGCTAGTAAGGATCACATAATTCCTAACAAAGTTTTGACACAGATTCCCAATTCGGGCATTCAGAACATATAGCACGTTGCTGTAAGCAAGCACATTCTCATTGAAAGTTGCATGTTACTATGTAGGAACAAGTTTGTATAGGTATTTCAAAGATGCCCAGAACTGAGCTAAACTTGGTAAGTGTCCAACTCCTAGAAATAACTTCATGCCCCATCTCCCTTACTTCCAGCTAGTAAGGATCACATAATTCCTAACAAAGTTTTGACACAGATTCCCAATTCGGGCATTCAGAACATATAGCACGTTGCTGTAAGCAAGCACATTCTCATTCAAAGTTGCAAGTTACTATGGAGGAACAAGTTTGTATAGGTATTTCAAAGATGCCCAGAACTGAGCTAAACTTGGTATGTGTCCAACTCCAAGAAATAACTTCATGCCCCATCTCCCTTACTTCCAGCTAGTAAGGATCACATAATTCCTAACAAAGTTTTGACACAGATTCCCAATTCGGGCATTCAGAACATATACCACGTTGCTGTAAGCAAGCACATTCTCATTCAAAGTTGCAAGTTACTATGTAGGAACAAGTTTTTATAGGTATTTCAAAGATGCCCAGAACTGAGTTAAACTTGGTATGTGTCCAACTCCTAGAAATAACTTAATGCCCCATCTCCCTTACGTCCAGCTAGTAAGGATCACATAATTCCTAACAAAGTTTTGACACAGATTCCCAATTCGGGCATTCAGAACATATAGCACGTTGCCGTAAGCAAGCACATTCTCATTCAAAGTTGCAAGTTACTATGTAGGAACAAGTTTGTATAGGTTTTTCAAAGATGCCCAGAACTGAGCTAAACTTGGTATGTGTCCAACTCCTAGAAATAACTTCATGCCCCATCTCCCTTACTTCCAGCTAGTAAGGATCACATAATTCCTAACAAAGTTTTCACACAGATTCCCAATTCGGGCATTCAGAACATATAGCACGTTGCTGTAAGCAAGCACATTTTCATTCAAAGTTGCAAGTTACTATGTAGGAAAAAGTTTGTATAGGTATTTCAAAGATGCCCAGAACTAAGCTAAACTTGATATGTGTCCAACTACTGGAAATAACTTCATGCCCCATCTCCCTTACTTCCAGCTAGTAAGGATCACACAATTCCTAACAAAGTTTTGACACAGATTGCCAATTCGGGCATTCAGAACATATAGCACGTTGCTGTAACCAAGCAGATTCTCATTCAAAGATGCAAGTTACTATGTAGGAACAAGTTTGTATAGGTATTTCAAAGATGCCCAGAACTGAGCTAAACTTGGTATGTGTCCAACTCCTAGAAATAACTTCATGCCCCATCTCCCTTACTTCCAGCTAGTAAGGATCACACAATTCCTAACAAAGTTTTGACACAGATTGCCAATTCGGGCATTCAGAACATATAGCACGTTGCTGTAAGCAAGCAGATTCTCATTCAAAGATGCAAGTTACTATGTAGGAACAAGTTTGTATAGGTATTTCAAAGATGCCCAGAACTGAGCTAAACTTGGTATGTGTCCAACTCCAAGAAATAACTTCATGCCCCATCTCCCTTACTTCCAGCTAGTAAGGATCACATAATGCCTAACAAAGTTTTGACACAGATTCCCAATTCGGGCATTCAGAACATATAGCACGTTGCTGTAAGCAAGCACATTCTCATTCAAAGTTGCATGTTACTATGTAGGAACAAGTTTGTATAGGTATTTCAAAGATGCCCAGAACTGAGCTAAACTTGGTAAGTGTCCAACTCCTAGAAATAACTTCATGCCCCATCTCCCTTACTTCCAGCTAGTAAGGATCACATAATTCCTAACAAAGTTTTGACACAGATTCCCAATTCGGGCATTCAGAACATATAGCACGTTGCTGTAAGCAAGCAGATTCTCATTCAAAGATGCAAGTTACTATGTAGGAACAAGTTTGTATAGGTATTTCAAAGATGCCCAGAACTGAGCTAAACTTGGTATGTGTCCAACTCCAAGAAATAACTTCATGCCCCATCTCCCTTACTTCCAGCTAGTAAGGATCACATAATGCCTAACAAAGTTTTGACACAGATTCCCAATTCGGGCATTCAGAACATATAGCACGTTGCTGTAAGCAAGCACATTCTCATTCAAAGTTGCATGTTACTATGTAGGAACAAGTTTGTATAGGTATTTCAAAGATGCCCAGAACTGAGCTAAACTTGGTAAGTGTCCAACTCCTAGAAATAACTTCATGCCCCATCTCCCTTACTTCCAGCTAGTAAGGATCACATAATTCCTAACAAAGTTTTGACACAGATTCCCAATTCGGGCATTCAGAACATATAGCACGTTGCTGTAAGCAAGCACATTCTCATTCAAAGTTGCAAGTTACTATGGAGGAACAAGTTTGTATAGGTATTTCAAAGATGCCCAGAACTGAGCTAAACTTGGTATGTGTCCAACTCCAAGAAATAACTTCATGCCCCATCTCCCTTACTTCCAGCTAGTAAGGATCACATAATTCCTAACAAAGTTTTGACACAGATTCCCAATTCGGGCATTCAGAACATATAGCACGTTGCTGTAAGCAAGCACATTCTCATTCAAAGTTGCAATTTACTATGTAGGAACAAGTTTGTATAGGTATTTCAAAGATGCCCAGAACTGAGCTAAACTTGGTATGTGTCCAACTCCAAGAAATGACTTCATGCCCCATCTCCCTTACTTCCAGATAGTAAGGATCACATAATTCCTAACAAAGTTTTGACACAGATTCCCAATTCGGGCATTCAGAACATATAGCACGTTGCTGTAAGCAAACACATTCTCATTCAAAGATGCAAGTTACTATGTAGGAACAAGTTTGTATAGGTATTTCAAACATGCCCAGAACTGAGCTAAACTTGGTATGTGTCCAACTCCAAGAAATGACTTCATGCCCCATCTCCCTTACTTCCAGCTAGTAAGGATCACATAATTCCTAACAAAGTTTTGACACAGATTCCCAGTTCTTGCATTCAGAACATATAGCACGTTGCTGTAAGCAAGCACATTCTCATTCAAAGTTGCAAGTTACTATGTAGGAACAAGTTTGTATAGGTATTTCAAAGATGCCCAGAACTGAGCTAAACTTGGTATGTGTCCAACTCCTAGAAATAACTTCATGCCCCATCTCCCTTACTTCCAGCTACTAAGAATCACATAATCCTAACAAAGTTTTGACACAGATTGCCAATTCGGGCATTCAGAACATATAGCACGTTGCTGCAAGCAAGCACATTCTCATTCAAAGTTGCAAGTTACTATGTAGGAACAAGTTTGTATAGGTATTTCAAAGATGCCCAGAACTGAGCTAAACTTGGTATGTGTCCAACTCCAAGAAATAACTTCATGCCCCATCTCCCTTACTTCCAGCTAGTAAGGATCACATAATGCCTAACAAAGTTTTGACACAGATTCCCAATTCGGGCATTCAGAACATATAGCACGTTGCTGTAAGCAAGCACATTCTCATTCAAAGTTGCATGTTACTATGTAGGAACAAGTTTGTATAGGTATTTCAAAGATGCCCAGAACTGAGCTAAACTTGGTAAGTGTCCAACTCCTAGAAATAACTTCATGCCCCATCTCCCTTACTTCCAGCTAGTAAGGATCACATAATTCCTAACAAAGTTTTGACACAGATTCCCAATTCGGGCATTCAGAACATATAGCACGTTGCTGTAAGCAAGCACATTCTCATTCAAAGTTGCAAGTTACTATGTAGGAACAAGTTTGTATAGGTTTTTCAAAGATGCCCAGAACTGAGCTAAACTTGGTATGTGTCCAACTCCTAGAAATAACTTCATGCCCCATCTCCCTTACTTCCAGCTAGTAAGGATCACATAATTCCTAACAAAGTTTTCACACAGATTCCCAATTCGGGCATTCAGAACATATAGCACGTTGCTGTAAGCAAGCACATTTTCATTCAAAGTTGCAAGTTACTATGTAGGAAAAAGTTTGTATAGGTATTTCAAAGATGCCCAGAACTGAGCTAAACTTGATATGTGTCCAACTACTGGAAATAACTTCATGCCCCATCTCCCTTACTTCCAGCTAGTAAGGATCACACAATTCCTAACAAAGTTTTGACACAGATTGCCAATTCGGGCATTCAGAACATATAGCACGTTGCTGTAACCAAGCAGATTCTCATTCAAAGATGCAAGTTACTATGTAGGAACAAGTTTGTATAGGTATTTCAAAGATGCCCAGAACTGAGCTAAACTTGGTATGTGTCCAACTCCTAGAAATAACTTCATGCCCCATCTCCCTTACTTCCAGCTAGTAAGGATCACACAATTCCTAACAAAGTTTTGACACAGATTGCCAATTCGGGCATTCAGAACATATAGCACGTTGCTGTAAGCAAGCAGATTCTCATTCAAAGATGCAAGTTACTATGTAGGAACAAGTTTGTATAGGTATTTCAAAGATGCCCAGAACTGAGCTAAACTTGGTATGTGTCCAACTCCAAGAAATAACTTCATGCCCCATCTCCCTTACTTCCAGCTAGTAAGGATCACATAATGCCTAACAAAGTTTTGACACAGATTCCCAATTCGGGCATTCAGAACATATAGCACGTTGCTGTAAGCAAGCACATTCTCATTCAAAGTTGCATGTTACTATGTAGGAACAAGTTTGTATAGGTATTTCAAAGATGCCCAGAACTGAGCTAAACTTGGTAAGTGTCCAACTCCTAGAAATAACTTCATGCCCCATCTCCCTTACTTCCAGCTAGTAAGGATCACATAATTCCTAACAAAGTTTTGACACAGATTCCCAATTCGGGCATTCAGAACATATAGCACGTTGCTGTAAGCAAGCACATTCTCATTCAAAGTTGCAAGTTACTATGGAGGAACAAGTTTGTATAGGTATTTCAAAGATGCCCAGAACTGAGCTAAACTTGGTATGTGTCCAACTCCAAGAAATAACTTCATGCCCCATCTCCCTTACTTCCAGCTAGTAAGGATCACATAATTCCTAACAAAGTTTTGACACAGATTCCCAATTCGGGCATTCAGAACATATAGCACGTTGCTGTAAGCAAGCACATTCTCATTCAAAGTTGCAAGTTACTATGTAGGAACAAGTTTTTATAGGTATTTCAAAGATGCCCAGAACTGAGTTAAACTTGGTATGTGTCCAACTCCTAGAAATAACTTAATGCCCCATCTCCCTTACGTCCAGCTAGTAAGGATCACATAATTCCTAACAAAGTTTTGACACAGATTCCCAATTCGGGCATTCAGAACATATAGCACGTTGCTGTAAGCAAGCACATTCTCATTCAAAGTTGCAAGTTACTATGTAGGAACAAGTTTGTATAGGTTTTTCAAAGATGCCCAGAACTGAGCTAAACTTGGTATGTGTCCAACTCCTAGAAATAACTTCATGCCCCATCTCCCTTACTTCCAGCTAGTAAGGATCACATAATTCCTAACAAAGTTTTGACACAGATTCCCAATTCGGGCATTCAGAACATATAGCACGTTGCTGTAAGCAAGCACATTCTCATTCAAAGTTGCAATTTACTATGTAGGAACAAGTTTGTATAGGTATTTCAAAGATGCCCAGAACTGAGCTAAACTTGGTATGTGTCCAACTCCAAGAAATGACTTCATGCCCCATCTCCCTTACTTCCAGATAGTAAGGATCACATAATTCCTAACAAAGTTTTGACACAGATTCCCAATTCGGGCATTCAGAACATATAGCACGTTGCTGTAAGCAAACACATTCTCATTCAAAGATGCAAGTTACTATGTAGGAACAAGTTTGTATAGGTATTTCAAACATGCCCAGAACTGAGCTAAACTTGGTATGTGTCCAACTCCAAGAAATGACTTCATGCCCCATCTCCCTTACTTCCAGCTAGTAAGGATCACATAATTCCTAACAAAGTTTTGACACAGATTCCCAGTTCTTGCATTCAGAACATATAGCACGTTGCTGTAAGCAAGCACATTCTCATTCAAAGTTGCAAGTTACTATGTAGGAACAAGTTTGTATAGGTATTTCAAAGATGCCCAGAACTGAGCTAAACTTGGTATGTGTCCAACTCCTAGAAATAACTTCATGCCCCATCTCCCTTACTTCCAGCTACTAAGAATCACATAATTCCTAACAAAGTTTTGACACAGATTGCCAATTCGGGCATTCAGAACATATAGCACGTTGCTGCAAGCAAGCACATTCTCATTCAAAGTTGCAAGTTACTATGTAGGAACAAGTTTGTATAGGTATTTCAAAGATGCCCAGAACTGAGCTAAACTTGGTATGTGTCCAACTCCAAGAAATAACTTCATGCCCCATCTCCCTTACTTCCAGCTAGTAAGGATCACATAATGCCTAACAAAGTTTTGACACAGATTCCCAATTCGGGCATTCAGAACATATAGCACGTTGCTGTAAGCAAGCACATTCTCATTCAAAGTTGCAAGTTACTATATAGGAACAAGTTTGTATAGGTATTTCAAAGATGCCCAGAACTGAGCTAAACTTGCTATGTGTCCAACTCCTAGAAATACCTTCATGCCCCAACTCCCTAACTTCCATCTAGTAAGGATCACATAATTCCTAACAAAGTTTTGACACAGATTCCCAATTCGGGCATTCAGAACATATAGCACGTTGCTGTAAGCAAGCACATTCTCATTCAAAGATGCAAGTTACTATGTAGGAACAAGTTTGTATAGGTATTTCAAAGATGCCCAGAACTGAGCTAAACTTGGTTTGTGTCCAACTCCAAGAAATAACTTCATGCCCCATCTCCCTTACTTCCAGCTAGTAAGGATCACATAATTCCTAACAAAGTTTTGACACAGATTCCCAATTCGGGCATTCAGAACATATAGCACGTTGCTGTAAGCAAGCACATTCTCATTCAAAGATGCAAGTTACTATGTAGGAACAAGTTTGTATAGGTATTTTAAAGATGCCCAGAACTGAGCTAAACTTGGTATGTGTCCAACTCCTAGAAATAACTTCATGCCCCATCTCCCTTACTTCCAGCTAGTAAGGATCACATAATTCCTAACAAAGTTTTGACACAGATTCCCAATTCGGGCATTCAGAACATATAGCACGTTGCTGTAAGCAAGCACATTCTCATTCAAAGTTGCAAGTTACTATGTAGGAACAAGTTTTTATAGGTATTTCAAAGATGCCCAGAACTGAGCTAAACTTGGTATGTGTCCAACTCCTAGAAATAACTTCATGCCCCATCTCCCTTACTTCCAGCTAGTAAGGATCACATAATTCCTAACAAAGTTTTGACACAGATTCCCTTTTCGGGCATTCAGAGCATATAGCACGTTGCTGCAAGCAAGCACATTCTCATTCAAAGTTGCAAGTTACTATGTAGGAACAAGTTTGTATAGGTATTTCAAAGATGCCCAGAACAGAGCTAAACTTGGTATGTCTCCAACTCCAAGAAATAACTTCATGCCCCATCTCCCTTACTTCCAGCTAGTAAGGATCACATAATTCCTAACAAAGTTCTGACACAGATTCCCAATTCGGGCATTCAGAACATATAGCACGTTGCTGCAAGCAAGCACATTCTCATTCAAAGTTGCAAGTTACTATGTAGGAACAAGTTTGTATAGGTATTTCAAAGATGCCCAGAACAGAGCTAAACTTGGTATGTCTCCAACTCCAAGAAATAACTTCATGTCCCATCTCCCTTACTTCCAGCTAGTAAGGATCACATAATTCCTAACAAAGTTCTGACACAGATTCCCAGTTCTTGCATTCAGAACATATAGCACGTTGCTGTAAGCAAGCACATTCTCATTCAAAGTTGCAAGTTACTATGTAGGAACAAGTTTGTATAGGTATTTCAAAGATGCCCAGAACTGAGCTAAACTTGGTATGTGTCCAACTCCTAGAAATAACTTCATGCCCCATCTCCCTTACTTCCAGCTACTAAGAATCACATAATTCCTAACAAAGTTTTGACACAGATTGCCAATTCGGGCATTCAGAACATATAGTACGTTGCTGCAAGCAAGCACATTCTCATTCAAAGTTGCAAGTTACTATGTAGGAACAAGTTTGTATAGGTATTTCAAAGATGCCCAGAACTGAGCTAAACTTGGTATGTGTCCAACTCCTAGAAATAACTTCATGCCCCATCTCCCTTACTTCCAGCTAGTAAGGATCACATAATTCCTAACAAAGTTTTGACACAGATTCCCTTTTCGGGCATTCAGAGCATATAGCACGTTGCTGTAAGCAAGCACATTCTCATTCAAAGTTGCAAGTTACTATGTAGGAACAAGTTTGTATAGGTATTGCTAAGATGCCCAGAACTGGGCTAAACTTGGTTTGTGTCCAACCCCTAGAAATACCTTCATCCCCCAACTCCCTTACTTCCAGCTAGTAAGGATCACATAATTCCTAACAAATTTTGACACAGATTCCCAATTCGGGCATTCAGAATATATAGCACGTTGCTGAAAGCAAGCACATTCTCATTCAAAGTTGCAAGTTAATATGTAGGAACAAGTTTGTATAGGTATTTCAAAGATGCCCAGAACTGAGCTAAACTTGGTATGTGTCCAACTCCTAGAAATAACTTCATGCCCCATCTCCCTTACTTCCAGCTAGTAAGGATCACATAATTCCTAACAAAGATTTCACACATATTCCCAATTTGGGCATTCAGAACATATAGCACGTTGCTGTAAGCAAGCACATTCTCATTCAAAGATGCAAGTTACTATGTAGGAACAAGTTAGTATAGGTATTTCAAAGATGCCCAGAACTGAGCTAAACTTGGTATGTGTCCAACTCCTAGAAATAACTTCATGCTGCATCTCCCTTACTTCCAGCTAGTAAGGATCACATAATTCCTAACAAAGTTTTGACACAGATTCCCAATTCGGGCATACAGAACATATAGCACGTTGCTGTAAGCAAGCACATTCTCATTCAAAGTTGCAAGTTACTATGTAGGAACAAGTTTGTATAGGTATTTCAAAGATGCCCAGAACTGAGCTAAACTTGGTGTGTCTCCAACTCCTAGAAATAACTTCATGCCCCATCTCCCTTACTTCCAGCTAGTAAGGATCACATAATTCCTAACAAAGATTTGACACAGATTCCCAATTCGGGCATTCAGAACATATAGCACGTTGCTGTAAGCAAGCACATTCTCATTCAAAGTTGCAAGTTACTATATAGGAACAAGTTTGTATAGGTATTTCAAAGATGCCCAGAACTGAGCTAAACTTGCTATGTGTCCAACTCCTAGAAATACCTTCATGCCCCAACTCCCTAACTTCCATCTAGTAAGGATCACATAATTCCTAACAAAGTTTTGACACAGATTCCCAATTCGGGCATTCAGAACATATAGCACGTTGCTGTAAGCAAGCACATTCTCATTCAAAGATGCAAGTTACTATGTAGGAACAAGTTTGTATAGGTATTTCAAAGATGCCCAGAACTGAGCTAAACTTGGTTTGTGTCCAACTCCAAGAAATAACTTCATGCCCCATCTCCCTTACTTCCAGCTAGTAAGGATCACATAATTCCTAACAAAGTTTTGACACAGATTCCCAATTCGGGCATTCAGAACATATAGCACGTTGCTGTAAGCAAGCACATTCTCATTCAAAGATGCAAGTTACTATGTAGGAACAAGTTTGTATAGGTATTTTAAAGATGCCCAGAACTGAGCTAAACTTGGTATGTGTCCAACTCCTAGAAATAACTTCATGCCCCATCTCCCTTACTTCCAGCTAGTAAGGATCACATAATTCCTAACAAAGTTTTGACACAGATTCCCAATTCGGGCATTCAGAACATATAGCACGTTGCTGTAAGCAAGCACATTCTCATTCAAAGTTGCAAGTTACTATGTAGGAACAAGTTTTTATAGGTATTTCAAAGATGCCCAGAACTGAGCTAAACTTGGTATGTGTCCAACTCCTAGAAATAACTTCATGCCCCATCTCCCTTACTTCCAGCTAGTAAGGATCACATAATTCCTAACAAAGTTTTGACACAGATTCCCTTTTCGGGCATTCAGAGCATATAGCACGTTGCTGCAAGCAAGCACATTCTCATTCAAAGTTGCAAGTTACTATGTAGGAACAAGTTTGTATAGGTATTTCAAAGATGCCCAGAACAGAGCTAAACTTGGTATGTCTCCAACTCCAAGAAATAACTTCATGCCCCATCTCCCTTACTTCCAGCTAGTAAGGATCACATAATTCCTAACAAAGTTCTGACACAGATTCCCAATTCGGGCATTCAGAACATATAGCACGTTGCTGCAAGCAAGCACATTCTCATTCAAAGTTGCAAGTTACTATGTAGGAACAAGTTTGTATAGGTATTTCAAAGATGCCCAGAACAGAGCTAAACTTGGTATGTCTCCAACTCCAAGAAATAACTTCATGTCCCATCTCCCTTACTTCCAGCTAGTAAGGATCACATAATTCCTAACAAAGTTCTGACACAGATTCCCAGTTCTTGCATTCAGAACATATAGCACGTTGCTGTAAGCAAGCACATTCTCATTCAAAGTTGCAAGTTACTATGTAGGAACAAGTTTGTATAGGTATTTCAAAGATGCCCAGAACTGAGCTAAACTTGGTATGTGTCCAACTCCTAGAAATAACTTCATGCCCCATCTCCCTTACTTCCAGCTACTAAGAATCACATAATTCCTAACAAAGTTTTGACACAGATTGCCAATTCGGGCATTCAGAACATATAGCACGTTGCTGCAAGCAAGCACATTCTCATTCAAAGTTGCAAGTTACTATGTAGGAACAAGTTTGTATAGGTATTTCAAAGATGCCCAGAACTGAGCTAAACTTGGTATGTGTCCAACTCCAAGAAATAACTTCATGCCCCATCTCCCTTACTTCCAGCTAGTAAGGATCACATAATGCCTAACAAAGTTTTGACACAGATTCCCAAATCGGGCATTCAGAACATATAGCACGTTGCTGCAAGGAAGCACATTCTCATTCAAAGTTGCAAGTTACTATGTAGGAACAAGTTTGTATAGGTATTTCAAAGATGCCCAGAACTGAGCTAAACTTGGTATGTGTCCAACTCCAAGAAATAACTTCATGCCCCATCTCCCTTACTTCCAGCTAGTAAGGATCACATAATGCCTAACAAAGTTTTGACACAGATTCCCAATTCGGGCATTCAGAACATATAGCACGTTGCTGTAAGCAAGCACATTCTCATTCAAAGTTGCATGTTACTATGTAGGAACAAGTTCGTATAGGTATTTCAAAGATGCCCAGAACTGAGCTAAACTTGGTATGTCTCCAACTCCAAGAAATAACTTCATGTCCCATCTCCCTTACTTCCAGCTAGTAAGGATCACATAATTCCTAACAAAGTTCTGACACAGATTCCCAATTCGGGCATTCAGAACATATAGCACGTTGCTGTAAGCAAGCACATTCTCATTCAAAGTTGCAAGTTACTATGTAGGAACAAGTTTGTATAGGTATTTCAAAGATGCCCAGAACTGAGCTAAACTTGGTATGTGTCCAACTCCTAGAAATAACTTCATGCCCCATCTCCCTTACTTCCAGCTAGTAAGGATCACATAATTCCTAACAAAGTTTTGACACAGATTCCCAATTCGGGCATTCAGAACATATAGCACGTTGCTGTAAGCAAACACATTCTCATTCAAAGATGCAAGTTACTATGTAGGAACAAGTTTGTATAGGTATTTCAAACATGCCCAGAACTGAGCTAAACTTGGTATGTGTCCAACTCCAAGAAATGACTTCATGCCCCATCTCCCTTACTTCCAGCTAGTAAGGATCACATAATGCCTCACAAAGTTTTGACACAGATTCCCAATTCGGGCATTCAGAACATATAGCACGTTGCTGTAAGCAAGCACATTCTCATTCAAAGTTGCATGTTACTATGTAGGAACAAGTTTGTATAGGTATTTCAAAGATGCCCAGAACTGAGCTAAACTTGGTATGTGTCCAACTCCTAGAAATAACTTCATGCCCCATCTCCCTTACTTCCAGCTAGTAAGGATCACATAATTCCTAACAAAGTTTTGATACAGATTCCCAATTCGGGCATTCAGAACATATAGCACGTTGCTGTAAGCAAACACATTCTCATTCAAAGATGCAAGTTACTATGTAGGAACAAGTTTGTATAGGTATTTCAAACATGCCCAGAACTGAGCTAAACTTGGTATGTGTCCAACTCCAAGAAATAACTTCATGCCCCATCTCCCTTACTTCCAGCTAGTAAGGATCACATAATTCCTAACAAAGTTTTGACACAGATTCCCAATTCGGGCATTCAGAACATATAGCACGTTGCTGTAAGCAAGCACATTTTCATTCAAAGTTGCAAGTTACTATGTAGGAACAAGTTTGTATAGGTATTTCAAAGATGCCCAGAACTGAGCTAAACTTGGTATGTGTCCAGCTCCTAGAAATAACTTCATGCCCCATCTCCCTTACTTCCAGCAAGTAAGGATCACATAATTCCTAACAAAGTTTTGACACTGATTCCCAGTTCGGGCATTCAGAACATATAGCACGTTGCTGTAAGCAAGCACATTCTCATTCAAAGTTGCAAGTTACTATGTAGGAACATGTTTGTATAGGTATTTCAAAGATGCCCAGAACTGAGCTAAACTTGGTATGTGTCCAACTCCTAGAAATAACTTCATGCCCCATCTCCCTTACTTCCAGCTACTAAGGATCACATAATTCCTAACAAAGTTTTGACACAGATTCCCAAATCGGGCATTCAGAACATATAGCACGTTGCTGCAAGCAAGCACATTCTCATTCAAAGTTGCAAGTTACTATGTAGGAACAAGTTTGTATAGGTATTTCAAAGATGCTCAGAACTGAGCTAAACTTGGTATGTGTCCAACTCCAAGAAATAACTTCATGCCCCATCTCCCTTACTTCCAGCTAGTAAGGATCACATAATGCCTCACAAAGTTTTGACACAGATTCCCAATTCGGGCATTCAGAACATATAGCACGTTGCTGTAAGCAAGCACATTCTCATTCAAAGTTGCATGTTACTATGTAGGAACAAGTTTGTATAGGTATTTCAAAGATGCCCAGAACTGAGCTAAACTTGGTATGTGTCCAACTCCTAGAAATAACTTCATGCCCCATCTCCCTTACTTCCAGCTAGTAAGGATCACATAATTCCTAACAAAGTTTTGACACAGATTCCCAATTCGGGCATTCAGAACATATAGCACGTTGCTGTAAGCAAGCACATTCTAATTCAAAGTTGCAAGATAGTATGTAGGAACAAGTTTGTATAGGTATTTCAAAGATGCCCAGAAGTGAGCTAAACTTGGTATGTGTCCAACTCCTAGAAATAACTTCATGCCCCATCTCCCTTACTTCCAGCTAGTAAGGATCACATAATTCCTAACAAAGTTTTGACACAGATTCCCAATTCGGGCATTCAGAACATATAGCACGTTGCTGTAAGCAAGCACATTCTCATTCAAAGTTGCAAGTTACTATGTAGGAACAAGTTTGTATAGGTATTTCAAAGATGCCCAGAACTGAGCTAAACTTGGTATGTGTCCAACTCCTAGAAATAACTTCATGCCCCATCTCCCTTACTTCCAGCTAGTAAGGATCACATAATTCCTAAAAAAGTTTTGACACAGATTCCCTCTTCGGGAGTTCAGAGCATATAGCACGTTGCTGTAAGCAAGCACATTCTCATTCAAAGTTGCAAGTTACTATGTAGGAACAAGTTTGTATAGGTATTGCTAAGATGCCAAGAACTGTGCTAAACTTCGTTTGTGTCCAACTCCTAGAAATACCTTCATCCCCCAACTCCCTTACTTCCAGCTAGTAAGGATCACATAATTCCTAACACATTTTAACACAGATTCCCAATTCGGGCATTCAGAACATATAGCACGTTGCTGAAAGCAAGCACATTCTCATTCAAAGTTGCAAGTTAATATGTAGGAACAAGTTTGTATAGGTATTTCAAAGATGCCCAGAACTGAGCTAAACTTGGTATGTGTCCAACTCCTAGAAATAACTTCATGCCCCATCTCCCTTACTTCCAGCTAGTAAGGATCACATAATTCCTAACAAAGATTTCACACATATTCCCAATTCGGGCATTCAGAACATATAGCACGTTGCTGTAAGCAAGCACATTCTCATTCAAAGATGCAAGTTACTATGTAGGAACAAGTTAGTATAGGTATTTCAAAGATGCCCAGAACTGAGCTAAACTTGGTATGTGTCCAACTCCTAGAAATAACTTCATGCTGCATCTCCCTTACTTCCAGCTAGTAAGGATCACATAACTCCTAACAAAGTTTTGACACAGATTCCCAATTCGGGCATACAGAACATATAGCACGTTGCTGTAAGCAAGCACATTCTCATTCAAAGTTGCAAGCTACTATGTAGGAACAAGTTTGTATAGGTATTTCAAAGATGCCCAGAACTGAGCTAAACTTGGTGTGTCTCCAACTCCTAGAAATAACTTCATGCCCCATCTCCCTTACTTCCAGCTAGTAAGGATCACATAATTCCTAACAAAGTTTTGATACAGATTCCCAATTCGGGCATTCAGAACATATAGCACGTTGCTGTAAGCAAACACATTCTCATTCAAAGATGCAAGTTACTATGTAGGAACAAGTTTGTATAGGTATTTCAAACATGCCCAGAACTGAGCTAAACTTGGTATGTGTCCAACTCCAAGAAATAACTTCATGCCCCATCTCCCTTACTTCCAGCTAGTAAGGATCACATAATTCCTAACAAAGTTTTGACACAGATTCCCAATTCGGGCATTCAGAACATATAGCACGTTGCTGTAAGCAAGCACATTTTCATTCAAAGTTGCAAGTTACTATGTAGGAACAAGTTTGTATAGGTATTTCAAAGATGCCCAGAACTGAGCTAAACTTGGTATGTGTCCAGCTCCTAGAAATAACTTCATGCCCCATCTCCCTTACTTCCAGCAAGTAAGGATCACATAATTCCTAACAAAGTTTTGACACAGATTCCCAAATCGGGCATTCAGAACATATAGCACGTTGCTGCAAGCAAGCACATTCTCATTCAAAGTTGCAAGTTACTATGTAGGAACAAGTTTGTATAGGTATTTCAAAGATGCTCAGAACTGAGCTAAACTTGGTATGTGTCCAACTCCAAGAAATAACATCATGCCCCATCTCCCTTACTTCCAGCTAGTAAGGATCACATAATGCCTCACAAAGTTTTGACACAGATTCCCAATTCGGGCATTCAGAACATATAGCACGTTGCTGTAAGCAAGCACATTCTCATTCAAAGTTGCATGTTACTATGTAGGAACAAGTTTGTATAGGTATTTCAAAGATGCCCAGAACTGAGCTAAACTTGGTATGTGTCCAACTCCTAGAAATAACTTCATGCCCCATCTCCCTTACTTCCAGCTAGTAAGGATCACATAATTCCTAACAAAGTTTTGACACAGATTCCCAATTCGGGCATTCAGAACATATAGCACGTTGCTGTAAGCAAGCACATTCTAATTCAAAGTTGCAAGATAGTATGTAGGAACAAGTTTGTATAGGTATTTCAAAGATGCCCAGAAGTGAGCTAAACTTGGTATGTGTCCAACTCCTAGAAATAACTTCATGCCCCATCTCCCTTACTTCCAGCTAGTAAGGATCACATAATTCCTAACAAAGTTTTGACACAGATTCCCAATTCGGGCATTCAGAACATATAGCACGTTGCTGAAAGCAAGCACATTCTCATTCAAAGTTGCAAGTTAATATGTAGGAACAAGTTTGTATAGGTATTTCAAAGATGCCCAGAACTGAGCTAAACTTGGTATGTGTCCAACTCCTAGAAATAACTTCATGCCCCATCTCCCTTACTTCCAGCTAGTAAGGATCACATAATTCCTAACAAAGATTTCACACATATTCCCAATTCGGGCATTCAGAACATATAGCACGTTGCTGTAAGCAAGCACATTCTCATTCAAAGATGCAAGTTACTATGTAGGAACAAGTTAGTATAGGTATTTCAAAGATGCCCAGAACTGAGCTAAACTTGGTATGTGTCCAACTCCTAGAAATAACTTCATGCTGCATCTCCCTTACTTCCAGCTAGTAAGGATCACATAACTCCTAACAAAGTTTTGACACAGATTCCTAATTCGGGCATACAGAACATTTAGCACGTTGCTGTAAGCAAGCACATTCTCATTCAAAGTTGCAAGTTACTATGTAGGAACAAGTTTGTATAGGTATTTCAAAGATGCCCAGAACTGAGCTAAACTTGGTGTGTCTCCAACTCCTAGAAATAACTTCATGCCCCATCTCCCTTACTTCCAGCTAGTAAGGATCACATAATTCCTAACAAAGTTTTGACACAGATTGCCAATTCGGGCATTCAGAACATATAGCACGTTCCTGTAAGCAAGCACATTCTCATTCAAAGATGCAAGTTACTATGTAGGAACAAGTTTGTATAGGTATTTCAAAGATGCCCAGAACTGAGCTAAACTTGCTATGTGTCCAACTCCTAGAAATACCTTCATGCCCCAACTCCCTTACTTCCATCTAGTAAGGATCACATAATTCCTAACAAAGTTTTGACACAGATTCCCAATTCGGGCATTCAGAACATATAGCACGTTGCTGTAAGCAAGCACATTCTCATTCAAAGATGCAAGTTACTATGTAGGAACAAGTTTGTATAGGTATTTCAAAGATGCCCAGAACTGAGCTAAACCTGGTATGTGTCCAACTCCTAGAAATAACTTCATGCCCCATCTCCCTTACTTCCAGCTAGTAAGGATCACATAGTTCCTAACAAAGTTTTGACACAGATTGCCAATTCGGGCATTCAGAACATATAGCACGTTGCTGTAAGCAAGCACATTCTCATTCAAAGTTGCAAGTTACTATGTAGGAACAAGTTTGTATAGGTATTTCAAAGATGCCCAGAACTGAGCTAAACTTGGTATGTGTCCAACTCCTAGAAATAACTTCATGCCCCATCTCCCTTACTTCCAGCTAGTAAGGATCACATAATTCCTAACAAAGTTTTGACACAGATTCCCAATTCGGGCATTCAGAACATATAGCACGTTGCTGTAAGCAAGCACATTCTCATTCAAAGTTGCAAGTTACTATGTAGGAACAAGTTTGTATAGGTATTTCAAAGATGCCCAGAACTGAGCTAAACTTGGTATGTGTCCAACTCCTAGAAATAATTTCATACCCCATCTCACTTACTTCCAGCTAGTAAGGATCACATAGTTCCTAACAAAGTTTTGACACAGATTCCCAATTCGGACATTCAGAACATATAGCACGTTCCTGTAAGCAAGCACATTCTCATTCAAAGTTGCAAGATAGTATGTAGGAACAAGTTTGTATAGGTATTTCAAAGATGCCCAGAACTGAGCTAAACTTGGTATGTGTCCAACTCCTAGAAATAACTTCATGCCCCATCTCCCTTACTTCCAGCTAGTAAGGATCACATAATTCCTAACAAAGTTCTGACACAGATTCCCAATTCGGGCATTCAGAACATATAGCACGTTGCTGTAAGCAAGCACATTCTCATTCAAAGTTGCAAGTTACTATGTAGGAACAAGTTTGTATAGGTATTTCAAAGAAGCCCAGAACTGAGCTAAACTTGGTATGTTTCCAACTCCTAGAAATAATTTCATGCCCCATCTCACTTACTTCCAGCTAGTAAGGATCACATAATTCCTAACAAATTTCTGACACAGATTCCCAATTCGGGCATTCAGAACATATAGCACGTTGCTCTAAGCAAGCACATTCTCATTCAAAGTTGCAAGTTACTATGTAGGAACAAGTTTGTATAGGTATTTCAAAGATGCCCAGAACTGAGCTAAACTTGGTATGTGTCCAACTCCTAGAAATAACTTCATGCCCCATCTCCCTTACTTCCAGCTAGTAAGGATCACATAATTCCTAACAAAGTTTTGACACAGATTCCCAATTCGGGCATTCAGAACATATAGCACGTTGCTGTAAGCAAGCACATTCTCATTCAAAGTTGCAAGTTACTATGTAGGAACAAGTTTGTAGAGGTATTTCAAAGATACCCAGAACTGAGCTAAACTTGGTATGTGTCCAACTCCTAGAAATAACTTCATGCCCCATCTCCCTTACTTCCAGCTAGTAAGGATCACATAATTCCTAACAAAGTTTTGACACAGATTCCCAATTCGGGCATTCAGAACATATAGCACGTTGCTGTAAGCAAGCACATTCTCATTCAAAGTTGCAAGTTACTATGTAGGAACAAGTTTGTATAGGTATTTCAAAGATGCCCAGAACTGAGCTAAACCTGGTATGTGTCCAACTCCTAGAAATAACTTCATGCCCCATCTCCCTTACTTCCAGCTAGTAAGGATCACATAATTCCTAACAAAGTTTTGACACAGATTCCCAAATCGGGCATTCAGAACATATAGCACGTTGCGGCAAGGAAGCACATTCTCATTCAAAGTTGCAAGTTACTATGTAGGAACAAGTTTGTATAGGTATTTCAAAGATGCCCAGAACTGAGCTAAACTTGGTATGTCTCCAACTCCAAGAAATAACTTGTTGCCCCATCTCCCTTACTTCCAGCTAGTAAGGATCACATAATTCCTAACAAAGTTTTGACACAGATTCCCAATTCGGGCATTCAGAACATATAGCACGTTGCTGTAAGCAAGCACATTTTCATTCAAAGTTGCAAGTTACTATGTAGGAACAAGTTTGTATAGGTATTTCAAAGATGCCCAGAACTGAGCTAAACTTGGTATGTGTCCAACTCCTAGAAATAACTTCATGCCCCATCTCCCTTACTTCCAGCTAGTAAGGTTCACATAATTCCTAACAAAGTTTTGACACAGATTCCCAATTCGGGCATTCAGAACATATAGCACGTTGCTGTAAGCAAGCACATTCTCATTCAAAGTTGCAAGTTACTATGTAGGAACAAGTTTGTATAGGTATTTCAAAGATGCCCAGAACTGAGCTAAACTTGGTATGTCTCCAACTCCAAGAAATAACTTCATGCCCCATCTCCCTTACTTCTAGCTAGTAAGGATCACATAATTCCTAACAAAGTTTTGACACAGATTCCCAATTCGGGCATTCAGAACATATAGCACGTTGCTGTAAGCAAGCACATTCTCATTCAAAGTTGCAAGTTACTATGTAGGAACAAGTTTGTATAGGTATTTCAAAGATGCCCAGAACTGAGCTAAACTTGGTATGTGTCCAACTCCTAGAAATAACTTCATGCCCCATCTCCCTTACTTCCAGCTAGTAAGGATCACATAATTCCTAACAAAGTTTTGACACAGATTCCCAATTCGGGCATTCAGAAAATATAGCATGTTGCTGTAAGCAAGCACATTCTCATTCAAAGTTGCAAGTTACTATGTAGGAACAAGTTTGTATAGGTATTTCAAAGATGCCCAGAACTGAGCTAAACTTGGTATGTGTCCAACTCCTAGAAATAACTTCATGCCCCATCTCCCTTACTTCCAGCTAGTAAGGATCACATAATTCCTAACAAAGTTTTGACACAGATTCCCAATTCGGGCATTCAGAACATATAGCACGTTGCTGTAAGCAAGCACATTCTCATTCAAAGTTGCAAGTTACTATGTAGGAACAAGTTTGTATAGGTATTTCAAAGATGCCCAGAACTGAGCTAAACTTGGTATGTGTCCAACTCCTAGAAATAATTTCATGCCCCATCTCACTTACTTCCAGCTAGTAAGGATCACATAATTCCTAACAAAGTTTTGACACAGATTCCCAATTCGGGCATTCAGAACATATAGCACGTTCCTGTAAGCAAGCACATTCTCATTCAAAGTTGCAAGATAGTATGTAGGAACAAGTTTGTATAGGTATTTCAAAGATGCCCAGAACTGAGCTAAACTTGGTATGTGTCCAACTCCTAGAAATAACTTCATGCCCCATCTCCCTTACTTCCAGCTAGTAAGGATCACATAATTCCTAACAAAGTTTTGACACAGATTCCCAATTCGGGCATTCAGAACATATAGCACGTTGCTGTAAGCAAGCACATTCTCATTCAAAGTTGCAAGTTACTATGTAGGAACAAGTTTGTATAGGTATTTCAAAGATGCCCAGAACTGAGCTAAACTTGGTATGTGTCCAACTCCTAGAAATAACTTCATGCCCCATCTCCCTTACTTCCAGCTAGTAAGGATCACATAATTCCTAACAAAGTTTTGACACAGATTCCCTTTTCGGGCATTCAGAGCATATAGCACGTTGCTGTAAGCAAGCACATTCTCATTCAAAGTTGCAAGTTACTATGTAGGAACAAGTTTGTATAGGTATTTCTAAGATGCCCAGAACTGTGCTAAACTTCGTTTGTGTCCAACTCCTAGAAATACCTTCATCCCCCAACTCCCTTACTTCCAGCTAGTAAGGATCACATAATTCCTAACAAATTTTGACACAGATTCCCAATTCGAGCATTCAGAATATATAGCACGTTGCTGAAAGCAAGCACATTCTCATTCAAAGTTGCAAGTTAATATGTAGGAACAAGTTTGTATAGGTATTTCAAAGATGCCCAGAACTGAGCTAAACTTGGTATGTGTCCAACTCCTAGAAATAACTTCATGTCCCATCTCCCTTACTTTCAGCTAGTAAGGATCACATAATTCCTAACAAAGATTTCACACATATTCCCAATTCGGGCATTCAGAACATATAGCACGTTGCTGTAAGCAAGCACATTCTCATTCAAAGATGCAAGTTACTATGTAGGAACAAGTTAGTATAGGTATTTCAAAGATGCCCAGAACTGAGCTAAACTTGGTATGTGTCCAACTCCTAGAAATAACTTCATGCCCCATCTCCCTTACTTCCAGCTAGTAAGGATCACATAATTCCTAACAAAGATTTCACACATATTCCCAATTCGGGCATTCAGAACATATAGCACGTTGCTGTAAGCAAGAACATTCTCATTCAAAGTTGCAAGTTACTATGTAGGAACAAGTTAGTATAGGTATTTCAAAGATGCCCAGAACTGAGCTAAACTTGGTATGTGTCCAACTCCTAGAAATAACTTCATGCCCCATCTCCCTTACTTCCAGCTAGTAAGGATCACATAATTCCTAACAAAGTTTTGACACAGATTCCCAATTCGGGCATTCAGAACATATAGCACGTTGCTAAAGCAAGCACATTCTCATTCAAAGATGCAAGTTACTATGTAGGAACAAGTTTGTATAGGTATTTCAAAGATGCCCAGAACTGAGCTAAACTTGGTATGTGTCCAACTCCTAGAAATAACTTCATGCCCCATCTCCCTTACTTCCAGCTAGTAAGGATCACATAATTCCTAACAAAGTTCTGACACAGATTCCCAATTCGGGCATTCAGAACATATAGCACGTTGCTGCAAGCAAGCACATTCTCATTCAAAGTTGCAAGTTACTATGTAGGAACAAGTTTGTATAGGTATTTCAAACATGCCCAGAACTGAGCTAACCTTGGTATGTCTCCAACTCCAAGAAATAACTTCATGCCCCATCTCCCTTACTTCCAGCTAGTAAGGATCACATAATTCCTAACAAAGTTTTGACACAGATTCCCAATTCGGGCATTCAGAACATAT
Organism: Diceros bicornis minor; assembly: GCF_020826845.1. Taxonomy (NCBI): domain Eukaryota; kingdom Metazoa; phylum Chordata; class Mammalia; order Perissodactyla; family Rhinocerotidae; genus Diceros; species Diceros bicornis. The sequence continues at coordinate 507,212 of NC_080751.1, read as the reverse complement.
AGCACGTTGCTGTAAGCAAGCACATTCTCATTCAAAGTTGCAAGTTACTATGTAGGAACAAGTTTGTATAGGTATTTCAAAGATGCCCAGAACTGAGCTAAACTTGGTATGTGTCCAACTCCTAGAAATAACTTCATGCCCCATCTCCCTTACTTCCAGCTAGTAAGGATCACATAATTCCTAACAAAGTTTTGACACAGATTCCCAATTCGGGCATTCAGAACATATAGCACGTTGCTGTAAGCAAGCACATTCTCATTCAAAGTTGCAAGTTACTATGTAGGAACAAGTTTGTATAGGTATTTCAAAGATGCCCAGAACTGAGCTAAACTTGGTATGTGTCCAACTCCTAGAAATAATTTCATGCCCCATCTCACTTACTTCCAGCTAGTAAGGATCACATAATTCCTAACAAAGTTTTGACACAGATTCCCAATTCGGGCATTCAGAACATATAGCACGTTCCTGTAAGCAAGCACATTCTGATTCAAAGTTGCAAGATAGTATGTAGGAACAAGTTTGTATAGGTATTTCAAAGATGCCCAGAACTGAGCTAAACTTGGTATGTGTCCAACTCCTAGAAATAACTTCATGCCCCATCTCCCTTACTTCCAGCTAGTAAGGATCACATAATTCCTAACAAAGTTTTGACACAGATTCCCAATTCGGGCATTCAGAACATATAGCACGTTGCTGTTAGCAAGCACATTCTCATTCAAAGTTGCAAGTTACTATGTAGGAACAAGTTTGTATAGGTATTTCAAAGATGCCCAGAACTGAGCTAAACTTGGTATGTGTCCAACTCCTAGAAATAACTTCATGCCCCATCTCCCTTACTTCCAGCTAGTAAGGATCACATAATTCCTAACAAAGTTTTGACACAGATTGCCAATTCGGGCATTCAGAACATATAGCACGTTGCTGCAAGCAATCACATTCTCATTCAAAGTTGCAAGTTACTATGTAGGAACAAGTTTGTATAGGTATTTCAAACATGCCCAGAACTGAGCTAACCTTGGTATGTCTCCAACTCCAAGAAATAACTTCATGCCCCATCTCCCTTACTTCCAGCTAGTAAGGATCACATAATTCCTAACAAAGTTTTGACACAGATTCCCAATTCGGGCATTCAGAACATATAGCACGTTGCTGTAAGCAAGCACATTCTCATTCAAAGTTGCAAGTTACTATGTAGGAACAAGTTTGTATAGGTATTTCAAAGATGCCCAGAACTGAGCTAAACTTGGTATGTGTCCAACTCCTAGAAATAACTTCATGCCCCATCTCCCTTACTTCCAGATAGTAAGGATCACATAATTCCTAACAAAGTTTGGACACAGATTCCCAATTCGGGCATTCAGAACATATAGCACGTTGCTGTAAGCAAGCACATTCTCATTCAAAGTTGCAAGTTACTATGAAGGAACAAGTTTGTATAGGTATTTCAAAGATGCCCAGAACTGAGCTAAACTTGGTATGTGTCCAACTCCTAGAAATAATTTCATGCCCCATCTCACTTACTTCCAGCTAGTAAGGATCACATAATTCCTAACAAAGTTTTGACACAGATTCCCAATTCGGGCATTCAGAACATATAGCACGTTCCTGTAAGCAAGCACATTCTCATTCAAAGTTGCAAGATAGTATGTAGGAACAAGTTTGTATAGGTATTTCAAAGATGCCCAGAACTGAGCTAAACTTGGTATGTGTCCAACTCCTAGAAATAACTTTATGCCCCATCTCCCTTACTTCCAGCTAGTAAGGATCACATAATTCCTAACAAGTTTTGACACAGATTCCCAATTCGGGCATTCAGAACATATAGCACGTTGCTGTAAGCAAGCACATTCTCATTCAAAGTTGCAAGTTACTACGTAGGAACAAGTTTGTATAGGTATTTCAAGGATGCCCAGAACTGAGCTAAACTTGGTATGTGTCCAACTCCTAGAAATACCTTCATCCCCCAACTCCCTTACATCCAGCTAGTAAGGATCACATAATTACTAACAAATTTTGACACAGATTCCCAATTCGGGCATTCAGAACATATAGCACGTTGCTAAAGCAAGCACATTCTCATTCAAAGTTGCAAGTTACTATGTAGGAACAAGTTTGTATAGGTATTTCAAAGATGCCCAGAACTGAGCTAAACTTGGTATGTGTCCAACTCCTAGAAATAACTTCATGCCCCATCTCCCTTACTTCCAGCTAGTAAGGATCACATAATTCCTAACAAAGTTCTGACACAGATTCCCAATTCGGGCATTCAGAACATATAGCACGTTGCTGTAAGCAAGCACATTCTCATTCAAAGTTGCAAGTTACTATGTAGGAACAAGCTTGTATAGGTATTTCAAAGATGCCCAGAACTGAGCTAAACTTGGTATGTGTCCAACTCCTAGAAATAACTTCATGCCCCATCTCCCTTACTTCCAGCTAGTAAGGATCACATAATTCCTAACAAAGTTTTGACACAGATTGCCAATTCGGGCATTCAGAACATATAGCACGTTGCTGTAAGCAAGCACATTCTCATTCAAAGATGCAAGTTACTATGTAGGAACAAGTTTGTATAGGTATTTCAAAGATGCCCAGAACTGAGCCAAACTTGGTATGTGTCCCACTCCTAGAAATAACTTCATGCCCCATCTCCCTTACTTCCAGCTAGTAAGGATCACATAATTCCTAACAAAGGTTTGACACAGATTCCCAATTCGGGCATTCAGAACATATAGCACGTTGCTGTAAGCAAGCACATTTTCATTCAAAGTTGCAAGTTACTATATAGGAACAAGTTTGCATAGGTATTTCAAAGATGCCCAGAACTGAGCTAAACTTGGTATGTGTCCAACTCCTAGAAATAACTTCATGCCCCATCTCCCTTACTTCCAGCTAGTAAGGATCACATAATTCCTAACAAAGTTTTGACACAGATTCCCAATTCGGGCATTCAGAACATATAGCACGTTGCTGTAAGCAAGCAGATTCTCATTCAAAGATGCAAGTTACTATGTAGGAACAAGTTTGTATAGGTATTTCAAAGATGCCCAGAACTGAGCTAAACTTGGTATGTGTCCAACTCCTAGAAATAACTTCATGCCCCATCTCCCTTACTTCCAGCTAGTAAGGATCACATAATTCCTAACAAAGTTTTGACACAGATTCCCAATTCGGGCATTCAGAACATATAGCAAGTTGCTGTAAGCAAGCACATTCTCATTCAAAGTTGCAAGTTACTATGTAGGAATAAGTTTGTATAGGTATTTCAAAGATGCCCAGAACTGAGCTAAACTTGGTATGTGTCCAACTCCTAGAAATATCTTCATGCCCCATCTCCCTTACTTCCAGCTAGTAAGGATCACAATATTCCTAACAAAGTTTTGACACAGATTGCCAATTCGGGCATTCAGAACATATAGCACGTTGCTGTAAGCAAGCACATTCTCATTCAAAGATGCAAGTTACTATGTAGGAACAAGTTTGTATAGGTATTTCAAAGATGCCCAGAACTGAGCTAAACTTGGTATGTGTCCAACTCCTAGAAATAACTTCATGCCCCATCTCCCTTACTTCCAGCTAGTAAGGATCACATAATTCCTAACAAAGTTTTGACACAGATTGCCAATTCGGGCATTCAGAATATATAGCACGTTGCTGTAAGCAAGCACATTCTCATTCAAAGATGCAAGTTACTATGTAGGAACAAGTTTGTATAGGTATTTCAAAGATGCCCAGAACTGAGCCAAACTTGGTATGTGTCCAACTCCTAGAAATAACTTCATGCCCCATCTCCCTTACTTCCAGCTAGTAAGGATCACATAATTCCTAACAAAGGTTTGACACAGATTCCCAATTCGGGCATTCAGAACATATAGCACGTTGCTGTAAGCAAGCACATTTTCATTCAAAGTTGCAAGTTCCTATGTAGGAACAAGTTTGTATAGGTATTTCAAAGATGCCCAGAACTGAGCTAAACTTGGTATGTGTCCAACTCCTAGAAATAATTTCATGCCCCATCTCACTTACTTCCAGCTAGTAAGGATCACATAATTCCTAACAAAGTTTTGACACAGATTCCCAATTCGGGCATTCAGAACATATAGCACGTTGCTGTAAGCAAGCACATTCTCATTCAAAGATGCAAGTTACTATGTAGGAACAAGTTTGTATAGGTATTTCAAAGATGCCCAGAACTGAGCTAAACTTGGTATGTGTCCAACTCCTAGAAATAACTTCATGCCCCATCTCCCTTACTTCCAGCTAGTAAGGATCACATAATTCCTAACAAAGTTTTGACACAGATTCCCAATTCGGGCATTCAGAACATATAGCACGTTGCTGTAAGCAAGCACATTCTCATTCAAAGTTGCAAGTTACTATGTAGGAACAAGTTTGTATAGGTATTTCTAAGATGCCCAGTACTGAGCTAAACTTGGTATGTGTCCAACTCCTAGAAATAACTTCATGCCCCATCTCCCTTACTTCCAGCTAGTAAGGATCACATAATTCCTAACAAAGTTTTGACACAGATTCTCTTTTCGGGCATTCAGAGCATATAGCACGTTGCTGTTAGCAAGCACATTCTCATTCAAAGTTGCAAGTTACTATGTAGGAACAAGTTTGTATAGGTATTTCTAAGATGCCCAGAACTGTGCTAAACTTCGTTTGTGTCCAACTCCTAGAAATACCTTCATCCCTCAACTCTCTTACTTCCAGCTAGTAAGGATCACATAATTCCTAACAAATTTTGACACAGATTCCCAATTCGGGCATTCAGAATATATAGCACGTTGCTGAATGCAAGCACATTCTGATTCAAAGTTGCAAGCTAATATGTAGGAACAAGTTTGTATAGGTATTTCAAAGATGCCCAGAACTGAGCTAAACTTGGTATGTGTCCAACTCCTAGAAATAACTTCATGCCCCATCTCCCTTACTTCCAGCTAGTAAGGATCACATAATACCTAACAAAGATTTCACACATATTCCCAATTCGGGCATTCAGAACATATAGCACGTTGCTGTAAGCAAGCACATTCTCATTCAAAGATGCAACTTACTATGTAGGAACAAGGTAGTATAGGTATTTCAAAGATGCCCAGAACTGAGCTAAACTTGGTATGTGTCCAACTCCTAGAAATAACTTCATGCTGCATCTCCCTTACTTCCAGCTAGTAAGGATCACATAATTCCTAACAAAGTTTTGACACAGATTCCCAATTCGGGCATACAGAACATATAGCACGTTGCTGTAAGCAAGCACATTCTCATTCAAAGTTGCAAGTTACTATGTAGGAACAAGTTTGTATAGGTATTTCTAAGATGCCCAGAACTGAGCTAAACTTGGTGTGTCTCCAACTCCTAGAAATAACTTCATGCCCCATCTCCCTTACTTCCAGCTAGTAAGGATCACATAATTCCTAAAAAAGTTTTGACACAGATTCCCAATTCGGGCATTCAGAACATATAGCACGTTGCTGTAAGCAAGCACATTCTCATTCAAAGTTGCAAGTTACTATGTAGGAACAAGTTTGTATAGGTATTTCAAAGATGCCCAGAACTGAGCTAAACTTGGTATGTGTCCAACTCCTAGAAATAATTTCATGCCCCATCTCACTTACTTCCAGCTAGTAAGGATCACATAATTCCTAACAAAGTTTTGACACAGATTCCCAATTCGGGCATTCAGAACATATAGCACGTTGCTGTAAGCAAGCACATTCTCATTCAAAGTTGCAAGTTACTATGTAGGAACAAGTTTGTATAGGTATTTCAAAGATGCCCAGAACTGAGCTAAACTTGGTATGTGTCCAACTCCTAGAAATAACTTCATGCCCCATCTCCCGTACTTCCAGATAGTAAGGATCACATAATTCCTAACAAAGTTTTGACACAGATTCCCAATTCGGGCATTCAGAACATATAGCACGTTGCTGTAAGCAAGCACATTCTCATTCAAAGATGCAAGTTACTATGTAGGAACAAGTTTGTATAGGTATTTCAAAGATGCCCAGAACTGAGCTAAACTTGGTATGTGTCCAACTCCTAGAAATAACTTCATGCCCCATCTCCCTTACTTCCAGCTAGTAAGGATCACATAATTCCTAACAAAGTTTTGACACAGATTCCCAAATCGGGCATTCAGAACATATAGCACGTTGCTGCAAGCAAGAACATTCTCATTCAAAGTTGCAAGTTACTATGTAGGAACAAGTTTGTATAGGTATTTCAAAGATGCCCAGAACTGAGCTAAACTTGGTATGTGTCCAACTCCTAGAAATAACTTCATGCCCCATCTCCCTTACTTCCAGCTAGTAAGGATCACATAATTCCTAACAAAGTTTTGACACAGATTCCCAATTCGGGCATTCAGAACATATAGCACGTTGCTGTAAGCAAGCAGATTCTCATTCAAAGATGCAAGTTACTATGTAGGAACAAGTTTGTATAGGTATTTCAAAGATGCCCAGAACTGAGCTAAACTTGGTATGTGTCCAACTCCTAGAAATAACTTCATGCCCCATCTCCCTTACTTCCAGCTAGTAAGGATCACATTATTCCTAACAAAGTTTTGACACAGATTGCCAAATCGGGCATTCAGAACATATACCACGTTGCTGTAAGCAAGCACATTCTCATTCAAAGATGCAAGTTACTATGTAGGAACAAGTTTGTGTAGGTATTTCAAAGATGCCCAGAACTGAGCTAAACTTGGTATGTGTCCAACTCCTAGAAATAACTTCATGCCCCATCTCCCTTACTTCCAGCTAGTAAGGATCACATAATTCCTAACAAAGTTTTGACACAGATTCCCTATTCCGGCATTCAGAACATATAGCACGTTGCTGTAAGCAAGCACATTCTCATTCAAAGATGCAAGTTACTATGTAGGAACAAGTTTGTATAGGTATTTCAAAGATGCCCAGAACTGAGCCAAACTTGGTATGTGTCCAACTCCTAGAAATAACTTCATGCCCCATCTCCCTTACTTCCAGCTAGTAAGGATCACATAATTCCTAACAAAGGTTTGACACAGATTCCCAATTCGGGCATTCAGAACATATAGCACGTTGCTGTAAGCAAGCACCTTTTCATTCAAAGTTGCAAGTTACTATGTAGGAACAAGTTTGTATAGGTATTTCAAAGATGCCCAGAACTGAGCTAAACTTGGTATGTGTCCAACTCCTAGAAATAATTTCATGCCCCATCTCCCTTACATCCAGCTAGTAAGGATCACATAATTCCTACCAAAGTTTTGACACAGATTCCCAATTCGGGCATTCAGAACATATAGCACGTTGCTGTAAGCAAGCACATTCTCATTCAAAGTTGCAAGATAGTATGTAGGAACAAGTTTGTATAGGTATTTCAAAGATGCCCAGAACTGAGCTAAACTTGGTATGTGTCCAACTCCTAGAAATAACTTCATGCCCCATCTCCCTTACTTCCAGCTAGTAAGGATCACATAATTCCTAACAAAGTTTTGACACAGATTCCCTTTTCGGGCATTCAGAGCATATAGCACGTTGCTGTTAGCAAGCACATTCTCATTCAAAGTTGCAAGTTACTATGTAGGAACAAGTTTGTATAGGTATTTCTAAGATGCCCAGAACTGTGCTAAACTTCGTTTGTGTCCAACTCCTAGAAATACCTTCATCCCCCAACTCCCTTACTTCCAGCTAGTAAGGATCACATAATTCCTAACAAATTTTGACACAGATTCCCAATTCGGGCATTCAGAATATATAGCACGTTGCTGAAAGCAAGCACATTCTGATTCAAAGTTGCAAGTTAATATGTAGGAACAAGTTTGTATAGGTATTTCAAAGATGCCCAGAACTGAGCTAAACTTGGTATGTGTCCAACTCCTAGAAATAACTTCATGCCCCATCTCCCTTACTTCCAGCTAGTAAGGATCACATAATACCTAACAAAGATTTCACATATATTCCCAATTCGGGCATTCAGAACATATAGCACGTTGCTGTAAGCAAGCACATTCTCATTCAAAGATGCAAGTTACTATGTAGGAACAAGTTAGTATAGGTATTTCAAAGATGCCCAGAACTGAGCTAAACTCGGTATGTGTCCAACTCCTAGAAATAACTTCATGCTGCATCTCCCTTACTTCCAGCTAGTAAGGACCACATAATTCCTAACAAAGTTTTGACACAGATTCCCAATTCGGGCATACAGAACATATAGCACGTTGCTGTAAGCAAGCACATTCTCATTCAAAGTTGCAAGTTACTATGTAGGAACAAGTTTGTATAGGTATTTCAAAGATGCCCAGAACTGAGCTAAACTTGGTGTGTCTCCAACTCCTAGAAATAACTTCATGCCCCATCTCCCTTACTTCCAGCTAGTAAGGATCACATAATTCCTAACAAAGTTTTGACACAGATTCCCAATTCGGGCATTCAGAACATATAGCACGTTGCTGTAAGCAAGCACATTCTCATTCAAAGTTGCAAGTTACTATGTAGGAACAAGTTTGTATAGGTATTTCAAAGATGCCCAGAACTGAGCTAAACTTGGTATGTGTCCAACTCCTAGAAATAACTTCATGCCCCATCTCCCTTACTTCCAGCTAGTAAGGATCACATAATTCCTAACAAAGTTTTGACACAGATTCCCAATTCGGGCATTCAGAACATATAGCACGTTGCTGTAAGCAAGCACATTCTCATTCAAAGTTGCAAGTTACTATGTAGGAACAAGTTTGTATAGGTATTTCAAAGATGCCCAGAACTGAGCTAAACTTGGTATGTGTCCAACTCCTAGAAATAACTTCATGCCCCATCTCCCTTACTTCCAGTTAGTAAGGATCACATAATTCCTAACAAAGTTTTGACACAGATTCCCTTTTCGGGCATTCAGAGCATATAGCACGTTGCTGTAAGCAAGCACATTCTCATTCAAAGTTGCAAGTTACTATGTAGGAACAAGTTTGTATAGGTATTTCTAAGATGCCCAGAACTGTGCTAAACTTCGTTTGTGTCCAACTCCTAGAAATACCTTCATCCCCCAACTCCCTTACTTCCAGCTAGTAAGGATCACATAATTCCTAACAAATTTTGACACAGATTCCCAATTCGGGCATTCAGAACATATAGCACGTTGCTGAAAGCAAGCACATTCTCATTCAAAGTTGCAAGTTAATATGCAGGAACAAGTTTGTATAGGTATTTCAAAGATGCCCAGAACTGAGCTAAACTTGGTATGTGTCCAACTCCTAGAAATAACTTCATGCCCCATCTCCCTTACTTCCAGCTAGTAAGGATCACATAATTCCTAACAAAGATTTCACACATATTCCCAATTCGGGCATTCAGAACATATAGCACGTTGCTGTAAGCAAGCACATTCTCATTCAAAGATGCAAGTTACTATGTAGGAACAAGTTAGTATAGGTATTTCAAAGATGCCCAGAACTGAGCTAAACTTGGTATGTGTCCAACTCCTAGAAATAACTTCATGCTGCATCTCCCTTACTTCCAGCTAGTAAGTATCACATAATTCCTAACAAAGTTTTGACACAGATTCCCAATTCGGGCATACAGAACATATAGCACGTTGCTGTAAGCAAGCACATTCTCATTCAAAGTTGCAAGTTACTATGTAGGAACAAGTTTGTATAGGTATTTCAAAGATGCCCAGAACTGAGCTAAACTTGGTGTGTCTCCAACTCCTAGAAATAACTTCATGCCCCATCTCCCTTACTTCCAGCTAGTAAGGATCACATAATTCCTAACAAAGTTTTGACACAGATTCCCAATTCGGGCATTCAGAACATATAGCACGTTGCTGTAAGCAAGCACATTCTCATTCAAAGTTGCAAGTTACTATGTAGGAACAAGTTTGTATAGGTATTTCAAAGATGCCCAGAACTGAGCTAAACTTGGTATGTGTCCAACTCCTAGAAATAACTTCATGCCCCATCTCCCTTACTTTCAGCTAGTAAGGATCACGTTATTCCTAACAAAGTTTTGACACAGATTGCCAATTCGGGCATTCAGAACATATAGCACGTTGCTGTAAGCAAGCACATTCTAATTCAATGTTGCAAGTTACTATGTAGGAACAAGTTTGTATAGGTATTTCAATGATGCCCAGAACTGAGCTAAACTTGGTATGTGTCCAACTCCTAGAAATAACTTCATGCCCCATCTCCCTTACTTCCAGCTAGTAAGGATCACGTAATTCCTAACAAAGTTTGGACACAGATTCCCAATTCGGGCATTCAGAACATATAGCTCGTTGCTGTAAGCAAGCACATTTTGATTCAAAGTTGCAAGTTACTATGTAGGAACAAGTTTGTATAGGTATTTCAAAGATGCCCAGAACTGAGCTAAACTTGGTATGTGTCCAACTCCTAGAAATAACTTCATGCCCCATCTCCCTTACTTCCAGCTAGTAAGGATCACATAATTCCTAACAAAGTTTTGACACAGATTCCCAATTCGGGCATTCAGAACATATAGCACGTTGCTGTAAGCAAGCACATTCTCATTCAAAGTTGCAAGTTACTATGTAGGAACAAGTTTGTATAGGTATTTCAAAGATGCCCAGAACTGAGCTAAACTTGGTATGTCTCCAACTCCAAGAAATAACTTCATGCCCCATCTCCCTTACTTTCAGCTAGTAAGGATCACGTAATTCCTAACAAAGTTTTGACACAGATTCCCAATTCGGGCATTCAGAACATATAGCACGTTGCTTTAAGCAAGCACATTCTAATTCAAAGTTGCAAGTTACTATGAAGGAACAAGTTTGTATAGGTATTTCAAAGATGCCCAGAACTGAGCTAAACTTGGTATGTGTCCAACTCCTAGAAGTAACTTCATGCCCCATCTCCCTTACTTCCAGCTAGTAAGGATCACGTAATTCCTAACAAAGTTGTGACACAGATTCCCAATTCGGGCATTCAGAACATATAGCACGTTGCTGTAAGCAAGCACATTTTGATTCAAAGTTGCAAGTTACTATGTCGGAACAAGTTTGTATAGGTATTTCAAAGATGCCCAGAACTGAGCTACACTTGGTGTGTCTCCAACTCCTAGAAATAACTTCATGCCCCATCTCCCTTACTTCCAGCTAGTAAGGATCACATAATTCCTAAAATTTTGACACAGATTCCCAATTCGGGCATTCAGAACATATAGCACGTTGCTGTAAGCAAGCACATTGTCATTCAAAGTTGCAAGTTACTATGTAGGAACAAGTTTGTATAGGTATTTCAAAGATGCCCAGAACTGAGCTAAACTTGGTATGTGTCCAACTCCTAGAAATAACTTCATGCCCCATCTCCCTTACTTCTAGCTAGTAAGGATCACATAATTCCTAACAAAGTTTGGACACAGATTCCCAATTCGGGCATTCTGAACATATAGCAAGTTGCTGTAAGCAAGCACATTCTCATTCAAAGTTGCAAGTTACTATGTAGGAACAAGTTTGTATAGGTATTTCAAAGATGCCCAGAACTGAGCTAAACTTGGTATGTGTCCAACTCCTAGAAATATCTTCATGCCCCATCTCCCTTACTTCCAGCTAGTAAGGATCACATAATTCCTAACAAAGTTTTGACACAGATTGCCAATTCGGGCATTCAGAACATATAACAGGTTGCTGTAAGCAAGCAGATTCTCATTCAAAGATGCAAGTTACTATGTAGGAACAAGTTTGTATAGGTATTTCAAAGATGCCCAGAACTGAGCTAAACTTGGTATGTGTCCAACTCCTAGAAATAACTTCATGCCCCATCTCCCTTACTTCCAGCTAGTAAGGATCACATAATTCCTAACAAAGTTTTGACACAGATTGCCAATTCGGGCATTCAGAACATATAGCACGTTGCTGTAAGCAAGCACATTCTCATTCAAAGATGCAAGTTACTATGTAGGAACAAGTTTGTATAGGTATTTCAAAGATGCCCAGAACTGAGCTAAACTTGGTATGTGTCCAACTCCCAGAAATAACTTCATGCCCCATCTCCCTTACTTCCAGCTAGTAAGGATCACATAATTCCTAACAAAGTTTTGACACAGATTGCCAATTCGGGCATTCAGAACATATAGCACGTTGCTGTAAGCAAGCACATTTTCATTCAAAGTTGCAAGTTACTATGTAGGAACAAGTTTGTATAGGTATTTCAAAGATGCCCAGAACTGAGCTAAACTTGGTATGTGTCCAACTCCTAGAAATAACTTCATGCCCCATCTCCCTTACTTCCAGCTAGTAAGGATCACATAATTCCTAACAAAGTTTTGACACAGATTGCCAATTCGGGCATTCAGAACACATAGCACGTTGCTGTAAGCAAGCACATTCTCATTCAAAGATGCAAGTTACTATGTAGTTACAAGTTTGTATAGGTATTTCAAAGATGCCCAGAACTGAGCTAAACTTGGTATGTGTCGAACTCCTAGAAATAACTTCATGCCCCATCTCCCTTACTTCCAGCTAGTAAGGATCACATAATTCCTAACAAAGTTTTGACACAGATTGCCAATTCCGGCATTCAGAACATATAGCACGTTGCTGTAAGCAAGCACATTCTCATTCAAAGATGCAAGTTACTATGTAGGAACAAGTTTCTATAGGTATTTCAAAGATGCACAGGACTGAGCTAAACTTGGTACGTGTCCAACTCCTAGAAATAACTTCATGCCCCATCTCCCTTACATCCAGCTAGTAAGGATCACATAATTCCTAACAAAGTTTTGACACAGATTCCCTATTCCGGCATTCAGAACATATAGCACGTTGCTGTAAGCAAGCACATTTTCATTCAAAGATGCAAGTTACTATGTAGGAACAAGTTAGTATAGGTATTTCAAAGATGCCCAGAACTGAGCTAAACTTGGTATGTGTCCAACTCCTAGAAATAACTTCATGCTGCATCTCCCTTACTTCCAGCTAGTAAGGATCACATAATTCCTAACAAAGTTTTGACACAGATTCCCAATTCGGGCATACAGAACATATAGCACGTTGCTGTAAGCAAGCACATTCTCATTCAAAGTTGCAAGTTACTATGTAGGAACAAGTTTGTATAGGTATTTCAAAGATGCCCAGAACTGAGCTAAACTTGGTGTGTCTCCAACTCCTAGAAATAACTTCATGCCCCATCTCCCTTACTTCCAGCTAGTAAGGATCACATAATTCCTAACAAAGTTTTGACACAGATTCCCAATTCGGGCATTCAGAACATATAGCACGTTGCTGTAAGCAAGCACATTCTCATTCAAAGTTGCAAGTTACTATGTAGGAACAAGTTTGTATAGGTATTTCAAAGATGCCCAGAACTGAGCTAAATTTGGTATGTGTCCAACTCCTAGAAATAATTTCATGCCCCATCTCACTTACTTCCAGCTAGTAAGGATCACATAATTCCTAACAAAGTTTTGACACAGATTCCCAATTCGGGCATTCAGAACATATAGCACGTTGCTGTAAGCAAGCACATTCTCATTCAAAGTTGCAAAATAGTATGTAGGAACAAGTTTATATAGGTATTTCAAAGATGCCCAGAACTGAGCTAAACTTGGTATGTGTCCAACTCCTAGAAATAACTTCATGCCCCATCTCCCTTACTTATAGCTAGTAAGGATCACATAATTCCTAACAAAGTTTTGACACAGATTCCCAATTCGGGCATTCAGAACATATAGCACGTTGCTGTAAGCAAGCACATTCTCATTCAAAGTTGCAAGTTACTATGTAGGAACAAGTTTGTATAGGTATTTCAAAGATGCCCAGAACTGAGCTAAACTAGGTATGTCTCCAACTCCAAGAAATAACTTCATGCCCCATCTCCCTTACTTTCAGCTAGTAAGGATCACGTAATTCCTAACAAAGTTTTGACACAGATTCCCAATTCGGGCATTCAGAACATATAGCACGTTGCTTTAAGCAAGCACATTCTAATTCAAAGTTGCAAGTTACTATGAAGGAACAAGTTTGTATAGGTATTTCAAAGATGCCCAGAACTGAGCTAAACTTGGTATGTGTCCAACTCCTAGAAATAACTTCATGCCCCATCTCCCTTACTTCCAGCTAGTAAGGATCACATAATTCCTAACAACGTTTTGACACAGATTCCCAATTCGGGCATTCAGAACATATAGCACGTTGCTGTAAGCAAGCACATTCTCATTCAAAGTTGCAAGTTACTATGTAGGAACAAGTTTGTATAGGTATTTCAAAGATGCCCAGAACTGAGCTAAACTTGGTATGTGTCCAACTCCTAGAAATAACTTCATGCCCCATCTCCCGTACTTCCAGCTAGTAAGGATCACATAATTCCTAACAAAGTTTTGACACAGATTCCCAATTAGGGCATTCAGAACATATAGCACGTTGCTGTAAGCAAGCACATTCTCATTCAAAGATGCAAGTTACTATGTAGGAACAAGTTTGTATAGGTATTTCAAAGATGCCCAGAACTGAGCTAAACTTGGTATGTGTCCAACTCCTAGAAATAACTTCATGCCCCATCTCCCTTACTTCCAGCTAGTAAGGATCACATAATTCCTAACAAAGTTTTGACACAGATTCCCAAATCGGGCATTCAGAACATATAGCACGTTGCTGCAAGCAAGAACATTCTCATTCAAAGTTGCAAGTTACTATGTAGGAACAAGTTTGTATAGGTATTTCAAAGATGCCCAGAACTGAGCTAAACTTGGTGTGTCTCCAACTCCTAGAAATAACTTCATGCCCCATCTCCCTTACTTCCAGCTAGTAAGGATCACATAATTCCTAACAAAGTTTTGACACAGATTCCCAAATCGGGCATTCAGAACATATAGCACGTTGCTGTAAGCAAGCACATTCTCATTCAAAGTTGCAAGTTACTATGTAGGAACAAGTTTGTATAGGTATTTCAAAGATGCCCAGAACTGAGCTAAACTTGGTATGTGTCCAACTCCTAGAAATAATTTCATGCCCCATCTCACTTACTTCCAGCTAGTAAGGATCACATAATTCCTAACAAAGTTTTGACACAGATTCCCAATTCGGGCATTCAGAACATATAGCACGTTGCTGTAAGCAAGCACATTCTCATTCAAAGTTGCAAGATAGTATGTAGGAACAAGTTTATATAGGTATTTCAAAGATGCCCAGAACTGAGCTAAACTTGGTATGTGTCCAACTCCTAGAAATAACTTCATGCCCCATCTCCCTTACTTCCAGGTAGTAAGGATCACATAATTCCTAACAAAGTTTTGACACAGATTCCCAATTCAGGCATTCAGAACATATAGCACGTTGCTGTAAGCAAGCACATTCTCATTCAAATTTGCAAGTTACTATGTAGGAACAAGTTTGTATAGGTATTTCAAAGATGCCCAGAACTGAGCTAAACTTGGTATGTGTCCAACTCCTAGAAATAACTTCATGCCCCATCTCCCTTACTTCCAGCTAGTAAGGATCACATAATTCCTAACAAAGTTTTGACACAGATTCCCTTTTCGGGCATTCAGAGCATATAGCACGTTGCTGTAAGCAAGCACATTCTCATTCAAAGTTGCAAGTTACTATGTAGGAACAAGTTTGTATAGGTATTTCTAAGATGCCCAGAACTGTGCTAAACTTCGTTTGTGTCCAACTCCTAGAAATACCTTCATCCCCCAACTCCCTTACTTCCAGCTAGTAAGGATCACATAATTCCTAACAAATTTTGACACAGATTCCCAATTCGGGCATTCAGAACATATAGCACGTTGCTGAAAGCAAGCACATTCTCATTCAAAGTTGCAAGTTAATATGTAGGAACAAGTTTGTATAGGTATTTCAAAGATGCCCAGAACTGAGCTAAACTTGGTATGTGTCCAACTCCTAGAAATAACTTCATGCCCCATCTCCCTTACTTCCAGCTAGTAAGGATCACATAATTCCTAACAAAGATTTCACACATATTCCCAATTCGGGCATTCAGAACATATAGCACGTTGCTGTAAGCAAGCACATTTTGATTCAAAGTTGCAAGTTACTATGTAGGAACAAGTTTGTATAGGTATTTCAAAGATGCCCAGAACTGAGCTAAACTTGGTATGTGTCCAACTCCTAGAAATAACTTCATGCCCCATCTCCCTTACTTCCAGCTAGTAAGGATCACATAATTCCTAACAAAGATTTGACACAGATTCCCAATTCGGGCATTCAGAACATATAGCACGTTGCTGTAAGCAAGCAGATTCTCATTCAAAGATGCAAGTTACTATGTAGGAACAAGTTTGTATAGGTATTTCAAAGATGCCCAGAACTGAGCTAAACTTGGTATGTGTCCAACTCCTAGAAATAACTTCATGCCCCATCTCCCTTACTTCCAGCTAGTAAGGATCACACAATTCCTAACAAAGGTTTGACACAGATTCCCAATTCGGGCATTCAGAACATATAGCACGTTGCTGTATGCAAGCACATTCTCATTCAAAGATGCAAGTTACTATGTAGGAACAAGTTTGTATAGGTATTTCAAAGATGCCCAGAACTGAGCTAAACTTGGTATGTGTCCAACTCCTAGAAATAACTTCATGCCCCATCTCCCTTACTTCCAGCTAGTAAGGATCACATAATTCCTAACAAAGTTTTGACACAGATTGCCAATTCAGGCATTCAGAACATATAGCACGTTGCTGTAAGCAAGCACGTTCTCATTCAACGATGCAAGTTACTATGTAGGAACAAGTTTGTATAGGTATTTCAAAGATGCCCAGAACTGAGCTAAACTTGGTATGTGTCCAACTCCTAGAAATAACTTCATGCCCCATCTCCCTTACTTCCAGCTAGTAAGGATCACATAATTCCTAACAAAGTTTTACACAGATTGCCAATTCGGGCATTCAGAACATATAGCACGTTGCTGTAAGCAAGCAGGTTCTCATTCAAAGATGCAAGTTACTATGTAGGAACAAGTTTGTATAGGTATTTCAAAGATGCCCAGAACTGAGCTAAACTTGGTATGTGTCCAACTCCTAGAAATAACTTCATGCCCCATCTCCCTTACTTCCAGCTAGTAAGGATCACACAATTCCTAACAAAGGTTTGACACAGATTCCCAATTCGGGCATTCAGAACATATAGCACGTTGCTGTATGCAAGCACATTCTCATTCAAAGATGCAAGTTACTATGTAGGAACAAGTTTGTATAGGTATTTCTAAGATGCCCAGAACTGAGCTAAACTTGGTATGTGTCCAACTCCTAGAAATAACTTCATGCCCCATCTCCCTTACTTCCAGCTAGTAAGGATCACACAATTCCTAACAAAGTTTTGACACAGATTCCCAATTCGGGCATTCAGAACATATAGCACGTTGCTGTAAGCAAGCACATTCTCATTCAAAGTTGCAAGTTACTATGTAGGAACAAGTTTGTATAGGTATTTCAAAGATGCCCAGAACTGAGCTAAACTTGGTATGTGTCCAACTCCTAGAAATAACTACATCCCCCATCTCCCTTACTTCCAGCTAGTAAGGATCACATAATTCCTAACAAAGTTTTGACACAGATTCCCAATTCGGGCATTCAGAACATATAGCACGTTGCTGTAAGCAAGTACATTTTCATTCAAAGTTGCAAGTTACTATGTAGGAAAAAGTTTGTATAGGTATTTCAAAGATGCCCAGAACTGAGCTAAACTTGGTATGTATCCAACTCCTAGAAATAACTTCATGCCCCATCTCCCTTACTTCCAGCTAGTAAGGATCACATAATTCCTAACAAAGTTTTGACACAGATTGCCAATTCGGGCATTCAGAACATATAGCACGTTTCTGTAAGCAAGCACATTTTCATTCAAAGTTGCAATTTACTATGTAGGAGCAAGTTTGTATAGGTATTTCAAAGATGCCCAGAACTGAGCTAAACTTGGTATGTGTCCAACTCCTAGAAATAACTTCATGCCCCATCTCCCTTACTTCCAGCTAGTAAGGATCACATAATTCCTAACAAAGTTTTGACACAGATTCCCAATTCGGGCATTCAGAACATATAGCACGTTGCTGTAAGCAAGCAGATTCTCATTCAAAGATGCAAGTTACTATGTAGGAACAAGTTTGTATAGGTATTTCAAAGATGCCCAGAACTGAGCTAAACTTGGTATGTGTCCAACTCCTAGAAATAACTTCATGCCCCATCTCCCTTACTTCCAGCTAGTAAGGATCACATAATTCCTAACAAAGTTTTGACACAGATGGCCAATTCGGGCATTCAGAACATAGAGCACGTTGCTGTAAGCAAGCAGATTCTCATTCAAAGATGCAAGTTACTATGTAGGAACAAGTTTGTATAGGTATTTCAAAGATGCCCAGAACTGAGCTAAACTTGGTATGTGTCCAACTCCTAGAAATAACTTCATGCTCCATCTCCCTTACTTCCAGCTAGTAAGGATCACATAATTCCTAACAAAGTTTTGACACAGATTCCCAAATCGGGCATTCAGAACATATAGCACGTTGCTGCAAGCAAGCACATTCTCATTCAAAGTTGCAAGTTACTATGTAGGAACAAGTTTGTATCGGTATTTCAAAGATGCCCAGAACTGAGCTAAACTTGGTATGTGTCCAACTCCTAGAAATAACTTCATGCCCCATCTCCCTTACTTCCAGCTAGTAAGGATCACATAATTCCTAACAAAGTTTTGACACAGATTCCCAATTCGGGCATTCAGAACATATAGCACGTTGCTGTAAGCAAGCACATTCTCATTCAAAGATGCAAGTTACTATGTAGGAACAAGTTTGTATAGGTATTTCAAAGATGCCCAGAACTGAGCTAAACTTGGTATGTGTCCAACTCCTAGGAATAACTTCATGCCCCATCTCCCTTACTTCCAGCTAGTAAGGATCACATAATTCCTAACAAAGTTTTGAAACAGATTGCCAATTCGGGCATTCAGAACATATAGCACGTTGCTGTAAGCAAGCACATTCTCATTCAAAGATGCAAGTTACTATGTAGGAACAAGTTTGTATAGGTATTTCAAAGATGCCCAGAACTGAGCTAAACTTGGTATGTGTCCAACTCCTAGAAATAACTTCATGCCCCATCTCCCTTACTTCCAGCTCGTAAGGATCACATAATTCCTAACAAAGTTTTGACACAGATTCCCAATTCGGGCATTCAGAACATATAGCACGTTGCTGTAAGCAAGCACCTTTTCATACAAAGTTGCAAGTTACTATGTAGGAACAAGTTTGTATAGGTATTTCAAAGATGCCCAGAACTGAGCTAAACTTGGTATGTGTCCAACTCCTAGAAATAACTTCATGCCCCATCTCCCTTACTTCCAGCTAGTAAGGATCACATAATTCCTAACAAAGTTTTGACACAGATTGCCAATTCGGGCATTCAGAACATATAGCACGTTGCTGTAAGCAAGCACATTCTCATTCAAAGATGCAAGTTACTATGTAGGAACAAGTTTGTATAGGTATTTCAAAGATGCCCAGAACTGAGCTAAACTTGGTATGTGTCCAACTCCTAGAAATAACTTCATGCTCCATCTCCTTTACTTCCAGCTAGTAAGGATCACATAATTCCTAACAAAGTTCTGACACAGATTCCCAATTCGGTCATTCAGAACATATAGCTCGTTGCTGTAAGCAAGCACATTCTCATTCAAAGTTGCAAGTTACTATGTAGGAACAAGTTTGTATAGGTATTTCAAAGATGCCCAGAACTGAGCTAAACTTGGTATGTGTCCAACTCCTAGAAATAACTTCATGCCCCATCTCCCTTACTTCCAGCTAGTAAGGATCACATAATTCCTAATAAAGTTTTGACACAGATTGCCAATTCGGGCATTCAGAACATATAGCACGTTGCTGTAAGCAAGCAGATTCTCATTCAAAGATGCAAGTTACTATGTAGGAACAAGTTTGTATAGGTATTTCAAAGATGCCCAGAACTGAGCTACACTTGGTATGTGTCCAACTCCAAGAAATAACTTCATGCCCCATCTCCCTTACTTCCAGCTAGTAAGGATCACATAATTCCTAACAAAGTTTTGACACAGATTCCCAATTCGGGCATTCAGAACATATAGCACGTTGCTGTAAGCAAGCAGATTCTCATTCAAAGATGCAAGTTACTATATAGGAACAAGTTTGTAAAGGTATTTCAAAGATGCCCAGAACTGAGCTAAACTTGGTATGTGTCCAACTCCTAGAAAAAACGTCATGCCCCATCTCCCTTACTTCCAGCTAGTAAGGATCACATAATTCCTAACAAAGTTTTGACACAGATTGCCAATTCGGGCATTCAGAACATATAGCACGTTGCTGTAAGCAAGCACATTCTCATTCAAAGATGCAAGTTACTATGTAGGAACAAGTTTGTATAGGTATTTCAAAGATGCCCAGAACTGAGCTAAACTTGGTATGTGTCCAACTCCTAGAAATAACTTCATGCCCCATCTCCCTTACTTCCAGCTAGTAAGGATCACATAATTCCTAACAAAGTTTTGACACAGATTCCCAATTCGCGCATTCAGAACATATAGCACGTTGCTGTAAGCAAGCACATTCTCATTCAAAGTTGCAAGTTACTATGTAGGAACAAGTTTGTATAGGTATTTCAAAGATGCCCAGAACTGAGCTAAACTTGGTATGTGTCCAACTCCTAGAAATAACTTCATGCCCCATCTCCCTTACTTCCAGCTAGTAAGGATCACATAATTCCTAACAAAGTTTTGACACAGATTGCCAATTCGGGCATTCAGAACATATAGCACGTTGCTGTAAGCAAGCACATTCTCATTCAAAGATGCAAGTTACTATGTAGGAACAAGTTTGTATAGGTATTTCCAAGATGCCCAGAACTAAGCTAAACTTGGTATGTGTCCAACTCCTAGAAATAACTTCATGCCCCATCTCCCTTACTTCCAGCTAGTAAGGATTACATAATTCCTAACAAAGTTTTGACACAGCTTCCCAAATCGGGCATTCAGAACATATAGCACGTTGCTGCAAGCAAGCACATTCTCATTCAAAGTTGCAAGTTACTATGTAGGAACAAGTTTGTATAGGTATTTCAAAGATGCCCAGAACTGAGCTAAACTTGGTGTGTGTCCAACTCCTAGAAATAACTTCATGCCCCATCTCCCTTACTTCCAGCTAGTAAGGATCACATAATTCCTAACAAAGTTTTGACACAGATTCCCAATTCGGGCATTCAGAACATATAGCACGTTGCTGTAAGCAAGCACATTTTCATTCAAAGTTGCAAGTTACTATGTAGGAACAAGTTTGTGTAGGTATTTCAAAGATGCCCAGAACTGAGCTAAACTTGGTATGTGTCCAACTCCTAGAAATAACTTCATGCCCCATCTCCCTTACTTCCAGCTAGTAAGGATCACATAATTCCTAACAAAGTTTTGACACAGATTGCCAATTCGGGCATTCAGAACATATAGCACGTTGCTGTAAGCAAGCAGATTCTCATTCAAAGATGCAAGTTACTATGTAGGAACAAGTTTGTATAGGTATTTCAAAGATGCCCAGAACTGAGCTAAACTTGGTATGTGTCCAACTCCTAGAAATAACTTCGTGCCCCATCTCCCTTACTTCCAGCTAGTAAGGATCACATAATTCCTAACAAAGTTCTGACACAGATTGCCATTTCGGGAATTCAGAACATATAGCACGTTGCTGTAAGCAAGCACATTCTCATTCAAAGTTGCAAGTTACTATGTAGGAACAAGTTTGTATAGGTATTTCAAAGATGCCCAGAACTGAGCTAAACTTTGTATGTGTCCAACTCCTAGAAATAACTTCATGCCCCATCTCCCTTACTTCCAGCTAGTAAGGATCACACAATTCCTAACAAAGTTTTGACACAGATTGCCAATTCGGGCATTCAGAACATATAGCACGTTGCTGTAAGCAAGCACATTCTCATTCAAAGATGCAAGTTACTATGTAGGAACAAGTTTGTATAGGTATTTCAAAGATGCCCAGAACTGAGCTAAACTTGGTACGTTTCCAACTCCTAGAAATAACTTCATGCCCCATCTCCCTTACTTCCAGCTAGTAAGGATCACATAATTCCTAACAAAGTTTTGACACAGATTGCCAATTCCGGCATTCAGAACATATAGCACGTTGCTGTAAGCAAGCACATTCTCATTCAAAGATGCAAGTTACTATGTAGGAACAATTTTGTATAGGTATTTCAAAGATGCACAGGACTGAGCTAAACTTGGTACGTGTCCAACTCCTAGAAATAACTTCATGCCCCATCTCCCTTACATCCAGCTAGTAAGGATCACATAATTCCTAACAAAGTTTTGACACAGTTTCCCTATTCCGGCATTCAGAACATATAGCACGTTGCTGTAAGCAAGCACATTTTCATTCAAAGATGCAAGTTACTATGTAGGAACAAGTTTGTATAGGTATTTCAAAGATGCCCAGAACTGAGCCAAACTTAGTATGTGTCCAACTCCTAGAAATAACTTCATGCCCCATTTCCCTTACTTCCAGCTAGTAAGGATCACATAATTCCTAACAAAGGTTTGACACAGATTCCCAATTCGGGCATTCAGAACATATAGCACGTTGCTGTAAGAAAGCACATTTTCATTCAAAGTTGCAAGTTACTATGTAGGAACAAGTTTGTATAGGTATTTCAAAGATGCCCAGAACTGAGCTAAACTTGGTATGTGTCCAACTCCTAGAAATAACTTCATGCCCCATCTCCCTTACTTCCAGCTAGTAAGGATCACATAATTCCTAACAAAGTTTTGACACAGATTCCCTTTTCGGGCATTCAGAGCATATAGCACGTTGCTGTAAGCAAGCACATTCTCATTCAAAGTTGCAAGTTACTATGTAGGAACAAGTTTGTATAGGTATTTCTAAGATGCCCAGAACTGTGCTAAACTTCGTGTGTGTCCAACTCCTAGAAATACCTTCATCCCCCAACTCCCTTACTTCCAGCTAGTAAGGATCACATAATTCCTAACAAATTTTGACACAGATTCCCAATTCGGGCATTCAGAATATATAGCACGTTGCTGAAAGCAAGCACATTCTCATTCAAAGTTGCATGTTAATATGTAGGAACAAGTTTGTATAGGTATTTCAAAGATGCCCAGAACTGAGCTAAACTTGGTATGTGTCCAACTCCTAGAAATAACTTCATGCCCCATCTCCCTTACTTCCAGCTAGTAAGGATCACATAATACCTAACAAAGATTTCACACATATTCCCAATTCGGACATTCAGAACATATAGCACGTTGCTGTAAGCAAGCACATTCTCATTCAAAGATGCAAGTTACTATGTAGGAACAAGTTAGTATAGGTATTTCAAAGATGCCCAGAACTGAGCTAAACTTGGTATGTGTCCAACTCCTAGAAATAACTTCATGCCGCATCTCCCTTACTTCCACCTAGTAAGGATCACATAATTCCTAACAAAGTTTTGACACAGATTCCCAATTCGGGCATACAGAACATATAGCACGTTGCTGTAAGCAAGCACATTCTCATTCAAAGTTGCAAGTTACTATGTAGGAACAAGTTTGTATAGGTATTTAAATGATGCCCAGAACTGAGCTAAACTTGGTGTGTCTCCAACTCCTTGAAATAACTTCATGCCCCATCTCCCTTACTTCCAGCTAGTAAGGATAACATAATTCCTAACAAAGTTTTGACACAGATTCCCAATTCGGGCATTCAGAACATATAGCACGTTGCTGTAAGCAAGCACATTCTCATTCAAAGATGCAAGTTACTATGTAGGAACAAGTTTGTATAGGTATTTCAAAGATGCCCAGAACTGAGCTAAACTTGGTATGTGTCCAACTCCTAGAAATACCTTCATGCCCCAACTCCCTTACTTCCATCTAGTAAGGATCACATAATTCCTAACAAAGTTTTGGCACAGATTCCCAATTCGGGCATTCAGAACATACAGCACGTTGCTGTAAGCAAGCAGATTCTCATTCAAAGATGCAAGTTACTATGTAGGAACAAGTTTGTATAGGTATTTCAAAGATGCCCAGAACTGAGCTAAACGTTGTATGTCTCCAACTCCTAGAAATAACTTCATGCCCCATCTCCCTTACTTCCAGCTAGTAAGGATCACATAATTCCTAACAAAGTTTTGACACAGATTCCCAATTCGGGCATTCAGAACATATAGCACGTTGCTGTAAGCAAGCACATTCTCATTCAAAGTTGCAAGTTACTATGTAGGAACAAGTTTGTATAGGTATTTCAAAGATGCCCAGAACTGAGCTAAACTTGGTATGTGTCCAACTCCAAGAAATAACTTCATGCCCCATCTCCCTTACTTCCAGCTAGTAAGGATCACATAATTCCTAACAAAGTTTTGACACAGATTCCCAATTCGGGCATTCAGAACATATAGCACGTTGCTGTAAGCAAGCACATTTTCATTCAAAGTTGCAAGTTACTATGTAGGAACAAGTTTGCATAGGTATTTCAAAGATGCCCAGAACTGAGCTAAACTTGGTATGTGTCCAACTCCTAGAAATAACTTCATGCCCCATCTCCCTTACTTCCAGCTAGTAAGGATCACATAATTCCTAACAAAGTTTTGACACAGATTCCCAATTCGGGCATTCAGAACATATAGCACGTTGCTGTAAGCAAGCACATTTTCATTCAAAGTTGCAAGTTACTATGTAGGAACAAGTTTGTATAGGTATTTCAAAGATGCCCAGAACTGAGCTAAACTTGGTATGTGTCCAACTTCTAGAAATAACTTCATGCCCCATCTCCCTTACTTCCAGCTAGTAAGGATCACATAATTCCTAACAAAGTTTTGACACAGATTCCCAATTCGGGCATTCAGAACATATAGCACGCTGCTGTAAGCAAGCACATTCTCATTCAAAGTTGCAAGTTACTATGTAGGAACAAGTTTGTATAGGTATTTCAAAGATGCCCAGAACTGAGCTAAACTTGGTATGTGTCCAACTCCTAGAAATAACTTCATGCCCCATCTCCCTTACTTCCAGCTAGTAAGGATCACATAATTCCTAACAAAGTTTTGACACAGATTCCCAATTCGGGCATTCAGAACATATAGCACGCTGCTGTAAGCAAGCACATTCTCATTCAAAGTTGCAAGTTACTATGTAGGAACAAGTTTGTATAGGTATTTCAAAGATGCCCAGAACTGAGCTAAACTTGGTATGTGTCCAACTCCTAGAAATATCTTCATGCCCCATCTCCCTTACTTCCAGCTAGTAAGGATCACATAATTCCTAACAAAGTTTTGACACAGATTGCCAATTCGGGCATTCAGAACATATAGCACGCTGCTGTAAGCAAGCACATTCTCATTCAAAGTTGCAAGTTACTATGTAGGAACAAGTTTGTATAGGTATTTCAAAGATGCCCAGAACTGAGCTAAACTTGGTATGTGTCCAACTCCTAGAAATATCTTCATGCCCCATCTCCCTTACTTCCAGCTAGTAAGGATCACATAATTCCTAACAAAGTTTTGACACAGATTGCCAATTCGGGCATTCAGAACATATAGCACGTTGCTGTAAGCAAGCAGATTCTCATTCAAAGATGCAAGTTACTATGTAGGAACAAGTTTGTATAGGTATTTCAAAGATGCCCAGAACTGAGCTAAACTTGGGATGTGTCCAACTCCTAGAAATACCTTCATGCCCCAACTCCCTTACTTCCATCTAGTAAGGATCACATAATTCCTAACAAAGTTTTGGCACAGATTCCCAATTCGGGCATTCAGAACATACAGCACGTTGCTGTAAGCAAGCAGATTCTCATTCAAAGATGCAAGTTACTATGTAGGAACAAGTTTGTATAGGTATTTCAAAGATGCCCAGAACTGAGCTAAACGTTGTATGTCTCCAACTCCTAGAAATAACTTCATGCCCCATCTCCCTTACTTCCAGCTAGTAAGGATCACATAATTCCTAACAAAGTTTTGACACAGATTCCCAATTCGGGCATTCAGAACATATAGCACGTTGCTGTAAGCAAGCACATTCTCATTCAAAGTTGCAAGTTACTATGTAGGAACAAGTTTGTATAGGTATTTCAAAGATGCCCAGAACTGAGCTAAACTTGGTATGTGTCCAACTCCAAGAAATAACTTCATGCCCCATCTCCCTTACTTCCAGCTAGTAAGGATCACATAATTCCTAACAAAGTTTTGACACAGATTCCCAATTCGGGCATTCAGAACATATAGCACGTTGCTGTAAGCAAGCACATTTTCATTCAAAGTTGCAAGTTACTATGTAGGAACAAGTTTGCATAGGTATTTCAAAGATGCCCAGAACTGAGCTAAACTTGGTATGTGTCCAACTCCTAGAAATAACTTCATGCCCCATCTCCCTTACTTCCAGCTAGTAAGGATCACATAATTCCTAACAAAGTTTTGACACAGATTCCCAATTCGGGCATTCAGAACATATAGCACGTTGCTGTAAGCAAGCACATTTTCATTCAAAGTTGCAAGTTACTATGTAGGAACAAGTTTGTATAGGTATTTCAAAGATGCCCAGAACTGAGCTAAACTTGGTATGTGTCCAACTTCTAGAAATAACTTCATGCCCCATCTCCCTTACTTCCAGCTAGTAAGGATCACATAATTCCTAACAAAGTTTTGACACAGATTCCCAATTCGGGCATTCAGAACATATAGCACGCTGCTGTAAGCAAGCACATTCTCATTCAAAGTTGCAAGTTACTATGTAGGAACAAGTTTGTATAGGTATTTCAAAGATGCCCAGAACTGAGCTAAACTTGGTATGTGTCCAACTCCTAGAAATAACTTCATGCCCCATCTCCCTTACTTCCAGCTAGTAAGGATCACATAATTCCTAACAAAGTTTTGACACAGATTCCCAATTCGGGCATTCAGAACATATAGCACGCTGCTGTAAGCAAGCACATTCTCATTCAAAGTTGCAAGTTACTATGTAGGAACAAGTTTGTATAGGTATTTCAAAGATGCCCAGAACTGAGCTAAACTTGGTATGTGTCCAACTCCTAGAAATATCTTCATGCCCCATCTCCCTTACTTCCAGCTAGTAAGGATCACATAATTCCTAACAAAGTTTTGACACAGATTGCCAATTCGGGCATTCAGAACATATAGCACGCTGCTGTAAGCAAGCACATTCTCATTCAAAGTTGCAAGTTACTATGTAGGAACAAGTTTGTATAGGTATTTCAAAGATGCCCAGAACTGAGCTAAACTTGGTATGTGTCCAACTCCTAGAAATATCTTCATGCCCCATCTCCCTTACTTCCAGCTAGTAAGGATCACATAATTCCTAACAAAGTTTTGACACAGATTGCCAATTCGGGCATTCAGAACATATAGCACGTTGCTGTAAGCAAGCAGATTCTCATTCAAAGATGCAAGTTACTATGTAGGAACAAGTTTGTATAGGTATTTCAAAGATGCCCAGAACTGAGCTAAACTTGGGATGTGTCCAACTCCTAGAAATAACTTCATGCCCCATCTCCCTTACTTCCAGCTAGTAAGGATCACATAATTCCTAACAAAGTTTTGACACAGATGACCAATTCGGGCATTCAGAACATATAGCACGTTGCTGTAAGCAAGCACATTCTCATTCAAAGATGCAAGTTACTATGTAGGAACAAGTTTGTATAGGTATTTCAAAGATGCCCAGAACTGAGCTAAACTTGGTATGTGTCCAACTCCTAGAAATAACTTCATGCCCCATCTCCCTTACTTCCAGCTAGTAAGGATCACATAATTCCTAACAAAGTTTTGACACAGATTCCCAATTCGGGCATTCAGAACATATAGCACGTTGCTGGAAGCAAGCACATTTTCATTCAAAGTTGCAAGTTACTATGTGGGAACAAGTTTGTATAGGTATTTCAAAGATGCCCAGAACTGAGCTAAACTTGGTATGTGTCCAACTCCTAGAAATAACTTCATGCCCCATCTCCCTTAATTCCAGCTAGTAAGGATCACATAATTCCTAACAAAGTTTTGACACAGATTGCCAATTCGGGCATTCAGAACATATAGCACGTTGCTGTAAGCAAGCACATTCTCATTCAAAGATGCAAGTTACTATGTAGGAACAAGTTTGTATAGGTATTTCAAAGATGCCCAGGACTGAGCTAAACTTGGTATGTGTCCAACTCCTAGAAATAACTTCATGCCCCATCTCCCTTACTTCCAGCTAGTAAGGATCACATAATTCCTAACAAAGTTTTGTCACAGATTGCCAATTCCGGCATTCAGAACATATAGCACGTTGCTGTAAGCAAGCACATTCTCATTCAAAGATGCAAGTTACTATGTAGGAACAAGTTTGTATAGGTATTTCAAAGATGCACAGGACTGAGCTAAACTTGGTATGTGTCCAACTCCTAGAAATAACTTCATGCCCCATCTCCCTTACATCCAGCTAGTAAGGATCACATAATTCCTAACAAAGTTTGGACACAGATTCCCAATTCGGGCATTCAGAACATATAGCACGTTGCTGTAAGCAAGCACATTTTCATTCAAAGTTGCAAGTTACTATGTAGGAACAAGTTTGTATAGGTATATCAAAGATGCCCAGAAATGAGCTAAACTTGGTATGTGTCCAACTCCTAGAAATAACTTCATGCCCCATCTCCCTTACTTCCAGCTAGTAAGGATCACATAATTCCTAACAAAGTTTTGACACAGATTCCCAATTCGGGCATTCAGAACATATAGCACGTTGCTGTAAGCAAGCAGGTTCTCATTCAAAGATGCAAGTTACTATGTAGGAACAAGTTTGTATAGGTATTTCAAAGATGTCCAGAACTGAGCTAAACTTGGTATGTGTCCAACTCCTAGAAATAACTTCATGCCCCATCTCCCTTACTTCCAGCTAGTAAGGATCACATAATTCCTAACAAAGTTTTGACACAGATTGCCAATTCGGGCATTCAGAACATATAGCACGTTGCTGTAAGCAAGCAGATTCTCATTCAAAGATGCAAGTTACTGTGTAGGAACAAGTTTGTATAGGTATTTCAAAAATGCACAGAACTGAGCTAAACTTGGTATGTGTCCAACTCCTAGAAATAACTTCATGCCCATCTCCCTTACTTCCAGCTAGTAAGGATCACATAATTCCTAACAAAGTTTTGACACAGATTCCCAATTTGGGCATTCAGAACATATAGCACGTTGCTGTAAGCAAGCACATTTTCATTCAAAGTTGCAAGTTACTATGTAGGAACAAGTTTGTATAGGTATTTCAAAGATGCCCAGAACTGAGCTAAACTTGGTATGTGTCCAACTCCTAGAAATAACTTCATGCCCCATCTCCCTTACTTCCAGCTAGTAAGGATCACATAATTCCTAACAAAGTTTTGACACAGATTCCCAATTCGGGCATTCAGAACATATAGCACGTTGCTGTAAGCAAGCACATTTTCATTCAAAGTTGCAAGTTACTATGTAGGAACAAGTTTGTATAGGTATTTCAAAGATGCCCAGAACTGAGCTAAACTTGGTATGTGTCCAACTCCTAGAAATAACTTCATGCCCCATCTCCCTTACTTCCAGCTAGTAAGGATCACATAATTCCTAACAAAGTTTTGACACAGATTCCCAATTCGGGCATTCAGAACATATAGCACGTTGCTGTAAGCAAGCAGATTCTCATTCAAAGATGCAAGTTACTATGTAGGAACAAGTTTGTATAGGTATTTCAAAGATGCCCAG
Organism: Diceros bicornis minor; assembly: GCF_020826845.1. Taxonomy (NCBI): domain Eukaryota; kingdom Metazoa; phylum Chordata; class Mammalia; order Perissodactyla; family Rhinocerotidae; genus Diceros; species Diceros bicornis. The sequence continues at coordinate 477,495 of NC_080751.1, read as the reverse complement.
AACTGAGCTAAACTTGGTATGTGTCCAACTCCTAGAAATAACTTCATGCCCCATCTCCCTTACTTCCAGCTAGTAAGGATCACATAATTCCTAACAAAGTTTTAACACAGATTGCCAATTCGGGCATTCAGAACATATAGCACGTTGCTGTAAGCAAGCACATTCTCATTCAAAGATGCAAGTTACTATGTAGGAACAAGTTTGTATAGGTATTTCAAAGTTGCCCAGAACAGAGCTAAACTTGGTATGTGTCCAACTCCTAGAAATAACTTCATGCTCCATCTCCCTTACTTCCAGCTAGTAAGGATCACATAATTCCTAACAAAGTTTTGACACAGATTCCCAATTCGGGCATTCAGAACATATAGCACGCTGCTGTAATCAAGCACATTCTCATTCAAAGTTGCAAGTTACTATGTAGGAACAAGTTTGTATAGGTATTTCAAAGATGCCCAGAACTGAGCTAAACTTGGTATGTGTCCAACTCCTAGAAATATCTTCATGCCCCATCTCCCTTACTTCCAGCTAGTAAGGATCACATAATTCCTAACAAAGTTTTGACACAGATTGCCAATTCGGGCATTCAGAACATGTAGCACATTGCTGTAAGCAAGCAGATTCTCATTCAAAGATGCAAGTTACTATGTAGGAACAAGTTTGTATAGGTATTTCAAAGATGCCCAGAACTGAGCTAAACTTGGTATGTGTCCAACTCCTAGAAATAACTTCATGCCCCATCTCCCTTACTTCCAGCTAGTAAGGATCACATAATTCCTAACAAAGTTTTGACACAGATTCCCTATTCCGGCATTCAGAACATATAGCACGTTGCTGTAAGCAAGCACATTTTCATTCAAAGATGCAAGTTACTATGTAGGAACAAGTTTGTATAGGTATTTCAAAGATGCCCAGGACTGAGCTAAACTTGGTATGTGTCCAACTCCTAGAAATAACTTCATGCCCCATCTCCCTTACTTCCAGCTAGAAAGGATCACATAATTCCTAACAAAGGTTTGACACAGATTCCCAATTCGGGCATTCAGAACATATAGCACGTTGCTGTAAGCAAGCACATTTTCATTCAAAGTTGCAAGTTACTATGTAGGAACAAGTTTGTATAGGTATTTCAAAGATGCCCAGAACTGAGCTAAACTTGGTATGTGTCCAACTCCTAGAAATAACTTCATGCCCCATCTCCCTTACTTCCAGCTAGTAAGGATCACATAATTCCTAACAAAGTTTTGACACAGATTCCCAATTCGGGCATTCAGAACATATAGCACGTTGCTGTAAGCAAGCACATTCTCATTCAAAGTTGCAAGTTACTATGTAGGAACAAGTTTGTATAGGTATTTCAAAGATGCCCAGAACTGAGCTAAACTTGGTATGTGTCCAACTCCTAGAAATATCTTCATGCCCCATCTCCCTTACTTCCAGCTAGTAAGGATCACATAATTCCTAACAAAGTTTTGACACAGATTCCCAATTCGGGCATTCAGAACATATAGCACGTTGCTGTAAGCAAGCAGATTCTCATTCAAAGATGCAAGTTACTATGTAGGAACAAGTTTGTATAGGTATTTCAAAGATGCCCAGAACTGAGCTAACCTTGGTATGTGTCCAACTCCTAGAAATAACTTCATGCCCCATCTCCCTTACTTCCAGCTAGTAAGGATCACATAATTCCTAACAAAGTTTTGACACAGATTGCCAATTCGGGCATTCAGAACATATAGCACGTTGCTGTAAGCAAGCACATTCTCATTCAAAGATGCAAGTTACTATGTAGGAACAAGTTTGTATAGGTATTTCAAAGATGCCCAGAACTGAACTAAACTTGGTATGTGTCCAACTCCTAGAAATAACTTCATGCCCCATCTCCCTTAATTCCAGCTAGTAAGGATCACATAATTCCTAACAAAGTTTTGACACAGATTCCCAATTCGGGCATTCAGAACATATAGCACGTTGCTGTAAGCAAGCACATTTTCATTCAAAGTTGCAAGTTACTATGTAGGAACAAGTTTGTATAGGTATTTCAAAGATGCCCAGAACTGAGCTAAACTTGGTATGTGTCCAACTCCTAGAAATAACTTCATGCCCCATCTCCCTTACTTCCAGCTAGTAAGGATCACATAATTCCTAACAAAGTTTTGACACAGATTCCCAATTCGGGCATTCAGAACATATAGCACGTTGCTGTAAGCAAGCAGATTCTCATTCAAAGATGCAAGTTACTATGTAGGAACAAGTTTGTATAGGTATTTCAAAGATGCCCAGAACTGAGCTAAACTTGGTATGTGTCCAACTCCTTGAAATAACTTCATGCCCCATCTCCCTTACTTCCAGCTAGTAAGGATCACATAATTCCTAACAAAGTTTTGACACAGATTGCCAATACGGGCATTCAGAACATATAGCACGTTGCTGTAAGCAAGCACATTCTCATTCAAAGATGCAAGTTACTATGTAGGAACAAGTTTGTATAGGTATTTCAAAGATGCCCAGAACTGAGCTAAACTTGGTATGTGTCCAACTCCTAGAAATAACTTCAAGCTCCATCTCCCTTACTTCCAGCTAGTAAGGTTCACATAATTCCTAACAAAGTTTTGCCACAGATTCCCAAATCGGGCATTCAGAACATATAACACGTTGCTGCAAGCAAGCACATTCTCATTCAAACTTGCAAGTTACTATGTAGGAACAAGTTTGTATAGGTATTTCAAAGATGCCCAGAACTGAGCTAAACTTGGTATGTGTCCAACTCCTAGAAATAACTTCATGCCCCATCTCCCTTACTTCCAGCTAGTAAGGATCACATAATTCCTAACAAAGTTTTGACACAGATTCCCAATTCGGGCATTCAGAACATATAGCACGTTGCTGTAAGCAAGCACATTCTCATTCAAAGTTGCAAGTTACTATGTAGGAACAAGTTTGTATAGGTATTTCAAAGATGCCCAGAACTGAGCTAAACTTGGTATGTGTCCAACTCCTAGAAATAACTTCATGCCCCATCTCCCTTACTTCCAGCTAGTAAGGATCACATAATTCCTAACAAAGTGTTGTAACAGATTGCCAATTCGGGCATTCAGAACATATAGCACGTTGCTGTAAGCAAGCAGATTCTCATTCAAATATGCAAGTTACTATGTAGGAACAAGTTTGTATAGGTATTTCAAAGATGCCCAGAACTGAGCTTAACTTGGTATGTGTCCAACTCCTAGAAATAACTTCATGCCCCATCTCCCTTACTTCCAGCTAGTAAGGATCACATAATTCCTAACAAAGTTTTGACACAGATTGCCAATTCGGTCATTCAGAACATATAGCACGTTGCTGTAAGCAAGCACATTCTCATTCAAAGATGCAAGTTACTATGTAGGAACAAGTTTGTATAGGTATTTCAAAGATGCCCAGAACTGAGCTAAACTTGGTATGTGTCCAACTCCTAGAAATAACTTCATGCCCCATCTCCCTTACTTCCAGCTAGTAAGGATCACGTAATTCCTAACAAAGTTTTGACACAGATTCCCAATTCGGGCATTCAGAACATATAGCACGTTGCTGTAAGCAAGCACATTTTCATTCAAAGTTGCAAGTTACTATGTAGGAACAAGTTTGTATAGGTATTTCAAAGATGCCCAGAACTGAGCTAAACTTGGTATGTGTCCAACTCCTAGAAATAACTTCATGCCCCATCTCCCTTACTTCCAGCTAGTAAGGATCACATAATTCCTAACAAAGTTTTGACACAGATTGCCAATTCGGGCATTCAGAACATATAGCACGTTGATGTAAGCAACCACATTCTCATTCAAAGATGCAAGTTACTATGTAGAAACAAGTTTGTATAGGTATTTCAAAGATGCCCAGAACTGAGCTAAACTTGGTATGTGTCCAACTCCTAGAAATAACTTCATGCCCCATCTCCCTTACTTCCAGCTAGTAAGGATCACATAATTCCTAACAAAGTTTTGAGACAGATTGCCAATTCCGGCATTCAGAACATATAGCACGTTGCTGTAAGCAAGCACATTCTCATTCAAAGATGCAAGATACTATGTAGGAACAAGTTTGTATAGGTATTTCAAAGATGCACAGGACTGAGCTAAACTTGGTACGTGTCCAACTCCTAGAAATAACTTCATGCCCCATCTCCCTTACATCCAGCTAGTAAGGATCACATAATTCCTAACAAAGTTTTGACACAGATTCCCTATTCCGGCATTCAGAACATACAGCACGTTGCTGTAAGCAAGCACATTTTCATTCAAAGATGCAAGTTACTATGTAGGAACAAGTTTGTATAGGTATTTCAAAGATGCCCAGGACTGAGCTAAACTTGGTATGTGTCCAACTCCTAGAAATAACTTCATGCCCCATCTCCCTTACTTCCAGCTAGTAAGGATCACATAATTCCTAACAAAGGTTTGACACAGATTCCCAATTCGGGCATTCAGAACATATAGCACGTTGCTGTAAGCAAGCACATTCTCATTCAAAGTTGCAAGTTACTATGTAGGAACAAGTTTGTATAGGTATTTCAAAGATGCCCAGAACTGAGCTAAACTTGGTATGTGTCCAACTCCTAGAAATAACTTCATGCCCCATCTCCCTTACTTCCAGCTAGTAAGGATCACATAATTCCTAACAAAGTTTTGACACAGATTCCCAAATCGGGCATTCAGAACATATAGCACGTTGCTGTAAGCAAGCAGATTCTCATTCAAAGATGCAAGTTACTATGTAGGAACAAGTTTGTATAGGTATTTCAAAGATGCCCAGAACTGAGCTAACCTTAGTATGTGTCCAACTCCTAGAAATAACTTCATGCCCCATCTCCCTTACTTCCAGCTTGTAAGGATCACATAATTCCTAAGAAAGTTTTGACACAGATTGCCAATACGGGCATTCAGAACATATAGCACGTTGCTGTAAGCAAGCACATTCTCATTCAAAGATGCAAGTTACTATGTAGGAACAAGTTTGTATAGGTATTTCAAAGATGCCCAGAACTGAGCTAAACTTGGTATGTGTCCAACTCCTAGAAATAACTTCATGCCCCATCTCCCTTAATTCCAGCTAGTAAGGATCACATAATTCCTAACAAAGTTTTGACACAGATTCCCAATTCGGGCATTCAGAACATATAGCACGTTGCTGTAAGCAAGCACATTCTCATTCAAAGTTGCAAGTTACTATGTAGGAACAAGTTTGTATAGGTATTTCAAAGATGCCCAGAACTGAGCTAAACTTGGTATGTGTCCAACTCCTAGAAATAACTTCATGCCCCATCTCCCTTACTTCCAGCTAGTAAGGATCACATAATTCCTAACAAAGTCTTGACACAGATTCCCAATTCGGGCATTCAGAACATATAGCACGTTGCTGTAAGCAAGCAGATTCTCATTCAAAGATGCAAGTTACTATGTAGGAACAAGTTTGTATAGGTATTTCAAAGATGCCCAGAACTGAGCTAAACTTGGTATGTGTCCAACTCCTAGAAATAACTTCATGCCCCATCTCCCTTACTTCCAGCTACTAAGGATCACATAATTCCTAACAAAGTTTTGACACAGATTGCCAATTCGGGCATTCAGAACATATAGCACGTTGCTGTAAGCAAGCACATTCTCATTCAAAGATGCAAGTTACTATGTAGGAACAAGTTTGTATAGGTATTTCAAAGATGTCCAGAACTGAGCTAAACTTGGTATGTGTCCAACTCCTAGAAATAACTTCATGCCCCATCTCCCTTACTTCCAGCTCGTAAGGATCACATAATTCCTAACAAAGTTCTGACACAGATTCCCAATTCGGGCATTCAGAACATATAGCACGTTGCTGTAAGCAAGCACATTCTCATTCAAAGTTGCCAGTTACTATGTAGGAACAAGTTTGTATAGGTATTTCAAAGATGCCCAGAACTGAGCTAAACTTGGTATGTGTCCAACTCCTAGAAATAACTTCATGCCCCATCTCACTTACTTCCAGCTAGTAAGGATCACATAATTCCTAACAAAGTTTTGACACAGATTCCCAATTCAGGCATTCAGAACATATAGCACGTTGCTCTAAGCAAGCACATTCTCATTCAAAGTGGCAAGTTACTATGTAGGAACAAGTTTGTATAGGTATTTCAAAGATGCCCAGAACTGAGCTAAACTTGGTATGTGTCCAACTCCTAGAAATACCATCATGCCCCATCTCCCTTACTTCCAGCAAGTAAGGATCACATAATTCCTAACAAAGTTTTGACAGAGATTGCCAATTCGGGCATTCAGAACATAAAGCACGTTGCTGTAAGCAAGCACATTCTCATTCAAAGATGCAAGTTACTATGTAGGAACAAGTTTGTATAGGTATTTCAAAGATGCCCAGAACTGAGCTAAACTTGGTATGTGTCCAACTCCTAGAAATAACTTCATGCTCCATCTTCCTTACTTCCAGCTAGTAAGGATCACATAATTCCTAACAAAGTTTTGCCACAGATTCCCAAATCGGGCATTCAGAACATATAGCACGTTGCTGCAAGCAAGCACATTCTCATTCAAAGTTGCAAGTTACTATGTAGGAACAAGTTTGTATAGGTATTTCAAAGATGCCCAGAACTGAGCTAACCTTGGTATGTGTCCAACTCCTAGAAATAACTTCATGCCCCATCTCCCTTACTTCCAGCTTGAAAGGATCACATAATTCCTAACAAAGTTTTGACACAGATTGCCAATACGGGCATTCAGAACATATAGCACTTTGCTGTAAGCAAGCAGATTCTCATTCAAAGATGTAAGTTACTATGTAGGAACAAGTTTGTATAGGTATTTCAAAGATGCCCAGAACTGAGCTAAACTTGGTATGTGTCCAACTCCTAGAAATAACTTCATGCCCCATCTCCCTTACTTCCAGCTAGTAAGGATCACATAATTCCTAACAAAGTTTTGACACAGATTGCCAATACGGGCATTCAGAACATATAGCACGTTGCTGTAAGCAAGCACATTCTCATTCAAAGATGCAAGTTACTATGTAGGAACAAGTTTGTATAGGTATTTCAAAGATGCCCAGAACTGAGCTAAACTTGGTATGTGTCCAACTCCTAGAAATAACTTCAAGCTCCATCTCCCTTACTTCCAGCTAGTAAGGTTCACATAATTCCTAACAAAGTTTTGACACAGATTCCCAAATCGGGCATTCAGAACATATAACACGTTGCTGCAAGCAAGCACATTCTCATTCAAACTTGCAAGTTACTATGTAGGAACAAGTTTGTATAGGTATTTCAAAGATGCCCAGAACTGAGCTAAACTTGGCATGTGTCCAACTCCTAGAAATAACTTCATGCCCCATCTCCCTTACTTCCAGCTAGTAAGGATCACATAATTCCTAACAAAGTTTTGACACAGATTCCCAATTCGGGCATTCAGAACATATAGCACGTTGCTGTAAGCAAGCACATTCTCATTCAAAGTTGCAAGTTACTATGTAGGAACAAGTTTGTATAGGTATTTCAAAGATGCCCAGAACTGAGCTAAACTTGGTATGTGTCCAACTCCTAGAAATAACTTCATGCCCCATCTCCCTTACTTCCAGCTAGTAAGGATCACATAATTCCTAACAAAGTTTTGACACAGATTCCCAATTCGGGCATTCAGAACATATAGCACGCTGCTGTAAGCAAGCACATTCTCATTCAAAGTTGCAAGTTACTATGTAGGAACAAGTTTGTATAGGTATTTCAAAGATGCCCAGAACTGAGCTAAACTTGGTCTGTGTCCAACTCCTAGAAATATCTTCATGCCCCATCTCCCTTACTTCCAGCTAGTAAGGATCACATAATTCCTAACAAAGTGTTGTAACAGATTGCCAATTCGGGCATTCAGAACATATAGCACGTTGCTGTAAGCAAGCAGATTCTCATTCAAAGATGCAAGTTACTATGTAGGAACAAGTTTGTATAGGTATTTCAAAGATGCCCAGAACTGAGCTAAACTTGGTATGTGTCCAACTCCTAGAAATAACTTCATGCCCCATCTCCCTTACTTCCAGCTAGTAAGGATCACATAATTCCTAACAAAGTTTTGACACAGATTGCCAATTCGGTCATTCAGAACATATAGCACGTTGCTGTAAGCAAGCACATTCTCATTCAAAGATGCAAGTTACTATGTAGGAACAAGTTTGTATAGGTATTTCAAAGATGCCCAGAACTGAGCTAAACTTGGTATGTGTCCAACTCCTAGAAATAACTTCATGCCCCATCTCCCTTACTTCCAGCTAGTAAGGATCACGTAATTCCTAACAAAGTTTTGACACAGATTCCCAATTCGGGCATTAAGAACATATAGCACGTTGCTGTAAGCAAGCACATTTTCATTCAAAGTTGCAAGTTACTATGTAGGAACAAGTTTGTATAGGTATTTCAAAGATGCCCAGAACTGAGCTAAACTTGGTATGTGTCCAACTCCTAGAAATAACTTCATGCCCCATCTCCCTTACTTCCAGCTAGTAAGGATCACATAATTCCTAACAAAGTTTTGACACAGATTGCCAATTCGGGCATTCAGAACATATAGCACGTTGCTGTAAGCAACCACATTCTCATTCAAAGATGCAAGTTACTATGTAGAAACAAGTTTGTATAGGTATTTCAAAGATGCCCAGAACTGAGCTAAACTTGGTATGTGTCCAACTCCTAGAAATAACTTCATGCCCCATCTCCCTTACTTCCAGCTAGTAAGGATCACATAATTCCTAACAAAGTATTGAGACAGATTGCCAATTCCGGCATTCAGAACATATAGCACGTTGCTGTAAGCAAGCACATTCTCATTCAAAGATGCAAGATACTATGTAGGAACAAGTTTGTATAGGTATTTCAAAGATGCACAGGACTGAGCTAAACTTGGTACGTGTCCAACTCCTAGAAATAACTTCATGCCCCATCTCCCTTACATCCAGCTAGTAAGGATCACATAATTCCTAACAAAGTTTTGACACAGATTCCCTATTCCGGCATTCAGAACATACAGCACGTTGCTGTAAGCAAGCACATTTTCATTCAAAGATGCAAGTTACTATGTAGGAACAAGTTTGTATAGGTATTTCAAAGATGCCCAGGACTGAGCTAAACTTGGTATGTGTCCAACTCCTAGAAATAACTTCATGCCCCATCTCCCTTACTTCCAGCTAGTAAGGATCACATAATTCCTAACAAAGGTTTGACACAGATTCCCAATTCGGGCATTCAGAACATATAGCACGTTGCTGTAAGCAAGCACATTCTCATTCAAAGTTGCAAGTTACTATGTAGGAACAAGTTTGTATAGGTATTTCGAGATGCCCAGAACTGAGCTAAACTTGGTATGTGTCCAACTCCTAGAAATAACTTCATGCCCCATCTCCCTTACTTCCAGCTAGTAAGGATCACATAATTCCTAACAAAGTTTTGACACAGATTCCCAAATCGGGCATTCAGAACATATAGCACGTTGCTGTAAGCAAGCAGATTCTCATTCAAAGATGCAAGTTACTATGTAGGAACAAGTTTGTATAGGTATTTCAAAGATGCCCAGAACTGAGCTAACCTTAGTATGTGTCCAACTCCTAGAAATAACTTCATGCCCCATCTCCCTTACTTCCAGCTAGTAAGGATCACATAATTCCTAACAAAGTTTTGACACAGATTGCCAATACGGGCATTCAGAACATATAGCACGTTGCTGTAAGCAAGCACATTCTCATTCAAAGATGCAAGTTACTATGTAGGAACAAGTTTGTATAGGTATTTCAAAGATGCCCAGAACTGAGCTAAACTTGGTATGTGTCCAACTCCTAGAAATAACTTCATGCCCCATCTCCCTTACTTCCATCTAGTAAGGATCACATAATTCCTAACAAAGTTTTGACACAGATTCCCAATTCGGGCATTCAGAACATATAGCACGTTGCTGTAAGCAAGCACATTTTCATTCAAAGTTGCAAGTTACTATGTAGGAACAAGTTTGTATAGGTATTTCAAAGATGCCCAGAACTGAGCTAAACTTGGTATGTGTCCAACTCCTAGAAATAACTTCATGCCCCATCTCCCTTACTTCCAGCTAGTAAGGATCACATAATTCCTAACAAAGTTTTGACACAGATTCCCAATTCGGGCATTCAGAACATATAGCACGTTGCTGTAAGCAAGCAGATTCTCATTCAAAGATGCAAGTTACTATGTAGGAACAAGTTTGTATAGGTATTTCAAAGATGCCCAGAACTGAGCTAAACTTGGTATGTGTCCAACTCCTAGAAATAACTTCATGCCCCATCTCCCTTACTTCCAGCTACTAAGGATCACATAATTCCTAACAAAGTTTTGACACAGATTGCCAATTCGGGCATTCAGAACATATAGCACGTTGCTGTAAGCAAGCACATTCTCATTCAAAGATGCAAGTTACTATGTAGGAACAAGTTTGTATAGGTATTTCAAAGATGTCCAGAACTGAGCTAAACTTGGTATGTGTCCAACTCCTAGAAATAACTTCATGCCCCATCTCCCTTACTTCCAGCTCGTAAGGATCACATAATTCCTAACAAAGTTCTGACACAGATTCCCAATTCGGGCATTCAGAACATATAGCACGTTGGTGTAAGCAAGCACATTCTCATTCAAAGTTGCCAGTTACTATGTAGGAACAAGTTTGTATAGGTATTTCAAAGATGCCCAGAACTGAGCTAAACTTGGTATGTGTCCAACTCCTAGAAATAACTTCATGCCCCATCTCCCTTAATTCCAGCTAGTAAGGATCACATAATTCCTAACAAAGTTTTGACACAGATTCCCAATTCGGGCATTCAGAACATATAGCACGTTGCTGTAAGCAAGCACATTTTCATTCAAAGTTGCAAGTTACTATGTAGGAACAAGTTTGTATAGGTATTTCAAAGATGCCCAGAACTGAGCTAAACTTGGTATGTGTCCAACTCCTAGAAATAACTTCATGCCCCATCTCCCTTACTTCCAGCTAGTAAGGATCACATAATTCCTAACAAAGTTTTGACACAGATTCCCAATTCGGGCATTCAGAACATATAGCACGTTGCTGTAAGCAAGCAGATTCTCATTCAAAGATGCAAGTTACTATGTAGGAACAAGTTTGTATAGGTATTTCAAAGATGCCCAGAACTGAGCTAAACTTGGTATGTGTCCAACTCCTAGAAATAACTTCATGCCCCATCTCCCTTACTTCCAGCTAGTAAGGATCACATAATTCCTAACAAAGTTTTGACACAGATTGCCAATACGGGCATTAAGAACATATAGCACGTTGCTGTAAGCAAGCACATTCTCATTCAAAGATGCAAATTACTATGTAGGAACAAGTTTGTATAGGTATTTCAAAGATGCACAGAACTGAGCTAAACATGGTATGTGTCCAACTCCTAGAAATAACTTCATGCCCCATCTCCCTTACTTCCAGCTAGTAAGGTTCACATAATTCCTAACAAAGTTTTGACACAGATTCCCAAATCGGGCATTCAGAACATATAACACGTTGCTGCAAGCAAGCACATTCTCATTCAAACTTGCAAGTTACTATGTAGGAACAAGTTTGTATAGGTATTTCAAAGATGCCCAGAACTGAGCTAAACTTGGCATGTGTCCAACTCCTAGAAATAACTTCATGCCCCATCTCCCTTACTTCCAGCTAGTAAGGATCACATAATTCCTAACAAAGTTTTGACACAGATTCCCAATTCGGGCATTCAGAACATATAGCACGTTGCTGTAAGCAAGCACATTCTCATTCAAAGTTGCAAGTTACTATGTAGGAACAAGTTTGTATAGGTATTTCAAAGATGCCCAGAACTGAGCTAAACTTGGTATGTGTCCAACTCCTAGAAATAACTTCATGCCCCATCTCCCTTACTTCCAGCTAGTAAGGATCACATAATTCCTAACAAAGTTTTGACACAGATTCCCAATTCGGGCATTCAGAACATATAGCACGCTGCTGTAAGCAAGCACATTCTCATTCAAAGTTGCAAGTTACTATGTAGGAACAAGTTTGTATAGGTATTTCAAAGATGCCCAGAACTGAGCTAAACTTGGTCTGTGTCCAACTCCTAGAAATATCTTCATGCCCCATCTCCCTTACTTCCAGCTAGTAAGGATCACATAATTCCTAACAAAGTTCTGACACAGATTCCCAATTCGGGCATTCAGAACATATAGCACGTTGCTGTAAGCAAGCAGATTCTCATTCAAAGATGCAAGTTACTATGTAGGAACAAGTTTGTATAGGTATTTCAAAGATGCCCAGAACTGAGCTAAACTTGGTATGTGTCCAACTCCTAGAAATAACTTCATGCCCCATCTCCCTTACTTCCAGCTAGTAAGGATCACATAATTCCTAACAAAGTTTTGACACAGATTGCCAATACGGGCATTAAGAACATATAGCACGTTGCTGTAAGCAAGCACATTCTCATTCAAAGATGCAAATTACTATGTAGGAACAAGTTTGTATAGGTATTTCAAAGATGCACAGAACTGAGCTAAACATGGTATGTGTCCAACTCCTAGAAATAACTTCAAGCTCCATCTCCCTTACTTCCAGCTAGTAAGGTTCACATAATTCCTAACAAAGTTTTGACACAGATTCCCAAATCGGGCATTCAGAACATATAACACGTTGCTGCAAGCAAGCACATTCTCATTCAAACTTGCAAGTTACTATGTAGGAACAAGTTTGTATAGGTATTTCAAAGATGCCCAGAACTGAGCTAAACTTGGCATGTGTCCAACTCCTAGAAATAACTTCATGCCCCATCTCCCTTACTTCCAGCTAGTAAGGATCACATAATTCCTAACAAAGTTTTGACACAGATTCCCAATTCGGGCATTCAGAACATATAGCACGTTGCTGTAAGCAAGCACATTCTCATTCAAAGTTGCAAGTTACTATGTAGGAACAAGTTTGTATAGGTATTTCAAAGATGCCCAGAACTGAGCTAAACTTGGTATGTGTCCAACTCCTAGAAATAACTTCATGCCCCATCTCCCTTACTTCCAGCTAGTAAGGATCACATAATTCCTAACAAAGTTTTGACACAGATTCCCAATTCGGGCATTCAGAACATATAGCACGCTGCTGTAAGCAAGCACATTCTCATTCAAAGTTGCAAGTTACTATGTAGGAACAAGTTTGTATAGGTATTTCAAAGATGCCCAGAACTGAGCTAAACTTGGTCTGTGTCCAACTCCTAGAAATATCTTCATGCCCCATCTCCCTTACTTCCAGCTAGTAAGGATCACATAATTCCTAACAAAGTGTTGTAACAGATTGCCAATTCGGGCATTCAGAACATATAGCACGTTGCTGTAAGCAAGCAGATTCTCATTCAAAGATGCAAGTTACTATGTAGGAACAAGTTTGTATAGGTATTTCAAAGATGCCCAGAACTGAGCTAAACTTGGTATGTGTCCAACTCCTAGAAATAACTTCATGCCCCATCTCCCTTACTTCCAGCTAGTAAGGATCACATAATTCCTAACAAAGTTTTGACACAGATTGCCAATTCGGTCATTCAGAACATATAGCACGTTGCTGTAAGCAAGCACATTCTCATTCAAAGATGCAAGTTACTATGTAGGAACAAGTTTGTATAGGTATTTCAAAGATGCCCAGAACTGAGCTAAACTTGGTATGTGTCCAACTCCTAGAAATAACTTCATGCCCCATCTCCCTTACTTCCAGCTAGTAAGGATCACGTAATTCCTAACAAAGTTTTGACACAGATTCCCAATTCGGGCATTAAGAACATATAGCACGTTGCTGTAAGCAAGCACATTTTCATTCAAAGTTGCAAGTTACTATGTAGGAACAAGTTTGTATAGGTATTTCAAAGATGCCCAGAACTGAGCTAAACTTGGTATGTGTCCAACTCCTAGAAATAACTTCATGCCCCATCTCCCTTACTTCCAGCTAGTAAGGATCACATAATTCCTAACAAAGTTTTGACACAGATTGCCAATTCGGGCATTCAGAACATATAGCACGTTGCTGTAAGCAACCACATTCTCATTCAAAGATGCAAGTTACTATGTAGAAACAAGTTTGTATAGGTATTTCAAAGATGCCCAGAACTGAGCTAAACTTGGTATGTGTCCAACTCCTAGAAATAACTTCATGCCCCATCTCCCTTACTTCCAGCTAGTAAGGATCACATAATTCCTAACAAAGTATTGAGACAGATTGCCAATTCCGGCATTCAGAACATATAGCACGTTGCTGTAAGCAAGCACATTCTCATTCAAAGATGCAAGATACTATGTAGGAACAAGTTTGTATAGGTATTTCAAAGATGCACAGGACTGAGCTAAACTTGGTACGTGTCCAACTCCTAGAAATAACTTCATGCCCCATCTCCCTTACATCCAGCTAGCAAGGATCACATAATTCCTAACAAAGTTTTGACACAGATTCCCTATTCCGGCATTCAGAACATACAGCACGTTGCTGTAAGCAAGCACATTTTCATTCAAAGATGCAAGTTACTATGTAGGAACAAGTTTGTATAGGTATTTCAAAGATGCCCAGGACTGAGCTAAACTTGGTATGTGTCCAACTCCTAGAAATAACTTCATGCCCCATCTCCCTTACTTCCAGCTAGTAAGGATCACATAATTCCTAACAAAGGTTTGACACAGATTCCCAATTCGGGCATTCAGAACATATAGCACGTTGCTGTAAGCAAGCACATTCTCATTCAAAGTTGCAAGTTACTATGTAGGAACAAGTTTGTATAGGTATTTCGAGATGCCCAGAACTGAGCTAAACTTGGTATGTGTCCAACTCCTAGAAATAACTTCATGCCCCATCTCCCTTACTTCCAGCTAGTAAGGATCACATAATTCCTAACAAAGTTTTGACACAGATTCCCAAATCGGGCATTCAGAACATATAGCACGTTGCTGTAAGCAAGCAGATTCTCATTCAAAGATGCAAGTTACTATGTAGGAACAAGTTTGTATAGGTATTTCAAAGATGCCCAGAACTGAGCTAACCTTAGTATGTGTCCAACTCCTAGAAATAACTTCATGCCCCATCTCCCTTACTTCCAGCTAGTAAGGATCACATAATTCCTAACAATGTTTTGACACAGATTGCCAATACGGGCATTCAGAACATATAGCACGTTGCTGTAAGCAAGCACATTCTCATTCAAAGATGCAAGTTACTATGTAGGAACAAGTTTGTATAGGTATTTCAAAGATGCCCAGAACTGAGCTAAACTTGGTATGTGTCCAACTCCTAGAAATAACTTCATGCCCCATCTCCCTTACTTCCATCTAGTAAGGATCACATAATTCCTAACAAAGTTTTGACACAGATTCCCAATTCGGGCATTCAGAACATATAGCACGTTGCTGTAAGCAAGCACATTTTCATTCAAAGTTGCAAGTTACTATGTAGGAACAAGTTTGTATAGGTATTTCAAAGATGCCCAGAACTGAGCTAAACTTGGTATGTGTCCAACTCCTAGAAATAACTTCATGCCCCATCTCCCTTACTTCCAGCTAGTAAGGATCACATAATTCCTAACAAAGTTTTGACACAGATTCCCAATTCGGGCATTCAGAACATATAGCACGTTGCTGTAAGCAAGCAGATTCTCATTCAAAGATGCAAGTTACTATGTAGGAACAAGTTTGTATAGGTATTTCAAAGATGCCCAGAACTGAGCTAAACTTGGTATGTGTCCAACTCCTAGAAATAACTTCATGCCCCATCTCCCTTACTTCCAGCTACTAAGGATCACATAATTCCTAACAAAGTTTTGACACAGATTGCCAATTCGGGCATTCAGAACATATAGCACGTTGCTGTAAGCAAGCACATTCTCATTCAAAGATGCAAGTTACTATGTAGGAACAAGTTTGTATAGGTATTTCAAAGATGTCCAGAACTGAGCTAAACTTGGTATGTGTCCAACTCCTAGAAATAACTTCATGCCCCATCTCCCTTACTTCCAGCTCGTAAGGATCACATAATTCCTAACAAAGTTCTGACACAGATTCCCAATTCGGGCATTCAGAACATATAGCACGTTGGTGTAAGCAAGCACATTCTCATTCAAAGTTGCCAGTTACTATGTAGGAACAAGTTTGTATAGGTATTTCAAAGATGCCCAGAACTGAGCTAAACTTGGTATGTGTCCAACTCCTAGAAATAACTTCATGCCCCATCTCCCTTAATTCCAGCTAGTAAGGATCACATAATTCCTAACAAAGTTTTGACACAGATTCCCAATTCGGGCATTCAGAACATATAGCACGTTGCTGTAAGCAAGCACATTTTCATTCAAAGTTGCAAGTTACTATGTAGGAACAAGTTTGTATAGGTATTTCAAAGATGCCCAGAACTGAGCTAAACTTGGTATGTGTCCAACTCCTAGAAATAACTTCATGCCCCATCTCCCTTACTTCCAGCTAGTAAGGATCACATAATTCCTAACAAAGTTTTGACACAGATTCCCAATTCGGGCATTCAGAACATATAGCACGTTGCTGTAAGCAAGCAGATTCTCATTCAAAGATGCAAGTTACTATGTAGGAACAAGTTTGTATAGGTATTTCAAAGATGCCCAGAACTGAGCTAAACTTGGTATGTGTCCAACTCCTAGAAATAACTTCATGCCCCATCTCCCTTACTTCCAGCTAGTAAGGATCACATAATTCCTAACAAAGTTTTGACACAGATTGCCAATACGGGCATTAAGAACATATAGCACGTTGCTGTAAGCAAGCACATTCTCATTCAAAGATGCAAATTACTATGTAGGAACAAGTTTGTATAGGTATTTCAAAGATGCACAGAACTGAGCTAAACATGGTATGTGTCCAACTCCTAGAAATAACTTCATGCCCCATCTCCCTGAATTCCAGCTAGTAAGGATCACATAATTCCTAACAAAGTTTTGACACAGATTCCCAATTCGGGCATTCAGAACATATAGCACGTTGCTGTAAGCAAGCACATTTTCATTCAAAGTTGCAAGTTACTATGTAGGAACAAGTTTGTATAGGTATTTCAAAGATGCCCAGAACTGAGCTAAACTTGGTATGTGTCCAACTCCTAGAAATAACTTCATGCCCCATCTCCCTTACTTCCAGCTAGTAAGGATCACATAATTCCTAACAAAGTTTTGACACAGATTCCCAATTCGGGCATTCAGAACATATAGCACGTTGCTGTAAGCAAGCACATTTTCATTCAAAGTTGCAAGTTACTATGTAGGAACAAGTTTGTATAGGTATTTCAAAGATGCCCAGAACTGAGCTAAACTTGGTATGTGTCCAACTCCTAGAAATAACTTCATGCCCCATCTCCCTTACTTCCAGCTAGTAAGGATCACATAATTCCTAACAAAGTTTTGACACAGATTCCCAATTCGGGCATTCAGAACATATAGCACGTTGCTGTAAGCAAGCAGATTCTCATTCAAAGATGCAAGTTACTATGTAGGAACAAGTTTGTATAGGTATTTCAAAGATGCCCAGAACTGAGCTAAACTTGGTATGTGTCCAACTCCTAGAAATAACTTCATGCCCCATCTCCCTTACTTCCAGCTACTAAGGATCACATAATTCCTAACAAAGTTTTGACACAGATTGCCAATTCGGGCATTCAGAACATATAGCACGTTGCTGTAAGCAAGCACATTCTCATTCAAAGATGCAAGTTACTATGTAGGAACAAGTTTGTATAGGTATTTCAAAGATGTCCAGAACTGAGCTAAACTTGGTATGTGTCCAACTCCTAGAAATAACTTCATGCCCCATCTCCCTTACTTCCAGCTCGTAAGGATCACATAATTCCTAACAAAGTTCTGACACAGATTCCCAATTCGGGCATTCAGAACATATAGCACGTTGGTGTAAGCAAGCACATTCTCATACAAAGTTGCCAGTTACTATGTAGGAACAAGTTTGTATAGGTATTTCAAAGATGCCCAGAACTGAGCTAAACTTGGTATGTGTCCAACTCCTAGAAATAACTTCATGCCCCATCTCCCTTAATTCCAGCTAGTAAGGATCACATAATTCCTAACAAAGTTTTGACACAGATTCCCAATTCGGGCATTCAGAACATATAGCACGTTGCTGTAAGCAAGCACATTTTCATTCAAAGTTGCAAGTTACTATGTAGGAACAAGTTTGTATAGGTATTTCAAAGATGCCCAGAACTGAGCTAAACTTGGTATGTGTCCAACTCCTAGAAATAACTTCATGCCCCATCTCCCTTACTTCCAGCTAGTAAGGATCACATAATTCCTAACAAAGTTTTGACACAGATTCCCAATTCGGGCATTCAGAACATATAGCACGTTGCTGTAAGCAAGCAGATTCTCATTCAAAGATGCAAGTTACTATGTAGGAACAAGTTTGTATAGGTATTTCAAAGATGCCCAGAACTGAGCTAAACTTGGTATGTGTCCAACTCCTAGAAATAACTTCATGCCCCATCTCCCTTACTTCCAGCTAGTAAGGATCACATAATTCCTAACAAAGTTTTGACACAGATTGCCAATACGGGCATTAAGAACATATAGCACGTTGCTGTAAGCAAGCACATTCTCATTCAAAGATGCAAATTACTATGTAGGAACAAGTTTGTATAGGTATTTCAAAGATGCACAGAACTGAGCTAAACATGGTATGTGTCCAACTCCTAGAAATAACTTCATGCCCCATCTCCCTGAATTCCAGCTAGTAAGGATCACATAATTCCTAACAAAGTTTTGACACAGATTCCCAATTCGGGCATTCAGAACATATAGCACGTTGCTGTAAGCAAGCACATTTTCATTCAAAGTTGCAAGTTACTATGTAGGAACAAGTTTGTATAGGTATTTCAAAGATGCCCAGAACTGAGCTAAACTTGGTATGTGTCCAACTCCTAGAAATAACTTCATGCCCCATCTCCCTTACTTCCAGCTAGTAAGGATCACATAATTCCTAACAAAGTTTTGACACAGATTCCCAATTCGGGCATTCAGAACATATAGCACGTTGCTGTAAGCAAGCACATTTTCATTCAAAGTTGCAAGTTACTATGTAGGAACAAGTTTGTATAGGTATTTCAAAGATGCCCAGAACTGAGCTAAACTTGGTATGTGTCCAACTCCTAGAAATAACTTCATGCCCCATCTCCCTTACTTCCAGCTAGTAAGGATCACATAATTCCTAACAAAGTTTTGACACAGATTCCCAATTCGGGCATTCAGAACATATAGCACGTTGCTGTAAGCAAGCAGATTCTCATTCAAAGATGCAAGTTACTATGTAGGAACAAGTTTATATAGGTATTTCAAAGATGCCCAGAACTGAGCTAAACTTGGTATGTGTCCAACTCCTAGAAATAACATCATGCCCCATCTCCCTTACTTCCAGCTAGTAAGGATCACATAATTCCTAACAAAGTTTTAACACAGATTGCCAATTCGGGCATTCAGAACATATAGCACGTTGCTGTAAGCAAGCACATTCTCATTCAAAGTTGCAAGTTACTATGTAGGAACAAGTTTGTATAGGTATTTCAAAGTTGCCCAGAACTGAGCTAAACTTGGTATGTGTCCAACTCCTAGAAATAACTTCATGCTCCATCTCCCTTACTTCCAGCTAGTAAGGATCACATAATTCCTAACAAAGTTTTGACACAGATTCCCAATTCGGGCATTCAGAACATATAGCACGCTGCTGTAAGCAAGCACATTCTCATTCAAAGTTGCAAGTTACTATGTAGGAACAAGTTTGTATAGGTATTTCAAAGATGCCCAGAACTGAGCTAAACTTGGTATGTGTCCAACTCCTAGAAATATCTTCATGCCCCATCTCCCTTACTTCCAGCTAGTAAGGATCACATAATTCCTAACAAAGTTTTGACACAGATTGCCAATTCGGGCATTCAGAACATATAGCACATTGCTGTAAGCAAGCAGATTCTCATTCAAAGATGCAAGTTACTATGTAGGAACAAGTTTGTATAGGTATTTCAAAGATGCCCAGAACTGAGCTAAACTTGGTATGTGTCCAACTCCTAGAAATAACTTCATGCCCCATCTCCCTTACTTCCAGCTAGTAAGGATCACATAATTCCTAACAAAGTTTTGACACAGATTCCCAATTCGGGCATTCAGAACATATAGCACGTTGCTGTAAGCAAGCACATTCTCATTCAAAGATGCAAGTTACTATGTAGGAACAAGTTTGTATAGGTATTTCAAAGATGCCCAGAACTGAGCTAAACTTGGTATGTGTCCAACTCCTAGAAATAACTTCATGCCCATCTCCCTTACTTCCAGCTAGTAAGGATCACATAATTCCTAACAAAGTTTTGACACAGATTCCCAAATCGGGCATTCAGAACAGATAGCACGTTGCTGCAAGCAAGCACATTCTCATTCAAAGTTGCAAGTTACTATGTAGGAACAAGTTTGTATAGGTATTTCAAAAATGCCCAGAACTGAGCTAAACTTGGTATGTGTCCAACTCCTAGAAATAACTTCATGCCCCATCTCCCTTACTTCCAGCTAGTAAGGATCACATAATTCCTAACAAAGTTTGGACACAGATTCCCAATTCGGGCATTCAGAACATATAGCACGTTGCTGTAAGCAAGCAGATTCTCATTCAAAGATGCAAGTTACTATGTAGGAACAAGTTTTTATATGTATTTGAAAGATGCCCAGAACTGAGCTAAACTTGGAATGTGTCCAACTACTAGAAATAACTTCATGCTCCATCTCCCTTACTTCCAGCTAGTAAGGATCACATAATTCCTAACAAAGTTTTGCCACAGATTCCCAAATCGGGCATTCAGAACATATAGCACGTTGCTGCAAGCAAGCACATTCTCATTCAAACTTGCAAGTTACTATGTAGGAACAAGTTTGCATAGGTATTTCAAAGATGCCCAGAACTGAGCTAAACTTGGTATGTGTCCAACTCCTAGAAATAACTTCATGCCCCATCTCCCTTACTTCCAGCTAGTAAGGATCACATAATTCCTAACAAAGTTTTGACACAGATTCCCAATTCGGGCATTCAGAACATATAGCACGTTGCTGTAAGCAAGCACATTCTCATTCAAAGTTGCAAGTTACTATGTAGGAACAAGTTTGTATAGGTATTTCAAAGATGCCCAGAACTGAGCTAAACTTGGTATGTGTCCAACTCCTAGAAATAACTTCATGCCCCATCTCCCTTACTTCCAGCTAGTAAGGATCACATAATTCCTAACAAAGTTTTGACACAGATTCCCAATTCGGGCATTCAGAACATATAGCACGCTGCTGTAATCAAGCACATTCTCATTCAAAGTAGCAAGTTACTATGTAGGAACAAGTTTGTATAGGTATTTCAAAGATGCCCAGAACTGAGCTAAACTTGGTATGTGTCCAACTCCTAGAAATATCTTCATGCCCCATCTCCCTTAATTCCAGCTAGTAAGGATCACATAATTCCTAACAAAGTGTTGTAACAGATTGCCAATTCGGGCATTCAGAACATATAGCACGTTGCTGTAAGCAAGCAGATTCTCATTCAAAGATGCAAGTTACTATGTAGGAACAAGTTTGTATAGGTATTTCAAAGATGCCCAGAACTGAGCTAAACTTGGTATGTGTCCAACTCCTAGAAATAACTTCATGCCCCATCTCCCTTACTTCCAGCTAGTAAGGATCACATAATTCCTAACAAAGTTTTGACACAGATTGCCAATTCGGGCATTCAGAACATATAGCACGTTGCTGTAAGCAAGCACATTCTCATTCAAAGATGCAAGTTACTATGTAGGAACAAGTTTGTATAGGTATTTCAAAGATGCCCAGAACTGAGCTAAACTTGGTATGTGTCCAACTCCTAGAAATAACTTCATGCCCCATCTCCCTTACTTCCAGCTAGTAAGGATCACGTAATTCCTAACAAAGTTTTGACACAGATTCCCAATTCGGGCATTCAGAACATATAGCACGTTGCTGTAAGCAAGCACATTTTCATTCAAAGTTGCAAGTTACTATGTAGGAACAAGTTTGTATAGGTATTTCAAAGATGCCCAGAACTGAGCTAAACTTGGTATGTGTCCAACTCCTAGAAATAACTTCATGCCCCATCTCCCTTACTTCCAGCTAGTAAGGATCACATAATTCCTAACATAGTTTTGACACAGATTGCCAATTCGGGCATTCAGAACATATAGCACGTTGCTGTAAGCAAGCACATTCTCATTCAAAGATGCAAGTTACTATGTAGAAACAAGTTTGTATAGGTATTTCAAAGATGCCCAGAACTGAGCTAAACTTGGTATGTGTCCAACTCCTAGAAATAACTTCATGCCCCATCTCCCTTACTTCCAGCTAGTAAGGATCACATAATTCCTAACAAAGTTTTGAGACAGATTGCCAATTCCGGCATTCAGAACAAATAGCACGTTGCTGTAAGCAAGCACATTCTCATTCAAAGATGCAAGATACTATGTAGGAACAAGTTTGTATAGGTATTTCAAAGATGCACAGGACTGAGCTAAACTTGGTACGTGTCCAACTCCTAGAAATAACTTCATGCCCCATCTCCCTTACATCCAGCTAGTAAGGATCACATAATTCCTAACAAAGTTTTGACACAGATTCCCTATTCCGGAATTCAGAACATATAGCACGTTGCTGTAAGCAAGCACATTTTCATTCAAAGATGCAAGTTACTATGTAGGAACAAGTTTGTATAGGTATTTCAAAGATGCCCAGGACTGAGCTAAACTTGGTATGTGTCCAACTCCTAGAAATAACTTCATGCCCCATCTCCCTTACTTCCAGCTAGTAAGGATCACATAATTCCTAACAAAGGTTTGACACAGATTCCCAATTCGGGCATTCAGAACATATAGCACGTTGCTGTAAGCAAGCACATTTTCATTCAAAGTTGCAAGTTACTATGTAGGAACAAGTTTGTATAGGTATTTCAAAGATGCCCAGAACTGAGCTAAACTTGGTATGTGTCCAACTCCTAGAAATAACTTCATGCCCCATCTCCCTTACTTCCAGCTAGTAAGGATCACATAATTCCTAACAAAGTTTTGACACAGATTCCCAATTCTGGCATTCAGAACATATAGCAGGTTGCTGTAAGCAAGCACATTCTCATTCAAAGTTGCAAGTTACTATGTAGGAACAAGTTTGTATAGGTATTTCAAAGATGCCCAGAACTGAGCTAACCTTGGTATGTGTCCAACTCCTAGAAATAACTTCATGCCCCATCTCCCTTACTTCCAGCTAGTAAGGATCACATAATTCCTAACAAAGTTTTGACACAGATTGCCAATACGGGCATTCAGAACATATAGCACGTTGCTGTAAGCAAGCACATTCTCATTCAAAGATGCAAGTTACTATGTAGGAACAAGTTTGTATAGGTATTTCAAAGATGCCCAGAACTGAGCTAAACTTGGTATGTGTCCAACTCCTAGAAATAACTTCATGCCCCATCTCCCTTAATTCCAGCTAGTAAGGATCACATAATTCCTAACAAAGTTTTGACACAGATTCCCAATTCGGGCATTCAGAACATATAGCACGTTGCTGTAAGCAAGCACATTCTCATTCAAAGTTGCAAGTTACTATGTAGGAACAAGTTTGTATAGGTATTTCAAAGATGCCCAGAACTGAGCTAAACTTGGTATGTGTCCAACTCCTAGAAATAACTTCATGCCCCATCTCCCTTACTTCCAGCTAGTAAGGATCACATAATTCCTAACAAAGTTTTGACACAGATTCCCAATTCGGGCATTCAGAACATATAGCACGTTGCTGTAAGCAAGCAGATTCTCATTCAAAGATGCAAGTTACTATGTAGGAACAAGTTTGTATAGGTATTTCAAAGATGCCCAGAACTGAGCTAAACTTGGTATGTGTCCAACTCCTAGAAATAACTTCATGCCCCATCTCCCTTACTTCCAGCTAGTAAGGATCACATAATTCCTAACAAAGTTTTGACACAGATTGCCAATACGGGCATTCAGAACATATAGCACGTTGCTGTAAGCAAGCACATTCTCATTCAAAGATGCAAGTTACTATGTAGGAACAAGTTTGTATAGGTATTTCAAAGATGCACAGAACTGAGCTAAACTTGGTATGTGTCCAACTCCTAGAAATAACTTCATGCCCCATCTCCCTTAATTCCAGCTAGTAAGGATCACATAATTCCTAACAAAGTTTTGACACAGATTCCCAATTCGGGCATTCAGAACATATAGCACGTTGCTGTAAGCAAGCACATTTTCATTCAAAGTTGCAAGTTACTATGTAGGAACAAGTTTGTATAGGTATTTCAAAGATGCCCAGAACTGAGCTAAACTTGGTATGTGTCCAACTCCTAGAAATAACTTCATGCCCCATCTCCCTTACTTCCAGCTAGTAAGGATCACATAATTCCTAACAAAGTTTTGACACAGATTCCCAATTCGGGCATTCAGAACATATAGCACGTTGCTGTAAGCAAGCAGATTCTCATTCAAAGATGCAAGTTACTATGTAGGAACAAGTTTGTATAGGTATTTCAAAGATGCCCAGAACTGAGCTAAACTTGGTATGTGTCCAACTCCTAGAAATAACTTCATGCCCCATCTCCCTTACTTCCAGCTAGTAAGGATCACATAATTCCTAACAAAGTTTTGACACAGATTGCCAATACGGGCATTCAGAACATATAGCACGTTGCTGTAAGCAAGCACATTCTCATTCAAAGATGCAAGTTACTATGTAGGAACAAGTTTGTATAGGTATTTCAAAGATGCACAGAACTGAGCTAAACTTGGTATGTGTCCAACTCCTAGAAATAACTTCATGCCCCATCTCCCTTAATTCCAGCTAGTAAGGATCACATAATTCCTAACAAAGTTTTGACACAGATTCCCAATTCGGGCATTCAGAACATATAGCACGTTGCTGTAAGCAAGCACATTTTCATTCAAAGTTGCAAGTTACTATGTAGGAACAAGTTTGTATAGGTATTTCAAAGATGCCCAGAACTGAGCTAAACTTGGTATGTGTCCAACTCCTAGAAATAACTTCATGCCCCATGAACTAGCTTCCTTCCAGCTAGTAAGGATCACATAATTCCTAACAAAGTTTTGACACAGATTCCCAATTCGGGCATTCAGAACATATAGCACGTTGCTGTAAGCAAGCAGATTCTCATTCAAAGATGCAAGTTACTATGTAGGAACAAGTTGGTATAGGTATTTCAAAGATGCCCAGAACTGAGCTAAACTTGGTATGTGTCTAACTCCTAGAAATAACTTCATGCCCCATCTCCCTTACTTCCAGCTAGTAAGGATCACGTAATTCCTAACAAAGTTCTGACACAGATTCCCAATTCGGGCATTCAGAACATATAGCACGTTGCTGTAAGCAAGCACATTTTCATTCAAAGTTGCAAGTTACTATGTAGGAACAAGTTTGTATAGGTATTTCAAAGATGCCCAGAACTGAGCTAAACTTGGTATGTGTCCAACTCCTAGAAATAACTTCATGCCCCATCTCCCTTACTTCCAGCTAGTAAGGATCACATAATTCCTAACAAAGTTTTGACACAGATTGCCAATTCCGGCATTCAGAACATATAGCACGTTGCTGTAAGCAAGCACATTCTCATTCAAAGATGCAAGATACTATGTAGGAACAAGTTTGTATAGGTATTTCAAAGATGCACAGGACTGAGCTAAACTTGGTACGTGTCCAACTCCTAGAAATAACTTCATGCCCCATCTCCCTTACATCCAGCTAGTAAGGATCACATAATTCCTAACAAAGTTTTGACACAGATTCCCTATTCCGGAATTCAGAACATATAGCACGTTGCTGTAAGCAAGCACATTTTCATTCAAAGATGCAAGTTACTATGTAGGAACAAGTTTGTATAGGTATTTCAAAGATGCCCAGGACTGAGCTAAACTTGGTATGTGTCCAACTCCTAGAAATAACTTCATGCCCCATCTCCCTTACTTCCAGCTAGTAAGGATCACATAATTCCTAACAAAGGTTTGACACAGATTCCCAATTCGGGCATTCAGAACATATAGCACGTTGCTGTAAGCAAGCACATTTTCATTCAAAGTTGCAAGTTACTATGTAGGAACAAGTTTGTATAGGTATTTCAAAGATGCCCAGAACTGAGCTAAACTTGGTATGTGTCCAACTCCTAGAAATAACTTCATGCCCCATCTCCCTTACTTCCAGCTAGTAAGGATCACATAATTCCTAACAAAGTTTTGACACAGATTCCCAATTCGGGCATTCAGAACATATAGCACGTTGCTGTAAGCAAGCAATTTTCATTCAAAGTTGCAAGTTACTATGTAGGAATAAGTTTGTATAGGTATTTCAAAGATGCCCAGAACTGAGCTAAACTTGGTATGTGTCCAACTCCTAGAAATAACATCATGCCCCATCTCCCTTACTTCCAGCTAGTAAGGATCACATAATTCCTAACAAAGTTTTGACACAGATTCCCAATTCGGGCATTCAGAACATATAGCACGTTGCTGTAAGCAAGCAGATTCTCATTCAAAGATGCAAGTTACTATGTAGGAACAAGTTTGTATAGGTATTTCAAAGATGCCCAGAACTGAGCTAAACTTGGTATGTGTCCAACTACTAGAAATAACTTCATGCCCCATCTCCCTTACTTCCAGCTAGTAAGGATCACATAATTCCTAACAAAGTTTTGACACAGATTGCCAATACGGGCATTCAGAACATATAGCACGTTGCTGTAAGCAAGCACATTCTCATTCAAAGATGCAAGTTACTATGTAGGAACAAGTTTGTATAGGTATTTCAAAGATGCACAGAACTGAGCTAAACTTGGTATGTGTCCAACTCCTAGAAATAACTTCATGCCCCATCTCCCTTAATTCCAGCTAGTAAGGATCACATAATTCCTAACAAAGTTTTGACACAGATTCCCAATTCGGGCATTCAGAACATATAGCACGTTGCTGTAAGCAAGCACATTTTCATTCAAAGTTGCAAGTTACTATGTAGGAACAAGTTTGTATAGGTATTTCAAAGATGCCCAGAACTTAGCTAAACTTGGTATGTGTCCAACTCCTGGAAATAACTTCATGCCCCATCTCCCTTACTTCCAGCTAGTAAGGATCACATAATTCCTAACAAAGTTTTGACACAGATTGCCAATTCGGGCATTCAGAACATATAGCACGTTGCTGTAAGCAAGCACATTCTCATTCAAAGATGCAAGTTACTATGTAGGAACAAGTTTGTATAGGTATTTCAAAGATGCCCAGAACTGAGCTAAACTTGGTATGTGTCCAACTCCTAGAAATAACTTCATGTCCCATCTCCCTTACTTCCAGCTAGTAAGGATCACATAATTCCTAACAAAATTTTGACACAGATTGCCAATTCGGGCATTCAGAACATATAGCACGTTGCTGTAAGCAAGCACATTCTCATGCAAAGATGCAAGTTACTATGTAGGAACAAGTTTGTATAGGTATTTCAAAGACGCCCAGAACTGAGCTAAACTTGGTATGTCTCCAACTCCAAGAAATAACTTCATGCCCCATCTCCCTTACTTCCAGCTAGTAAGGATCACGTAATTCCTAACAAAGTTTTGACACAGATTCCCAATTCGGGCATTCAGAACATATAGCACGTTGCTGTAAGCAAGCACATTTTCATTCAAAGTTGCATGTTACTATGTAGGAACAAGTTTGTATAGGTATTTCAAAGATGCCCAGAACTGAGCGAAACTTGGTATGTGTCCAACTCCTAGAAATAACTTCATGCCCCATCTCCCTTACTTCCAGCTAGTAAGGATCACATAATTCCTAACAAAGTTTTGACACAGATTGCCAATTCGGGCATTCAGAACATATAGCACGTTGCTGTAAGCAAGCACATTCTCATTCAAAGATGCAAGTTACTATGTAGGAACAAGTTTGTATAGGTATTTCAAAGATGTCCACAACTGAGCTAAACTTGGTATGTGTCCAACTCCTAGAAATAACTTCATGCCCCATCTCCCTTACTTCCAGCTAGTAAGGATCACATAATTCCTAACAAAGTTTTGAGACAGATTGCCAATTCCGGCATTCAGAACATACAGCACGTTGCTGTAAGCAAGCACATTCTCATTCAAAGATGCAAGATACTATGTAGGAACAAGTTTGTATAGGTATTTCAAAGATGCACAGGAGTGAGCTAAACTTGGTACGTGTCCAACTCCTAGAAATAACTTCATGCCCCATCTCCCTTACATCCAGCTAGTAAGGATCACATAATTCCTAACAAAGTTTTGACACAGATTCCCTATTCCGGCATTCAGAACATATAGCACGTTGCTGTAAGCAAGCACATTTTCATTCAAAGATGCAAGATACTATGTAGGAACAAGTTTGTATAAGTATTTCAAAGATGCCCAGGACTGAGCTAAACTTGGTATGTGTCCAACTCCTAGAAATAACTTCATGCCCCATCTCCCTTACTTCCAGCTAGTAAGGATCACATAATTCCTAACAAAGGTTTGACACAGATTCCCAATTCGGGCATTCAGAACATATAGCACGTTGCTGTAAGCAAGCACATTTTCATTCAAAGTTGCAAGTTACTATGTAGGAACAAGTTTGTATAGGTATTTCAAAGATGCCCAGAACTGAGCTAAACTTGGTATGTGTCCAACTCTTAGAAATAACTTCATGCCCCATCTCCCTTACTTCCAGCTAGTAAGGATCACATAATTCCTAACAAAGTTTTGACACAGATTCCCAATTCGGGCATTCAGAACATATAGCACGTTGCTGTAAGCAAGCACATTCTCATTCAAAGTTGCAAGTTACTATGTAGGAACAAGTTTGTATAGGTATTTCAAAGATGCCCAGAACTGAGCTAAACTTTGTATGTGTCCAACTCCTAGAAATAACTTCATGCCCCATCTCCCTTACTTCCAGCTAGTAAGGATCACATAATTCCTAACAAAGTTTTGACACAGATTCCCAATTCGGGCATTCAGAACATATAGCACGTTGCTGTAAGCAAGCAGATTCTCATTCAAAGATGCAAGTTACTATGTAGGAACAAGTTTGTATAGGTATTTCAAAGATGCCCAGAACTGAGCTAAACTTGGTATGTGTCCAACTCCTAGAAATAACTTCATGCCCCATCTCCCTTACTTCCAGCTAGTAAGGATCACATAATTCCTAACAAAGTTTTGACACAGATTCCCAATTCGGGCATTCAGAACATATAGCACGTTGCTGTAAGCAAGCAGATTCTCATTCAAAGATGCAAGTTACTATGTAGGAACAAGTTTGTATAGGTATTTCAAAGATGCCCAGAACTGAGATAAACTTGGTATGTGTCCAACTCCTAGAAATAACTTCATGCCCCATCTCCCTTACTTCCAGCTAGTAAGGATCACATAATTCCTAACAAAGTTTTGACACAGATTGCCAATTCGGGCATTCAGAACATATAGCACGTTGCTGTAAGCAAGCACATTCTCATTCAAAGATGCAAGTTACTATGTAGGAACAAGTTTGTATAGGTATTTCAAAGATGTCCAGAACTGAGCTAAACTTGGTATGTGTCCAACTCCTAGAAATAACTTCATGCCCCATCTCCCTTACTTCCAGCTCGTAAGGATCACATAATTCCTAACAAAGTTCTGACACAGATTCCCAATTCGGGCATTCAGAACATATAGCACGTTGCTGTAAGCAAGCACATTCTCATTCAAAGTTGCCAGTTACTATGTAGGAACAAGTTTGTATAGGTATTTCAAAGATGCCCAGAACTGAGCTAAACTTGGTATGTGTCCAACTCCTAGAAATAACTTCATGCCCCATCTCACTTACTTCCAGCTAGTAAGGATCACATAATTCCTAACAAAGTTTTGACACAGATTCCCAATTCGGGCATTCAGAACATATAGCACGTTGCTGTAAGCAAGCACATTTTCATTCAAAGTTGCAAGTTACTATGTAGGAACAAGTTTGTATAGGTATTTCAAAGATGCCCAGAACTGAGCTAAACTTGGTATGTGTCCAACTCCTAGAAATAACTTCATGCCCCATCTCCCTTACTTCCAGCAAGTAAGGATCACATAATTCCTAACAAAGTTTTGACAGAGATTGCCAATTCGGGCATTCAGAACATATAGTACGTTGCTGTAAGCAAGCACATTCTCATTCAAAGATGCAAGTTACTATGTAGGAACAAGTTTGTATAGGTATTTCAAAGATGCCCAGAACTGAGCTAAACTTGGTATGTGTCCAACTCCTAGAAATAACTTCATGCTCCATCTCCCTTACTTCCAGCTAGTAAGGATCACATAATTCCTAACAAAGTTTTGCCACAGATTCCCAAATCGGGCATTCAGAACATATAGCACGTTGCTGCAAGCAAGCACATTCTCATTCAAAGTTGCAAGTTACTATGTAGGAACAAGTTTGTATAGGTATTTCAAAGATGCCCAGAACTGAGCTAACCTTGGTATGTGTCCAACTCCTAGAAATAACTTCATGCCCCATCTCCCTTACTTCCAGCTTGAAAGGATCACATAATTCCTAACAAAGTTTTGACACAGATTGCCAATACGGGCATTCAGAACATATAGCACGTTGCTGTAAGCAAGCACATTCTCATTCAAAGATGCAAGTTACTATGTAGGAACAAGTTTGTATAGGTATTTCAAAGATGCCCAGAACTGAGCTAAACTTGGTATGTGTCCAACTCCTAGAAATAACATCATGCCCCATCTCCCTTACTTCCAGCTAGTAAGGATCACATAATTCCTAACAAAGTTTTGACACAGATTCCCAATTCGGGCATTCAGAACATATAGCACGTTGCTGTAAGCAAGCACATTTTCATTCAATGTTGCAAGTTACTATGTAGGAACAAGTTTGTATAGGTATTTCAAAGATGCCCAGAACTGAGCTAAACTTGGTATGTGTCCAACTCCTAGAAATAACTTCATGCCCCATCTCCCTTACTTCCAGCTAGTAAGGATCACATAATTCCTAACAAAGTTTTGACACAGATTCCCAATTCGGGCATTCAGAACATATAGCACGTTGCTGTAAGCAAGCAGATTCTCATTCAAAGATGCAAGTTACTATGTAGGAACAAGTTTGTATAGGTATTTCAAAGATGCCCAGAACTGAGCTAAACTTGGTATGTGTCCAACTCCTAGAAATAACTTCATGCCCCATCTCCCTTACTTCCAGCTAGTAAGGATCACATAATTCCTAACAAAGTTTTGACACAGATTGCCAATACTGGCATTAAGAACATATAGCACGTTGCTGTAAGCAAGCACATTCTCATTCAAAGATGCAAGTTACTATGTAGGAACATGTTTGTATAGGTATTTCAAAGATGCACAGAACTGAGCTAAACTTGGTATGTGTCCAACTCCTAGAAATAACTTCATGCCCCATCTCCCTTAATTCCAGCTAGTAAGGATCACATAATTCCTAACAAAGTTTTGACACAGATTCCCAATTCGGGCATTCAGAACATATAGCACGTTGCTGTAAGCAAGCACATTTTCATTCAAAGTTGCAAGTTACTATGTAGGAACAAGTTTGTATAGGTATTTCAAAGAAGCCCAGAACTGAGCTAAACTTGGTATGTGTCCAACTCCTAGAAATAACTTCATGCCCCATCTCCCTTACTTCCAGCTAGTAAGGATCACATGATTTCTAACAAAGATTTGATACAAATTCCCAATTCGGGCATTCAGAACATATAGCACGTTGCTGTAAGCAAGCACATTCTCATTCAAAGATGCAAGTTACTATGTAGGAACAAGTTTGTATAGGTATTTCAAAGATGCCCAGAACTGAGCTAAACTTGGTATGTCTCCAACCTCTAGAAATAACTTCATGCCCCAACACCCTTACTTCCAGCTAGTAAGGATCACATAATTCCTAACAAAGTTTTGACACAGATTCCCAATTCGGGCATTCAGAACATATAGCACGTTGCTGTAAGCAAGTACATTCTCATTCAAAGTTGCAAGTTACTATGTAGGAACAAGTTTGTATAGGTATTTCAAAGATGCCCAGAACTGAGCTAAACGTTGTATGTCTCCAACTCCTAGAAATAACTTCATGCCCAATCTCCCTTACTTCCAGCTAGTAAGGATCACATAATTTCTAACAAAATTTTGACACAGATTCCCAATTCGGGCATTCAGAACATATAGCACGTTGCTGTAAGCAAGCACATTCTCATTCAAAGTTGCAAGTTACTATGTAGGAACAAGTTTGTAAAGGTATTTCAAAGATGCCCAGAACTGTGCTAAACTTGATATGTGTCCAACTCCTAGAAATACCTTCATACCCCAACTCCCTTACTTCCACCTAGTAAGGATCACATAATTCCTAACAAATTTTGACACAGATTCCCAATTCGGGCATTCAGAACATATAGCACGTTGCTGTAAGCAAGCACATTCTCATTCAAAGTTGCAAGTTAATATGAAGGAACAAGTTCGTATAGGTATTTCAAAGATGCCCAGAACTGAGCTAAACTTGGTATGTGTCCAACTCCTAGAAATAACTTCATGCCCCAACTCCCTTACTTCCAACTAGTAAGGATCACATAATTCCTAACAAAGTTTTGACACAGATTCCCAATTCGGGCATTCAGAACATATAGCACGTTGCTGTAAGCAAGCACATTCTCATTCAAAGTTCCAAGTTACAATGTAGGTACATGTTTGTATAGGTCTTTCAAAGATGCCCAGAACTGAGCTAAACTTGGTATGTGTCCAACTCCTAGAAATAACTTCATGCCCCAACTCCCTTACTTCCAGCTAGTAAGGATCACATAATTCCTAACAAAGTTTTGACACAGATTCCCAATTCGGGCATTCAGAACATATAGCACGTTGCTGTAAGCAAGCACATTCTCATTCAAAGTTCCAAGTTACTATGTAGGTACATGTTTGTATAGGTCTTTCAAAGATGCCCAGAACTGAGCTAAACTTGGTATGTGTCCAACTCCTAAAAATAACTTCATGCCCCATTTCCCTTACTTCCAGCTAGTAAGGATCACATATTTCCTAACAAAGTTTTGACACAGATTCCCAATTCGGCCATTCAGAACATATAGCACGTTGCTGTAAGCAAGCACATTCTCACTCAAAGTTGCAAGTTACTATGTAGGAAGAAGTTTGTATAGGTATTCCAGAGATGCCCAGAACTGAGCTAAACTTGGTATGTGTCCAACCTCTAGAAATAACTTCATGCCCCAACTCCCTTACTTCCAGCTAGTAAGGATCACATAATTCCTAACAAAGTTTTGACACAGATTCCCAATTCGGGCATTGAGAACATATAGCACGTTGCTGTAAGCAAGCACATTCTCATTCAAAGTTGCAAGTTACTATGTAGGAACAAGTTTGTATAGGTATTTCAAAGATGCCCAGAACTGAGCTAAAGGTTGTATGTCTCCAACTCCTAGAAATAACTTCATGCCCCATCTCCCTTACATCCATCTAGTAAGGATCACATAATTTCTAACAAAGTTTTAACACAGATTCCCAATTCGGGCATTCAGAACATATAGCACGTTGCTGTAAGCAAGCACATTCTCATTCAAAGTTGCAAGTTACTATGTAGGAACAAGTTTGTATAGGTATTTCAAAGATGCCCAGAACTGAGCTAAACTTGGTATGTGTTCAAATCCTAGAAATAACTTCATGCCCCATCTCCCTTACTTCCAGCTAGTAAGGATCACATAATTTTTAACAAAGTTTTGACACAGATTCCCACTTCGGGCATTCAGAACAT
The DNA here is from genome assembly GCF_020826845.1 of Diceros bicornis minor. Lineage (NCBI taxonomy): Eukaryota > Metazoa > Chordata > Mammalia > Perissodactyla > Rhinocerotidae > Diceros > Diceros bicornis. Next base: position 443,617 of record NC_080751.1, on the reverse strand, counting down.
ATAGCACGTTGCTGTAAGCAAGCAAATTCTCATTCAAAGTTGCAAGTTACTATGTAGGAACAAGTTTGAATAGGACTTTCAAAGATGCCCAGAACTGAGCTAAACTTGGTATGTGTCCAACTCCTAGAAATAACTTCATGCCCCATCTCCCTTACTTCCAGCTAGTAAGGATCACATAATTCCTAACAAAGTTTTGACACAGATTCCCAATTCGGACATTCAGAACATATAGCGCGTTGCTGTAAGCAAGCACATTCTCATTCAAAGATGCAAGTTAATATGAAGGAACAAGTTTGTATAGGTATTTCAAAGATGCCCAGAACTGAGCTAAACTTGGTATGTCTCCAACTCCTAGAAATAACTTCATGCCCCATCTCCCTTACTTCCATCTGGTAAGGATCACATAATTTCTAACAAAGTTTTGACACAGATTCCCAATTCGGGCATTCATAACATACAGCACGTTGCTGTAAGCAAGCACATTCTCATTCAATGTTGCAAGTTACTATGTAGGAACAAGTTTGTATAGGTATTTCAAAGATGCCCAGAACTGAGCTAAACTTGGTATGTGTCCAACTCCTAGAAATAACTTCATGCCCCATCTCCCTTACTTCCAGCTAGTAAGGATCACATAATTCCTAACAAAGTTTTGACACAGATTCCCAATTCGGGCATTCAGAACATATAGCACGTTGCTGTAAGCAAGCACATTTTCATTCAAAGTTGCAAGTTACTATGTAGGAACAAATTTGTATAGGACTTTCAAAGATGCCCAGAACTGAGCTAAACTTGGTGTGTGTCCAACTCCTAGAAATAACTTCATGCCCCAACTCCCTTACTTCCAGCTAGTAAGGATCACATAATTCCTAACAAAGTTTTGACACAGATTCCCAATTCGGGCATTCAGAACATATAGCACGTTGCTGTAAGCAAGCACATTCTCATTCAAAGTTGCAAGTTACTATGTAGGAACAAGTTTGTATAGGACTTTCAAAGATCCCCAGAACTGATCTAAACTTGGTATGTGTCCAACTCCTAGAAATAACTTCATGCCCCATCTCCCTTACTTCCAGCTAGTAAGGATCACATAATTCCTAACAAAGTTTTGACACAGATTGCCAATTCGGGCATTCAGAACATATAGCACGTTGCTGTAAGCAAGCACATTCTCATTCAAAGATGCAAGTTACTATGTAGGAACAAGTTTGTATAGGTATTTCAAAGATGTCCACAACTGAGCTAAACTTGGTATGTGTCCAACTCCTAGAAATAACTTCATGCCCCATCTCCCTTACTTCCAGCTAGTAAGGATCACATAATTCCTAACAAAGTTTTGAGACAGATTGCCAATTCCGGCATTCAGAACATACAGCACGTTGCTGTAAGCAAGCACATTCTCATTCAAAGATGCAAGATACTATGTAGGAACAAGTTTGTATAGGTATTTCAAAGATGCACAGGAGTGAGCTAAACTTGGTACGTGTCCAACTCCTAGAAATAACTTCATGCCCCATCTCCCTTACATCCAGCTAGTAAGGATCACATAATTCCTAACAAAGTTTTGACACAGATTCCCTATTCCGGCATTCAGAACATATAGCACGTTGCTGTAAGCAAGCACATTTTCATTCAAAGATGCAAGATACTATGTAGGAACAAGTTTGTATAAGTATTTCAAAGATGCCCAGGACTGAGCTAAACTTGGTATGTGTCCAACTCCTAGAAATAACTTCATGCCCCATCTCCCTTACTTCCAGCTAGTAAGGATCACATAATTCCTAACAAAGGTTTGACACAGATTCCCAATTCGGGCATTCAGAACATATAGCACGTTGCTGTAAGCAAGCACATTTTCATTCAAAGTTGCAAGTTACTATGTAGGAACAAGTTTGTATAGGTATTTCAAAGATGCCCAGAACTGAGCTAAACTTGGTATGTGTCCAACTCTTAGAAATAACTTCATGCCCCATCTCCCTTACTTCCAGCTAGTAAGGATCACATAATTCCTAACAAAGTTTTGACACAGATTCCCAATTCGGGCATTCAGAACATATAGCACGTTGCTGTAAGCAAGCACATTCTCATTCAAAGTTGCAAGTTACTATGTAGGAACAAGTTTGTATAGGTATTTCAAAGATGCCCAGAACTGAGCTAAACTTTGTATGTGTCCAACTCCTAGAAATAACTTCATGCCCCATCTCCCTTACTTCCAGCTAGTAAGGATCACATAATTCCTAACAAAGTTTTGACACAGATTCCCAATTCGGGCATTCAGAACATATAGCACGTTGCTGTAAGCAAGCAGATTCTCATTCAAAGATGCAAGTTACTATGTAGGAACAAGTTTGTATAGGTATTTCAAAGATGCCCAGAACTGAGCTAAACTTGGTATGTGTCCAACTCCTAGAAATAACTTCATGCCCCATCTCCCTTACTTCCAGCTAGTAAGGATCACATAATTCCTAACAAAGTTTTGACACAGATTCCCAATTCGGGCATTCAGAACATATAGCACGTTGCTGTAAGCAAGCAGATTCTCATTCAAAGATGCAAGTTACTATGTAGGAACAAGTTTGTATAGGTATTTCAAAGATGCCCAGAACTGAGATAAACTTGGTATGTGTCCAACTCCTAGAAATAACTTCATGCCCCATCTCCCTTACTTCCAGCTAGTAAGGATCACATAATTCCTAACAAAGTTTTGACACAGATTGCCAATTCGGGCATTCAGAACATATAGCACGTTGCTGTAAGCAAGCACATTCTCATTCAAAGATGCAAGTTACTATGTAGGAACAAGTTTGTATAGGTATTTCAAAGATGTCCAGAACTGAGCTAAACTTGGTATGTGTCCAACTCCTAGAAATAACTTCATGCCCCATCTCCCTTACTTCCAGCTCGTAAGGATCACATAATTCCTAACAAAGTTCTGACACAGATTCCCAATTCGGGCATTCAGAACATATAGCACGTTGCTGTAAGCAAGCACATTCTCATTCAAAGTTGCCAGTTACTATGTAGGAACAAGTTTGTATAGGTATTTCAAAGATGCCCAGAACTGAGCTAAACTTGGTATGTGTCCAACTCCTAGAAATAACTTCATGCCCCATCTCACTTACTTCCAGCTAGTAAGGATCACATAATTCCTAACAAAGTTTTGACACAGATTCCCAATTCGGGCATTCAGAACATATAGCACGTTGCTGTAAGCAAGCACATTTTCATTCAAAGTTGCAAGTTACTATGTAGGAACAAGTTTGTATAGGTATTTCAAAGATGCCCAGAACTGAGCTAAACTTGGTATGTGTCCAACTCCTAGAAATAACTTCATGCCCCATCTCCCTTACTTCCAGCAAGTAAGGATCACATAATTCCTAACAAAGTTTTGACAGAGATTGCCAATTCGGGCATTCAGAACATATAGTACGTTGCTGTAAGCAAGCACATTCTCATTCAAAGATGCAAGTTACTATGTAGGAACAAGTTTGTATAGGTATTTCAAAGATGCCCAGAACTGAGCTAAACTTGGTATGTGTCCAACTCCTAGAAATAACTTCATGCTCCATCTCCCTTACTTCCAGCTAGTAAGGATCACATAATTCCTAACAAAGTTTTGCCACAGATTCCCAAATCGGGCATTCAGAACATATAGCACGTTGCTGCAAGCAAGCACATTCTCATTCAAAGTTGCAAGTTACTATGTAGGAACAAGTTTGTATAGGTATTTCAAAGATGCCCAGAACTGAGCTAACCTTGGTATGTGTCCAACTCCTAGAAATAACTTCATGCCCCATCTCCCTTACTTCCAGCTTGAAAGGATCACATAATTCCTAACAAAGTTTTGACACAGATTGCCAATACGGGCATTCAGAACATATAGCACGTTGCTGTAAGCAAGCACATTCTCATTCAAAGATGCAAGTTACTATGTAGGAACAAGTTTGTATAGGTATTTCAAAGATGCCCAGAACTGAGCTAAACTTGGTATGTGTCCAACTCCTAGAAATAACATCATGCCCCATCTCCCTTACTTCCAGCTAGTAAGGATCACATAATTCCTAACAAAGTTTTGACACAGATTCCCAATTCGGGCATTCAGAACATATAGCACGTTGCTGTAAGCAAGCACATTTTCATTCAATGTTGCAAGTTACTATGTAGGAACAAGTTTGTATAGGTATTTCAAAGATGCCCAGAACTGAGCTAAACTTGGTATGTGTCCAACTCCTAGAAATAACTTCATGCCCCATCTCCCTTACTTCCAGCTAGTAAGGATCACATAATTCCTAACAAAGTTTTGACACAGATTCCCAATTCGGGCATTCAGAACATATAGCACGTTGCTGTAAGCAAGCAGATTCTCATTCAAAGATGCAAGTTACTATGTAGGAACAAGTTTGTATAGGTATTTCAAAGATGCCCAGAACTGAGCTAAACTTGGTATGTGTCCAACTCCTAGAAATAACTTCATGCCCCATCTCCCTTACTTCCAGCTAGTAAGGATCACATAATTCCTAACAAAGTTTTGACACAGATTGCCAATACTGGCATTAAGAACATATAGCACGTTGCTGTAAGCAAGCACATTCTCATTCAAAGATGCAAGTTACTATGTAGGAACATGTTTGTATAGGTATTTCAAAGATGCACAGAACTGAGCTAAACTTGGTATGTGTCCAACTCCTAGAAATAACTTCATGCCCCATCTCCCTTAATTCCAGCTAGTAAGGATCACATAATTCCTAACAAAGTTTTGACACAGATTCCCAATTCGGGCATTCAGAACATATAGCACGTTGCTGTAAGCAAGCACATTTTCATTCAAAGTTGCAAGTTACTATGTAGGAACAAGTTTGTATAGGTATTTCAAAGAAGCCCAGAACTGAGCTAAACTTGGTATGTGTCCAACTCCTAGAAATAACTTCATGCCCCATCTCCCTTACTTCCAGCTAGTAAGGATCACATGATTTCTAACAAAGATTTGATACAAATTCCCAATTCGGGCATTCAGAACATATAGCACGTTGCTGTAAGCAAGCACATTCTCATTCAAAGATGCAAGTTACTATGTAGGAACAAGTTTGTATAGGTATTTCAAAGATGCCCAGAACTGAGCTAAACTTGGTATGTCTCCAACCTCTAGAAATAACTTCATGCCCCAACACCCTTACTTCCAGCTAGTAAGGATCACATAATTCCTAACAAAGTTTTGACACAGATTCCCAATTCGGGCATTCAGAACATATAGCACGTTGCTGTAAGCAAGTACATTCTCATTCAAAGTTGCAAGTTACTATGTAGGAACAAGTTTGTATAGGTATTTCAAAGATGCCCAGAACTGAGCTAAACGTTGTATGTCTCCAACTCCTAGAAATAACTTCATGCCCAATCTCCCTTACTTCCAGCTAGTAAGGATCACATAATTTCTAACAAAATTTTGACACAGATTCCCAATTCGGGCATTCAGAACATATAGCACGTTGCTGTAAGCAAGCACATTCTCATTCAAAGTTGCAAGTTACTATGTAGGAACAAGTTTGTATAGGTATTTCAAAGATGCCCAGAACTGAGCTAAACGTTGTATGTCTCCAACTCCTAGAAATAAATTCATGCCCAATCTCCCTTACTTCCATCTAGTAAGGATCACATAATTTCTAACAAAGATTTGAAACAAATTCCCAATTCGGGCATTCAGAACATATAGCACGTTGCTGTAAGCAAGCACATTCTCATTCAAAGTTGCAAGTTACTATGTAGGAACAAGTTTGTAAAGGTATTTCAAAGATGCCCAGAACTGAGCTAAACTTGGTATGTCTCCAACTCCTAGAAATAACTTCATGGCCCATCTCCCTTACTTCCAGCTGGTAAGGATCACATAATTCCTAACAAAGTTTTGACACAGATTCCCAATTCGGGCATTCAGAACATATAGCACGTTGCTGTAAGCAAGCACATTCTCATTCAAAGTTGCAAGTTACTATGAAGGAACAAGTTTGTATAGGTATTTCAAAGATGCCCAGAACTGAGCTAAACGGTGTATGTCTCCAACTCCTAGAAATAACTTCATGCCCCATCTCCCTTACTTCCAGCTAGTAAGGATCACATAATTCCTATCAAAGTTTAGACACAGATTCCCAATTCGGGCATTCAGAACATATAGCACGTTGCTGTAAGCAAGCACATTCTCATTCAAAGTTGCAATTTACTATGTAGGTACATGTTTGTATAGGACTTTCAAAGATGCCCAGAACTGAGCTAAACTTGGTATGTGTCCAACTCCTAGAAATAACTTCATGCCCCATCTCCCTTACTTCCATCTAGTAAGGATCACATAATTTCTAACAATGTTTTGAAACAGATTACCAATTCGGGCAGTCAGAACATATAGCACGTTGCTGTAAGCAAGCACATTCTCATTCAAAGTTGCAAGTTACTATGTAAGAACAAGTTTGTATAGATATTTCAAAGATGCCCAGAACTGAGCTAATCTTGGTATGTGTCCATCTCCTAGAAATAACTTCATGCCCCATCTCCCTTACTTCCAGCTAGTAAGGATCACATAATTCCTAACAAAGTTTTGACACAGATTCCCAATTCGGGCATTCAGAACTTATAGCACGTTGCTGTAAGCAAGCACATTCTCATTCAAAGTTGCAAGTTACTATGTAGGAACAAGTTTGTAAAGGTATTTCAAAGATGCCCAGAACTGTGCTAAACTTGATATGTGTCCAACTCCTAGAAATACCTTCATACCCCAACTCCCTTACTTCCACCTAGTAAGGATCACATAATTCCTAACAAATTTTGACACAGATTCCCAATTCGGGCATTCAGAACATATAGCACGTTGCTGTAAGCAAGCACATTCTCATTCAAAGTTGCAAGTTAATATGAAGGAACAAGTTCGTATAGGTATTTCAAAGATGCCCAGAACTGAGCTAAACTTGGTATGTGTCCAACTCCTAGAAATAACTTCATGCCCCAACTCCCTTACTTCCAACTAGTAAGGATCACATAATTCCTAACAAAGTTTTGACACAGATTCCCAATTCGGGCATTCAGAACATATAGCACGTTGCTGTAAGCAAGCACATTCTCATTCAAAGTTCCAAGTTACTATGTAGGTACATGTTTGTATAGGTCTTTCAAAGATGCCCAGAACTGAGCTAAACTTGGTATGTGTCCAACTCCTAGAAATAACTTCATGCCCCAACTCCCTTACTTCCAGCTAGTAAGGATCACATAATTCCTAACAAAGTTTTGACACAGATTCCCAATTCGGGCATTCAGAACATATAGCACGTTGCTGTAAGCAAGCACATTCTCATTCAAAGTTCCAAGTTACTATGTAGGTACATGTTTGTATAGGTCTTTCAAAGATGCCCAGAACTGAGCTAAACTTGGTATGTGTCCAACTCCTAAAAATAACTTCATGCCCCATTTCCCTTACTTCCAGCTAGTAAGGATCACATATTTCCTAACAAAGTTTTGACACAGATTCCCAATTCGGCCATTCAGAACATATAGCACGTTGCTGTAAGCAAGCACATTCTCACTCAAAGTTGCAAGTTACTATGTAGGAAGAAGTTTGTATAGGTATTCCAGAGATGCCCAGAACTGAGCTAAACTTGGTATGTGTCCAACCTCTAGAAATAACTTCATGCCCCAACTCCCTTACTTCCAGCTAGTAAGGATCACATAATTCCTAACAAAGTTTTGACACAGATTCCCAATTCGGGCATTGAGAACATATAGCACGTTGCTGTAAGCAAGCACATTCTCATTCAAAGTTGCAAGTTACTATGTAGGAACAAGTTTGTATAGGTATTTCAAAGATGCCCAGAACTGAGCTAAAGGTTGTATGTCTCCAACTCCTAGAAATAACTTCATGCCCCATCTCCCTTACATCCATCTAGTAAGGATCACATAATTTCTAACAAAGTTTTAACACAGATTCCCAATTCGGGCATTCAGAACATATAGCACGTTGCTGTAAGCAAGCACATTCTCATTCAAAGTTGCAAGTTACTATGTAGGAACAAGTTTGTATAGGTATTTCAAAGATGCCCAGAACTGAGCTAAACTTGGTATGTGTTCAAATCCTAGAAATAACTTCATGCCCCATCTCCCTTACTTCCAGCTAGTAAGGATCACATAATTTTTAACAAAGTTTTGACACAGATTCCCACTTCGGGCATTCAGAACATATAGCACGTTGCTGTAAGCAAGCAAATTCTCATTCAAAGTTGCAAGTTACTATGTAGGAACAAGTTTGAATAGGACTTTCAAAGATGCCCAGAACTGAGCTAAACTTGGTATGTGTCCAACTCCTAGAAATAACTTCATGCCCCATCTCCCTTACTTCCAGCTAGTAAGGATCACATAATTCCTAACAAAGTTTTGACACAGATTCCCAATTCGGACATTCAGAACATATAGCGCGTTGCTGTAAGCAAGCACATTCTCATTCAAAGATGCAAGTTAATATGAAGGAACAAGTTTGTATAGGTATTTCAAAGATGCCCAGAACTGAGCTAAACTTGGTATGTCTCCAACTCCTAGAAATAACTTCATGCCCCATCTCCCTTACTTCCATCTGGTAAGGATCACATAATTTCTAACAAAGTTTTGACACAGATTCCCAATTCGGGCATTCATAACATACAGCACGTTGCTGTAAGCAAGCACATTCTCATTCAATGTTGCAAGTTACTATGTAGGAACAAGTTTGTATAGGTATTTCAAAGATGCCCAGAACTGAGCTAAACTTGGTATGTGTCCAACTCCTAGAAATAACTTCATGCCCCATCTCCCTTACTTCCAGCTAGTAAGGATCACATAATTCCTAACAAAGTTTTGACACAGATTCCCAATTCGGGCATTCAGAACATATAGCACGTTGCTGTAAGCAAGCACATTTTCATTCAAAGTTGCAAGTTACTATGTAGGAACAAATTTGTATAGGACTTTCAAAGATGCCCAGAACTGAGCTAAACTTGGTGTGTGTCCAACTCCTAGAAATAACTTCATGCCCCAACTCCCTTACTTCCAGCTAGTAAGGATCACATAATTCCTAACAAAGTTTTGACACAGATTCCCAATTCGGGCATTCAGAACATATAGCACGTTGCTGTAAGCAAGCACATTCTCATTCAAAGTTGCAAGTTACTATGTAGGAACAAGTTTGTATAGGACTTTCAAAGATGCCCAGAACTGATCTAAACTTGGTATGTGTCCAACTCCTAGAAATAACTTCATGCCCCAACTCCCTTACTTCCAGCTAGTAAGTATCACATAATTCCTAACAAAGTTTTGACACAGATTCCCAATTCGGGCATTCAGAACATATAGCACGTTGCTGTAAGCAAGCACATTCTCATTCAAATTTGCAATTTACTATGTAGGTACATGTTTGTATAGGACATTCAAAGATGCCCAGAACTGAGCTAAACTTGGTATGTGTCCAACTCCTAGAAATAACTTCATGCCCCATCTCCCTTACTTCCAGCTAGTAAGGATCACATATTTCCTAACAAAGTTTTGACACAGATTCCCAATTCGGGCATTCAGAACATATAGCACGTTGCTGTAAGCAAGCACATTCTCATTCAAAGTTGCAAGTTACTATGTAGGAACAAGTTTGTAAAGGTATTTCAAAGATGCCCAGAACTGAGCTAAACTTGGTATGTCTCCAACTCCTAGAAATAACTTCATGGCCCATCTCCCTTACTTCCAGCTGGTAAGGATCACATAATTCCTAACAAAGTTTTGACACAGATTCCCAATTCGGGCATTCAGAACATATAGCACGTTGCTGTAAGCAAGCACATTCTCATTCAAAGTTGCAAGTTACTATGAAGGAACAAGTTTGTATAGGTATTTCAAAGATGCCCAGAACTGAGCTAAACGGTGTATGTCTCCAACTCCTAGAAATAACTTCATGCCCCATCTCCCTTACTTCCAGCTAGTAAGGATCACATAATTCCTATCAAAGTTTAGACACAGATTCCCAATTCGGGCATTCAGAACATATAGCACGTTGCTGTAAGCAAGCACATTCTCATTCAAAGTTGCAATTTACTATGTAGGTACATGTTTGTATAGGACTTTCAAAGATGCCCAGAACTGAGCTAAACTTGGTATGTGTCCAACTCCTAGAAATAACTTCATGCCCCATCTCCCTTACTTCCATCTAGTAAGGATCACATAATTTCTAACAATGTTTTGAAACAGATTACCAATTCGGGCAGTCAGAACATATAGCACGTTGCTGTAAGCAAGCACATTCTCATTCAAAGTTGCAAGTTACTATGTAAGAACAAGTTTGTATAGATATTTCAAAGATGCCCAGAACTGAGCTAATCTTGGTATGTGTCCATCTCCTAGAAATAACTTCATGCCCCATCTCCCTTACTTCCAGCTAGTAAGGATCACATAATTCCTAACAAAGTTTTGACACAGATTCCCAATTCGGGCATTCAGAACTTATAGCACGTTGCTGTAAGCAAGCACATTCTCATTCAAAGTTGCAAGTTACTATGTAGGAACAAGTTTGTAAAGGTATTTCAAAGATGCCCAGAACTGTGCTAAACTTGATATGTGTCCAACTCCTAGAAATACCTTCATACCCCAACTCCCTTACTTCCACCTAGTAAGGATCACATAATTCCTAACAAATTTTGACACAGATTCCCAATTCGGGCATTCAGAACATATAGCACGTTGCTGTAAGCAAGCACATTCTCATTCAAAGTTGCAAGTTAATATGAAGGAACAAGTTCGTATAGGTATTTCAAAGATGCCCAGAACTGAGCTAAACTTGGTATGTGTCCAACTCCTAGAAATAACTTCATGCCCCAACTCCCTTACTTCCAACTAGTAAGGATCACATAATTCCTAACAAAGTTTTGACACAGATTCCCAATTCGGGCATTCAGAACATATAGCACGTTGCTGTAAGCAAGCACATTCTCATTCAAAGTTCCAAGTTACTATGTAGGTACATGTTTGTATAGGTCTTTCAAAGATGCCCAGAACTGAGCTAAACTTGGTATGTGTCCAACTCCTAGAAATAACTTCATGCCCCAACTCCCTTACTTCCAGCTAGTAAGGATCACATAATTCCTAACAAAGTTTTGACACAGATTCCCAATTCGGGCATTCAGAACATATAGCACGTTGCTGTAAGCAAGCACATTCTCATTCAAAGTTCCAAGTTACTATGTAGGTACATGTTTGTATAGGTCTTTCAAAGATGCCCAGAACTGAGCTAAACTTGGTATGTGTCCAACTCCTAAAAATAACTTCATGCCCCATTTCCCTTACTTCCAGCTAGTAAGGATCACATATTTCCTAACAAAGTTTTGACACAGATTCCCAATTCGGCCATTCAGAACATATAGCACGTTGCTGTAAGCAAGCACATTCTCACTCAAAGTTGCAAGTTACTATGTAGGAAGAAGTTTGTATAGGTATTCCAGAGATGCCCAGAACTGAGCTAAACTTGGTATGTGTCCAACCTCTAGAAATAACTTCATGCCCCAACTCCCTTACTTCCAGCTAGTAAGGATCACATAATTCCTAACAAAGTTTTGACACAGATTCCCAATTCGGGCATTGAGAACATATAGCACGTTGCTGTAAGCAAGCACATTCTCATTCAAAGTTGCAAGTTACTATGTAGGAACAAGTTTGTATAGGTATTTCAAAGATGCCCAGAACTGAGCTAAAGGTTGTATGTCTCCAACTCCTAGAAATAACTTCATGCCCCATCTCCCTTACATCCATCTAGTAAGGATCACATAATTTCTAACAAAGTTTTAACACAGATTCCCAATTCGGGCATTCAGAACATATAGCACGTTGCTGTAAGCAAGCACATTCTCATTCAAAGTTGCAAGTTACTATGTAGGAACAAGTTTGTATAGGTATTTCAAAGATGCCCAGAACTGAGCTAAACTTGGTATGTGTTCAAATCCTAGAAATAACTTCATGCCCCATCTCCCTTACTTCCAGCTAGTAAGGATCACATAATTTTTAACAAAGTTTTGACACAGATTCCCACTTCGGGCATTCAGAACATATAGCACGTTGCTGTAAGCAAGCAAATTCTCATTCAAAGTTGCAAGTTACTATGTAGGAACAAGTTTGAATAGGACTTTCAAAGATGCCCAGAACTGAGCTAAACTTGGTATGTGTCCAACTCCTAGAAATAACTTCATGCCCCATCTCCCTTACTTCCAGCTAGTAAGGATCACATAATTCCTAACAAAGTTTTGACACAGATTCCCAATTCGGACATTCAGAACATATAGCGCGTTGCTGTAAGCAAGCACATTCTCATTCAAAGATGCAAGTTAATATGAAGGAACAAGTTTGTATAGGTATTTCAAAGATGCCCAGAACTGAGCTAAACTTGGTATGTCTCCAACTCCTAGAAATAACTTCATGCCCCATCTCCCTTACTTCCATCTGGTAAGGATCACATAATTTCTAACAAAGTTTTGACACAGATTCCCAATTCGGGCATTCATAACATACAGCACGTTGCTGTAAGCAAGCACATTCTCATTCAATGTTGCAAGTTACTATGTAGGAACAAGTTTGTATAGGTATTTCAAAGATGCCCAGAACTGAGCTAAACTTGGTATGTGTCCAACTCCTAGAAATAACTTCATGCCCCATCTCCCTTACTTCCAGCTAGTAAGGATCACATAATTCCTAACAAAGTTTTGACACAGATTCCCAATTCGGGCATTCAGAACATATAGCACGTTGCTGTAAGCAAGCACATTTTCATTCAAAGTTGCAAGTTACTATGTAGGAACAAATTTGTATAGGACTTTCAAAGATGCCCAGAACTGAGCTAAACTTGGTGTGTGTCCAACTCCTAGAAATAACTTCATGCCCCAACTCCCTTACTTCCAGCTAGTAAGGATCACATAATTCCTAACAAAGTTTTGACACAGATTCCCAATTCGGGCATTCAGAACATATAGCACGTTGCTGTAAGCAAGCACATTCTCATTCAAAGTTGCAAGTTACTATGTAGGAACAAGTTTGTATAGGACTTTCAAAGATGCCCAGAACTGATCTAAACTTGGTATGTGTCCAACTCCTAGAAATAACTTCATGCCCCAACTCCCTTACTTCCAGCTAGTAAGTATCACATAATTCCTAACAAAGTTTTGACACAGATTCCCAATTCGGGCATTCAGAACATATAGCACGTTGCTGTAAGCAAGCACATTCTCATTCAAATTTGCAATTTACTATGTAGGTACATGTTTGTATAGGACATTCAAAGATGCCCAGAACTGAGCTAAACTTGGTATGTGTCCAACTCCTAGAAATAACTTCATGCCCCATCTCCCTTACTTCCAGCTAGTAAGGATCACATATTTCCTAACAAAGTTTTGACACAGATTCCCAATTCGGGCATTCAGAACATATAGCACGTTGCTGTAAGCAAGCACATTCTCATTCAAAGATGCAAGTTACTATGTAGGAACAAGTTTGTATAGGTATTTCAAAGATGCCCAGAACTGAGCTGAACGTTGTATGTCTCCAACTCCTAGAAATAACTTCATGCCCCATCTCCCTTATTTCCAGCTAGTAAGGATCACATAATTTCTAACAAAGTTTTGACACAGATTCCCTATTCGGGCATTCAGAACATATAGCACGTTGCTGTAAGCAAGCACATTCTCATTCAAAGTTGCAAGTTACTATGTAGGCACAAGTTTGTATAGGACTTTCAAAGATGCCCAGAACTTAGCTAAACTTGGTATGTCTCCAACTCCTAGAAATAAGTTCACGCCCCATCTCCCTTACTTCCAGCTAGTAAGGATCACATAATTCCTAACAAACTTTTGACACAGATTCCCACTTCGGGCATTCAGAACATATAGCACGTTGCTGTAAGCAAGCACATTCTCATTCAAAGTTGCAAGTTACTATGTAGGAACAAGTTTGTGTAGGTATTTCAAAGATGCCCAGAACTGAGCTAAACTTGGTATGTGTCCAACCTCTAGAAATAACTTCATGCCCCAACTCCCTTACTTCCAGCTAGTAAGGATCACATGATTCCTAACAAAGTTTTGACACAGATTCCCAACTCGGGCATTCAGAACATATAGCACGTTGCTGTAAGCAAGCACATTCTCATTCAAAGTTGCAAGTTACTATGTAGCAACAAGTTTGTAAAGGTATTTCAAAGATGCCCAGAACTGAGCTAAACTTGGTATGTCTCCAACTCCTAGAATTCACTTCATGCCCCATTCCCTTACTTCCAGCTAGTAAGGATCACATAATTCCTAACAAAGTTTTGACTCAGATTCCCAATTCGGGCATTCAGAACATATAGCACGTTGCTGTAAGCAAGCACATTCTCATTCAAAGTTGCAAGTTACTATGTAGGAACAAGTTTGTATAGGTTTTTCAAAGATGCCCAGAACTGAGCTAAACGTTGTATGTCTCCAACTCCTAGAAATAACTTCATGCCCCATCTCCCTTACTTCCAGCTAGTAAGGATCACATAATTCCTAACAAAGTTTTGACACAGATTCCCAATTCGGGCATTCAGAACATATAGCACGTTGCTGTAAGCAAGCACATTCTCATTCAAAGTTGCAAGTTACTATGTAGGAACAAGTTTGTATAGGTATTTCAAAGATGCCCAGAACTGAGCTAAACGTTGTATGTCTCCAACTCCTAGAAATAACTTCATGCCCAATCTAACTTACTTCCAGCTAGTAAGGATCACATAATTCCTAACAAAATTTTGACACAGATTCCCAATTCGGGCATTCAGAACATATAGCACGTTGCTGTAAGCAAGCACATTCTCATTCAAAGTTGCAAGTTACTATGTAGGAACAAGTTTGTATAGGTATTTCAAAGATGCCCAGAACTGAGCTAAACGTTGTATGTCTCCAACTCCTAGAAATAACTTCATGCCCCATCTCCCTTACTTCCAGCTAGTAAGGATCACATAATTTCTAACAAAGATTTGATACAAATTCCCAATTCGGGCATTCAGAACATATAGCACGTTGCTGTAAGCAAGCACATTCTCATTCAAAGTTGCAAGTTACTATGTAGGAACAAGTTTGTATAGGTATTTCAAAGATGCCCAGAACTGAGCTAAACTTGGTATGTGTCCAACTCCTAGAAATAACTTCATGCCCCATCTCCCTTACTTCCAGCTAGTAAGGATCACATAATTTTTAACAAAGTTTTGACACAGATTCCCACTTCGGGCATTCAGAACATAGAGCACGTTGCTGTAAGCAAGCACATTCTCATTCAAAGATGCAAGTTACTATGTAGGAACAAGTTTGTATAGGTATTTCAAAGATGCCCAGAACTGTGCTAAACTTGGTATGTGTCCAACTCCTAGAAATACCTTCATGCCCCAACTCCCTTACTTTCAGCTAGTAAGGATCACATAATTCCTAACAAATTTTGACACAGATTCCCAATTCGGGCATTCAGAACATATAGCACGTTGCTGTAAGCAAGCACATTCTCATTCAAAGTTGCAAGTTACTATGTATGCACAAGTTTGTATAGGACTTTCAAAGATGCCCAGAACTGAGCTAAACTTGGTATGTGTCCAACCTCTAGAAATAAGTTCATGCCCCAACTCCCTTACTTCCAGCTAGTAAGGATCACATAATTCCTAACAACCTTTTGACTCAGATTCCCAATTCGGGCATTCAGAACATATAGCACGTTGCTGTAAGCAAGCACATTCTCATTCAAAGTTGCAAGTTACTATGTAGGAACAAGTTTGTATAGGTATTTCAAAGATGCCCAGAACTGAGCTAAACTTGGTATGTGTCCAACTCCTAGAAATAACTTCATGCCCCATCTCCCTTACTTCCAGCTAGTAAGGATCACATAATTCCTAACAAAGTTTTGACACAGATTCCCAATTCGGGCATTCAGAACATATAGCACGTTGCTGTAAGCAAGCACATTCTCATTCAAAGTTGCAAGTTACTATGTAGGAACAAGTTTGTATAGGTATTTCAAAGATGCCCAGAACAGAGCTAAACTTGGTATGTGTCCAACTCCTAGAAATAACTTCATGCCCCATCTCCCTTACTTCCAGCTAGTAAGGATCACATAATTCCTAACAAAGTTTTGACACAGATTCCCAATTCGGGCATTCAGAACATATAGCACGTTGTTGTAAGCAAGCTCATTCTCATTCACAGTTGCAAGTTACTATGTAGGAACAAGTTTGTATAGGTATTTCAAAGATGCCCAGAATTGAGCTAAACTTTGTATGTCTCCAACTCCTAGAAATAACTTCATGCCCCATCTCCCTTACTTCCAGCTAGTAAGGATCACATAATTCCTAACAAAGTTTTGACACAGATTCCCAATTCGGGCATACAGAACATATAGCACGTTGCTGTAAGCAAGCACATTCTCATTCAAAGTTGCAAGTTACTATGTAGGAACAAGTTTGTATAGGTATTTCAAAGATGCCCAGAACTGTGCTAAACTTGGTATGTGTCCAAATCCTAGAAATACCTTCATGCCCCATCACCCTTACTTCCAGCTAGTAAGGATCACATAATTCCTAACAAAGTTTTGACACAGATTCCCAATTCGGGCATTCAGAACATATAGCACGTTGCTGCAAGCAAGCACATTCTCATTCAAAGTTGGAAGTTACTATGTAGGAACAAGTTTGTATAGGTATTTCATAGATGCACAGAACTGAGCTAAACCTTGTATGTCTCCAACTCCTAGAAATAACTTCATGCCCCATCTCACTTACTTCCATCTAGTAAGGATCACATAATTCCTAACAAAGTTTTGACACAGATTCCCAATTCGGGCATTCAGAACATATAGCACATTGCTGTAAGCAAGCACATTCTCATTCAATGTTGCAAGCTACTATGTAGGAACAAGTTTGTATAGGTATTTCAAAGATGCCCAGAACTGAGCTAAACGTTGTATGTCTCCAACTCCTAGAAATAACTTCATGCTATATCTCCCTTACTTAAATCTAGTAACGATCACATAATTCCTAACAAAGTTTTGACACAGATTCCCAATTCGGGCATTCAGAACATATAGCACGTTGCTGTAAGCAAGCACATTCTCATTCAAAGTTGCAAGTTACTAAGTAGTAACAAGTTTGTATAGGTATTTCAAAGATGCCCAGAACTCAGCTAAAGGTTGTATGTCTCCAACTCCTAGGAATAACTTCATGCCCCATCTCACTTACTTCCAGCGAGTAAGGATCACATAATTCCTAACAAAGTTTTGACACAGATTCCCAAATCGGGCTTTCAGAACATATAGCACGTTGCTGTAAGCAAGCACATTCTCATTCAGAGTTGCAAGTTACTATGTATGAACAAGTTTGTATAGGTATTTCAAAGATGCCCAGAACTGAGCTAAACTTGGTATGTCTCCAACTCCTAGAAATAACTTCATGCCCCATCTCACTTACTTCCATCTAGTAAGGATCACATAATTCCTAACAAAGTTTTGACACAGATTCCCAATTCGGGCATTCAGAACATATAGCACGTTGCTGTAAGCAAGCACATTCTCATTCAAAGTTGCAAGTTACTATGTAGGAACAAGTTTGAATAGGACTTTCAAAGATGCCCAGAACTGAGCTAAACTTGGTATGTCTCCACTCCTAGAAATAACTTCATGCCGCATCTCCCTTACTTCCAGCTAGAAAGGATCACATAATTTCTAACAAAGTTTTGACACAGATTCCCAATTCGGGCATTCAGAACATATAGCACGTTGCTGTAAGCAAGCACATTCTCATTCAAAGTTGCAAGATACTATGTAGGAACAAGTTTATATAGGTATTTCAAAGATGCACAGAACTGAGCTAAACGTTGTATGTCTCCAACTCCTAGAAATAACTTCATGTCCCATCTCACTTACTTCCAGCTAGTAAGGATCACATAATTTCTAACAAAGTTTTGACACAGATTCCCAATTCGGGCATTCAGAACATATAGCACGTTGCTGTAAGCAAGCACATTCTCATTAAAGTTGCAATTTACTATGTAGGAACAAGTTTGTATAGGTATTTCAAAGATGCCCAGAACTGAGCTAAACTTTGTATGTCTCCAACTCCTAGAAATAACTTCATGCCCCATCTCCCTTACTTCCAGCTAGTAAGGATCACATAATTCCTAACAAAGTTTTGACACAGATTCCCAATTCGGGCATTCAGAACATATAGCACGTTGCTGTAAGCAAGCACATTCTCATTCAGAGTTGCAAGTTACTATGTAGGAACAAGTTTGAATAGGACTTTCAAAGATGCCCAGAACTGAGCTAAACTTGGTATGTCTCCAACTCCTAGAAATAACTTAATGCCACATCTCCCTTACTTCCAGCTAGTAAAGATCACATAATTCCTAACAAAGTTATGACACAGATTCCCAATTCGTGCATTCAGAACATGTAGCACGTTGCTGTAAGCAAGCACATTCTCATTCAAAGTTGCAAGTTACTATGTAGGAACAAGTTTGAATAGGACATTCAAAGATGCCCAGAACTGAGCTAAACTTGGTATGTCTCCAACTCCTAGAAATAACTTAATGCCCCATCTCCCTTACTTCCAGCTAGTAAGGATCACATAATTCCTAACAAAGTTTTGACACAGATTCCCAATTCGGGCATTCAGAACATGTAGCACGTTGCTGTAAGCAAGCACATTCTCATTCAAAGTTGCAAGTTACAATATAGGAACAAGTTTGTAAAGGTATTTCAAAGATGCCCAGAACTGAGCTAAACTTTGTTTGTCTCCAACTTCTAGAAATAACTTCATGCCCCATCACCCTTACTTCCAGCTAGTAAGGATCACATAATTCCTAACAAAGTTTTGACACAGATTCCCAATTCGGGCATTCAGAACATATAGCACGTTGCTGTAAGCAAGCACATTCTTATTCAATGTTGCAAGTTACTATGTAGGAACAAGTTTGTATAGGTATTTCAAAGATGCCCAGAACTGATCTAAACGTTGTATGTCTCCAACTCCTAGAAATAACTTCACGCACCATCTCCTTTACTTCCATCTAGTAAGGATCACATAATTCCTAACAAAGTTTTGACACAGATTCCCAATTCGTGCATTCAGAACATATAGCACGTTGCTGTAAGCAAGCACATTCTCATTCAGAGTTGCAAGTTACTATGTAGGAACAAGTTTGTATAGGTATTTCAAAGATGCCCAGAACTGAGCTAAAGGTTGTATGTCTCCAACTCCTAGAAATAACTTCATGCCCCATCTCCCTTACTTCCAGCTAGTAAGGATCACATAATTCCTAACAACCTTTTGACTCAGATTCCCAATTCGGGCATTCAGAACATATAGCACGTTGTTGTAAGCAAGCACATTCTCATTCACAGTTGCAAGTTACTATGTAGGAACAAGTTTGTATAGGTATTTCAAAGATGCCCAGAATTGAGCTAAACTTGGTATGTCTCCAACTCCTAGAAATAACTTCATGCCGCATCTCCCTTACTTCCAGCTAGTAAGGATCACATAATTCCTAACAAAGTTTTGACACAGATTCCCAATTCGGGCATAGAGAACATATAGCACGTTGCTGTAAGCAAGCACATTCTCATTCAAAGTTGCAAGTTACTATGTAGGAACAAGTTTGTATAGGTATTTCAAAGATGCCCAGAACTGTGCTAAACTTGGTATGTGTCCAACTCCTAGAAATACCTTCATGCCCCATCACCCTTACTTCCAGCTAGTAAGGATCACATAATTCCTAACAAAGTTTTGACACAGATTCCCAATTCGGGCATTCAGAACATATAGCACGTTGCTGTAAGCAAGCACATTCTCATTCATAGTTGCAAGTTAATATGTAGGAACAAGTTTGTATAGGTATTTCAAAGATGCCCAGAACTGAGCTAAACTTTGTATGTCTCCAACTCCTAGAAATAACTTCATGCCCCATCTCCCTTACTTCCAGCTAGTAAGGATCACATAATTTCTAACAAAGTTTTGACACAGATTCCCAATTCGGGCATTCAGAACATATAGCACGTTGCTGTAAGCAAGCACATTCTCATTCAAAGTTGCAAGTTACTATGTAGGATCAAGTTTGTATAGGTATTTCATAGATGCACAGAACTGAGCTAAACCTTGTATGTCTCCAACTCCTAGAAATAACTTCATGCCCCATCTCAGTTACTTCCAGCTAGTAAGGATCACATAATTCCTAACAAAGTTTTGACACAGATTCCCAATTCGGGCATTCAGAACATATAGCACGTTGCTGTAAGCAAGCACATTCTCATTCAATGTTGCAAGCTACTATGTAGGAACAAGTTTGTATAGGTATTTCAAAGATGCCCAGAACTGAGCTAAACGTTGCATGTCTCCAACTCCTAGAAATAACTTCATGCACCATCTCCCTTACTTAAATCTAGTAACGATCACATAATTCCTAACAAAGTTTTGACACAGATTCCCAATTCGGGCATTCAGAACATATAGCACGTTGCTGTAAGCAAGCACATTCTCATTCAAAGTTGCAAGTTACTATGTAGGAACAAGTTTGTATAGGTCTTTCAAAGATGCCCAGAACTCAGCTAAAGGTTGTATGTCTCCAACTCCTAGAAATAACTTCATGCCCCATCTCACTTACTTCCAGCGAGTAAGGATCACATAATTCCTAACAAAGTTTTGACACAGATTCCCAATTCGGGCTTTCAGAACATATAGCACGTTGCTGTAAGCAAGCACATTCTCATTCAAAGTTGCAAGTTACTATGTAGGAACAAGTTTGTATAGGTATTTCAAAGATGCCCAGAACTCAGCTAAATTTGGTATGTCTCCAACTCCTAGAAATACCTTCATGCCCCATCTCCCTTACTTCCAGCTAGTAAGGATCACATAATTCCTAACAAAGTTTTGACACAGATTCCCAATTCGGGCATTCAGAACATGTAGCACGTTGTTGTAAGCAAGCACATTCTCATTCACAGTTGCAAGTTACTATGTAGGAACAAGTTTGTATAGGTATTTCAAAGATGCCCAGAATTGAGCTAAACTTTGTATGTCTCCAACTCCTAGAAATAACTTCATGCCCCATCTCCCTTACTTCCAGATAGTAAGGATCACATAATTCCTAACAAAATTTTGACACAGATTCCCAATTCGGGCATTCAGAACTTATAGCACGTTGCTGTAAGCAAGCACATTCTCAATCAAAGTTGCAAGTTACTATGTAGGAACAAGTTTGTATAGGTATTTCAATGATGCCCAGAACTGTGCTAAACTTGGTATGTCTCCAACTCCTAGAAATACCTTCATGCCCCATCACCCTTACTTCCAGCTAGTAAGGATCACATAATTCCTAACAATGTTTTGACACAGATTCCCAATTCGGGCATTCAGAACATATAGCACGTTGCTGTAAGCAAGCACATTCTCATTCAAAGTTGCAAGTTACTATGTAGGAACAAGTTTGTATAGGTATTTCAAGGTTGCCCAGAACTGAGCTAAAGGTTGTATGTCTCCAACTCCTAGAAATAACTTCATGCCCCATCTCCCTTACTTCCAGCCAGTAAGGATCACAAAATTCCTAACAAAGTTTTGACACAGATTCCCAATTCGGGCATTCAGAACATATAGCACGTTGCTGTAAGCAAGCACATTCTCATTCAAAGTTGCAAGTTACTATGTAGGTACAAGTTTGTATAGGTATTTCAAAGATGCCCAGAACTGTGCTAAACTTGGTATGTGTCCAACTCCTAGAAATACCTTCATGCCCCATCACCCTTACTTCCAGCTAGTAAGGATCACATAATTCCTAACAAAGTTTTGACACAGATTCCCAATACGGGCATTCAGAACATATAGCACGTTGCTGTAAGCAAGCACATTCTCATTCAAAGTTGCAAGTTACTATGTAGGAACAAGTTTGTATAGGTATTTCAAAGATGCCCAGAACTGAGCTAAACTTGGTATGTCTCCAACTCCTAGAAATAACTTCATGCCCCATCTCCCTTACTTCCAGCTAGTAAGGATCACATAATTTCTAACAAAGTTTTGACACAGATTCCCAATTCGGGCATTCAGAACATATAGCACGTTGCTGTAAGCAAGCACATTCTCATTCAAAGTTGCAAGTTACTATGTAGGAACAAGTTTGTATAGGTATTTTATAGATGCACAGAACTGAGCTAAACCTTGTATGTCTCCAACTCCTAGAAATAACTTCATGCCCCATCTCAGTTACTTCCAGCTAGTAAGGATCACATAATTCCTAACAAAGTTTTGACACAGATTCCCAATTAGGGCATTCAGAACATATAGCACGTTGCTGTAAGCAAGCACATTCTCATTCAATGTTGCAAGCTACTATGTAGGAACAAGTTTGTATAGGTATTTCAAAGATGCCCAGAACTGAGCTAAACTTTGTATGTCTCCAACTCCTAGAAATAACTTCATGCACCATCTCCCTTACTTAAATCTAGTAACGATCACATGTTTCCTAACAAAGTTTTGACACAGATTCCCAATTCGGGCATTCAGAACATATAGCACCTTGCTGTAAGCAAGCACATTTTCATTCAAAGTTGCAAGTTACTATGTAGGAACAAGTTTGTATAGGTATTTCAAAGATGCCCAGAACTGAGCTAAATTTGGTATGTCTCCAACTCCTAGAAATAACTTCATGGCCCAACTACCTTACTTCCAGCTAGTAAGGATCACATAATTCCTAACAAAGTTTTGACACAGATTCCGAATTCGGGTATTCAGAACATAATGCACGTTGCTGTAAGCAAGCACATTCTCATTCACAGTTGCAAGTTACTATGTAGGAACTAGTTTGAATAGGACTTTCCAAGATGCCCAGAACTGAGCTAAACTTGGTATGTGTCCAACCTCTAGAAATAACTTCATGCCCCAACTCCATTACTTCCACCTAGTAAGGATCACATAATTCCTAACAAAGTTTTGACACAGATTCCCAATTCGGGCATTCAGAACATATAGCACGTTGCTGTAAGCAAGCACATTCTCATTCAAAGTTGCAAGTTACTATGTAGGAACAAGTTTGTATAGGTATTTCAAAAATGCCCAGAACTGAGCTAAACTTGGTATGTCTCCAACTCCTAGAAATAACTTCATGCCCCATCTCCCTTACTTCCAGCTAGTAAGGATCACATAATTTCTAACAAAGTTTTGACACAGATTCCCAATTCGGGCATTCAGAACATATAGCACGTTGCTGTAAGCAAGCACATTCTCATTCAAAGTTGCAAGTTACTATGTAGGAACAAGTTTGTATAGGTATTTCAAAGATGCCCAGAACTGAGCTAAACGTTGTATGTCTCCAACTCCTAGAAATAACTTCATGCCCCATCTCCCTTACTTCCAGCTAGTAAGGAACACATAATTCCTAACAAAGTTTTGACACAGATTCCCAATTCGTGCATTCAGAACATATAGCACGTTGCTGTAAGCAAGCACATTCTCATTCAGAGTTGCAAGTTACTATGTAGGAACAAGATTGTATAGGTATTTCAAAGATGCCCAGAATTGAGCTAAACTTGGTATGTCTCCAACTCCTAGAAATAACTTAATGCCCCATCTCACTTACTTCCATCTAGTAAGGATCACATAATTCCTAACAAAGTTTTGACACAGATTCCCAATTCGGGCATTCAGAACATATAGCACGTTGCTGTAAGCAAGCACATTCTCATTCAAAGTTGCAAGTTACTATGTAGGAACAAGTTTGAATAGGACTTTCAAAGATGCCCAGAACTGAGCTAAACTTGGTATGTCTCCAACTCCTAGAAATAACTTCATGCCGCATCTCCCTTACTTCCAGCTAGTAAGGATCACATAATTCCTAACAAAGTTTTGACACAGATTCCCAATTCGGGCATTCAGAACATATAGCACGTTGCTGTAAGCAAGCACATTCTCATTCAAAGTTGCAAGTTACTATGTAGGAACAAGTTTGTATAGGTATTTCATAGATGCACAGAACTGAGCTAAACCTTGTATGTCTCCAACTCCTAGAAATAACTTCATGCCCCATCTCAGTTACTTCCAGCTAGTAAGGATCACATAATTCCTAACAAAGTTTTGACACAGATTCCCAATTCGGGCATTCAGAACATATAGCACGTTGCTGTAAGCAAGCACATTCTCATTCAATGTTGCAAGCTACTATGTAGGAACAAGTTTGTATAGGTATTTCAAAGATGCCCAGAACTGAGCTAAACGTTGCATGTCTCCAACTCCTAGAAATAACTTCATGCACCATCTCCCTTACTTAAATCTAGTAACGATCACATAATTCCTAACAAAGTTTTGACACAGATTCCCAATTCGGGCATTCAGAACATATAGCACGTTGCTGTAAGCAAGCACATTCTCATTCAAAGTTGCAAGTTACTATGTAGGAACAAGTTTGTATAGGTCTTTCAAAGATGCCCAGAACTCAGCTAAAGGTTGTATGTCTCCAACTCCTAGAAATAACTTCATGCCCCATCTCACTTACTTCCAGCGAGTAAGGATCACATAATTCCTAACAAAGTTTTGACACAGATTCCCAATTCGGGCTTTCAGAACATATAGCACG
This sequence comes from Diceros bicornis minor, assembly GCF_020826845.1. Taxonomy (NCBI): domain Eukaryota; kingdom Metazoa; phylum Chordata; class Mammalia; order Perissodactyla; family Rhinocerotidae; genus Diceros; species Diceros bicornis. The sequence goes on along the minus strand of NC_080751.1, from coordinate 418,991 downwards.
TTGCTGTAAGCAAGCACATTCTCATTCAAAGTTGCAAGTTACTATGTAGGAACAAGTTTGTATAGGTATTTCAAAGATGCCCAGAACTGAGCTAAATTTGGTATGTCTCCAACTCCTAGAAATACCTTCATGCCCCATCTCCCTTACTTCCAGCTAGTAAGGATCACATAATTCCTAACAAAGTTTTGACACAGATTCCCAATTCGGGCATTCAGAACATATAGCACGTTGTTGTAAGCAAGCACATTCTCATTCACAGTTGCAAGTTACTATGTAGGAACAAGTTTGTATAGGTATTTCAAAGATGCCCAGAATTGAGCTAAACTTGGTATGTCTCCAACTCCTAGAAATAACTTCATGCCCCATCTCCCTTACTTCCAGCTAGTAAGGATCACATAATTCCTAACAAAATTTTGACACAGCTTCCCAATTCGGGCATTCAGAACATATAGCACGTTGCTGTAAGCAAGCACATTCTCAATCAAAGTTGCAAGTTACTATGTAGGAACAAGTTTGTATAGGTATTTCAAAGATGCCCAGAACTGTGCTAAACTTGGTATGTGTCCAACTCCTAGAAATACCTTCATGCCCCATCACCCTTACTTCCAGCTAGTAAGGATCACATAATTCCTAACAAAGTTTTGACACAGATTCCCAATTCGGGCATTCAGAACATATAGCACGTTGCTGTAAGCAAGCACATTCTCATTCAAAGTTGCAAGTTACTATGTAGGAACAAGTTTGTATAGGTATTTCAAAGATGCCCAGAACTGAGCTAAAGGTTGTATGTCTCCAACTCCTAGAAATAACTTCATGCCCCATCTCCCTTACTTCCAGCTAGTAAGGATCACATAATTCCTAACAAAGTTTTGACACAGATTCCCAATTCGGGCATTCAGAACATATAGCACGTTGTTGTAAGCAAGCACATTCTCATTCACAGTTGCAAGTTACTATGTAGGAACAAGTTTGTATAGGTATTTCAAAGATGCCCAGAATTGAGCTAAACTTGGTATGTCTCCAACTCCTAGAAATAACTTCATGCCGCATCTCCCTTACTTCCAGCTAGTAAGGATCACATAATTCCTAACAAAGTTTTGACACAGATTCCGAATTCGGGCATTCAGAACATATAGCACGTTGCTGTAAGCAAGCACATTCTCATTCAAAGTTGCAAGTTACTATGTAGGAACAAGTTTGTATAGGTATTTCAAAGATGCCCAGAACTGTGCTAAACTTGGTATGTGTCCAACTCCTAGAAATACCTTCATGCCCCATCACCCTTTCTTCCAGCTAGTAAGGATCACATAATTCCTAACAAAGTTTTGACACAGATTCCCAATACGGGCATTCAGAACATATAGCACGTTGCTGTAAGCAAGCACATTCTCATTCATAGTTGCAAGTTAATATGTAGGAACAAGTTTGTATAGGTATTTCAAAGATGCCCAGAACTGAGCTAAACTTGGTATGTCTCCAACTCCTAGAAATAACTTCATGCCCCATCTCCCTTACTTCCAGCTGGTAAGGATCACATAATTTCTAACAAAGTTTTGACACAGATTCCCAATTCGGGCATTCAGAACATATAGCACGTTGCTGTAAGCAAGCACATTCTCATTCAAAGTTGCAAGTTACTATGTAGGAACAAGTTTGTATAGGTATTTCATAGATGCACAGAACTGAGCTAAACCTTGTATGTCTCCAACTCCTAGAAATAACTTCATGCCCCATCTCAGTTACTTCCAGCTAGTAAGGATCACATAATTCCTAACAAAGTTTTGACACAGATTCCCAATTCGGGCATTCAGAACATATAGCACGTTGCTGTAAGCAAGCACATTCTCATTCAATGTTGCAAGCTACTATGTAGGAACAAGTTTGTATAGGTATTTCAAAGATGCCCAGAACTGAGCTAAACGTTGTATGTCTCCAACTCCTAGAAATAACTTCATGCACCATCTCCCTTACTTAAATCTAGTAACGATCACATAATTCCTAACAAAGTTTTGACACAGATTCCCAATTCGGGCATTCAGAACATATAGCACGTTGCTGTAAGCAAGCACATTCTCATTCACAGTTGCAAGTTACTATGTAGGAACAAGTTTGTATAGGTATTTCAAAGATGCCCAGAACTCAGCTAAAGGTTGTATGTCTCCAACTCCTAGAAATAACTTCATGCCCCATCTCACTTACTTCCAGCGAGTAAGGATCACATAATTCCTAACAAAGTTTAGACACAGATTCCGAATTCGGGTATTCAGAATATAATGCAAGTTGCTGTAAGCAAGCACATTCTCATTCACAGTTGCAAGTTACTATGTAGGAACTAGTTTGAATAGGACTTTCAAAGATGCCCAGAACTGAGCTAAACTTGATATGTGTCCAACCTCTAGAAATAACTTCATGCCCCAACTCCATTACTTCCACCTAGTAAGGATCACATAATTCCTAACAAAGTTTTGACACAGATTCCCAATTCGGGTATTCAGAACATATAGCACGTTGCTGTAAGCAAGCACATTCTCATTCAAAGTTGCAAGTTACTATGTAGGAACAAGTTTGTATAGGTATTTCAAAGATGCCCAAAACTGAGCTAAAGGTTGTATGTCTCCAACTCCTAGAAATAACTTCATGCCCCATCTCCCTTACTTCCAGCTAGTAAGGATCACATAATTCCTAACAAAGTTTTGACACAGATTCCCCATTCGGGCATTCAGAACATATAGCACGTTGTTGTAAGCAAGCACATTCTCATTCACAGTTGCAAGTTACTATGTAGGAACAAGTTTGTATAGGTATTTCAAAGATGCCCAGAATTGAGCTAAACTTGGTATGTCTCCAACTCCTAGAAATAACTTCATGCCCCATCTCCCTTACTTCCAGCTAGTAAGGATCACATAATTCCTAACAAAGTTTTGACACAGATTCCCAATTCGGGCATTCAGAACATATAGCACGTTGCTGTAAGCAAGCACATTCTCAATCAAAGTTGCAAGTTACTATGTAGGAACAAGTTTGTATAGGTATTTCAAAGATGCCCAGAACTGTGCTAAACTTGGTATGTGTCCAACTCCTAGAAATACCTTCATGCCCCATCACCCTTACTTCCAGCTAGTAAGGATCACATAATTCCTAACAAAGTTTTGACACAGATTCCCAATTGGGGCATTCAGAACATATAGCACGTTGCTGTAAGCAAGCACATTCTCATTCAAAGTTGCAAGTTAATATGTAGGAACAAGTTTGTATAGGTATTTCAAAGATGCCCAGAACTGAGCTAAACTTGGTATGTCTCCAACTCCTAGAAATAACTTCATGCCCCATCTCCCTTACTTCCAGCTAGTAAGGATCACATAATTTCTAACAAAGTTTTGACACAGATTCCCAATTCGAGCATTCAGAACATATAGCACCTTGCTGTAAGCAAGCACATTTTCATTCAAAGTTGCAAGTTACTATGTAGGAACAAGTTTGTATAGGTATTTCAAAGATGCCCAGAACTGAGCTAAATTTGGTATGTCTCCAACTCCTAGAAATAACTTCATGGCCCAACTACCTTACTTCCAGCTAGTAAGGATCACATAATTCCTAACAAAGTTTTGACACAGATTCCGAATTCGGGTATTCAGAACATAATGCACGTTGCTGTAAGCAAGCACATTCTCATTCACAGTTGCAAGTTACTATGTAGGAACTAGTTTGAATAGGACTTTCAAAGATGCCCAGAACTGAGCTAAACTTGGTATGTGTCCAACCTCTAGAAATAACTTCATGCCCCAACTCCATTACTTCCACCTAGTAAGGATCACATAATTCCTAACAAAGTTTTGACACAGATTCCCAATTCGGGCATTCAGAACATATAGCACGTTGCTGTAAGCAAGCACATTCTCATTCAAAGTTGCAAGTTACTATGTAGGAACAAGTTTGTATAGGTATTTCAAAAATGCCCAGAACTGAGCTAAACTTGGTATGTCTCCAACTCCTAGAAATAACTTCATGCCCCATCTCCCTTACTTCCAGCTAGTAAGGATCACATAATTTCTAACAAAGTTTTGACACAGATTCCCAATTCGGGCATTCAGAACATATAGCACGTTGCTGTAAGCAAGCACATTCTCATTCAAAGTTGCAAGTTACTATGTAGGAACAAGTTTGTATAGGTATTTCAAAGATGCCCAGAACTGAGCTAAACGTTGTATGTCTCCAACTCCTAGAAATAACTTCATGCCCCATCTCCCTTACTTCCAGCTAGTAAGGATCACATAATTCCTTACAAAGTTTTGACACAGATTACCAATTCGGGCATTCAGAACATATAGCACGTTGCTGTAAGCAAGCACATTCTCATTCAGAGTTGCAAGTTACTATGTAGGAACAAGATTGTATAGGTATTTCAAAGATGCCCAGAAGTGAGCTAAACTTGGTATGTCTCCAACTCCTAGAAATAACTTAATGCCCCATCTCACTTACTTCCATCTAGTAAGGATCACATAATTCCTAACAAAGTTTTGACACAGATTCCCAAATCGGGCATTCAGAACACATAGCACGTTGCTGTAAGCAAGCACATTCTCATTCAAAGTTGCAAGTTACTATGTAGGAACAAGTTTGAATAGGACTTTCAAAGATGCCCAGAACTGAGCTAAACTTGGTATGTCTCCAACTCCTAGAAATAACTTCATGCCGCATCTCCCTTACTTCCAGCTAGTAAGGATCACATAATTTCTAACAAAGTTTTGACACAGATTCCCAATTCGGGCATTCAGAACATATAGCACGTTGCTGTAAGCAAGCACATTCTCATTCAAAGTTGCAAGTTACTATGTAGGAACAAGTTTATATAGGTATTTCAAAGATGCACAGAACTGAGCTAAACGTTGTATGTCTCCAACTCCTAGAAATAACTTCATGCCCCATCTCCCTTACTTCCAGCGAGTAAGGATCACATAATTCCTAACAAAGTTTTGACACAGATTCCCAATTCGGGCATTCAGAACATATAGCACGTTGCTGTAAGCAAGCACATTCTCATTCAGAGTTGCAAGTTACTATGTAGGAACAAGATTGTATAGGTATTTCAAAGATGCCCAGAAGTGAGCTAAACTTGGTATGTCTCCAACTCCTAGAAATAACTTCATGCCCCATCTCCCTTACTTCCAGCTAGTAAGGATCACATAATTCCTAACAAAGTTTTGACACAGATTCCCAATTCGGGCATTCAGAACATATAGCACGTTGCTGTAAGCAAGCACATTCTCATTCAGAGTTGCAATTTACTATGTAGGAACAAGATTGTATAGGACTTTTAAAGATGCCCAGAAGTGAGCTAAACTTGGTATGTCTCCAACTCCTAGAAATAACTTAATGCCCCATCTCACTTACTTCCATCTAGTAAGGATCACATAATTCCTAACAAAGTTTTGACACAGATTCCCAATTTGGGCATTCAGAACATATAGCACGTTGCTGTAAGCAAGCACATTCTCATTCAAAGTTGCAAGTTACTATGTAGGAACAAGTTTGAATAGGACTTTCAAAGATGCCCAGAACTGAGCTAAAGGTTGTATGTCTCCAACTCCTAGAAATAACTTCATGCCGCATCTCCCTTACTTCCAGCTAGTAAGGATCACATAATTCCTAACAAAGTTTTGACACAGATTCCCAATTCGGGCATTCAGAACATGTAGCACGTTGCTGTAAGCAAGCACATTCTTATTCAATGTTGCAAGTTACTATGTAGGAACAAGTTTGTATAGGTATTTCAAAGATGCCCAGAACTGAGCTAAACGTTGTATGTCTCCAACTCCTAGAAATAACTTCATGCACCATCTCCTTTACTTCCATCTTGTAAGGATCACATAATTCCTAACAAAGTTTTGACACAGATTCCCAATTCGTGCATTCAGAACATATAGCACGTTGCTGTAAGCAAGCACATTCTCATTCAAAGTTGCAAGTTACTATGTAGGAACAAGTTTGTATAGGTATTTCAAAGATGCCCAGAACTGAGCTAAAGGTTGTATGTCTCCAACTCCTAGAAATAACTTCATGCCCCATCTCCCTTACTTCCAGCTAGTAAGGATCACATAATTCCTAACAAAGTTTTGACACAGATTCCCAATTCGGGCATTCAGAACATATAGCACGTTGTTGTAAGCAAGCACATTCTCATTCACAGTTGCAAGTTACTATGTAGGAACAAGTTTGTATAGGTATTTCAAAGATGCCCAGAATTGAGCTAAACTTGGTATGTCTCCAACTCCTAGAAATAACTTCATGCCCCATCTCTCTTACTTCCAGCTAGTAAGGATCACATAATTTCTAACAAATTTTTGACACAGATTCCCAATTCGGGCATTCAGAACATATAGCACGTTGCTGTAAGCAAGCACATTCCCATTCAAAGTTGCAAGTTACTATGTAGGAACAAGTTTGTATAGGTATTTCATAGATGCACAGAACTGAGCTAAACCTTGTATGTCTCCAACTCCTAGAAATAACTTCATGCCCCATCTCAGTTACTTCCATCTAGTAAGGATCACATAATTCCTAACAAAGTTTTGACACAGATTCCCAATTCGGGCATTCAGAACATATAGCACGTTGCTGTAAGCAAGCACATTCTCATTCAATGTTGCAAGCTACTATGTAGGAACAAGTTTGTATAGGTATTTCAAAGATGCCCAGAACTGAGCTAAACGTTGCATGTCTCCAACTCCTAGAAATAACTTCATGCACCATCTCCCTTACTTAAATCTAGTAACGATCACATAATTCCTAACAAAGTTTTGACACAGATTCCCAATTCGGGCATTCAGAACATATAGCACGTTGCTGTAAGCAAGCACATTCTCATTCAAAGTTGCAAGTTACTAAGTAGGAACAAGTTTGTATAGGTATTTCAAAGATGCCCAGAACTCAGCTAAAGGTTGTATGTCTCCAACTCCTAGAAATAACTTCATGCCCCATCTCACTTACTTCCAGCGAGTAAGTATCACATAATTCCTAACAAAGTTTTGACACAGATTCCCAAATCGGGCTTTCAGAACATATAGCACGTTGCTGTAAGCAAGCACATTCTCATTCAAAGTTGCAAGTTACTATGTAGGAACAAGTTTGTATAGGTATTTCAAAGATGCCCAGAACTGAGCTAAACTTGGTATGTCTCCAACTCCTAGAAATAACTTCATGGCCCAACTACCTTACTTCCAGCTAGTAAGGATCACATAATTCCTAACAAAGTTTAGACACAGATTCCGAATTCGGGTATTCAGAACATAATGCAAGTTGCTGTAAGTAAGCACATTCTCATTCACAGTTGCAAGATACTATGTAGGAACTAGTTTGAATAGGACTTTCAAAGATGCCCAGAACTGAGCTAAACTTGATATGTGTCCAACCTCTAGAAATAACTTCATGCCCCAACTCTATTACTTCCACCTAGTAAGGATCACATAATTCCTAACAAAGTTTTGACACAGATTCCCAATTCGCGTATTCAGAACATATAGCACGTTGCTGTAAGCAAGCACATTCTCATTCACAGTTGCAAGTTACTATGTAGGAACAAGTTTGTATAGGTATTTCAAAGATGCCCAGAACTGAGCTAAAGGTTGTATGTCTCCAACTCCTAGAAATAACTTCATGCCCCATCTCCCTTACTTCCAGCTAGTAAGGATCACATAATTCCTAACAAAGTTTTGACACAGATTCCCAATTCGGGCATTCAGAACATATAGCACGTTGTTGTAAGCAAGCACATTCTCATTCACAGTTGCAAGTTACTATGTAGGAACAAGTTTGTATAGGTATTTCAAAGATGCCCAGAATTGAGCTAAACTTGGTATGTCTCCAACTCCTAGAAATAACTTCATGCCCCATCTCCCTTACTTCCAGCTAGTAAGGATCACATAATTCCTAACAAAGTTTTGACACAGATTGCCAATTCGGGCATTCAGAACATATAGCACGTTGCTGTAAGCAAGCACATTCTCATTCAAAGTTGCAAGTTACTATGTAGGAACAAGTTTATATAGGTATTTCAAAGATGCACAGAACTGAGCTAAACGTTGTATGTCTCCAACTCCTAGAAATAACTTCATGCCCCATCTCACTTACTTCCAGCTAGTAAGGATCACATAATTTCTAACAAAGTTTTGACACAGATTCCCAATTCGGGCATTCAGAACATATAGCACGTTGCTGTAAGCAAGCACATTCTCATTAAAGTTGCAAGTTACTATGTAGGAACAAGTTTGTATAGGTATTTCAAAGATGCCCAGAACTGAGCTAAACTTTGTATGTCTCCAACTCCTAGAAATAACTTCATGCCCCATCTCCCTTACTTCCAGCTAGTAAGGATCACATAATTCCTAACAAAGTTTTGACACAGATTCCCAATTCGGGCATTGAGAACATATAGCACGTTGCCGTAAGCAAGCACATTCTCATTCAGAGTTGCAAGTTACTATGTGGGAACAAGTTTGAATAGGACTTTCAAAGATGCCCAGAACTGAGCTAAACTTGGTATGTCTCCAACTCCTAGAAATAACTTAATGCCCCATCTCCCTTACTTCCAGCTAGTAAGGATCACATAATTCCTAACAAAGTTTTGACACAGATTCCCAATTCGGGCATTCAGAACATATAGCACGTTGCTGTAAGCAAGCACATTCTCATTCAAAGTTGCAAGTTACTATGTAGGAACAAGTTTGTATAGGTATTTCAAAGATGCCCAGAACTGAGCTAAAGGTTGTATGTCTCCAACTCCTAGAAATAACTTCATGCCCCATCTCCCTTACTTCCAGCTAGTAAGGATCACATAATTCCTAACAAAGTTTTGACACAGATTCCCAATTCGGGCATTCAGAACATATAGCACGTTGTTGTAAGCAAGCACATTCTCATTCACAGTTGCAAGTTACTATGTAGGAACAAGTTTGTATAGGTATTTCAAAGATGCCCAGAATTGAGCTAAACTTGGTATGTCTCCAACTCCTAGAAATAACTTCATGCCCCATCTCCCTTACTTCCAGCTAGTAAGGATCACATAATTCCTAACAAAGTTTTGACACAGATTGCCAATTCGGGCATTCAGAACATATAGCACGTTGCTGTAAGCAAGCACATTCTCATTCAAAGTTGCAAGTTACTATGTAGGAACAAGTTTATATAGGTATTTCAAAGATGCACAGAACTGAGCTAAACGTTGTATGTCTCCAACTCCTAGAAATAACTTCATGCCCCATCTCACTTACTTCCAGCTAGTAAGGATCACATAATTTCTAACAAAGTTTTGACACAGATTCCCAATTCGGGCATTCAGAACATATAGCACGTTGCTGTAAGCAAGCACATTCTCATTAAAGTTGCAAGTTACTATGTAGGAACAAGTTTGTATAGGTATTTCAAAGATGCCCAGAACTGAGCTAAACTTTGTATGTCTCCAACTCCTAGAAATAACTTCATGCCCCATCTCCCTTACTTCCAGCTAGTAAGGATCACATAATTCCTAACAAAGTTTTGACACAGATTCCCAATTCGGGCATTGAGAACATATAGCACGTTGCCGTAAGCAAGCACATTCTCATTCAGAGTTGCAAGTTACTATGTGGGAACAAGTTTGAATAGGACTTTCAAAGATGCCCAGAACTGAGCTAAACTTGGTATGTCTCCAACTCCTAGAAATAACTTAATGCCCCATCTCCCTTACTTCCAGCTAGTAAGGATCACATAATTCCTAACAAAGTTTTGACACAGATTCCCAATTCGGGCATTCAGAACATATAGCACGTTGCTGTAAGCAAGCACATTCTCATTCAAAGTTGCAAGTTACTATGTAGGAACAAGTTTGTATAGGTATTTCAAAGATGCCCAGAACTGTGCTAAACTTGGTATGTGTCCAACTCCTAGAAATACCTTCATGCCCCATCACCCTTACTTCCAGCTAGTAAGGATCACATAATTCCTAACAAAGTTTTGACAGAGATTCCCAATTCGGGCATTCAGAACATATAGCACGTTGCTGTAAGCAAGCACATTCTCATTCACAGTTGCAAGTTACTATGTAGGAACAAGTTTGAATAGGACTTTCAAAGATGCCCAGAACTGAGCTAAACTTGGTATGTCTCCACTCCTAGAAATAACTTCATGCCGCATCTCCCTTACTTCCAGCTAGAAAGGATCACATAATTTCTAACAAAGTTTTGACACAGATTCCCAATTCAGGCATTCAGAACATATAGCACGTTGCTGTAAGCAAGCACATTCTCATTCAAAGTTGCAAGTTACTATGTAGGAACAAGTTTATATAGGTATTTCAAAGATGCACAGAACTGAGCTAAACGTTGTATGTCTCCAACTCCTAGAAATAACTTCATGCCCCATCTCCCTTACTTAAATCTAGTAACGATCACATAATTCCTAACAAATTTTGACACAGATTCCCAATTCGGGCATTCAGAACATATAGCACGTTGCTGTAAGCAAGCACATTCTCATTCAAAGTTGCAAGTTACTATGTAGGAACAAGTTTGTATAGGTATTTCAAAGATGCCCAGAACTGAGCTAAACGTTGTATGTGTCCAACCTCTAGAAATAACTTCATGCCCCATCTCCCTTACTTCCAGCTAGTAAGGATCACATAAGTCCTAACAAAGTTTTGACACAGATTCCCAATTCGGGCATTCAGAACATATAGCACGTTGCTGTAAGCAAGCACATTCTCATTCACAGTTGCAAGTTACTATGTAGGAACAAGTTTGAATAGGACTTTCAAAGATGCCCAGAACTGAGCTAAACTTGGTATGTCTCCACTCCTAGAAATAACTTCATGCCGCATCTCCCTTACTTCCAGCTAGAAAGGATCACATAATTTCTAACAAAGTTTTGACACAGATTCCCAATTCAGGCATTCAGAACATATAGCACGTTGCTGTAAGCAAGCACATTCTCATTCAAAGTTGCAAGTTACTATGTAGGAACAAGTTTATATAGGTATTTCAAAGATGCACAGAACTGAGCTAAACGTTGTATGTCTCCAACTCCTAGAAATAACTTCATGCCCCATCTCACTTACTTCCAGCTAGTAAGGATCACATAATTCCTAACAAAGTTTTCACACAGATTCCCAATTCGGGCATTCAGAACATATAGCACGTTGCTGTAAGCAAGCACATTCTCATTAAAGTTGCAAGTTACTATGTAGGAACAAGTTTGTATAGGTATTTCAAAGATGCCCAGAACTGAGCTAAACTTTGTATGTCTCCAACTCCTAGAAATAACTTCATGCCCCATCTCCCTTACTTCCAGCTAGTAAGGATCACATAATTCCTAACAAAGTTTTGACACAGATTCCCAATTCGGGCATTGAGAACATATAGCACGTTGCTGTAAGCAAGCACATTCTCATTCAGAGTTGCAAGTTACTATGTAGGAACAAGTTTGAATAGGACTTTCAAAGATGCCCAGAACTGAGCTAAACTTTGTATGTCTCCAACTCCTAGAAATAACTTAATGCCCCATCTCCCTTACTTCCAGCTAGTAAGGATCACATAATTCCTAACAAAGATTTGACACAGATTCCCAATTCGGGCATTCAGAACATGTAGCACGTTGCTGTAAGCAAGCACATTCTCATTCAAAGTTGCAAGTTACAGTATAGGAACAAGTTTGTAAAGGTATTTCAAAGATGCCCAGAAATGAGCTAAACTTGGATTGTCTCCAACTTCTAGAAATAACTTCATGCCCCATCACCCTTACTTCCAGCTAGTAAGGATCACATAATTCCTAACAAAGTTTTGACACAGATTCCCAATTCGTGCATTCAGAACATATAGCACGTTGCTGTAAGCAAGCACATTCTCATTCAAAGTTGCAAGTTACTATGTAGGAACAAGTTTGTATAGGTATTTCAAAGATGCCCAGAACTGAGCTAAAGGTTGTATGTCTCCAACTCCTAGAAATAACTTCATGCCCCATCTCCCTTACTTCCAGCTAGTAAGGATCACATAATTCCTAACAAAGTTTTGACACAGATTTCCAATTCGGGCATTCAGAACATATAGCACGTTGTTGTAAGCAAGCACATTCTCATTCACAGTTGCAAGTTACTATGTAGGAACAAGTTTGTATAGGTATTTCAAAGATGCCCAGAATTGAGCTAAACTTGGTATGTCTCCAACTCCTAAAATAACTTCATGCCGCATCTCCCTTACTTCCAGCTAGTAAGGATCACATAATTCCTAACAAAGTTTTGACACAGATTCCCAATTCGGGCATAGAGAACATATAGCACGTTGCTGTAAGCAAGCACATTCTCATTCAAAGTTGCAAGTTACTATGTAGGAACAAGTTTGTATAGGTCTTTCAAAGATGCCCAGAACTCAGCTAAAGTTTGTATGTCTCCAACTCCTAGAAATAAATTCATGCCCCATCTCACTTACTTCCAGCGAGTAAGGATCACATAATTCCTAACAAAGTTTTGACACAGATTCCCAATTCGGGCTTTCAGAACATATAGCACGTTGCTGTAAGCAAGCACATTCTCATTCAAAGTTGCAAGTTACTATGTAGGAACAAGTTTGTATAGGTATTTCAAAGATGCCCAGAACTGAGCTAAATTTGGTATGTCTCCAACTCCTAGAAATAACTTCATGCCCCATATCCCTTACTTCCAGCTAGTAAGGATCACATAATTCCTAACAAAGTTTTGACACAGATTCCCAATTCGGGCATTCAGAACATATAGCACGTTGTTGTAAGCAAGCAGATTCTCATTCACAGTTGCAAGTTACTATGTAGGAACAAGTTTGTATAGGTATTTCAAAGATGCCCAGAATTGAGCTAAACTTGGTATGTCTCCAACTCCTAGAAATAACTTCATGCCCCATCTCCCTTACTTCCAGCTAGTAAGGATCACATAATTCCTAACAAAATTTTGACACAGATTCCCAATTCGGGCATTCAGAACATATAGCACGTTGCTGTAAGCAAGCACATTCTCAATCAAAGTTGCAAGTTACTATGTAGGAACAAGTTTGTATAGGTATTTCAAAGATGCCCAGAACTGTGCTAAACTTGGTATGTGTCCAACTCCTAGAAATACCTTCATGCCCCATCACCCTTACTTCCAGCTAGTAAGGATCACATAATTCCTAACAAAGTTTTGACACAGATTCCCAATTCAGGCATTCAGAACATATAGCACGTTGCTGTAAGCAAGCACATTCTCATTCAAAGTTGCAAGTTACTATGTAGGAACAAGTTTGTATAGGTATTTAAAGATGCCCAGAACTGAGCTAAAGGTTGTATGTCTCCAACTCCTAGAAATAACTTCATGCCCCATCTCCCTTACTTCCAGCTAGTAAGGATCACATAATTCCTAACAAAGTTTTGACACAGATTCCCAATTCGGGCATTCAGAACATATAGCACGTTGTTGTAAGCAAGCACATTCTCATTCACAGTTGCAAGTTACTATGTAGGAACAAGTTTGTATAGGTATTTCAAAGATGCCCAGAATTGAGCTAAACTTGGTATGTCTCCAACTCCTAGAAATAACTTCATGCCGCATCTCCCTTACTTCCAGCTAGTAAGGATCACATAATTCCTAACAAAGTTTTGACACAGATTCCCAATTCGGGCATACAGAACATATAGCACGTTGCTGTAAGCAAGCACATTCTCATTCAAAGTTGCAAGTTACTATGTAGGAACAAGTTTGTATAGGTATTTCAAAGATGCCCAGAACTGTGCTAAACTTGGTATGTGTCCAACTCCTAGAAATACCTTCATGCCCCATCACCCTTTCTTCCAGCTAGTAAGGATCACATAATTCCTAACAAAGTTTTGACACAGATTCCCAATACGGGCATTCAGAACATATAGCACGTTGCTGTAAGCAAGCACATTCTCATTCATAGTTGCAAGTTAATATGTAGGAACAAGTTTGTATAGGTATTTCAAAGATGCCCAGAACTGAGCTAAACTTGGTATGTCTCCAACTCCTAGAAATAACTTCATGCCCCATCTCCCTTACTTCCAGCTAGTAAGGATCACATAATTTCTAACAAAGTTTTGACACAGATTCCCAATTCGGGCATTCAGAACATATAGCACGTTGCTGTAAGCAAGCACATTCTCATTCAAAGTTGCAAGTTACTATGTAGGAACAAGTTTGTATAGGTATTTCATAGATGCACAGAACTGAGCTAAACCTTGTATGTCTCCAACTCCTAGAAATAACTTCATGCCCCATCTCAGTTACTTCCAGCTAGTAAGGATCACATAATTCCTAACAAAGTTTTGACACAGATTCCCAATTCGGGCATTTAGAACATATAGCACGTTGCTGTAAGCAAGCACATTCTCATTCAATGTTGCAAGCTACTATGTAGGAACAAGTTTGTATAGGTATTTCAAAGATGCCCAGAACTGAGCTAAACGTTGTATGTCTCCAACTCCTAGAAATAACTTCATGCACCATCTCCCTTACTTAAATCTAGTAACGATCACATAATTCCTAACAAAGTTTTGACACAGATTCCCAATTCGGGCATTCAGAACATATAGCACGTTGCTGTAAGCAAGCACATTCTCATTCAAAGTTGCAAGTTACTATGTAGGAACAAGTTTGTATAGGTATTTCAAAGATGCCCAGAACTCAGCTAAAGGTTGTATGTCTCCAACTCCTAGAAATAACTTCATGCCCCATCTCACTTACTTCCAGCGAGTAAGGATCACATAATTCCTAACAAAGTTTTGACACAGATTCCCAATTCGGGCTTTCAGAACATATAGCACGTTGCTGTAAGCAAGCACATTCTCATTCAAAGTTGCAAGTTACTATGTAGGAACAAGTTTGTATAGGTATTTCAAAGATGCCCAGAACTGAGCTAAATTTGGTATGTCTCCAACTCCTAGAAATAACTTCATGGCCCAACTCCCTTACTTCCAGCTAGTAAGGATCACATAATTCCTAACAAAGTTTAGACACAGATTCCGAATTCGGGTATTCAGAATATAATGCAAGTTGCTGTAAGCAAGCACATTCTCATTCACAGTTGCAAGTTACTATGTAGGAACTAGTTTGAATAGGACTTTCAAAGATGCCCAGAACTGAGCTAAACTTGATATGTGTCAAACCTCTAGAAATAACTTCATGCCCAACTCCATTACTTCCACCTAGTAAGGATCACATAATTCCTAACAAAGTTTTGACACAGATTCCCAATTCGGGTATTCAGAACATATAGCACGTTGCTGTAAGCAAGCACATTCTCATTCAAAGTTGCAAGTTACTATGTAGGAACAAGTTTGTATAGGTATTTCAAAGATGCCCAGAATTGAGCTAAACTTGGTATGTCTCCAACTCCTAGAAATAACTTCATGCCCCATCTCCCTTACTTCCAGCTAGTAAGGATCACATAATTCCTAACAAAGTTTTGACACAGATTCCCAATTCGGGCATTCAGAACATATAGCACGTTGCTGTAAGCAAGCACATTCTCAATCAAAGTTGCAAGTTACTATGTAGGAACAAGTTTGTATAGGTATTTCAAAGATGCCCAGAACTGTGCTAAACTTGGTATGTGTCCAACTCCTAGAAATACCTTCATGCCCCATCACCCTTACTTCCAGCTAGTAAGGATCACATAATTCCTAACAAAGTTTTGACACAGATTCCCAATTGGGGCATTCAGAACATATAGCACGTTGCTGTAAGCAAGCACATTCTCATTCAAAGTTGCAAGTTAATATGTAGGAACAAGTTTGTATAGGTATTTCAAAGATGCAAAGAACTGAGCTAAACTTGGTATGTCTCCAACTCCTAGAAATAACTTCATGCCCCAACTCCCTTACTTCCAGCTAGTAAGGATCACATAATTTCTAACAAAGTTTTGACACAGATTCCCAATTCGAGCATTCAGAACATACAGTACGTTGCTGTAAGCAAGCACATTCTCATTCAAAGTTGCAAGTTACTATGTAGGAACAAGTTTGTATAGGTATTTCAAAGATGCACAGAACTGAGCTAAACGTTGTATGTCTCCAACTCCTAGAAATAACTTCATGCACCATCTCCCTTACTTAAATCTAGTAACGATCACATAATTCCTAACAAAGTTTTGACACAGATTCCCAATTCGGGCATTCAGAACATATAGCACGTTGCTGTAAGCAAGCACATTCTCATTCAAAGTTGCAAGTTACTATGTAGGAACAAGTTTGTATAGGTATTTCAAAGATGCCCAGAACTGAGCTAAATTTGGTATGTCTCCAACTCCTAGAAATAACTTCATGGCCCAACTACCTTACTTCCAGCTAGTAAGGATCACATAATTCCTAACAAAGTTTTGACACTGATTCCGAATTCGGGTATTCAGAACATAATGCACGTTGCTGTAAGCAAGCACATTCTCATTCACAGTTGCAAGTTACTATGTAGGAACTAGTTTGAATAGGACTTTCAAAGATGCCCAGAACTGAGCTAAACTTGGTATGTGTCCAACCTCTAGAAATAACTTCATGCCCCAACTCCATTACTTCCACCTAGTAAGGATCACATAATTCCTAACAAAGTTTTGACACAGATTCCCAATTCGGGCATTCAGAACATATAGCACGTTGCTGTAAGCAAGCACATTCTCATTCAAACTTGCAAGTTACTATGTAGGAACAAGTTTGTATAGGTATTTCAAAAATGCCGAGAACTGAGCTAAACTTGGTATGTCTCCAACTCCTAGAAATAACTTCATGCCCCATCTCCCTTACTTCCAGCTAGTAAGGATCACATAATTCCTAACAAAGTTTTGACACAGATTCCCAATTCGGGCGTTCAGAACATATAGCACGTTGCTGTAAGCAAGCACATTCTCATTCAAAGTTGCAAGTTACTATGTCGGAACAAGTTTGTATAGGTATTTCAAAGATGCCCAGAACTGAGCTAAACGTTGTATGTGTCCAACTCCTAGAAATAACTTCATGCCCCATCTCCCTTACTTCCAGCTAGTAAGGATCACATAATTCCTAACAAAGTTTTGACAAAGATTCCCAATTCGGGCATTCAGAACATATAGCACGTTGCTGTAAGCAAGCACATTCTCATTCAGAGTTGCAAGTTACTATGTAGGAACAAGTTTGTATAGGTATTTCAAAGATGCCCAGAACTGAGCTAAACTTGGTATGTGTCCAACTCCTAGAAATAACTTCATGCCCCATCTCCCTTACTTCCAGCTAGTAAGGATCACATAATTCCTAACAAAGTTTTGACACAGATTCCCAATTCGGGCATTCAGAACATGTAGCACGTTGCTGTAAGCAAGCACATTCAATTCAAAGTTGCAAGTTACAATGTAGGAACAAGTTTGTAAAGGTATTTCAAAGATGCCCAGAACTGAGCTAAACTTGGTTTGGCTCCAACTTCTAGAAATATCTTCATGCCCCATCACCCTTACTTCCAGCTAGTAAGGATCACATAATTCCTAACAAAGTTTTGACACAAATTCCCAATTCGGGCATTCAGAACATATAGCACGTTGCTGTAAGCAAGCACATTCTTATTCAATGTTGCAAGTTACTATGTAGGAACAAGTTTGTATAGGTATTTCAAAGATGCCCAGAACTAAGCTAAACGTTGTATGTCTCCAACTCCTAGAAATAACTTCATGCACCATCTCCTTTACTTCCATCTTGTAAGGATCACATAATTCCTAACAAAGTTTTGACACAGATTCCCAATTCGTGCATTCAGAACATATAGCACGTTGCTGTAAGCAAGCACATTCTCATTCAAAGTTGCAAGTTACTATGTAGGAACAAGTTTGTATAGGTATTTCAAAGATGCCCAGAACTGAGCTAAAGGTTGTATGTCTCCAACTCCTAGAAATAACTTCATGCCTCATCTCCCTTACTTCCAGCTAGTAAGGATCACATAATTCCTAACAAAGTTTTGACACAGATTCCCAATTCGGACATTCAGAACATATAGCACGTTGTTGTAAGCAAGCACATTCTCATTCACAGTTGCAAGTTACTATGTAGTAACAAGTTTGTATAGGTATTTCAAAGATGCCCAGAATTGAGCTAAACTTGGTATGTCTCCAACTCCTAGAAATAACTTCATGCCCCATCTCCCTTACTTCCAGCGAGTAAGGATCACATAATTCCTAACAAAGATTTGACACAGATTCCCAATTCGGGCATACAGAACATATAGCACGTTGCTGTAAGCAAGCACATTCTCATTCAAAGTTGCAAGTTACTATGTAGGAACAAGTTTGTATAGGTATTTCAAAGATGCCCAGAACTGTGCTAAACTTGGTATGTGTCCAACTCCTAGAAATACCTTCATGCCCCATCACCCTTACTTCCAGCTAGTAAGGATCACATAATTCCTAACAAAGTTTTGACACAGATTCCCAATTCGGGAATTCAGAACATATAGCACGTTGCTGTAAGCAAGCACATTCTCATTCATAGTTGCAAGTTACTATGTAGAAACAAGTTTGCATAGGTATTTCAAAGATGCCCAGAACTGAGCTAAACTTGGTATGTCTCCAACTCCTAGAAATAACTTCATGCCCCATCTCCCTTACTTCCAGCTAGTAAGGATCACATAATTTCTAACAAAGTTTTGACACAGATTCCCAATTCGGGCATTCAGAACATATAGCACGTTGCTGTAAGCAAGCACATTCTCATTCAAAGTTGCAAGTTACTATGTAGGAACAAGTTTGTATAGGTATTTCATAGATGCACAGAACTGAGCTAAAACTTGTATGTCTCCAACTCCTAGAAATAACTTCATGCCCCATCTCAGTTACTTCCATCTAGTAAGGATCACATAATTCCTAACAAAGTTTTGACACAGATTCCCAATTCGGGCATTCAGAACATATAGCACGTTGCTGTAAGCAAGCACATTCTCATTCAATGTTGCAAGCTACTATGTAGGAGCAAGTTTGTATAGGTATTTCAAAGATGCCCAGAACTGAGCTAAACGTTGTATGTCTCCAACTCCTAGAAATAACTTCATGCACCATCTCCCTTACTTAAATCTAGTAACGATCACATAATTCCTAACAAAGTTTTGACACAGCTTCCCAATTCGGGCATTCAGAACATATAGCACGTTGCTGTAAGCAAGCACATTCTCATTCAAAGTTGCAAGTTACTATGTAGGAACAAGTTTGTATAGGTATTTGAAAGATGCCCAGAACTCAGCTAAAGGTTGTATGTCTCCAACTCCTAGAAATAACTTCATGCCCCATCTCACCTACTTCCAGCGAGTAAGGATCACATAATTCCTAACAAAGTTTTGACACAGATTCCCAAATCGGGCTTTCAGAACAGATAGCACGTTGCTGTAAGCAAGCACATTCTCATTCAAAGTTGCAAGTTACTATGTAGGAACAAGTTTGTATAGGTATTTCAAAGATGCCCAGAACTGAGCTAAATTTGGTATGTCTCCAACTCCTAGAAATAACTTCATGGCCCAACTACCTTACTTCCAGCTAGTAAGGATCACATAATTCCTAACAAAGTTTAGACACAGATTCCGAATTCGGGTATTCAGAACATAATGCAAGTTGCTGTAAGCAAGCACATTCTCATTCACAGTTGCAAGATACTATGTAGGAACTAGTTTGAATAGGACTTTCAAAGATGCCCAGAACTGAGCTAAACTTGATATGTGTCCAACCTCTAGAAATAACTTCATGCCCCAACTCCATTACTTCCACCTAGTAAGGATCACATAATTCCTAACAAAGTTTTGACACAGATTCCCAATTCGGGCATTCAGAACATATAGCACGTTGGTGTAAGCAAGCACATTCTCATTCAAAGTTGCAAGTTACTATGTAGGAACAAGTTTGTATAGGTATTTCAAAGATGCCCAGAACTGAGCTAAACGTTGTATGTCTCCAACTCCTAGAAATAACTTCATGCCCCATCTCCCTTACTTCCAGCTAGTAAGGATCACATAATTCCTAATAAAAGTTTTGACACAGATTCCCAATTCGGGCATTCAGAACATATAGCACGTTGCTGTAAGCAAGCACATTCTCATTCAGAGTTGCAAGTTACTATGTAGGAACAAGATTGTATAGGTATTTCAAAGATGCCCAGAAGTGAGCTAAACTTGGTATGTCTCCAACTCCTAGAAATAACTTAATGCCCCATCTCACTTACTTCTATCTAGTAAGGATCACATAATTCCTAACAAAGTTTTGACACAGATTCCCAATTCGGGCATTCAGAACATATAGCACGTTGCTGTAAGCAAGCACATTCTCATTCAAAGTTGCAAGTTACTATGTAGGAACAAGTTTGAATAGGACTTTCAAAGATGCCCAGAACTGAGCTAAACTTGGTATGTCTCCAACTCCTAGAAATAACTTCATGCCGCATCTCCCTTACTTCCAGCTAGTAAGGATCACATAATTTCTAACAAAGTTTTGACACAGATTCCCAATTCGGGCATTCAGAACATATAGCACGTTGCTGTAAGCAAGCACATTCTCATTCAAAGTTGCAAGTTACTATGTAGGAACAAGTTTATATAGGTGTTTCAAAGATGCACAGAACTGAGCTAAACGTTGTATGTCTCCAACTCCTAGAAATAACTTCATGCCCCATCTCACTTACTTCCAGCTAGTAAGGATCACATAATTCCTAACAAAGTTTTGACACAGATTGCCAATTCGGGCATTCAGAACATATAGCACGTTGCTGTAAGCAAGCACATTCTGATTCAGAGTTGCAAGTTACTATGTAGGAACAAGATTGTATAGGTATTTCAAAGATGCCCAGAACTGAGCTAAACTTGGTATGTCTCCAACTCCTACAAATAACTTAATGCCCCATCTCCCTTACTTCCATCTAGTAAGGATCACATAATTCCTAACAAAGTTTTGACACAGATTCCCAATTCGGGCATTCAGAACATATAGCACGTTGCTGTAAGCAAGCACATTCTCATTCAAAGTTGCAAGTTACTATGTAGGAACAAGTTTGTATAGGTATTTCAAAGATGCCCAGAACTGAGCTAAACGTTGTATGTGTCCAACCTCTAGAAATAACTTCATGCCACATCTCCCTTACTTCCAGCTAGTAAGGATCACATAATTCCTAACAAAGTTTTGACACAGATTCCCAATTCGGGCATTCAGAACATATAGCACGTTGCTGTAAGCAAGCACATTCTCATTCACAGTTGCAAGTTACTATGTAGGAACAAGTTTGAATAGGACTTTCAAACATGCCCAGAACTGAGCTAAACTTGGTATGTCTCCACTCCTAGAAATAACTTCATGCCGCATCTCCCTTACTTCCAGCTAGAAAGGATCACATAATTTCTAACAAAGTTTTGACACAGATTCCCAATTCGGGCATTCAGAACATATAGCACGTTGCTGTAAGCAAGCACATTCTCATTCAAAGTTGCAAGTTACTATGTAGGAACAAGTTTATATAGGTATTTCAAAGATGCACAGAACTGAGCTAAACGTTGTATGTCTCCAACTCCTAGAAATAACTTCATGTCCCATCTCACTTACTTCCAGCTAGTGAGGATCACATAATTCCTAACAAAGTTTTGACACAGATTCCGAATTCGAGCATTCAGAACATATAGCACGTTGCTGTAAGCAAGCACATTCTCATTAAAGTTGCAAGTTACTATGTAGGAACAAGTTTGTATAGGTATTTCAAAGATGCCCAGAACTGAGCTAAACTTTGTATGTCTCCAACTCCTAGAAATAACTTCATGCCCCATCTTCCTTACTTCCAGCTAGTAAGGATCACATAATTCCTAACAAAGTTTTGACACAGATTCCCAATTCGGGCATTGAGAACATATAGCACGTTGCTGTAAGCAAGCACATTCTCATTCAGAGTTGCAAGTTACTATGTAGGAACAAGTTTGAATAGGACTTTCACAGATGCCCAGAACTGAGCTAAACTTGGTATGTCTCCAACTCCTAGAAATAACTTAATGCCCCATCTCCCTTACTTCCAGCTAGTAAGGATCACATAATTCCTAACAAAGTTTTGACACAGATTCCCAATTCGGGCATTCAGAACATGTAGCACGTTGCTGTAAGCAAGCACATTCTCATTCAAAGTTGCAAGTTACAATATAGGAACAAGTTTGTAAAGGTATTTCAAAGATGCCCAGATCTGAGCTAAACTTTGTTTGTCTCCAACTTCTAGAAATAACTTCATGCCCCATCTCCCTTACTTCCAGCTAGTAAGGATCACATAATTCCTAACAAAGTTTTGACACAGATTCCCAATTCGGGCATTCAGAACATATAGCACGTTGCTGTAAGCGAGCACATTCTCATTCAAAGTTGCAAGTTACTATGTAGGAACAAGTTTGTATAGGTATTTCAAAGATGCCCAGAACTGAGCTAAACGTTGTATGTCTCCAGCTCCTAGAAATAACTTCATGCCCTAACTCTCTTACTTCCAGCTTGTAAGGATCACATAATTCCTAACAAAGATTTGACACAGGTTCCCAATTCGGGCATTCAGAACATATAGCACGTTGCTGTAAGCAAGCACATTGTCATTCAAAGTTGCAAGTTACTATGTAGGAACAAGTTTGTATAGGTATTTCAAAGATGCCCAGAACTGAGCTAAACGTTGTATGTCTCCAACTCCTAGAAATAACTTCATGCCCCATCTCCCTTACTTCCAGCTAGTAAGGATCACATAATTCCTAACAAAGTTTTGACACAGATTCCCAATTCGGGCATTCAGAACATATAGCACAATGCTGTAAGCAAGCACATTCTCATTCAAAGTTGCAAGTTACTATGTAGGAACAAGTTTGTATAGGTATTTCAAAGATGCCCAGAACTGAGCTAAACTTGGTATGTCTCCAACTCCTACACATAACTTCATGCCCCAACTCCCTTACTTCCAGCTAGTAAGGATCACATAATTCCGAACAAAGTTTTCACACAGATTCCGAATTCGGGCATTCAGAACATATAGCACTTTGCTGTAAGCAAGCACATTCTCATTCACAGTTGCAAGTTACTATGTAGGAACAAGTTTGTATAGGTATTTCAAAGATGCCCAGAACTGAGCTAAACGTTGTATGTCTCCAACCTCTAGAAATAACTTCATGCTCCATCTCATTTACTTCCAGCTAGTAAGGATCACATAATTCATAACAAAGTTTTGAACACAGATTCCCAATTCGGGCATTCAGAACATATAGCACGTTGCTGTAAGCAAGCACATTCTCATTCAAAGATGCAAGTTACTATGTAGGAACAAGTTTGTATAGGTATTTCAAAGATGCCCAGAACTGAGCTAAACTTGGTATGTCTCCAACTCCTAGAAAAAACTTCATGCCCCATCTCCCTTACTTCCAGCTAGTAAGGATCACATAATTCCTAACAAAGTTTTGACACAGATTCCCAATTCGGGCATTCAGAACATATAGCACGTTGCTGTAAGCAAGCACATTCTCATTCAAAGTTGCAAGTTACTATGTAGGAACAAGTTTGTATAGGTATTTCAAAGATGCCCAGAACTGAGCTAAACTTGGTATGTCTCCAACTCCTAGAAATAACTTCATGCCCCATCTCCCTTACTTCCAGCTAGTAAGGATCACATAATTCCTAGCAAAGTTTTGACACAGATTCCCGCTTCGGTCATTCAGAACATATAGCACGTTGCTGTAAGCAAGCACATTCTCATTCAAAGTTGCAAGTTACTATGTAGGAACAAGTTTGTATAAGTATTTCAAAGATGCCCAGAACTGAGCTAAACGTTGTATGTCTCCAGCTCCTAGACATAACTTCATGCCCCAACCCCCTTCCTTCCAGCTTGTAAGGATCACATAATTCCTAACAAAGATTTGACACAGATTCCCAATTCGGGCATTCAGAACATATAGCACGTTACTGTAAGCAAGCACATTCTCATTCAAAGTTGCAAGTTACTATGTAGGAACAAGTTTGTATAGGTATTTCAAAGATGCCCAGAACTGAGCTAAACGTTGTATGTCTCCAACTCCTAGAAATAACTTCATGCCCCATCTCCCTTACTTCCATCTTGTAAGGATCACATAATTCCTAACAAAATTTTGACACAGATTCCCAATTCGGGCATTCAGAACATATAGCACAATGCTGTAAGCAAGCACATTCTCATTCAAAGTTGCAAGTTACTATGTAGGAACAAGTTTGTATAGGTATTTCAAAGATGCCCAGAACTGAGCTAAACGTTGTATGTGTCCAACCTCTAGAAATAACTTCATGCCCGATCTCCATTACTTCCATCTAGTAAGGATCACATAATTCCTAACAAAGTTTGACACAGATTCCCAATTCGGGCATTCAGAACATATAGCACGTTGCTGTTAGCAAACACATTCTCATTCAAAGTAGCAAGTTACTATGTAGGAACAAGTTTGTATAGGTATTTCAAAGATGCCCAGAACTGAGCTAAACGTTGTATGTCTCCAACTCCTAGAAATAACTTCATGCCCCATCTCCCTTACTTCCAGCTAGTAAGGATCACATAATTCCTAACAATGTTTTGACACAGATTCCCAATTCGGGCATTCAGAACATATAGCACAATGCTGTAAGCATGCACATTCTCATTCAAAGTTGCAAGTTACTATGTATGAACAAGTTTGTATAGGTATTTCAAAGATGTCCAGAACTGAGCTAAACGTTGTATGTCTCCAACCTCTAGAAATAACTTCATGCCCCATCTCCCTTACTTCCAGCTAGTAAGGATCACATAATTCCTAACAATGATTTGACACAGATTCCCAATTCGGGCATTCAGAACATATAGCACGTTGCTGTAAGCAAACACATTCTCATTCAAAGTTGCAAGTTACTATGTAGGAACAAGTTTGTATAGGTATTTCAAAGATGCCCAGAACTGAGCGAAACTTGGTATGTCTCCAACTCCTAGAAATAACTTCATGCCCCAACTCCCTTACTTCCAGCTAGTAAGGATCACATAATTCCTAACAAAGTTTGGACACAGATTCCCAATTTGGGCATTCAGAACATATAGCACGTTGCTGTAAGCAAGCACATTCTCATTCACAGTTGCAAGTTACTATGTAGGAACAAGTTTGTATAGGTTTTTGAAAGATGCCCAGAACTGAGCTAAACGTTGTATGTGTCCAACCTCTAGAAATAACTTCATGCCCCATCTCCCTTACTTCCAGCTAGTAAGGATCACATAATTCCTAACAAAGTTTTGAACACAGATTCCCAATTCGGGCATTCAGAACATATAGCACGTTGCTGTAAGCAAGCACATTCTCATTCAAAGATGCAAGTTACGATGTAGGAACAAGTTTGTATAGGTATTTCAAAGATGCCCAGAACTGAGGTAAACTTGGTACGTCTCCAACTCCTAGAAATAACTTCATGCCCCATCTCCCTTACTTCTAGCTAGTAAGGATCACATAATTCCTAACAAAGTTTTGACACAGATTCCCAATTCGGGCATTCAGAACATATAGCACGTTGCTGTAAGCAAGCACATTCTCATTCAAAGTTGCAAGTTACTATGTAGGAACAAGTTTGTATAGGTATTTCAAAGATGCCCAGAACTGAGCTAATTTTGGTATGTCTCCAACTCCTAGAAATAACTTCATGCCCCATCTCCCTTACTTCCAGCTAGTAAGGATCACATAATTCCTAACAAAGTTTTGACACAGATTCCCACTTCGGGCATTCAGAACATATAGCACGTTGCTGTAAGCGAGCACATTCTCATTCAAAGTTGCAAGTTACTATGTAGGAACAAGTTTGTATAGGTATTTCAAAGATGCCCAGAACTGAGCTAAACGTTGTATGTCTCCAGCTCCTAGAAATAACTTCATGCCCTAACTCTCTTACTTCCAGCTTGTAAGGATCACATAATTCCTAACAAAGATTTGACACAGGTTCCCAATTCGGGCATTCAGAACATATAGCACGTTGCTGTAAGCAAGCACATTGTCATTCAAAGTTGCAAGTTACTATGTAGGAACAAGTTTGTATAGGTATTTCAAAGATGCCCAGAACTGAGCTAAACGTTGTATGTCTCCAACTCCTAGAAATAACTTCATGCCCCATCTCCCTTACTTCCAGCTAGTAAGGATCACATAATTCCTAACAAAGTTTTGACACAGATTCCCAATTCGGGCATTCAGAACATATAGCACAATGCTGTAAGCAAGCACATTCTCATTCAAAGTTGCAAGTTACTATGTAGGAACAAGTTTGTATAGGTATTTCAAAGATGCCCAGAACTGAGCTAAACTTGGTATGTCTCCAACTCCTACACATAACTTCATGCCCCAACTCCCTTACTTCCAGCTAGTAAGGATCACATAATTCCGAACAAAGTTTTCACACAGATTCCGAATTCGGGCATTCAGAACATATAGCACTTTGCTGTAAGCAAGCACATTCTCATTCACAGTTGCAAGTTACTATGTAGGAACAAGTTTGTATAGGTATTTCAAAGATGCCCAGAACTGAGCTAAACGTTGTAGGTGTCCAACCTCTAGAAATAACTTCATGCTCCATCTCATTTACTTCCAGCTAGTAAGGATCACATAATTCATAACAAAGTTTTGAACACAGATTCCCAATTCGGGCATTCAGAACATATAGCACGTTGCTGTAAGCAAGCACATTCTCATTCAAAGATGCAAGTTACTATGTAGGAACAAGTTTGTATAGGTATTTCAAAGATGCCCAGAACTGAGCTAAACTTGGTATGTCTCCAACTCCTAGAAAAAACTTCATGCCCCATCTCCCTTACTTCCAGCTAGTAAGGATCACATAATTCCTAACAAAGTTTTGACACAGATTCCCAATTCGGGCATTCAGAACATATAGCACGTTGCTGTAAGCAAGCACATTCTCATTCAAAGTTGCAAGTTACTATGTAGGAACAAGTTTGTATAGGTATTTCA
Organism: Diceros bicornis minor; assembly: GCF_020826845.1. NCBI lineage: Eukaryota > Metazoa > Chordata > Mammalia > Perissodactyla > Rhinocerotidae > Diceros > Diceros bicornis. The sequence goes on along the minus strand of NC_080751.1, from coordinate 392,023 downwards.
AAGATGCCCAGAACTGAGCTAAACTTGGTATGTCTCCAACTCCTAGAAATAACTTCATGCCCCATCTCCCTTACTTCCAGCTAGTAAGGATCACATAATTCCTAGCAAAGTTTTGACACAGATTCCCGCTTCGGTCATTCAGAACATATAGCACGTTGCTGTAAGCAAGCACATTCTCATTCAAAGTTGCAAGTTACTATGTAGGAACAAGTTTGTATAAGTATTTCAAAGATGCCCAGAACTGAGCTAAACGTTGTATGTCTCCAGCTCCTAGACATAACTTCATGCCCCAACCCCCTTCCTTCCAGCTTGTAAGGATCACATAATTCCTAACAAAGATTTGACACAGATTCCAAATTCGGGCATTCAGAACATATAGCACGTTACTGTAAGCAAGCACATTCTCATTCAAAGTTGCAAGTTACTATGTAGGAACAAGTTTGTATAGGTATTTCAAAGATGCCCAGAACTGAGCTAAACGTTGTATGTCTCCAACTCCTAGAAATAACTTCATGCCCCATCTCCCTTACTTCCATCTTGTAAGGATCACATAATTCCTAACAAAGTTTTGACACAGATTCCCACTTCGGGCATTCAGAACATATAGCACGTTGCTGTAAGCGAGCACATTCTCATTCAAAGTTGCAAGTTACTATGTAGGAACAAGTTTGTATAGGTATTTCAAAGATGCCCAGAACTGAGCTAAACTTGGTATGTCTCCAACTCCTAGAAATAACTTCATGCCCCATCTCCCTTACTTCCAGCTAGTAAGGATCACATAATTCCTAACAAAGTTTTGACACAGATTCCCACTTCGGGCATTCAGAACATATAGCACGTTGCTGTAAGCGAGCACATTCTCATTCAAAGTTGCAAGTTACTATGTAGGAACAAGTTTGTATAGGTATTTCAAAGATGCCCAGAACTGAGCTAAACGTTGTATGTGTCCAACCTCTAGAAATAACTTCATGCCCGATCTCCATTACTTCCATCTAGTAAGGATCACATAATTCCTAACAAAGTTTGACACAGATTCCCAATTCGGGCATTCAGAACATATAGCACGTTGCTGTTAGCAAACACATTCTCATTCAAAGTATCAAGTTACTATGTAGGAACAAGTTTGTATAGGTATTTCAAAGATGCCCAGAACTGAGCTAAACGTTGTATGTCTCCAACTCCTAGAAATAACTTCATGCCCCATCTCCCTTACTTCCAGCTAGTAAGGATCACATAATTCCTAACAATGTTTTGACACAGATTCCCAATTCGGGCATTCAGAACATATAGCACAATGCTGTAAGCATGCACATTCTCATTCAAAGTTGCAAGTTACTATGTATGAACAAGTTTGTATAGGTATTTCAAAGATGTCCAGAACTGAGCTAAACGTTGTATGTCTCCAACCTCTAGAAATAACTTCATGCTCCATCTCATTTACTTCCAGCTAGTAAGGATCACATAATTCATAACAAAGTTTTGAACACAGATTCCCAATTCGGGCATTCAGAACATATAGCACGTTGCTGTAAGCAAGCACAATCTCATTCAAAGATGCAAGTTACTATGTAGGAACAAGTTTGTATAGGTATTTCAAAGATGCCCAGAACTGAGCTAAACTTGGTATGTCTCCAACTCCTAGAAATAACTTCATGCCCCATCTCCCTTACTTCCAGCTAGTAAGGATCACATAATTCCTAACAAAGTTTTGACACAGATTCCCAATTCGGGCATTCAGAACATATAGCACGTTGCTGTAAGCAAGCACATTCTCATTCAAAGTTGCAAGTTACTATGTAGGAACAAGTTTGTATAGGTATTTCAAAGATGCCCAGAACTGAGCTAAACTTGGTATGTCTCCAACTCCTAGAAATAACTTCATGCCCCATCTCCCTTACTTCCAGCTAGTAAGGATCACATAATTCCTAGCAAAGTTTTGACACAGATTCCCGCTTCGGTCATTCAGAACATATAGCACGTTGCTGTAAGCAAGCACATTCTCATTCAAAGTTGCAAGTTACTATGTAGGAACAAGTTTGTATAAGTATTTCAAAGATGCCCAGAACTGAGCTAAACGTTGTATGTCTCCAGCTCCTAGACATAACTTCATGCCCCAACCCCCTTCCTTCCAGCTTGTAAGGATCACATAATTCCTAACAAAGATTTGACACAGATTCCCAATTCGGGCATTCAGAACATATAGCACGTTACTGTAAGCAAGCACATTCTCATTCAAAGTTGCAAGTTACTATGTAGGAACAAGTTTGTATAGGTATTTCAAAGATGCCCAGAACTGAGCTAAACGTTGTATGTCTCCAACTCCTAGAAATAACTTCATGCCCCATCTCCCTTACTTCCATCTTGTAAGGATCACATAATTCCTAACAAAATTTTGACACAGATTCCCAATTCGGGCATTCAGAACATATAGCACAATGCTGTAAGCAAGCACATTCTCATTCAAAGTTGCAAGTTACTATGTAGGAACAAGTTTGTATAGGTATTTCAAGGATGCCCAGAACTGAGCTAAACGTTGTATGTGTCCAACCTCTAGAAATAACTTCATGCCCGATCTCCATTACTTCCATCTAGTAAGGATCACATAATTCCTAACAAAGTTTGACACAGATTCCCAATTCGGGCATTCAGAACATATAGCACGTTGCTGTTAGCAAACACATTCTCATTCAAAGTAGCAAGTTACTATGTAGGAACAAGTTTGTATAGGTATTTCAAAGATGCCCAGAACTGAGCTAAACGTTGTATGTCTCCAACTCCTAGAAATAACTTCATGCCCCATCTCCCTTACTTCCAGCTAGTAAGGATCACATAATTCCTAACAATGTTTTGACACAGATTCCCAATTCGGGCATTCAGAACATATAGCACAATGCTGTAAGCATGCACATTCTCATTCAAAGTTGCAAGTTACTATGTATGAACAAGTTTGTATAGGTATTTCAAAGATGTCCAGAACTGAGCTAAACGTTGTATGTCTCCAACCTCTAGAAATAACTTCATGCCCCATCTCCCTTACTTCCAGCTAGTAAGGATCACATAATTCCTAACAATGATTTGACACAGATTCCCAATTCGGGCATTCAGAACATATAGCACGTTGCTGTAAGCAAGCACATTCTCATTCAAAGTTGCAAGTTACTATGTAGGAACAAGTTTGTATAGGTATTTCAAAGATGCCCAGAACTGAGCTAAATTTGGTATGTCTCCAACTCCTAGAAATAACTTCATGCCCCATCTCCCTTACTTCCAGCTAGTAAGGATCACATAATTCCTAACAAAGTTTTGACACAGATTCCCACTTCGGGCATTCAGAACATATAGCACGTTGCTGTAAGCGAGCACATTCTCATTCAAAGTTGCAAGTTACTATGTAGGAACAAGTTTGTATAGGTATTTCAAAGATGCCCAGAACTGAGCTAAACGTTGTATGTCTCCAGCTCCTAGAAATAACTTCATGCCCTAACTCTCTTACTTCCAGCTTGTAAGGATCACATAATTCCTAACAAAGATTTGACACAGGTTCCCAATTCGGGCATTCAGAACATATAGCACGTTGCTGTAAGCAAGCACATTGTCATTCAAAGTTGCAAGTTACTATGTAGGAACAAGTTTGTATAGGTATTTCAAAGATGCCCAGAACTGAGCTAAACGTTGTATGTCTCCAACTCCTAGAAATAACTTCATGCCCCATCTCCCTTACTTCCAGCTAGTAAGGATCACATAATTCCTAACAAAGTTTTGACACAGATTCCCAATTCGGGCATTCAGAACATATAGCACAATGCTGTAAGCAAGCACATTCTCATTCAAAGTTGCAAGTTACTATGTAGGAACAAGTTTGTATAGGTATTTCAAAGATGCCCAGAACTGAGCTAAACTTGGTATGTCTCCAACTCCTACACATAACTTCATGCCCCAACTCCCTTACTTCCAGCTAGTAAGGATCACATAATTCCGAACAAAGTTTTCACACAGATTCCGAATTCGGGCATTCAGAACATATAGCACTTTGCTGTAAGCAAGCACATTCTCATTCACAGTTGCAAGTTACTATGTAGGAACAAGTTTGTATAGGTATTTCAAAGATGCCCAGAACTGAGCTAAACGTTGTAGGTGTCCAACCTCTAGAAATAACTTCATGCTCCATCTCATTTACTTCCAGCTAGTAAGGATCACATAATTCATAACAAAGTTTTGAACACAGATTCCCAATTCGGGCATTCAGAACATATAGCACGTTGCTGTAAGCAAGCACATTCTCATTCAAAGATGCAAGTTACTATGTAGGAACAAGTTTGTATAGGTATTTCAAAGATGCCCAGAACTGAGCTAAACTTGGTATGTCTCCAACTCCTAGAAAAAACTTCATGCCCCATCTCCCTTACTTCCAGCTAGTAAGGATCACATAATTCCTAACAAAGTTTTGACACAGATTCCCAATTCGGGCATTCAGAACATATAGCACGTTGCTGTAAGCAAGCACATTCTCATTCAAAGTTGCAAGTTACTATGTAGGAACAAGTTTGTATAGGTATTTCAAAGATGCCCAGAACTGAGCTAAACTTGGTATGTCTCCAACTCCTAGAAATAACTTCATGCCCCATCTCCCTTACTTCCAGCTAGTAAGGATCACATAATTCCTAGCAAAGTTTTGACACAGATTCCCGCTTCGGTCATTCAGAACATATAGCACGTTGCTGTAAGCAAGCACATTCTCATTCAAAGTTGCAAGTTACTATGTAGGAACAAGTTTGTATAAGTATTTCAAAGATGCCCAGAACTGAGCTAAACGTTGTATGTCTCCAGCTCCTAGACATAACTTCATGCCCCAACCCCCTTCCTTCCAGCTTGTAAGGATCACATAATTCCTAACAAAGATTTGACACAGATTCCAAATTCGGGCATTCAGAACATATAGCACGTTACTGTAAGCAAGCACATTCTCATTCAAAGTTGCAAGTTACTATGTAGGAACAAGTTTGTATAGGTATTTCAAAGATGCCCAGAACTGAGCTAAACGTTGTATGTCTCCAACTCCTAGAAATAACTTCATGCCCCATCTCCCTTACTTCCATCTTGTAAGGATCACATAATTCCTAACAAAGTTTTGACACAGATTCCCACTTCGGGCATTCAGAACATATAGCACGTTGCTGTAAGCGAGCACATTCTCATTCAAAGTTGCAAGTTACTATGTAGGAACAAGTTTGTATAGGTATTTCAAAGATGCCCAGAACTGAGCTAAACTTGGTATGTCTCCAACTCCTAGAAATAACTTCATGCCCCATCTCCCTTACTTCCAGCTAGTAAGGATCACATAATTCCTAACAAAGTTTTGACACAGATTCCCACTTCGGGCATTCAGAACATATAGCACGTTGCTGTAAGCGAGCACATTCTCATTCAAAGTTGCAAGTTACTATGTAGGAACAAGTTTGTATAGGTATTTCAAAGATGCCCAGAACTGAGCTAAACGTTGTATGTGTCCAACCTCTAGAAATAACTTCATGCCCGATCTCCATTACTTCCATCTAGTAAGGATCACATAATTCCTAACAAAGTTTGACACAGATTCCCAATTCGGGCATTCAGAACATATAGCACGTTGCTGTTAGCAAACACATTCTCATTCAAAGTATCAAGTTACTATGTAGGAACAAGTTTGTATAGGTATTTCAAAGATGCCCAGAACTGAGCTAAACGTTGTATGTCTCCAACTCCTAGAAATAACTTCATGCCCCATCTCCCTTACTTCCAGCTAGTAAGGATCACATAATTCCTAACAATGTTTTGACACAGATTCCCAATTCGGGCATTCAGAACATATAGCACAATGCTGTAAGCATGCACATTCTCATTCAAAGTTGCAAGTTACTATGTATGAACAAGTTTGTATAGGTATTTCAAAGATGTCCAGAACTGAGCTAAACGTTGTATGTCTCCAACCTCTAGAAATAACTTCATGCTCCATCTCATTTACTTCCAGCTAGTAAGGATCACATAATTCATAACAAAGTTTTGAACACAGATTCCCAATTCGGGCATTCAGAACATATAGCACGTTGCTGTAAGCAAGCACAATCTCATTCAAAGATGCAAGTTACTATGTAGGAACAAGTTTGTATAGGTATTTCAAAGATGCCCAGAACTGAGCTAAACTTGGTATGTCTCCAACTCCTAGAAATAACTTCATGCCCCATCTCCCTTACTTCCAGCTAGTAAGGATCACATAATTCCTAACAAAGTTTTGACACAGATTCCCAATTCGGGCATTCAGAACATATAGCACGTTGCTGTAAGCAAGCACATTCTCATTCAAAGTTGCAAGTTACTATGTAGGAACAAGTTTGTATAGGTATTTCAAAGATGCCCAGAACTGAGCTAAACTTGGTATGTCTCCAACTCCTAGAAATAACTTCATGCCCCATCTCCCTTACTTCCAGCTAGTAAGGATCACATAATTCCTAGCAAAGTTTTGACACAGATTCCCGCTTCGGTCATTCAGAACATATAGCACGTTGCTGTAAGCAAGCACATTCTCATTCAAAGTTGCAAGTTACTATGTAGGAACAAGTTTGTATAAGTATTTCAAAGATGCCCAGAACTGAGCTAAACGTTGTATGTCTCCAGCTCCTAGACATAACTTCATGCCCCAACCCCCTTCCTTCCAGCTTGTAAGGATCACATAATTCCTAACAAAGATTTGACACAGATTCCCAATTCGGGCATTCAGAACATATAGCACGTTACTGTAAGCAAGCACATTCTCATTCAAAGTTGCAAGTTACTATGTAGGAACAAGTTTGTATAGGTATTTCAAAGATGCCCAGAACTGAGCTAAACGTTGTATGTCTCCAACTCCTAGAAATAACTTCATGCCCCATCTCCCTTACTTCCATCTTGTAAGGATCACATAATTCCTAACAAAATTTTGACACAGATTCCCAATTCGGGCATTCAGAACATATAGCACAATGCTGTAAGCAAGCACATTCTCATTCAAAGTTGCAAGTTACTATGTAGGAACAAGTTTGTATAGGTATTTCAAGGATGCCCAGAACTGAGCTAAACGTTGTATGTGTCCAACCTCTAGAAATAACTTCATGCCCGATCTCCATTACTTCCATCTAGTAAGGATCACATAATTCCTAACAAAGTTTGACACAGATTCCCAATTCGGGCATTCAGAACATATAGCACGTTGCTGTTAGCAAACACATTCTCATTCAAAGTAGCAAGTTACTATGTAGGAACAAGTTTGTATAGGTATTTCAAAGATGCCCAGAACTGAGCTAAACGTTGTATGTCTCCAACTCCTAGAAATAACTTCATGCCCCATCTCCCTTACTTCCAGCTAGTAAGGATCACATAATTCCTAACAATGTTTTGACACAGATTCCCAATTCGGGCATTCAGAACATATAGCACAATGCTGTAAGCATGCACATTCTCATTCAAAGTTGCAAGTTACTATGTATGAACAAGTTTGTATAGGTATTTCAAAGATGTCCAGAACTGAGCTAAACGTTGTATGTCTCCAACCTCTAGAAATAACTTCATGCCCCATCTCCCTTACTTCCAGCTAGTAAGGATCACATAATTCCTAACAATGATTTGACACAGATTCCCAATTCGGGCATTCAGAACATATAGCACGTTGCTGTAAGCAAACACATTCTCATTCAAAGTTGCAAGTTACTATGTAGGAACAAGTTTGTATAGGTATTTCAAAGATGCCCAGAACTGAGCGAAACTTGGTATGTCTCCAACTCCTAGAAATAACTTCATGCCCCAACTCCCTTACTTCCAGCTAGTAAGGATCACATAATTCCTAACAAAGTTTGGACACAGATTCCCAATTTGGGCATTCAGAACATATAGCACGTTGCTGTAAGCAAGCACATTCTCATTCACAGTTGCAAGTTACTATGTAGGAACAAGTTTGTATAGGTTTTTCAAAGATGCCCAGAACTGAGCTAAACGTTGTATGTGTCCAACCTCTAGAAATAACTTCATGCCCCATCTCCCTTACTTCCAGCTAGTAAGGATCACATAATTCCTAACAAAGTTTTGAACACAGATTCCCAATTCGGACATTCAGAACATATAGCACGTTGCTGTAAGCAAGCACATTCTCATTCAAAGATGCAAGTTACGATGTAGGAACAAGTTTGTATAGGTATTTCAAAGATGCCCAGAACTGAGGTAAACTTGGTACGTCTCCAACTCCTAGAAATAACTTCATGCCCCATCTCCCTTACTTCTAGCTAGTAAGGATCACATAATTCCTAACAAAGTTTTGACACAGATTCCCAATTCGGGCATTCAGAACATATAGCACGTTGCTGTAAGCAAGCACATTCTCATTCAAAGTTGCAAGTTACTATGTAGGAACAAGTTTGTATAGGTATTTCAAAGATGCCCAGAACTGAGCTAAATTTGGTATGTCTCCAACTCCTAGAAATAACTTCATGCCCCATCTCCCTTACTTCCAGCTAGTAAGGATCACATAATTCCTAACAAAGTTTTGACACAGATTCCCACTTCGGGCATTCAGAACATATAGCACGTTGCTGTAAGCGAGCACATTCTCATTCAAAGTTGCAAGTTACTATGTAGGAACAAGTTTGTATAGGTATTTCAAAGATGCCCAGAACTGAGCTAAACGTTGTATGTCTCCAACTCCTAGAAATAACTTCATGCCCCATCTCCCTTACTTCCATCTTGTAAGGATCACATAATTCCTAACAAAGTTTTGACACAGATTCCCACTTCGGGCATTCAGAACATATAGCACGTTGCTGTAAGCGAGCACATTCTCATTCAAAGTTGCAAGTTACTATGTAGGAACAAGTTTGTATAGGTATTTCAAAGATGCCCAGAACTGAGCTAAACTTGGTATGTCTCCAACTCCTAGAAATAACTTCATGCCCCATCTCCCTTACTTCCAGCTAGTAAGGATCACATAATTCCTAACAAAGTTTTGACACAGATTCCCACTTCGGGCATTCAGAACATATAGCACGTTGCTGTAAGCGAGCACATTCTCATTCAAAGTTGCAAGTTACTATGTAGGAACAAGTTTGTATAGGTATTTCAAAGATGCCCAGAACTGAGCTAAACGTTGTATGTGTCCAACCTCTAGAAATAACTTCATGCCCGATCTCCACTACTTCCATCTAGTAAGGATCACATAATTCCTAACAAAGTTTGACACAGATTCCCAATTCGGGCATTCAGAACATATAGCACGTTGCTGTTAGCAAACACATTCTCATTCAAAGTATCAAGTTACTATGTAGGAACAAGTTTGTATAGGTATTTCAAAGATGCCCAGAACTGAGCTAAACGTTGTATGTCTCCAACTCCTAGAAATAACTTCATGCCCCATCTCCCTTACTTCCAGCTAGTAAGGATCACATAATTCCTAACAATGTTTTGACACAGATTCCCAATTCGGGCATTCAGAACATATAGCACAATGCTGTAAGCATGCACATTCTCATTCAAAGTTGCAAGTTACTATGTATGAACAAGTTTGTATAGGTATTTCAAAGATGTCCAGAACTGAGCTAAACGTTGTATGTCTCCAACCTCTAGAAATAACTTTATGCCCCATCTCCCTTACTTCCAGCTAGTAAGGATCACATAATTCCTAACAATGATTTGACACAGATTCCCAATTCCGGCATTCAGAACATATAGCACGTTGCTGTAAGCAAACACATTCTCATTCAAAGTTGCAAGTTACTATGTAGGAACAAGTTTGTATAGGTATTTCAAAGATGCCCAGAACTGAGCGAAACTTGGTATGTCTCCAACTCCTAGAAATAACTTCATGCCCCAACTCCCTTACTTCCAGCTAGTAAGGATCACATAATTCCTAACAAAGTTTGGACACAGATTCCCAATTTGGGCATTCAGAACATATAGCACGTTGCTGTAAGCAAGCACATTCTCATTCACAGTTGCAAGTTACTATGTAGGAACAAGTTTGTATAGGTTTTTGAAAGATGCCCAGAACTGAGCTAAACGTTGTATGTGTCCAACCTCTAGAAATAACTTCATGCCCCATCTCCCTTACTTCCAGCTAGTAAGGATCACATAATTCCTAACAAAGTTTTGAACACAGATTCCCAATTCGGGCATTCAGAACATATAGCACGTTGCTGTAAGCAAGCACATTCTCATTCAAAGATGCAAGTTACGATGTAGGAACAAGTTTGTATAGGTATTTCAAAGATGCCCAGAACTGAGGTAAACTTGGTACGTCTCCAACTCCTAGAAATAACTTCATGCCCCATCTCCCTTACTTCTAGCTAGTAAGGATCACATAATTCCTAACAAAGTTTTGACACAGATTCCCAATTCGGGCATTCAGAACATATAGCACGTTGCTGTAAGCAAGCACATTCTCATTCAAAGTTGCAAGTTACTATGTAGGAACAAGTTTGTATAGGTATTTCAAAGATGCCCAGAACTGAGCTAAATTTGGTATGTCTCCAACTCCTAGAAATAACTTCATGCCCCATCTCCCTTACTTCCAGCTAGTAAGGATCACATAATTCCTAACAAAGTTTTGACACAGATTCCCACTTCGGGCATTCAGAACATATAGCACGTTGCTGTAAGCGAGCACATTCTCATTCAAAGTTGCAAGTTACTATGTAGGAACAAGTTTGTATAGGTATTTCAAAGATGCCCAGAACTGAGCTAAACGTTGTATGTCTCCAACTCCTAGAAATAACTTCATGCCCCATCTCCCTTACTTCCATCTTGTAAGGATCACATAATTCCTAACAAAGTTTTGACACAGATTCCCACTTCGGGCATTCAGAACATATAGCACGTTGCTGTAAGCGAGCACATTCTCATTCAAAGTTGCAAGTTACTATGTAGGAACAAGTTTGTATAGGTATTTCAAAGATGCCCAGAACTGAGCTAAACTTGGTATGTCTCCAACTCCTAGAAATAACTTCATGCCCCATCTCCCTTACTTCCAGCTAGTAAGGATCACATAATTCCTAACAAAGTTTTGACACAGATTCCCACTTCGGGCATTCAGAACATATAGCACGTTGCTGTAAGCGAGCACATTCTCATTCAAAGTTGCAAGTTACTATGTAGGAACAAGTTTGTATAGGTATTTCAAAGATGCCCAGAACTGAGCTAAACGTTGTATGTGTCCAACCTCTAGAAATAACTTCATGCCCGATCTCCATTACTTCCATCTAGTAAGGATCACATAATTCCTAACAAAGTTTGACACAGATTCCCAATTCGGGCATTCAGAACATATAGCACGTTGCTGTTAGCAAACACATTCTCATTCAAAGTATCAAGTTACTATGTAGGAACAAGTTTGTATAGGTATTTCAAAGATGCCCAGAATTGAGCTAAACGTTGTATGTCTCCAACTCCTAGAAATAACTTCATGCCCCATCTCCCTTACTTCCAGCTAGTAAGGATCACATAATTCCTAACAATGTTTTGACACAGATTCCCAATTCGGGCATTCAGAACATATAGCACAATGCTGTAAGCATGCACATTCTCATTCAAAGTTGCAAGTTACTATGTATGAACAAGTTTGTATAGGTATTTCAAAGATGTCCAGAACTGAGCTAAACGTTGTATGTCTCCAACCTCTAGAAATAACTTTATGCCCCATCTCCCTTACTTCCAGCTAGTAAGGATCACATAATTCCTAACAATGATTTGACACAGATTCCCAATTCCGGCATTCAGAACATATAGCACGTTGCTGTAAGCAAACACATTCTCATTCAAAGTTGCAAGTTACTATGTAGGAACAAGTTTGTATAGGTATTTCAAAGATGCCCAGAACTGAGCGAAACTTGGTATGTCTCCAACTCCTAGAAATAACTTCATGCCCCAACTCCCTTACTTCCAGCTAGTAAGGATCACATAATTCCTAACAAAGTTTGGACACAGATTCCCAATTTGGGCATTCAGAACATATAGCACGTTGCTGTAAGCAAGCACATTCTCATTCACAGTTGCAAGTTACTATGTAGGAACAAGTTTGTATAGGTTTTTGAAAGATGCCCAGAACTGAGCTAAACGTTGTATGTGTCCAACCTCTAGAAATAACTTCATGCCCCATCTCCCTTACTTCCAGCTAGTAAGGATCACATAATTCCTAACAAAGTTTTGAACACAGATTCCCAATTCGGGCATTCAGAACATATAGCACGTTGCTGTAAGCAAGCACATTCTCATTCAAAGATGCAAGTTACGATGTAGGAACAAGTTTGTATAGGTATTTCAAAGATGCCCAGAACTGAGGTAAACTTGGTACGTCTCCAACTCCTAGAAATAACTTCATGCCCCATCTCCCTTACTTCTAGCTAGTAAGGATCACATAATTCCTAACAAAGTTTTGACACAGATTCCCAATTCGGGCATTCAGAACATATAGCACGTTGCTGTAAGCAAGCACATTCTCATTCAAAGTTGCAAGTTACTATGTAGGAACAAGTTTGTATAGGTATTTCAAAGATGCCCAGAACTGAGCTAAACTTGGTATGTCTCCAACTCCTAGAAATAACTTCATGCCCCATCTCCCTTACTTCCAGCTAGTAAGGATCACATAATTCCTAACAAAGTTTTGACACAGATTCCCACTTCGGGCATTCAGAACATATAGCACGTTGCTGTAAGCGAGCACATTCTCATTCAAAGTTGCAAGTTACTATGTAGGAACAAGTTTGTATAGGTATTTCAAAGATGCCCAGAACTGAGCTAAACGTTGTATGTCTCCAACTCCTAGAAATAACTTCATGCCCCATCTCCCTTACTTCCAGCTAGTAAGGATCACATAATTCCTAACAAAGTTTTGACACAGATTCCCAATTCGGGCATTCAGAACATATAGCACAATGCTGTAAGCAAGCACATTCTCATTCAAAGTTGCAAGTTACTATGTAGGAACAAGTTTGTATAGGTATTTCAAAGATGCCCAGAACTGAGCTAAACTTGGTATGTCTCCAACTCCTACACATAACTTCATGCCCCAACTCCCTTACTTCCAGCTAGTAAGGATCACATAATTCCGAACAAAGTTTTCACACAGATTCCGAATTCGGGCATTCAGAACATATAGCACTTTGCTGTAAGCAAGCACATTCTCATTCACAGTTGCAAGTTACTATGTAGGAACAAGTTTGTATAGGTATTTCAAAGATGCCCAGAACTGAGCTAAACGTTGTATGTGTCCAACCTCTAGAAATAACTTCATGCTCCATCTCATTTACTTCCAGCTAGTAAGGATCACATAATTCATAACAAAGTTTTGAACACAGATTCCCAATTCGGGCATTCAGAACATATAGCACGTTGCTGTAAGCAAGCACATTCTCATTCAAAGATGCAAGTTACTATGTAGGAACAAGTTTGTATAGGTATTTCAAAGATGCCCAGAACTGAGCTAAACTTGGTATGTCTCCAACTCCTAGAAAAAACTTCATGCCCCATCTCCCTTACTTCCAGCTAGTAAGGATCACATAATTCCTAACAAAGTTTTGACACAGATTCCCAATTCGGGCATTCAGAACATATAGCACGTTGCTGTAAGCAAGCACATTCTCATTCATAGTTGCAAGTTACTATGTAGGAACAAGTTTGTATAGGTATTTCAAAGATGCCCAGAATTGAGCTAAACTTGGTATGTCTCCAACTCCTAGAAATAACTTCATGCCCCATCTCCCTTACTTCCAGCTAGTAAGAATCACATAATTCCTAGCAAAGTTTTGACACAGATTCCCGCTTCGGTCATTCAGAACATATAGCACGTTGCTGTAAGCAAGCACATTCTCATTCAAAGTTGCAAGTTACTATGTAGGAACAAGTTTGTATAAGTATTTCAAAGATGCCCAGAACTGAGCTAAACGTTGTATGTCTCCAGCTCCTAGACATAACTTCATGCCCCAACCCCCTTCCTTCCAGCTTGTAAGGATCACATAATTCCTAACAAAGATTTGACACAGATTCCCAATTCGGGCATTCAGAACATATAGCACGTTACTGTAAGCAAGCACATTCTCATTCAAAGTTGCAAGTTACTATGTAGGAACAAGTTTGTATAGGTATTTCAAAGATGCCCAGAACTGAGCTAAACGTTGTATGTCTCCAACTCCTAGAAATAACTTCATGCCCCATCTCCCTTACTTCCGTCTTGTAAGGATCACATAATTCCTAACAAAATTTTGACACAGATTCCCAATTCGGGCATTCAGAACATATAGCACAATGCTGTAAGCAAGCACATTCTCATTCAAAGTTGCAAGTTACTATGTAGGAACAAGTTTGTATAGGTATTTCAAAGATGCCCAGAACTGAGCTAAACGTTGTATGTGTCCAACCTCTAGAAATAACTTCATGCCCGATCTCCATTACTTCCATCTAGTAAGGATCACATAATTCCTAACAAAGTTTGACACAGATTCCCAATTCGGGCATTCAGAACATATAGCACGTTGCTGTTAGCAAACACATTCTCATTCAAAGTAGCAAGTTACTATGTAGGAACAAGTTTGTATAGGTATTTCAAAGATGCCCAGAACTGAGCTAAACGTTGTATGTCTCCAACTCCTAGAAATAACTTCATGCCCCATCTCCCTTACTTCCAGCTACTAAGGATCACATAATTCCTAACAAAGTTTTGACACAGATTCACAATTCGGGCATTCAGTACATATAGCACGTTGCTGTAAGCAAGCACATTCTCATTCAAAGTTGCAAGTTACTACGTAGGAACAAGTTTGTATAGGTATTTCAAAGATGCCGAGAACTGAGCTAAACGTTGTATGTCTCCAACTCCTAGAAATAACTTCATGCCCCATCTTCCTTAGTTCCAGCTAGTAAAGATCACATAATTCCTAACAAAGTTTTGACACAGATTCCCAATTCGGGCATTCAGAACATATAGCACGTTGCTGTAAGCAAGCACATTCTCATTCAAAGTTGCAAGTTACTATGTAGGAACAAGTTTGTATAGGTATTTAAAGATGCCCAGAACTGAGCTAAACTTGGTATGTCTCCAACTCCTAGAAATAACTTCATGCCCCATCTCCCTTACTTCCAGCTAGTAAGGATCACATAATTCCTAACAAATTATTGACACAGATTCCCAATTCGGGCATTCAGAACATATAGCACGTTGCTGTAAGCAAGCACATTCTCATTCAAAGTTGCAAGTTACTATGTTTGAACAAGTTTGTATAGGTATTTCAAAGATGTCCAGAACTGAGCTAAACTTTGTATGTCTCCAACCTCTAGAAATAACTTCATGCCCCATCTCCCTTACTTCCAGCTAGTAAGGATCTCATAATTCCTAACAAAGTTTTGACACAGATTCCCAATTAAGGCATTCAGAACATATAGCACGTTGCTGTAAGCAAACACATTCTCATTCAACGTTGCAAGTTACTATGTAGGAAGAAGTTTGTATAGGTATTTCAAAGATGCCCAGAACTGAGCTAAACTTGGTATGTCTCCAACTCCTAGAAATAACTTCATGCCCCAACTCCCTTACTTCCAGCTTGTAAGGATCACAGAATTCCTAACAAAGTTTTGACACAGATTCCCAATTCGGGCATTCAGAACATATAGCACCTTGGTGTAAGCAAGCACATTCTCATTCACAGTTGAAAGTTACTATGTAGGAACAAGTTTGTATAGGTATTTCAAAGATGCCCAGAACTGAGCTAAACGTTGTATGTGTCCAACCTCTAGAAATAACTTCATGCCCCATCTCCCTTACTGCCAGCTAGTAAGGATCACATAATTCCTAACAAAGTTTTGAACACAGATTCCCAATTCGGGCATTCAGAACATATAGCACGTTGCTGTAAGCAAGCACATTCTCATTCAAAGTTGCAAGTTACTATGTAGGAACAAGTTTGTATAAGTATTTCAAAGATGCCCAGAACTGAGCTAAACGTTGTATGTCTCCAGCTCCTAGAAATAACTTCATGCCCCATCTCCCTTACTTCCAGCTAGTAAGGATCACATAATTCCTAACAATGTTTTGACACAGATTCCCAATTCGGGCATTCAGAACATATAGCACAATGCTGTAAGCATGCACATTCTCATTCAAAGTTGCAAGTTACTATGTATGAACAAGTTTGTATAGGTATTTCAAAGATGTCCAGAACTGAGCTAAACGTTGTATGTCTCCAACCTCTAGAAATAACTTCATGCCCCATCTCCCTTACTTCCAGCTAGTAAGGATCACATAATTCCTAACAATGATTTGACACAGATTCCCAATTCGGGCATTCAGAACATATAGCACGTTGCTGTAAGCAAACACATTCTCATTCAAAGTTGCAAGTTACTATGTAGGAACAAGTTTGTATAGGTATTTCAAAGATGCCCAGAACTGAGCGAAACTTGGTATGTCTCCAACTCCTAGAAATAACTTCATGCCCCAACTCCCTTACTTCCAGCTAGTAAGGATCACATAATTCCTAACAAAGTTTGGACACAGATTCCCAATTTGGGCATTCAGAACATATAGCACGTTGCTGTAAGCAAGCACATTCTCATTCACAGTTGCAAGTTACTATGTAGGAACAAGTTTGTATAGGTTTTTCAAAGATGCCCAGAACTGAGCTAAACGTTGTATGTGTCCAACCTCTAGAAATAACTTCATGCCCCATCTCCCTTACTTCCAGCTAGTAAGGATCACATAATTCCTAACAAAGTTTTGAACACAGATTCCCAATTCGGGCATTCAGAACATATAGCACGTTGCTGTAAGCAAGCACATTCTCATTCAAAGATGCAAGTTACGATGTAGGAACAAGTTTGTATAGGTATTTCAAAGATGCCCAGAACTGAGGTAAACTTGGTACGTCTCCAACTCCTAGAAATAACTTCATGCCCCATCTCCCTTACTTCTAGCTAGTAAGGATCACATAATTCCTAACAAAGTTTTGACACAGATTCCCATTTCGGGCATTCAGAACATATAGCACGTTGCTGTAAGCAAGCACATTCTCATTCAAAGTTGCAAGTTACTATGTAGGAACAAGTTTGTATAGGTATTTCAAAGATGCCCAGAACTGAGCTAAATTTGGTATGTCTCCAACTCCTAGAAATAACTTCATGCCCCATCTCCCTTACTTCCAGCTAGTAAGGATCACATAATTCCTAACAAAGTTTTGACACAGATTCCCACTTCGGGCATTCAGAACATATAGCACGTTGCTGTAAGCGAGCACATTCTCATTCAAAGTTGCAAGTTACTATGTAGGAACAAGTTTGTATAGGTATTTCAAAGATGCCCAGAACTGAGCTAAACGTTGTATGTCTCCAGCTCCTAGAAATAACTTCATGCCCTAACTCTCTTACTTCCAGCTTGTAAGGATCACATAATTCCTAACAAAGATTTGACACAGGTTCCCAATTCGGGCATTCAGAACATATAGCACGTTGCTGTAAGCAAGCACATTGTCATTCAAAGTTGCAAGTTACTATGTAGGAACAAGTTTGTATAGGTATTTCAAAGATGCCCAGAACTGAGCTAAACGTTGTATGTCTCCAACTCCTAGAAATAACTTCATGCCCCATCTCCCTTACTTCCAGCTAGTAAGGATCACATAATTCCTAACTAAGTTTTGACACAGATTCCCAATTCGGGCATTCAGAACATATAGCACAATGCTGTAAGCAAGCACATTCTCATTCAAAGTTGCAAGTTACTATGTAGGAACAAGTTTGTATAGGTATTTCAAAGATGCCCAGAACTGAGCTAAACTTGGTATGTCTCCAACTCCTACACATAACTTCATGCCCCAACTCCCTTACTTCCAGCTAGTAAGGATCACATAATTCCGAACAAAGTTTTCACACAGATTCCGAATTCGGGCATTCAGAACATATAGCACTTTGCTGTAAGCAAGCACATTCTCATTCACAGTTGCAAGTTACTATGTAGGAACAAGTTTGTATAGGTATTTCAAAGATGCCCAGAACTGAGCTAAACGTTGTATGTGTCCAACCTCTAGAAATAACTTCATGCTCCATCTCATTTACTTCCAGCTAGTAAGGATCACATAATTCATAACAAAGTTTTGAACACAGATTCCCAATTCGGGTATTCAGAACATATAGCACGTTGCTGTAAGCAAGCACATTCTCATTCAAAGATGCAAGTTACTATGTAGGAACAAGTTTGTATAGGTATTTCAAAGATGCCCAGAACTGAGCTAAACTTGGTATGTCTCCAACTCCTAGAAAAAACTTCATGCCCCATCTCCCTTACTTCCAGCTAGTAAGGATCACATAATTCCTAACAAAGTTTTGACACAGATTCCCAATTCGGGCATTCAGAACATATAGCACGTTGCTGTAAGCAAGCACATTCTCATTCAAAGTTGCAAGTTACTATGTAGGAACAAGTTTGTATAGGTATTTCAAAGATGCCCAGAACTGAGCTAAACTTGGTATGTCTCCAACTCCTAGAAATAACTTCATGCCCCATCTCCCTTACTTCCAGCTAGTAAGGATCACATAATTCCTAGCAAAGTTTTGACACAGATTCCCGCTTCGGTCATTCAGAACATATAGCACGTTGCTGTAAGCAAGCACATTCTCATTCAAAGTTGCAAGTTACTATGTAGGAACAAGTTTGTATAAGTATTTCAAAGATGCCCAGAACTGAGCTAAACGTTGTATGTCTCCAGCTCCTAGACATAACTTCATGCCCCAACCCCCTTCCTTCCAGCTTGTAAGGATCACATAATTCCTAACAAAGATTTGACACAGATTCCCAATTCGGGCATTCAGAACATATAGCACGTTACTGTAAGCAAGCACATTCTCATTCAAAGTTGCAAGTTACTATGTAGGAACAAGTTTGTATAGGTATTTCAAAGATGCCCAGAACTGAGCTAAACGTTGTATGTCTCCAACTCCTAGAAATAACTTCATGCCCCATCTCCCTTACTTCCATCTTGTAAGGATCACACAATTCCTAACAAAGTTTTGACACAGATTCCCACTTCGGGCATTCAGAACATATAGCACGTTGCTGTAAGCGAGCACATTCTCATTCAAAGTTGCAAGTTACTATGTAGGAACAAGTTTGTATAGGTATTTCAAAGATGCCCAGAACTGAGCTAAACTTGGTATGTCTCCAACTCCTAGAAATAACTTCATGCCCCATCTCCCTTACTTCCAGCTAGTAAGGATCACATAATTCCTAACAAAGTTTTGACACAGATTCCCACTTCGGGCATTCAGAACATATAGCACGTTGCTGTAAGCGAGCACATTCTCATTCAAAGTTGCAAGTTACTATGTAGGAACAAGTTTGTATAGGTATTTCAAAGATGCCCAGAACTGAGCTAAACGTTGTATGTGTCCAACCTCTAGAAATAACTTCATGCCCGATCTCCATTACTTCCATCTAGTAAGGATCACATAATTCCTAACAAAGTTTGACACAGATTCCCAATTCGGGCATTCAGAACATATAGCACGTTGCTGTTAGCAAACACATTCTCATTCAAAGTAGCAAGTTACTATGTAGGAACAAGTTTGTATAGGTATTTCAAAGATGCCCAGAACTGAGCTAAACGTTGTATGTCTCCAGCTCCTAGAAATAACTTCATGCCCCATCTCCCTTACTTCCAGCTAGTAAGGATCACATAATTCCTAACAATGTTTTGACACAGATTCCCAATTCGGGCATTCAGAACATATAGCACAATGCTGTAAGCATGCACATTCTCATTCAAAGTTGCAAGTTACTATGTATGAACAAGTTTGTATAGGTATTTCAAAGATGTCCAGAACTGAGCTAAACGTTGTATGTCTCCAACCTCTAGAAATAACTTCATGCCCCATCTCCCTTACTTCCAGCTAGTAAGGATCACATAATTCCTAACAATGATTTGACACAGATTCCCAATTCGGGCATTCAGAACATATAGCACGTTGCTGTAAGCAAACACATTCTCATTCAAAGTTGCAAGTTACTATGTAGGAACAAGTTTGTATAGGTATTTCAAAGATGCCCAGAACTGAGCGAAACTTGGTATGTCTCCAACTCCTAGAAATAACTTCATGCCCCAACTCCCTTACTTCCAGCTAGTAAGGATCACATAATTGCTAACAAAGTTTGGACACAGATTCCCAATTTGGGCATTCAGAACATATAGCACGTTGCTGTAAGCAAGCACATTCTCATTCACAGTTGCAAGTTACTATGTAGGAACAAGTTTGTATAGGTTTTTGAAAGATGCCCAGAACTGAGCTAAACGTTGTATGTGTCCAACCTCTAGAAATAACTTCATGCCCCATCTCCCTTACTTCCAGCTAGTAAGGATCACATAATTCCTAACAAAGTTTTGAACACAGATTCCCAATTCGGGCATTCAGAACATATAGCACGTTGCTGTAAGCAAGCACATTCTCATTCAAAGATGCAAGTTACGATGTAGGAACAAGTTTGTATAGGTATTTCAAAGATGCCCAGAACTGAGGTAAACTTGGTACGTCTCCAACTCCTAGAAATAACTTCATGCCCCATCTCCCTTACTTCTAGCTAGTAAGGATCACATAATTCCTAACAAAGTTTTGACACAGATTCCCAATTCGGGCATTCAGAACATATAGCACGTTGCTGTAAGCAAGCACATTCTCATTCAAAGTTGCAAGTTACTATGTAGGAACAAGTTTGTATAGGTATTTCAAAGATGCCCAGAACTGAGCTAAACTTGGTATGTCTCTAACTCCTAGAAATAACTTCATGCCCCATCTCCCTTACTTCCAGCTAGTAAGGATCACATAATTCCTAACAAAGTTTTGACACAGATTCCCACTTCGGGCATTCAGAACATATAGCACGTTGCTGTAAGCGAGCTCATTCTCATTCAAAGTTGCAAGTTACTATGTAGGAACAAGTTTGTATAGGTATTTCAAAGATGCCCAGAACTGAGCTAAACGTTGTATGTCTCCAGCTCCTAGAAATAACTTCATGCCCTAACTCTCTTACTTCCAGCTTGTAAGGATCACATAATTCCTAACAAAGATTTGACACAGGTTCCCAATTCGGGCATTCAGAACATATAGCACGTTGCTGTAAGCAAGCACATTGTCATTCAAAGTTGCAAGTTACTATGTAGGAACAAGTTTGTATAGGTATTTCAAAGATGCCCAGAACTGAGCTAAACGTTGTATGTCTCCAACTCCTAGAAATAACTTCATGCCCCATCTCCCTTACTTCCAGCTAGTAAGGATCACATAATTCCTAACAAAGTTTTGACACAGATTCCCAATTCGGGCATTCAGAACATATAGCACAATGCTGTAAGCAAGCACATTCTCATTCAAAGTTGCAAGTTACTATGTAGGAACAAGTTTGTATAGGTATTTCAAAGATGCCCAGAACTGAGCTAAACTTGGTATGTCTCCAACTCCTACACATAACTTCATGCCCCAACTCCCTTACTTCCAGCTAGTAAGGATCACATAATTGCGAACAAAGTTTTCACACAGATTCCGAATTCGGGCATTCAGAACATATAGCACTTTGCTGTAAGCAAGCACATTCTCATTCACAGTTGCAAGTTACTATGTAGGAACAAGTTTGTATAGGTATTTCAAAGATGCCCAGAACTGAGCTAAACGTTGTATGTGTCCAACCTCTAGAAATAACTTCATGCTCCATCTCATTTACTTCCAGCTAATAAGGATCACATAATTCATGACAAAGTTTTGAACACAGATTCCCAATTCGGGCATTCAGAACATATAGCACGTTGCTGTAAGCAAGCACATTCTCATTCAAAGATGCAAGTTACTATGTAGGAACAAGTTTGTATAGGTATTTCAAAGATGCCCAGAACTGCGCTAAACTTGGTATGTCTCCAACTCCTAGAAAAAACTTCATGCCCCATCTCCCTTACTTCCAGCTAGTAAGGATCACATAATTCCTAACAAAGTTTTGACACAGATTCCCAATTCGGGCATTCAGAACATATAGCACGTTGCTGTAAGCAAGCACATTCTCATTCAAAGTTGCAAGTTACTATGTAGGAACAAGTTTGTATAGGTATTTCAAAGATGCCCAGAATTGAGCTAAACTTGGTATGTCTCCAACTCCTAGAAATAACTTCATGCCCCATCTCCCTTACTTCCAGCTAGTAAGGATCACATAATTCCTAGCAAAGTTTTGACACAGATTCCCGCTTCGGTCATTCAGAACATATAGCACGTTGCTGTAAGCAAGCACATTCTCATTCAAAGTTGCAAGTTACTATGTAGGAACAAGTTTGTATAAGTATTTCAAAGATGCCCAGAACTGAGCTAAACGTTGTATGTCTCCAGCTCCTAGACATAACTTCATGCCCCAACCCCCTTCCTTCCAGCTTGTAAGGATCACATAATTCCTAACAAAGATTTGACACAGATTCCCAATTCGGGCATTCAGAACATATAGCACGTTACTGTAAGCAAGCACATTCTCATTCAAAGTTGCAAGTTACTATGTAGGAACAAGTTTGTATAGGTATTTCAAAGATGCCCAGAACTGAGCTAAACGTTGTATGTCTCCAACTCCTAGAAATAACTTCATGCCCCATCTCCCTTACTTCCATCTTGTAAGGATCACATAATTCCTAACAAAATTTTGACACAGATTCCCAATTCGGGCATTCAGAACATATAGCACAATGCTGTAAGCAAGCACATTCTCATTCAAAGTTGCAAGTTACTATGTAGGAACAAGTTTGTATAGGTATTTCAAAGATGCCCAGAACTGAGCTAAACGTTGTATGTGTCCAACCTCTAGAAATAACTTCATGCCCGATCTCCATTACTTCCATCTAGTAAGGATCACATAATTCCTAACAAAGTTTGACACAGATTCCCAATTCGGGCATTCAGAACATATAGCACGTTGCTGTTAGCAAACACATTCTCATTCAAAGTAGCAAGTTACTATGTAGGAACAAGTTTGTATAGGTATTTCAAAGATGCCCAGAACTGAGCTAAACGTTGTATGTCTCCAACTCCTAGAAATAACTTCATGCCCCATCTCCCTTACTTCCAGCTACTAAGGATCACATAATTCCTAACAAAGTTTTGACACAGATTCACAATTCGGGCATTCAGAACATATAGCACGTTGCTGTAAGCAAGCACATTCTCATTCAAAGTTGCAAGTTACTACGTAGGAACAAGTTTGTATAGGTATTTCAAAGATGCCCAGAACTGAGCTAAACGTTGTATGTCTCCAACTCCTAGAAATAACTTCATGCCCCATCTTCCTTAGTTCCAGCTAGTAAGGATCACATAATTCCTAACAAAGTTTTGACACAGATTCCCAATTCGGGCATTCAGAACATATAGCACGTTGCTGTAAGCAAGCACATTCTCATTCAAAGTTGCAAGTTACTATGTAGGAACAAGTTTGTATAGGTATTTCAAAGATGCCCAGAACTGAGCTAAACTTGGTATGTCTCCAACTCCTAGAAATAACTTCATGCCCCATCTCCCTTACTTCCAGCTAGTAAGGATCACATAATTCCTAACAAATTTTTGACACAGATTCCCAATTCGGGCATTCAGAACATATAGCACGTTGCTGTAAGCAAGCACATTCTCATTCAAAGTTGCAAGTTACTATGTTTGAACAAGTTTGTATAGGTATTTCAAAGATGTCCAGAACTGAGCTAAACGTTGTATGTCTCCAAACTCTAGAAATAACTTCATGCCCCATCTCCCTTACTTCCAGCTAGTAAGGATCTCATAATTCCTAACAAAGTTTTGACACAGATTCCCAATTAAGGCATTCAGAACATATAGCACGTTGCTGTAAGCAAACACATTCTCATTCAACGTTGCAAGTTACTATGTAGGAAGAAGTTTGTATAGGTATTTCAAAGATGCCCAGAACTGAGCTAAACTTGGTATGTCTCCAACTCCTAGAAATAACTTCATGCCCCAACTCCCTTACTTCCAGCTTGTAAGGATCACAGAATTCCTAACAAAGTTTTGACACAGATTCCCAATTCGGGCATTCAGAACATATAGCACCTTGGTGTAAGCAAGCACATTCTCATTCACAGTTGAAAGTTACTATGTAGGAACAAGTTTGTATAGGTATTTCAAAGATGCCCAGAACTGAGCTAAACGTTGTATGTGTCCAACCTCTAGAAATAACTTCATGCCCCATCTCCCTTACTGCCAGCTAGTAAGGATCACATAATTCCTAACAAAGTTTTGAACACAGATTCCCAATTCGGGCATTCAGAACATATAGCACGTTGCTGTAAGCAAGCACATTCTCATTCAAAGTTGCAAGTTACTATGTAGGAACAAGTTTGTATAGGTATTTCAAAGATGCCCAGAACTGAGCTAAACTTGGTATGTCTCCAACTCCTAGAAATAACTTCATGCCCCATCTCCCTTACTTCCAGCTAGTAAGGATCACATAATTCCTAACAAAGTTTTGACACAGATTCCCACTTCGGGCATTCAGAACATATAGCACGTTGCTGTAAGCAAGCACATTCTCATTCAAAGTTTCAAGTTACTATGTAGGAACAAGTTTGTATAGGTATTTCAAAGATGCCCAGAAGTGAGCTAAACGTTGTATTTCTCCAGCTCCTAGAAATAACTTCATGCCCCAACTCCCTTACTTCCAGCTTGTAAGGATCACATAATTCCTAACAAAGATTTGACACAGATTCCCAATTCGGGCATTCAGAACATATAGCACGTTGCTGTAAGCAAGCACATTCTCATTCAAAGTTGCAAGTTACTATGTAGGAACAAGTTTGTATAGGTATTTCAAAGATGCCCAGAACTGAGCTAAACGTTGTATGTCTCCAACTCCTAGAAATAACTTCATGCCCCATATCCCTTACTTCCATCTAGTAAGGATCACATAATTCCTAACAAAGTTTTGACACAGATTCCCAATTCGGGCATTGAGAACATATAGCACAATGCTGTAAGCAAGCACATTCTCATTCAAAGTTGCAAGTTACTATGTAGGAACAAGTTTGTATAGGTATTTCAAAGATGCCCAGAACTGAGCTAAACGTTGTATGTGTCCAACCTCTAGAAATAACTTCATGCCCGATCTCCATTACTTCCATCTAGTAAGGATCACAAAATTCCTAACAAAGTTTTGACACAGATTCCCAATTCGGGCATTCAGAACATATAGCACGTTGCTGTAAGCAAGCACATTCTCATTCAAAGTTGCAAGTTACTATGTAGGAACAAGTTTGTATAGGTATTTCAAAGATGCCGAGAACTGAGCTAAACTTGGTATGTCTCCAACTCCTAGAAATAACTTTATGCCCCATCTCCCTTACTTCCATCTAGTAAGGATCACATAATTCCTAACAATGTTTTGACACAGATTCCCAATTCGGGCATTCAGAACATATAGCACGATGCTGTAAGCAAGCACATTCTCATTCAAAGTTGCAAGTTACTATGTATGAACAAGTTTGTATAGGTATTTCAAAGATGTCCAGAACTGAGCTAAACGTTGTATGTCTCCCACTCCTAGAAATAACTTCATGCCCCATCTCCCTTACTTCCAGCTAGTAAGGATCACATAATTCCTAACAATGTTTTGACACAGATTCCCAATTCGGGCATTCAGAACATATAGCACGTGGCTGTAAGCAAACACATTCTCATTCAAAGTTGCAAGTTACTATGTAGGAACAAGTTTGTATAGGTATTTCAAAGATGCCCAGAACTGAGCTAAACTTGGTATGTCTCCAACTCCTAGAAATAACTTCATGCCCCAACTCCCTTACTTCCAGCTAGTAAGGATCACATAATTCCTAACAAAGTTTTGACACAGATTCCCAATTCGGGCATTCAGAACATATAGCACGTTGCTGTAAGCAAGCACATTCTCATTCACAGTTGCAAGTTACTATGTAGGAACAAGTTTGTATAGATATTTCAAAGATGCCCAGAACTGAGCTAAACGTTGTATGTGTCCAACCTCTAGAAATAACTTCATGCCCCATCTCCCTTACTTCCAGCTAGTAAGGATCACATAATTCCTAACAAAGTTTTGAACACAGATTCCCAATTCGGGCATTCAGAACATATAGCACGTTGCTGTAAGCAAGCACATTCTCATTCAAAGATGCAAGTTACTATGTAGGAACAAGTTTGTATAGGTATTTCAAAGATGCCCAGAACTGAGCTAAACTTGGTACGTCTCCAACTCCTAGAAATAACTTCATGCCCCATCTTCCTTAGTTCCAGCTAATAAGGATCACATAATTCCTAACAAAGTTTTGACACAGATTCCCAATTCGGGCATTCAGAACATATAGCACGTTGCTGTAAGCAAGCACATTCTCATTCAAAGTTGCAAGTTACTATGTAGGAACAAGTTTGTATAGGTATTTCAAAGATGCCCAGAACTGAGCTAAACTTGGTATGTCTCCAACAACTAGAAATAACTTTATGCCCCATCTCCCTTACTTCCATCTAGTAAGGATCACATAATTCCTAACAAAGTTTTGACAGAGATTCCCAATTCTGGCATTCAGAACATATAGCACGTTGCTGTAAGCAAGCACATTCTCATTCAAAGTTGCAAGTTACTATGTAGGAACAAGTTTGTATAGGTATTTAAAGATGCCCAGAACTGAGCTAAACTTGGTATGTCTCCAACTCCTAGAAATAACTTCATGCCCCATCTCCCTTACTTCCAGCTAGTAAGGATCACATAATTCCTAACAATGTTTTGACACAGATTCCCAATTCGGGCATTCAGAACATATAGCACAATGCTGTAAGCATGCACATTCTCATTCAAAGTTGCAAGTTACTATGTATGAACAAGTTTGCATAGGTATTTTAAAGATGTCCAGAACTGAGCTAAACGTTGTATGTCTCCAACCTCTAGAAATAACTTCATGCCCCATCTCCCTTACTTCCAGCTAGTAAGGATCACATAATTCCTAACAATGATTTGACACAGATTCCCAATTCGGGCATTCAGAACATATAGCACGTTGCTGTAAGCAAACACATTCTCATTCAAAGTTGCAAGTTACTATGTAGGAACAAGTTTGTATAGGTATTTCAAAGATGCCCAGAACTGAGCTAAACTTGGTATGTCTCCAACTCCTAGAAATAACTTCATGCCCCAACTCCCTTACTTCCAGCTAGTAAGGATCACATAATTCCTAACAAAGTTTTGACACAGATTCCCAATTCGGGCATTCAGAACATATAGCACGTTGCTGTAAGCAAGCACATTCTCATTCACAGTTGCAAGTTACTATGTAGGAACAAGTTTGTATAGGTATTTCAAAGATGCCCAGAACTGAGCTAAACGTTGTATGTGTCCAACCTCTAGAAATAACTTCATGCCCCATCTCCCTTACTTCCAGCTAGTAAGGATCACATAATTCCTAACAAAGTTTTGAACACAGATTCCCAATTCGGGCATTCAGAACATATAGCACGTTGCTGTAAGCAAGCACATTCTCATTCAAAGATGCAAGTTACTATGTAGGAACAAGTTTGTATAGGTATTTCAAAGATGCCCAGAACTGAGCTAAACTTGGTACGTCTCCAACTCCTAGAAATAACTTCATGCCCCATCTCCATTACTTCTAGCTAGTAAGGATCACATAATTCCTAACAAATTTTGACACAGATTCCCAATTCGGGCATTCAGAACATATAGCACGTTGCTGTAAGCAAGCACATTCTCATTCACAGTTGCAAGTTACTATGTAGGAACAAGTTTGTATAGATATTTCAAAGATGCCCAGAACTGAGCTAAACGTTGTATGTGTCCAACCTCTAGAAATAACTTCATGCCCCATCTCCCTTACTTCCAGCTAGTAAGGATCACATAATTCCTAACAAAGTTTTGAACACAGATTCCCAATTCGGGCATTCAGAACATATAGCACGTTGCTGTAAGCAAGCACATTCTCATTCAAAGATGCAAGTTACTATGTAGGAACAAGTTTGTATAGGTATTTCAAAGATGCCCAGAACTGAGCTAAACTTGGTACGTCTCCAACTCCTAGAAATAACTTCATGCCCCATCTTCCTTAGTTCCAGCTAGTAAGGATCACATAATTCCTAACAAAGTTTTGACACAGATTCCCAATTCGGGCATTCAGAACATATAGCACGTTGCTGTAAGCAAGCACATTCTCATTCAAAGTTGCAATTACTATGTAGGAACAAGTTTGTATAGGTATTTCAAAGATGCCCAGAACTGAGCTAAACTTGGTATGTCTCCAACTCCAAGAAATAACTTTATGCCCCATCTCCCTTACTTCCATCTAGTAAGGATCACATAATTCCTAACAAAGTTTTGACACAGATTCCCAATTCGGGCATTCAGAACATATAGCACGTTGCTGTAAGCAAGCACATTCTCATTCAAAGTTGCAAGTTACTATGTAGGAACAAGTTTGTATAGGTATTTAAAGATGCCCAGAACTGAGCTAAACTTGGTATGTCTCCAACTCCTAGAAATAACTTCATGCCCCATCTCCCTAACTTCCAGCTAGTAAGGATCACATAATTCCTAACAAAGTTTTGACACAGATTCCCAATTCGGGCATTCAGAACATATAGCACAATGCTGTAAGCATGCACATTCTCATTCAAAGTTGCAAGTTACTATGTATGAACAAGTTTGTATAGGTATTTTAAAGATGTCCAGAACTGAGCTAAACGTTGTATGTCTCCAACCTCTAGAAATAACTTCATGCCCCATCTCCGTTACTTCCAGCTAGTAAGGATCACATAATTCCTAACAATGATTTGACACAGATTCCCAATTCGGGCATTCAGAACATATAGCACGTTGCTGTAAGCAAACACATTCTCATTCAAAGTTGCAAGTTACTATGTAGGAACAAGTTTGTATAGGTATTTCAAAGATGCCCAGAACTGAGCTAAACTTGGTATGTCTCCAACTCCTAGAAATAACTTCATGCCCCAACTCCCTTACTTCCAGCTAGTAAGGATCACATAATTCCTAACAAAGTTTTGACACAGATTCCCAATTCGGGCATTCAGAACATATAGCACGTTGCTGTAAGCAAGCACATTCTCATTCACAGTTGCAAGTTACTATGTAGGAACAAGTTTGTATAGGTATTTCAAAGATGCCCAGAACTGAGCTAAACGTTGTATGTGTCCAACCTCTAGAAATAACTTCATGCCCCATCTCCCTTACTTCCAGCTAGTAAGGATCACATAATTCCTAACAAAGTTTTGAACACAGATTCCCAATTCGGGCATTCAGAACATATAGCACGTTGCTGTAAGCAAGCACATTCTCATTCAAAGATGCAAGTTACTATGTAGGAACAAGTTTGTATAGGTATTTCAAAGATGCCCAGAACTGAGCTAAACTTGGTACGTCTCCAACTCCTAGAAATAACTTCATGCCCCATCTCCCTTACTGCCAGCTAGTAAGGATCACATAATTCCTAACAAAGTTTTGACACAGATTCCCACTTCGGGCATTCAGAACATATAGCACGTTGCTGTAAGCAAGCACATTCTCATTCAAAGTTGCAAGTTACTATGTAGGAACAAGTTTGTATAGGTATTTCAAAGATGCCCAGAACTGAGCTAAACTTGGTATGTCTCCAACTCCTAGAAATAACTTCATGCCCCATCTCCCTTACTTCCAGCTAGTAAGGATCACATAATTCCTAACAAAGTTTTGACACAGATTCCCACTTCGGGCATTCAGAACATATAGCACGTTGCTGTAAGCAAGCACATTCTCATTCAAAGTTGCAAGTTACTATGTAGGAACAAGTTTGTATAGGTATTTCAAAGATGCCCAGAACTGAGCTAAACGTTGTATGTCTCCAGCTCCTAGAAATAACTTCATGCCCCAACTCCCTTACTTCCAGCTTGTGAGGATCACATAATTCCTAACAAAGATTTGACACAGGTTCCCAATTCGGGCATTCAGAACATATAGCACGTTGCTGTAAGCAAGCACATTCTCATTCACAGTTGCAAGTTACTATGTAGGAACAAGTTTGTATAGGTATTTCAAAGATGCCCAGAACTGAGCTAAACTTGTTATGTCTCCAACTCCTACACATAACTTCATGCCCCAACTCCCTTACTACCAGCTAGTAAGGATCACATAATTCCGAACAAAGTTTTGACACAGATTCCGAATTCGGGCATTCAGAACATATAGCACTTTGCTGTAAGCAAGCACATTCTCATTCACAGTTGCAAGTTACTATGTAGGAACAAGTTTGTATAGGTATTTCAAAGATGCCCAGAACTGAGCTAAACGTTGTATGTGTCCAACCTCTAGAAATAACTTCATGCTCCATCTCATTTACTTCCAGCTAGTAAGGATCACATAATTCCTAACAAAGTTTTGAACACAGATTCCCAATTCGGGCATTCAGAACATATAGCACGTTGCTGTAAGCAAGCACATTCTCATTCAAAGATGCAAGTTACTATGTAGGAACAAGTTTGTATAGGTATTTCAAAGATGCCCAGAACTGAGTTAAACTTGGTATGTCTCCAACTCCTAGAAAAAACTTCATGCCCCATCTCTCTTACTTCCAGCTAGTAAGGATCACATAATTTCTAACAAAGTTTTGACACAGATTCCCAATTCGGGCATTCAGAACATATAGCACGTTGCTGTAAGCAAGCACATTCTCATTCAAAGTTGCAAGTTACTATGTAGGAACAAGTTTGTATAGGTATTTCAAAGATGCCCAGAACTGAGCTAAACTTGGTATGTCTCCAACTCCTAGAAATAACTTCATGCCCCATCTCCCTTACGTCCAGCTAGTAAGGATCACATAATTCCTAGCAAAGTTTTGACACAGATTCCCACTTCGGTCATTCAGAACATATAGCACGTTACTGTAAGCAAGCACATTCTCATTCAAAGTTGCAAGTTACTATGTAGGAACAAGTTTGTATAAGTATTTCAAAGATGCCCAGAACTGAGCTAAACGTTGTATGTCTCCAGCTCCTAGAAATAACTTCATGCCCCAACCCCCTTCCTTCCAGCTTGTAAGGATCACATAATTCCTAACAAAGATTTGACACAGATTCCCAATTCGGGCATTCAGAACATATATCACGTTGCTGTAAGCAAGCACATTCTCATTCACAGTTGCAAGTAACAATGTAGGAACAAGTTTGTATAGGTATTTCAAAGATGCCCAGAACTGAGCTAAACGTTGTATGTCTCCAACTCCTAGAAATAACTTCATGCCCCATCTCCCTTACTTCCATCTAGTAAGGATCACATAATTCCTAACAAAATTTTGACACAGATTCCCAATTCGGGCATTCAGAACATATAGCACAATGCTGTAAGCAAGCACATTCTCATTCAAAGTTGCAAGTTACTTTGTAGGAACAAGTTTGTATAGGTATTTCAAAGATGCCCAGAACTGAGCTAAACGTTGTATGTGTCCAACCTCTAGAAATAACTTCATGCCCGATCTCCATTACTTCCATCTAGTAAGGATCACATAATTCCTAACAAAGTTTTGACACAGATTCCCAATTCGGGCATTCAGAACATATAGCACGTTGCTGTTAGCAAACACATTCTCATTCAAAGTAGCAAGTTACTATGTAGGAACAAGTTTGTATAGGTATTTCAAAGATGCCCAGAACTGAGCTAAACGTTGTATGTCTCCAACTCCTAGAAATAACTTCATGCCCCATCTCCCTTACTTCCAGCTACTAAGGATCACATCATTCTTAACAAAGTTTTGACACAGATTCACAATTCGGGCACTCAGAACATATAGCACGTTGCTGTAAGCAAGCACATTCTCATTCAAAGTTGCAAGTTACTACGTAGGAACAAGTTTGTATAGGTATTTCAAAGATGCCCAGAACTGAGCTAAACGTTGTATGTCTCCAACTCCTAGAAATAACTTCATGCCCCATCTTCCTTAGTTCCAGTTAGTAAAGATCACATAATTCCTAACAAAGTTTTGACACAGATTCCCAATTCGGTCATTCAGAACATATAGCACGTTGCTGTAAGCAAGCACATTCTCATTCAAAGTTGCAAGTTACTATGTAGGAACAAGTTTGTATAGGTATTTCAAAGATGCCCAGAACTGAGCTAAACTTGGTATGTCTCCATCTCCTAGAAATAACTTCATGCCCCATCTCCCTTACTTCCAGCTAGTAAGGATCACATAATTCCTAACAAAGTTTTGACACAGATTCCCACTTCGGCATTCAGAACATATAGCACGTTGCTGTAAGCAAGCACATTCTCATTCAAAGTTGCAAGTTACTATGTAGGAACATGTTTGTATAGGTATTTCAAAGATGCCGAGAAATGAGATAAACTTGGTATCTGTCCAACCTCTAGTAATAACTTCATGCCCAACTCCCTTACTTCCAGCTAGTAAGGATCACATAATTCCTAACAAAGTTTTGACACAGATTCCCAATTCGGGCATTCAGAACATATAGCAAGTTGCTGTAAGCAAGCACATTCTCACTCAAAGTTGCAAATTACTATGTAGGAACAAGTTTGTATAGGTATTTCAAAGATGCCCAGAACTGAGCTAAACGTTGTGTGTCTCAAACTCCTAGAAATAACTTCATGCCCCATCTCCCTTACTTCCAGCTAGTAAGGATCACATAATTCCTAACAAAGTTTTGACACAGATTCCCAATTCGGGCATTCAGAACATGTAGCACGTTGCTGTAAGCAATCACATTCAATTCAAAGTTGCAAGTTACTATGTAGGAACAAGTTTGTATAGGTATTTCAAAGATGCCCAGAACTGAGCTAAACGTTGTATGTCTCCAACTCCTAGAAATAACTTCATGCCCCAACTCCCTTACTTCCAGCTAGTAAGGATCACGTAATTCCTAACAATTTTTGACACAGATTCCCAATTCGGGCATTCAGAACATATAGCACGTTGCTGTAAGCAAGCACATTCTCATTCACAGTTGCAAGTTACTATGTAGGAACAAGTTTGTATAGGTATTTCAAAGATGCCCAGAACTGAGCTAAACTTGGTATGTGTCCAACCTCTAGAAATAACTTCATGCCCCATCTCCCTTACTTCCAGCTAGTAAGGATCACATAATTTCAAACAAAGTTATGAACACAGATTCCCAATTCGGGCATTCAGAACATATAGCACGTTGCTGTAAGCAAGCACATTCTCATTCAAAGTTGCAAGTTACTATGTAGGAACAAGTTTGTATAGGTATATCAAAGATGCCCAGAACTGAGCTAAACTTGGTATGTGTCCAACTCCTAGAAATAACTTCATGCCCCAACTCCCTTACTTCCAGCTAGTAAGGATCACATAATTCCTAACAAAGTTTTGACACAGATTCCCACTTCGGGCATTCAGAACATATAGCACGTTGCTGTAAGCAATCACATTCTCATTCAAAGTTGCAAGTTACTATGTAGGAACAAGTTTGTATAGGTATTTCAAAGATGCCCAGAACTGAGCTAAACTTCGTATGTGTCCATCCTCTAGAAATAACTTCATGCCCCATCTCCCATACTTCCAGCTAGTAAGGATCACATTATTCCTAACAAAGATTTGACACAGATTCCCAATTCGGGCATTCAGAACATGTAGCACGTTGCTGTAAGCAAGCACATTCTCATTCAAAGTTGCAAGTTACTATGTAGGAACAAGTTTGTATAGGTATTTCAAAGATGCCCAGAACTGAGCTAAACGTTGTATGTGTCCAACCTCTAGAAATAACTTCATGCCCCATCTCCCTTACTTCCAGCTAGTAAGGATCACATAATTCCTAACAAAGTTTTGAACACAGATTCCCAATTCGGGCATTCAGAACATATAGCACGTTGCTGTAAGCAAGCACATTCTCATTCAAAGATGCAAGTTACTATGTAGGAACAAGTTTGTATAGGTATTTCAAAGATGCCCAGAACTGAGCTATACTTGGTATGTCTCCAACTCCAAGAAATAACTTCATGCCCCATCTCCCTTACTTCCAGCTAGTAAGGATCACATAATTCCTAACAAAGTTTTGACACAGATTCCCACTTCGGGCATTCAGAACATATAGCACGTTGCTGTAAGCAAACACATTCTCATTCAAAGTTGCAAGTTACTATGTTGGAACAAGTTTGTATAGGTATTTCAAAGATGCCCAGAACTGAGCTAAACGTTGTATGTCTCCAGCTCCTAGAAATAACTTCATGACCCAACTCCCTTACATCCAGCTAGTAAGGATCACTTAATTCCTAACAAAGTTTTGACACAGATTCCCAATTCGGGCATTCAGAACATATAGCACGTTGCTGTAAGCAAGCACATTCTCATTCAAAGTTGCAAGTTACTATGTAGGAACAAGTTTGTATAGGTATTTTAAAGATGCCCAGAACTGAGCTAAACTTGGTATGTCTCCAACTCCTAGAAATAACTTCATGCCCCAACTCCCTTACTTCCAGCTAGTAAGGATCACATAATTCCTAACAAAGTTTTGACACAGATTCCGAATTCGGGCATTCAGAACATATAGCACTTTGCTGTAACCAAGCACAATCTCATTCACAGTTGCAAGTTACTATGTAGGAACAAGTTTGTATAGTTATTTCAAAGATGCCCAGAACTGAGCTAAACGTTGTATGTGTCCAACCTCTAGAAATAACTTCATGCCCCATCTCCCTTACTTCCAGCTAGTAAGGATCACATAATTCCTAACAAAGTTTTGAACACAGATTCCCAATTCGGGCATTCAGAACATATAGCACGTTGCTGTAAGCAAGCACATTCTCATTCAAAGTTGCAAGTTACTATGTAGGAAAAAGTTTGTATAGGTATTTCAAAGATGCCCAGAACTGAGCTAAACTTGGTATGTCTCCAACTCCTAGAAATAACTTCATGCCCCATCTCCCTTACTTCCAGCTAGTAAGTATCACATAATTCCTAACAAAGTTTTGACACAGATTCCCACTTCGGGCATTCAGAACATATAGCACGTTGCTGTAAGCAAACACATTCTCATTCAAAGTTGCAAGTTACTATGTTGGAACAAGTTTGTATAGGTATTTCAAAGATGCCCAGAGCTGAGCTAAACGTTGTATGTCTCCAGCTCCTAGAAATAACTTCATGACCCAACTCCCTTACTTCCAGCTTGTAAGGATCACATAATTCCTAACAAAGATTTGACACAGATTAACAATTCGGGCATTCAGAACATATAGCACGTTGCTGTAAGCAAGCACATTCTCATTCAAAGTTGCAAGTTACTATGTAGGAACAAGTTTGTATAGGTATTTCAAAGATGCCCAGAACTGAGCTAAACTTGGTATGTCTCCAACTCCTAGAAATAACTTCATGCCCCAACTCCCTTACTTCCAGCTAGTAAGGATCACATAATTCCTAACAAAGTTTTGACACAGATTCCGAATTCGGGCATTCAGAACATATACCACTTTGCTGTAAGCAAGCACAATCTCATTCACAGTTGCAAGTTACTATGTAGGAACAAGTTTGTATAGGTATTTCAAAGATGCCCAGAACTGAGCTAAACGTTGTATGTGTCCAACCTCTAGAAATAACTTCATGCCCCATCTCCCTTACTTCCAGCTAGTAAGGATCACATAATTCCTAACAAAGTTTTGAACACAGATTCCCAATTCGGGCATTCAGAACATATAGCACGTTGCTGTAAGCAAGCACATTCTCATTCAAAGATGCAAGTTACTATGTAGGAACAAGTATGTATAGGTATTTCAAAGATGCCCAGAACTGAGCTAAACTTGGTATGTCTCCAACTCCTAGAAATAACTTCATGCCCCATATCCCTTACTTCCAGCTACTAAGGATCACATAATTCCTAAAAAGTTTTGACACAGATTCCCAATTCGGGCATTCAGAACATATAGCACGTTGCTGTAAGCAAGCATATTCTCATTCAAAGTTGCAAGTTACTATGTAGGAACAAGTTTGTATAGGTATTTCAAAGATGCCCAGAACTGAGCTAAACTTGGTATGTCTCCAACTCATAGAAATAACTTCATGCCCCATCTCCCTTACTTCCAGCTAGTAAGGATTACATAATTCCTAACAAAGTTTTGACACAGATTCCCACTTCGGGCATTCAGAACATATAGCACGTTGCTGTAAGCAAGCACATTCTCATTCAAAGTTGCAAGTTACTATGTAGGAACAAGTTTGTATAGGTATTTCAAAGATGCCCAGAACTGAGCTTAACGTTGTATGTCTCCAACTCCCGGAAATAACTTCATGCCCCATCTCCCTTACTTCCAGCTAGTAAGGATCACATAATTTCTAACAAAGTTTTGACACAGATTCCCAATTCGGGCATTCAGAACATATAGCACGTTGCTGTAAGCAAGCACATTCTCATTCAAAGTTGCAAGTTACTATGTATGAACATGTTTGTAAAGGTATTTCAAAGATGCCCTGAACTGAGCTAAACGTTGTATGTGTCCAACTCCTAGAAATAACTTCATGCCCCAACTCCCTTACTTCCAGCTAGTAAGGATCACATAATTCCTAACAAAGTTTTGAGACATATTCCCAATTCGGGCATTCAGAACATATAGCACGTTGCTGTAAGCAAGCACATTCTCATTCAAAGTTGCAAGTTACTATGTAGGAACAAGTTTGTATAGGTATTTCAAAGATGCCCAGAACTGAGCTAAACTTGGTATGTCTCCAACTCCTAGAAATAAATTCATGCCCCAACTCCCTTACTTCCAGCTAGTAAGGATCACATAATTCCGAACAAAGTTTTGACACAGATTCCGAATTCGGGCATTCAGAACATATAGCACGTTGCTGTAAGCAAGCACATTCTCATTCACAGTTGCAAGTTACTATGTTGGAACAAGTTTGTATAGGTATTTCAAAGACGGCCAGAACTGAGCTAAACGTTGTATGTCTCCAGCTCCTAGAAATAACATCATGACCCAACTCCCTTACTTCCAGCTTGTAAGGATCACATAATTCCTAACAAAGATTTGACACAGATTAACAATTCGGGCATTCAGAACATATAGCACGTTGCTGTAAGCAAGCACATTCTCATTCAAAGTTGCAAGTTACTATGTGGGAACAAGTTTGTATAGGTATTTCAAAGATGCCAAGAACTGAGCTAAACTTGGTATGTCTCCAACTCCTAGAAATAACTTCATGCACCATCTCTCTTACTTCCAGCTAGTAAGGATCACATAATTCCTAACAGAGTTTTGACACAGATTCCCAATTCGGGCATTCAGAACATATAGCACGTTGCTGTAAGCAAGCACATTCTCATTCAAAGTTGCAAGTTACTATGTAGGAACAAGTTTGTATAGGTATTTTAAAGATGCCCAGAACTGAGCTAAACTTGGTATGTCTCCAACTCCTAGAAATAAATTCATGCCCCAACTCCCTTACTTCCAGCTAGTAAGGATCACATAATTCCTAACAAAGTTTTGACACAGATTCCGAATTCGGGCATTCAGAACATATAGCACTTTGCTGTAAGCAAGCACAATCTCATTCACAGTTGCAAGTTACTATGTAGGAACAAGTTTGTATAGGTATTTCAAAGATGCCCAGAACTGAGCTAAACGTTGTATGTGTCCAACCTCTAGAAATAACTTCATGCCCCATCTCCCTTACTTCCAGCTAGTAAGGATCACATAATTCCTAACAAAGTTTTGAACACAGATTCCCAATTCGGGCATTCAGAACATATAGCACGTTGCTGTAAGCAAGCACATTCTCATTCAAAGATGCAAGTTACTATGTAGGAACAAGTTTGTATAGGTATTTCAAAGATGCCCAGAACTGAGCTAAACTTGGTATGTCTCCAACTCCTAGAAATAACTTCATGCCCCATCTCCCTTACTTCCAGCTAGTAAGGATCACATAATTCCTAACAAAGTTTTGACACAGATTCCCAATTCGGGCATTCAGAACATATAGCACGTTGCTGTAAGCAAGCACATTCTCATTCAAAGTTGCAAGTTACTATGTAGGAACAAGTTTGTATAGGTATTTCAAAGATGCCCAGAACTGAGCTAAACTTGGTATGTCTCCAACTCATAGAAATAACTTCATGCCCCATCTCCCTTACTTCCAGCTAGTAAGGATCACATAATTCCTAACAAAGTTTTGACACAGATTCCCACTTCGGGCATTCAGAACATATAGCACGTTGCTGTAAGCAAGCACATTCTCATTCAAAGTTGCAAGTTACTATGTAGGAACAAGTTTGTATAGGTATTTCAACGATGCCCAGAACTGACCTAAACGTTGTATGTCTCCAGCTCCTGGAAATAACTTCATGCCCCAACTCCCTTACTTCCAGCTTGTAAGGATCACATAATTCCTAACAAAGATTTGACACAGATTCCCAATTCGGGCATTCAGAACATATAGCACGTTGCTGTAAGCAAGCACATTCTCATTCAACGTTGCAAGTTACTATGTAGGAACAAGTTTGTATAGGTATTTCAAAGATGCCCAGAACTGAGCTAAACTTGGTATGTGTCCAACTCCTAAAAATAACTTCATGCCCCAACTCCCTTACTTCCAGCTAGTAAGGATCACATAATTCATAACAAAGTTTTGACACAGATTCCCAATTCGGGCATTCAGAACATATAGCACGTTGCTGTAAGCAAGCACATTCTCATTCAAAGTTGCAAGTTACTATGTAGGAACAAGTTTGTATAGGTATTTCAAAGATGCCAGGAACTGAGCTAAACTTGGTATGTGTCCAACCTCTAGAAATAACTTCATGCCCCATCTCCCTTACTTCCAGCTAGTAAGGATGACATAATTCCTAACAAAGTTTTGACACAGATTCCCAATTCGGGCATTCAGAACATATAGCACGTTGCTGTAAGCAAGCACAGTCTCATTCAAAGTTGCAAGTTACTATGTAGGAACAAGTTTGTATAGGTATTTCAAAGATGCCCAGAACTGAGCTAAACGTTGTATGTGTCCAACCTCTAGAAATAACTTCATGCCCCATCTCCCTTACTTCCCGCTAGTAAGGATCACATAATTCCTAACAAAGTTTTGACACAGATTCCCAATTCGGGCATTCAGAACATATAGCACGTTGCTGTAAGCAAGCACATTCTCATTCAGAGTTGCAAGTTACTATGTAGGAACAAGTTTGAATAGGACTTTCAAAGATGCCCAGAACTGAGCTAAACTTGGTATGTCTCCAACTCCTAGAAATAACTTAATGCCCCATCTCACTTACTTCCATCTAGTAAGGATCACATAATTCCTAACAAAGTTTTGACACAGATTCCCAATACGGGCATTCAGAACATATAGCACCTTGCTGTAAGCAAGCACATTCTCATTCAAAGTTGCAAGTTACTATGTAGGAACAAGTTTGTATAGGTATTTCAAAGATGCCCAGAACTGAGCTAAACGTTGTATGTCTCCAACCTCTAGAAATAACTTCATGCCCCATCTCCCTTACTTCCAGCTAGTAAGGATCACATAATTCCTAACAAAGTTTTGACACAGATTCCCAATTCGGGCATTCAGAACATATAGCACGTTGCTGTAAGCAAGCACATTCTCATTCAAAGTTGCAAGTTACTATGTAGGAACATGTTTGTATAGGTATTTCAAAGATGCCCAGAACTGAGCTAAACGTTGTATGTGTCCAACCTCTAGAAATAACTTCATGCCCCATCTCCCCACTTCCAGCTAGTAAGGATCACATAATTCCTAACAAAGTTTTGACACAGATTCCCAATTCGGGCATTCAGAACATATAGCACAATGCTGTAAGCAAGCACATTCTCATTCAAAGTTGCAAGTTACTATGTAGGAACAAGTTTGTATAGGTATTTCAAAGATGCCCAGAACTGAGCTAAACGTTGTATGTCTCCAGCTCCTAGAAATAAATTCATGCCCCAACTCCCTTACTTCCAGCTTGTAAGGATCACATAATTCCTAACAAAGATTTGACACAGATTCCCAATTCGGGCATTCAGAACATATAGCACGTTGCTGTAAGCAAGCACATTCTCATTCAAAGTTGCAAGTTACTATGTAGGAACAAGTTTGTATAGGTATTTCAAAGATGCCCAGAACTGAGCTAAACTTGGTATGTGTCCAACCTCTAGAAATAACTTCATGCCCCATCTCCCTTACTTCCATCTAGTAAGGATCACATAATTCCTAACAAAGTTTTGACACTGATTCCCAATTCGGGCATTCAGAACATATAGCACAATGCTGTAAGGAAGCACATTCTCATTCAAAGTTGCAAGTTACTATGTAGGAACAAGTTTGTATAGGTATTTCAAAGATGCCCAGAACTGAGCTAAACTTGGTATGTGTCCAACTCCTAGAAATAACATCATGCCCCATCTCCCTTACTTCCAGCTAGTAAGGATCACATAATTCCTAACAAAGTTTTGACACAGATTCCCACTTCGGGCATTCAGAACATATAGCACGTTGCTGTAAGCAAGCACATTCTCATTCAAAGTTGCAAGTTACTATGTAGGAACAAGTTTGTATAGGTATTTCAAAGATGCCCAGAACTGAGCTAAACTTGGTATGTCTCCAACTCCTAGAAATAACTTCATGCCCCAACTCCCTTACTTCCAGCTAGTAAGGATCACATAATTCCTAACAAAGTTTTGACACAGATTCCGAATTCGGGCATTCAGAACATATAGCACGTTGCTGTAAGCAAGCACATTCTCATTCACAGTTGCAAGTTACTATGTAGGAAAAAGTTTGTATAGGTATTTCAAAGATGCCCAGAAATGAGCTAAACG
The DNA here is from genome assembly GCF_020826845.1 of Diceros bicornis minor. Classification (NCBI taxonomy): domain Eukaryota; kingdom Metazoa; phylum Chordata; class Mammalia; order Perissodactyla; family Rhinocerotidae; genus Diceros; species Diceros bicornis. The sequence goes on along the minus strand of NC_080751.1, from coordinate 351,183 downwards.
TTGTATGTGTCCAACCTCTAGAAATAACTTCATGCCCCATCTCCCTTACTTCCAGCTAGTAAGGATCACATAATTCCTAACAAAGTTTTGAACACAGATTCCCAATTCGGGCAGTCAGAACATATAGCACATTGCTGTAAGCAAGCACATTCTCATTCAAAGATGCAAGTTACTATGTAGGAACAAGTTTGTATAGGTATTTCAAAGATGCCCAGAACTGAGCTAAACTTGGTATGTCTCCAACTACTAGAAATAACTTCTTGTCCCATCTCCCTTACTTCCAGCTAGTAAGTATCACGTAATTCCTAACAATTTTTGACACAGATTCCCAATTCGGGCATTCAGAACATATAGCACGTTGCTGTAAGCAAGCACATTCTCATTCACAGTTGCAAGTTACTATGTAGGAACAAGTTTGTATAGGTATTTCAAAGATGCCCAGAACTGAGCTAAACTTGGTATGTGTCCAACCTCTAGAAATAACTTCATGCCCCATCTCCCTTACTTCCAGCTAGTAAGGATCACATAATTTCAAACAAAGTTTTGAACACAGATTCCCAATTCGGGCATTCAGAACATATAGCACGTTGCTGTAAGCAAGCACATTCTCATTCAAAGTTGCAAGTTACTATGTAGGAACAAGTTTGTATAGGTATTTCAAAGATGCCCAGAACTGAGCTAAACTTGGTATGTGTCCAACTCCTAGAAATAACTTCATGCCCCAACTCCCTTACTTCCAGCTAGTAAGGATCACATAATTCCTAACAAAGTTTTGACACAGATTCCCAATTCGGGCATTCAGAACATATAGCACGTTGCTGTAAGCAAGCACATTCTCATTCAAAGTTGCAAGTTACTATGTAGGAACAAGTTTGTATAGGTATTTCAAAGATGCCCAGAACTGAGCTAAACTTCGTATGTGTCCATCCTCTAGAAATAACTTCATGCCCCATCTCCCATACTTCCAGCTAGTAAGGATCACATTATTCCTAACAAAGATTTGACACAGATTCCCAATTCGGGCATTCAGAACATGTAGCACGTTGCTGTAAGCAAGCACATTCTCATTCAAAGTTGCAAGTTACTATGTAGGAACAAGTTTGTATAGGTATTTCAAAGATGCCCAGAACTGAGCTAAACGTTGTATGTGTCCAACCTCTAGAAATAACTTCATGCCCCATCTCCCTTACTTCCAGCTAGTAAGGATCACATAATTCCTAACAAAGTTTTGAACACAGATTCCCAATTCGGGCATTCAGAACATATAGCACGTTGCTGTAAGCAAGCACATTCTCATTCAAAGATGCAAGTTACTATGTAGGAACAAGTTTGTATAGGTATTTCAAAGATGCCCAGAACTGAGCTATACTTGGTATGTCTCCAACTCCAAGAAATAACTTCATGCCCCATCTCCCTTACTTCCAGCTAGTAAGGATCACATAATTCCTAACAAAGTTTTGACACAGATTCCCACTTCGGGCATTCAGAACATATAGCACGTTGCTGTAAGCAAACACATTCTCATTCAAAGTTGCAAGTTACAATGTTGGAACAAGTTTGTATAGGTATTTCAAAGATGCCCAGAACTGAGCTAAACATTGTATGTCTCCAGCTCCTAGAAATAACTTCATGACCCAACTCCCTTACATCCAGCTAGTAAGGATCACATAATTCCTAACAAAGTTTTGACACAGATTCCCAATTCGGGCATTCAGAACATATAGCACGTTGCTGTAAGCAAGCACATTCTCATTCAAAGTTGCAAGTTACTATGTAGGAACAAGTTTGTATAGGTATTTTAAAGATGCCCAGAACTGAGCTAAACTTGGTATGTCTCCAACTCCTAGAAATAACTTCATGCCCCAACTCCCTTACTTCCAGCTAGTAAGGATCACATAATTCCTAACAAAGTTTTGACACAGATTCCGAATTCGGGCATTCAGAACATATAGCACTTTGCTGTAACCAAGCACAATCTCATTCACAGTTGCAAGTTACTATGTAGGAACAAGTTTGTATAGTTATTTCAAAGATGCCCAGAACTGAGCTAAACGTTGTATGTGTCCAACCTCTAGAAATAACTTCATGCCCCATCTCCCTTACTTCCAGCTAGTAAGGATCACATAATTCCTAACAAAGTTTTGAACACAGATTCCCAATTCGGGCATTCAGAACATATAGCACGTTGCTGTAAGCAAGCACATTCTCATTCAAAGTTGCAAGTTACTATGTAGGAAAAAGTTTGTATAGGTATTTCAAAGATGCCCAGAACTGAGCTAAACTTGGTATGTCTCCAACTCCTAGAAATAACTTCATGCCCCATCTCCCTTACTTCCAGCTAGTAAGGATCACAAAATTCCTAACAAAGTTTTGACACAGATTCCCAATTCGGGCATTCAGAACATATAGCACGTTGCTGTAAGCAAGCACATTCTCATTCAAAGTTGCAAGTTACTATGTAGGAACAAGTTTGTATAGGTATTTCAAAGATGCCCAGAACTGAGCTAAACTTGGTATGTCTCCAACTCCTAGAAATAACTTCATGCCCCAACTCCCTTACTTCCAGCTAGTAAGGATCACATAATTCCTAACAAAGTTTTGACACAGATTCCGAATTCGGGCATTCAGAACATATACCACTTTGCTGTAAGCAAGCACAATCTCATTCACAGTTGCAAGTTACTATGTAGGAACAAGTTTGTATAGGTATTTCAAAGATGCCCAGAACTGAGCTAAACGTTGTATGTGTCCAACCTCTAGAAATAACTTCATGCCCCATCTCCCTTACTTCCAGCTAGTAAGGATCACATAATTCCTAACAAAGTTTTGAACACAGATTCCCAATTCGGGCATTCAGAACATATAGCACGTTGCTGTAAGCAAGCACATTCTCATTCAAAGATGCAAGTTACTATGTAGGAACAAGTATGTATAGGTATTTCAAAGATGCCCAGAACTGAGCTAAACTTGGTATGTCTCCAACTCCTAGAAATAACTTCATGCCCCATATCCCTTACTTCCAGCTACTAAGGATCACATAATTCCTAAAAAGTTTTGACACAGATTCCCAATTCGGGCATTCAGAACATATAGCACGTTGCTGTAAGCAAGCATATTCTCATTCAAAGTTGCAAGTTACTATGTAGGAACAAGTTTGTATAGGTATTTCAAAGATGCCCAGAACTGAGCTAAACTTGGTATGTCTCCAACTCATAGAAATAACTTCATGCCCCATCTCCCTTACTTCCAGCTAGTAAGGATTACATAATTCCTAACAAAGTTTTGACACAGATTCCCACTTCGGGCATTCAGAACATATAGCACGTTGCTGTAAGCAAGCACATTCTCATTCAAAGTTGCAAGTTACTATGTAGGAACAAGTTTGTATAGGTATTTCAAAGATGCCCAGAACTGAGCTTAACGTTGTATGTCTCCAACTCCCGGAAATAACTTCATGCCCCATCTCCCTTACTTCCAGCTAGTAAGGATCACATAATTTCTAACAAAGTTTTGACACAGATTCCCAATTCGGGCATTCAGAACATATAGCACGTTGCTGTAAGCAAGCACATTCTCATTCAAAGTTGCAAGTTACTATGTATGAACATGTTTGTAAAGGTATTTCAAAGATGCCCTGAACTGAGCTAAACGTTGTATGTGTCCAACTCCTAGAAATAACTTCATGCCCCAACTCCCTTACTTCCAGCTAGTAAGGATCACATAATTCCTAACAAAGTTTTGAGACAGATTCCCAATTCGGGCATTCAGAACATATAGCACGTTGCTGTAAGCAAGCACATTCTCATTCAAAGTTGCAAGTTACTATGTAGGAACAAGTTTGTATAGGTATTTCAAAGATGCCCAGAACTGAGCTAAACTTGGTATGTCTCCAACTCCTAGAAATAAATTCATGCCCCAACTCCCTTACTTCCAGCTAGTAAGGATCACATAATTCCGAACAAAGTTTTGACACAGATTCCGAATTCGGGCATTCAGAACATATAGCACGTTGCTGTAAGCAAGCACATTCTCATTCACAGTTGCAAGTTACTATGTTGGAACAAGTTTGTATAGGTATTTCAAAGACGCCCAGAACTGAGCTAAACGTTGTATGTCTCCAGCTCCTAGAAATAACATCATGACCCAAATCCCTTACTTCCAGCTTGTAAGGATCACATAATTCCCAACAAAGATTTGACACAGATTAACAATTCGGGCATTCAGAACATATAGCACGTTGCTGTAAGCAAGCACATTCTCATTCAAAGTTGCAAGTTACTATGTGGGAACAAGTTTGTATAGGTATTTCAAAGATGCCAAGAACTGAGCTAAACTTGGTATGTCTCCAACTCCTAGAAATAACTTCATGCCCCATCTCCCTTACTTCCAGCTAGTAAGGATCACATAATTCCTAACAGAGTTTTGACACAGATTCCCAATTCGGGCATTCAGAACATATAGCACGTTGCTGTAAGCAAGCACATTCTCATTCAAAGTTGCAAGTTACTATGTAGGAACAAGTTTGTATAGGTATTTCAAAGATGCCCAGAACTGAGCTAAACGTTGTATGTGTCCAACCTCTAGAAATAACTTCATGCCCCATCTCCCTTACTTCCAGCTAGTAAGGATCACATAATTCCTAACAAAGTTTTGAACACAGATTCCCAATTCGGGCATTCAGAACATATAGCACGTTGCTGTAAGCAAGCACATTCTCATTCAAAGATGCAAGTTACTATGTAGGAACAAGTTTGTATAGGTATTTCAAAGATGCCCAGAACTGAGCTAAACTTGGTATGTCTCCAACTCCTAGAAATAACTTCATGCCCCATCTCCCTTACTTCCAGCTAGTAAGGATCACATAATTCCTAACAAAGTTTTGACACAGATTCCCAATTCGGGCATTCAGAACATATAGCACGTTGCTGTAAGCAAGCACATTCTCATTCAAAGTTGCAAGTTACTATGTAGGAACAAGTTTGTATAGGTATTTCAAAGATGCCCAGAACTGAGCTAAACTTGGTATGTCTCCAACTCATAGAAATAACTTCATGCCCCATCTCCCTTACTTCCAGCTAGTAAGGATCACATAATTCCTAACAAAGTTTTGACACAGATTCCCACTTCGGGCATTCAGAACATATAGCACGTTGCTGTAAGCAAGCACATTCTCATTCAAAGTTGCAAGTTACTATGTAGGAACAAGTTTGTATAGGTATTTCAACGATGCCCAGAACTGACCTAAACGTTGTATGTCTCCAGCTCCTGGAAATAACTTCATGCCCCAACTCCCTTACTTCCAGCTTGTAAGGATCACATAATTCCTAACAAAGATTTGACACAGATTCCCAATTCGGGCATTCAGAACATATAGCACGTTGCTGTAAGCAAGCACATTCTCATTCAACGTTGCAAGTTACTATGTAGGAACAAGTTTGTATAGGTATTTCAAAGATGCCCAGAACTGAGCTAAACTTGGTATGTGTCCAACTCCTAAAAATAACTTCATGCCCCAACTCCCTTACTTCCAGCTAGTAAGGATCACATAATTCATAACAAAGTTTTGACACAGATTCCCAATTCGGGCATTCAGAACATATAGCACGTTGCTGTAAGCAAGCACATTCTCATTCAAAGTTGCAAGTTACTATGTAGGAACAAGTTTGTATAGGTATTTCAAAGATGCCAGGAACTGAGCTAAACTTGGTATGTGTCCAACCTCTAGAAATAACTTCATGCCCCATCTCCCTTACTTCCAGCTAGTAAGGATGACATAATTCCTAACAAAGTTTTGACACAGATTCCCAATTCGGGCATTCAGAACATATAGCACGTTGCTGTAAGCAAGCACAGTCTCATTCAAAGTTGCAAGTTACTATGTAGGAACAAGTTTGTATAGGTATTTCAAAGATGCCCAGAACTGAGCTAAACGTTGTATGTGTCCAACCTCTAGAAATAACTTCATGCCCCATCTCCCTTACTTCCCGCTAGTAAGGATCACATAATTCCTAACAAAGTTTTGACACAGATTCCCAATTCGGGCATTCAGAACATATAGCACGTTGCTGTAAGCAAGCCCATTCTCATTCAGAGTTGCAAGTTACTATGTAGGAACAAGTTTGAATAGGACTTTCAAAGATGCCCAGAACTGAGCTAAACTTGGTATGTCTCCAACTCCTAGAAATAACTTAATGCCCCATCTCACTTACTTCCATCTAGTAAGGATCACATAATTCCTAACAAAGTTTTGACACAGATTCCCAATACGGGCATTCAGAACATATAGCACCTTGCTGTAAGCAAGCACATTCTCATTCAAAGTTGCAAGTTACTATGTAGGAACAAGTTTGTATAGGTATTTCAAAGATGCCCAGAACTGAGCTAAACGTTGTATGTCTCCAACCTCTAGAAATAACTTCATGCCCCATCTCCCTTACTTCCAGCTAGTAAGGATCACATAATTCCTAACAAAGTTTTGACACAGATTCCCAATTCGGGCATTCAGAACATATAGCACGTTGCTGTAAGCAAGCACATTCTCATTCAAAGTTGCAAGTTACTATGTAGGAACATGTTTGTATAGGTATTTCAAAGATGCCCAGAACTGAGCTAAACGTTGTATGTGTCCAACCTCTAGAAATAACTTCATGCCCCATCTCCCCACTTCCAGCTAGTAAGGATCACATAATTCCTAACAAAGTTTTGACACAGATTCCCAATTCGGGCATTCAGAACATATAGCACAATGCTGTAAGCAAGCACATTCTCATTCAAAGTTGCAAGTTACTATCTAGGAACAAGTTTGTATAGGTATTTCAAAGATGCCCAGAACTGAGCTAAACGTTGTATGTCTCCAGCTCCTAGAAATAAATTCATGCCCCAACTCCCTTACTTCCAGCTTGTAAGGATCACATAATTCCTAACAAAGATTTGACACAGATTCCCAATTCGGGCATTCAGAACATATAGCACGTTGCTGTAAGCAAGCACATTCTCATTCAAAGTTGCAAGTTACTATGTAGGAACAAGTTTGTATAGGTATTTCAAAGATGCCCAGAACTGAGCTAAACTTGGTATGTGTCCAACCTCTAGAAATAACTTCATGCCCCATCTCCCTTACTTCCATCTAGTAAGGATCACATAATTCCTAACAAAGTTTTGACACTGATTCCCAATTCGGGCATTCAGAACATATAGCACAATGCTGTAAGGAAGCACATTCTCATTCAAAGTTGCAAGTTACTATGTAGGAACAAGTTTGTATAGGTATTTCAAAGATGCCCAGAACTGAGCTAAACTTGGTATGTGTCCAACTCCTAGAAATAACTTCATGCCCCATCTCCCTTACTTCCAGCTAGTAAGGATCACATAATTCCTAACAAAGTTTTGACACAGATTCCCACTTCGGGCATTCAGAACATATAGCACGTTGCTGTAAGCAAGCACATTCTCATTCAAAGTTGCAAGTTACTATGTAGGAACAAGTTTGTATAGGTATTTCAAAGATGCCCAGAACTGAGCTAAACTTGGTATGTCTCCAACTCCTAGAAATAACTTCATGCCCCAACTCCCTTACTTCCAGCTAGTAAGGATCACATAATTCCTAACAAAGTTTTGACACAGATTCCGAATTCGGGCATTCAGAACATATAGCACGTTGCTGTAAGCAAGCACATTCTCATTCACAGTTGCAAGTTACTATGTAGGAAAAAGTTTGTATAGGTATTTCAAAGATGCCCAGAAATGAGCTAAACGTTGTATGTGTCCAACCTCTAGAAATAACTTCATGCCCCATCTCCCTTACTTCCAGCTAGTAAGGATCACATAATTCCTAACAAAGTTTTGAACACAGATTCCCAATTCGGGCAGTCAGAACATATAGCACATTGCTGTAAGCAAGCACATTCTCATTCAAAGATGCAAGTTACTATGTAGGAACAAGTTTGTATAGGTATTTCAAAGATGCCCAGAACTGAGCTAAACTTGGTATGTCTCCAACTACTAGAAATAACTTCTTGTCCCATCTCCCTTACTTCCAGCTAGTAAGTATCACGTAATTCCTAACAATTTTTGACACAGATTCCCAATTCGGGCATTCAGAACATATAGCACGTTGCTGTAAGCAAGCACATTCTCATTCACAGTTGCAAGTTACTATGTAGGAACAAGTTTGTATAGGTATTTCAAAGATGCCCAGAACTGAGCTAAACTTGGTATGTGTCCAACCTCTAGAAATAACTTCATGCCCCATCTCCCTTACTTCCAGCTAGTAAGGATCACATAATTTCAAACAAAGTTTTGAACACAGATTCCCAATTCGGGCATTCAGAACATATAGCACGTTGCTGTAAGCAAGCACATTCTCATTCAAAGTTGCAAGTTACTATGTAGGAACAAGTTTGTATAGGTATTTCAAAGATGCCCAGAACTGAGCTAAACTTGGTATGTGTCCAACTCCTAGAAATAACTTCATGCCCCAACTCCCTTACTTCCAGCTAGTAAGGATCACATAATTCCTAACAAAGTTTTGACACAGATTCCCAATTCGGGCATTCAGAACATATAGCACGTTGCTGTAAGCAAGCACATTCTCATTCAAAGTTGCAAGTTACTATGTAGGAACAAGTTTGTATAGGTATTTCAAAGATGCCCAGAACTGAGCTAAACTTCGTATGTGTCCATCCTCTAGAAATAACTTCATGCCCCATCTCCCATACTTCCAGCTAGTAAGGATCACATTATTCCTAACAAAGATTTGACACAGATTCCCAATTCGGGCATTCAGAACATGTAGCACGTTGCTGTAAGCAAGCACATTCTCATTCAAAGTTGCAAGTTACTATGTAGGAACAAGTTTGTATAGGTATTTCAAAGATGCCCAGAACTGAGCTAAACGTTGTATGTGTCCAACCTCTAGAAATAACTTCATGCCCCATCTCCCTTACTTCCAGCTAGTAAGGATCACATAATTCCTAACAAAGTTTTGAACACAGATTCCCAATTCGGGCATTCAGAACATATAGCACGTTGCTGTAAGCAAGCACATTCTCATTCAAAGATGCAAGTTACTATGTAGGAACAAGTTTGTATAGGTATTTCAAAGATGCCCAGAACTGAGCTATACTTGGTATGTCTCCAACTCCAAGAAATAACTTCATGCCCCATCTCCCTTACTTCCAGCTAGTAAGGATCACATAATTCCTAACAAAGTTTTGACACAGATTCCCACTTCGGGCATTCAGAACATATAGCACGTTGCTGTAAGCAAACACATTCTCATTCAAAGTTGCAAGTTACTATGTTGGAACAAGTTTGTATAGGTATTTCAAAGATGCCCAGAACTGAGCTAAACATTGTATGTCTCCAGCTCCTAGAAATAACTTCATGACCCAACTCCCTTACATCCAGCTAGTAAGGATCACATAATTCCTAACAAAGTTTTGACACAGATTCCCAATTCGGGCATTCAGAACATATAGCACGTTGCTGTAAGCAAGCACATTCTCATTCAAAGTTGCAAGTTACTATGTAGGAACAAGTTTGTATAGGTATTTTAAAGATGCCCAGAACTGAGCTAAACTTGGTATGTCTCCAACTCCTAGAAATAACTTCATGCCCCAACTCCCTTACTTCCAGCTAGTAAGGATCACATAATTCCTAACAAAGTTTTGACACAGATTCCGAATTCGGGCATTCAGAACATATAGCACTTTGCTGTAACCAAGCACAATCTCATTCACAGTTGCAAGTTACTATGTAGGAACAAGTTTGTATAGTTATTTCAAAGATGCCCAGAACTGAGCTAAACGTTGTATGTGTCCAACCTCTAGAAATAACTTCATGCCCCATCTCCCTTACTTCCAGCTAGTAAGGATCACATAATTCCTAACAAAGTTTTGAACACAGATTCCCAATTCGGGCATTCAGAACATATAGCACGTTGCTGTAAGCAAGCACATTCTCATTCAAAGTTGCAAGTTACTATGTAGGAAAAAGTTTGTATAGGTATTTCAAAGATGCCCAGAACTGAGCTAAACTTGGTATGTCTCCAACTCCTAGAAATAACTTCATGCCCCATCTCCCTTACTTCCAGCTAGTAAGGATCACAAAATTCCTAACAAAGTTTTGACACAGATTCCCAATTCGGGCATTCAGAACATATAGCACGTTGCTGTAAGCAAGCACATTCTCATTCAAAGTTGCAAGTTACTATGTAGGAACAAGTTTGTATAGGTATTTCAAAGATGCCCAGAACTGAGCTAAACTTGGTATGTCTCCAACTCCTAGAAATAACTTCATGCCCCAACTCCCTTACTTCCAGCTAGTAAGGATCACATAATTCCTAACAAAGTTTTGACACAGATTCCGAATTCGGGCATTCAGAACATATACCACTTTGCTGTAAGCAAGCACAATCTCATTCACAGTTGCAAGTTACTATGTAGGAACAAGTTTGTATAGGTATTTCAAAGATGCCCAGAACTGAGCTAAACGTTGTATGTGTCCAACCTCTAGAAATAACTTCATGCCCCATCTCCCTTACTTCCAGCTAGTAAGGATCACATAATTCCTAACAAAGTTTTGAACACAGATTCCCAATTCGGGCATTCAGAACATATAGCACGTTGCTGTAAGCAAGCACATTCTCATTCAAAGATGCAAGTTACTATGTAGGAACAAGTATGTATAGGTATTTCAAAGATGCCCAGAACTGAGCTAAACTTGGTATGTCTCCAACTCCTAGAAATAACTTCATGCCCCATATCCCTTACTTCCAGCTACTAAGGATCACATAATTCCTAAAAAGTTTTGACACAGATTCCCAATTCGGGCATTCAGAACATATAGCACGTTGCTGTAAGCAAGCATATTCTCATTCAAAGTTGCAAGTTACTATGTAGGAACAAGTTTGTATAGGTATTTCAAAGATGCCCAGAACTGAGCTAAACTTGGTATGTCTCCAACTCATAGAAATAACTTCATGCCCCATCTCCCTTACTTCCAGCTAGTAAGGATTACATAATTCCTAACAAAGTTTTGACACAGATTCCCACTTCGGGCATTCAGAACATATAGCACGTTGCTGTAAGCAAGCACATTCTCATTCAAAGTTGCAAGTTACTATGTAGGAACAAGTTTGTATAGGTATTTCAAAGATGCCCAGAACTGAGCTTAACGTTGTATGTCTCCAACTCCCGGAAATAACTTCATGCCCCATCTCCCTTACTTCCAGCTAGTAAGGATCACATAATTTCTAACAAAGTTTTGACACAGATTCCCAATTCGGGCATTCAGAACATATAGCACGTTGCTGTAAGCAAGCACATTCTCATTCAAAGTTGCAAGTTACTATGTATGAACATGTTTGTAAAGGTATTTCAAAGATGCCCTGAACTGAGCTAAACGTTGTATGTGTCCAACTCCTAGAAATAACTTCATGCCCCAACTCCCTTACTTCCAGCTAGTAAGGATCACATAATTCCTAACAAAGTTTTGAGACAGATTCCCAATTCGGGCATTCAGAACATATAGCACGTTGCTGTAAGCAAGCACATTCTCATTCAAAGTTGCAAGTTACTATGTAGGAACAAGTTTGTATAGGTATTTCAAAGATGCCCAGAACTGAGCTAAACTTGGTATGTCTCCAACTCCTAGAAATAAATTCATGCCCCAACTCCCTTACTTCCAGCTAGTAAGGATCACATAATTCCGAACAAAGTTTTGACACAGATTCCGAATTCGGGCATTCAGAACATATAGCACGTTGCTGTAAGCAAGCACATTCTCATTCACAGTTGCAAGTTACTATGTTGGAACAAGTTTGTATAGGTATTTCAAAGACGCCCAGAACTGAGCTAAACGTTGTATGTCTCCAGCTCCTAGAAATAACATCATGACCCAAATCCCTTACTTCCAGCTTGTAAGGATCACATAATTCCCAACAAAGATTTGACACAGATTCCCAATTCGGGCATTCAGAACATATAGCACGTTGCTGTAAGCAAGCACATTCTCATTCAAAGTTGCAAGTTACTATGTGGGAACAAGTTTGTATAGGTATTTCAAAGATGCCAAGAACTGAGCTAAACTTGGTATGTCTCCAACTCCTAGAAATAACTTCATGCCCCATCTCCCTTACTTCCAGCTAGTAAGGATCACATAATTCCTAACAGAGTTTTGACACAGATTCCCAATTCGGGCATTCAGAACATATAGCACGTTGCTGTAAGCAAGCACATTCTCATTCAAAGTTGCAAGTTACTATGTAGGAACAAGTTTGTATAGGTATTTTAAAGATGCCCAGAACTGAGCTAAACTTGGTATGTCTCCAACTCCTAGAAATAAATTCATGCCCCAACTCCCTTACTTCCAGCTAGTAAGGATCACATAATTCCTAACAAAGTTTTGACACAGATTCCGAATTCGGGCATTCAGAACATATAGCACTTTGCTGTAAGCAAGCACAATCTCATTCACAGTTGCAAGTTACTATGTAGGAACAAGTTTGTATAGGTATTTCAAAGATGCCCAGAACTGAGCTAAACGTTGTATGTGTCCAACCTCTAGAAATAACTTCATGCCCCATCTCCCTTACTTCCAGCTAGTAAGGATCACATAATTCCTAACAAAGTTTTGAACACAGATTCCCAATTCGGGCATTCAGAACATATAGCACGTTGCTGTAAGCAAGCACATTCTCATTCAAAGATGCAAGTTACTATGTAGGAACAAGTTTGTATAGGTATTTCAAAGATGCCCAGAACTTAGCTAAACTTGGTATGTCTCCAACTCCTAGAAATAACTTCATGCCCCATCTCCCTTACTTCCAGCTAGTAAGGATCACATAATTCCTAACAAAATTTTGACACAGATTCCCAATTCGGGCATTCAGAACATATAGCACGTTGCTGTAAGCAAGCACATTCTCATTCAAAGTTGCAAGTTACTATGTAGGAACAAGTTTGTATAGGTATTTCAAAGATGCCCAGAACTGAGCTAAACTTGGTATGTCTCCAACTCATAGAAATAACTTCATGCCCCATCTCCCTTACTTCCAGCTAGTAAGGATCACATAATTCCTAACAAAGTTTTGACACAGATTCCCACTTCGGGCATTCAGAACATATAGCACGTTGCTGTAAGCAAGCACATTCTCATTCAAAGTTGCAAGTTACTATGTAGGAACAAGTTTGTATAGGTATTTCAACGATGCCCAGAACTGACCTAAACGTTGTATGTCTCCAGCTCCTGGAAATAACTTCATGCCCCAACTCCCTTACTTCCAGCTTGTAAGGATCACATAATTCCTAACAAAGATTTGACACAGATTCCCAATTCGGGCATTCAGAACATATAGCACGTTGCTGTAAGCAAGCACATTCTCATTCAACGTTGCAAGTTACTATGTAGGAACAAGTTTGTATAGGTATTTCAAAGATGCCCAGAACTGAGCTAAACTTGGTATGTGTCCAACTCCTAGAAATAACTTCATGCCCCAACTCCCTTACTTCCAGCTAGTAAGGATCACATAATTCATAACAAAGTTTTGACACAGATTCCCAATTCGGGCATTCAGAACATATAGCACGTTGCTGTAAGCAAGCACATTCTCATTCAAAGATACAAGTTACTATGTAGGAACAAGTTTGTATAGGTATTTCAAAGATGCCAGGAACTGAGCTAAACTTGGTATGTGTCCAACCTCTAGAAATAACTTCATGCCCCATCTCCCTTACTTCCAGCTAGTAAGGATCACATAATTCCTAACAAAGTTTTGAACACAGATTCCCAATTCGGGCATTCAGAACATATAGCACGTTGCTGTAAGCAAGCACATTCTCATTCAAAGACGCAAGTTACTATGTAGGAACAAGTTTGTATAGGTATTTCAAAGATGCCCAGAACTGAGCTAAACTTGGTATGTCTCCAACTCCTAGAAATAACTTCATGCCCCATCTCCCTTACTTCCAGCTAGTAAGCATCACATAATTCCTAACAAAGTTTTGACACAGATTCCCAATTCGGGCATTCAGAACATATAGCACGTTGCTGTAAGCAAGCACATTCTCATTAAAAGTTGCAAGTTACTATGTAGGAACAAGTTTGTATAGGTATTTCAAAGATGCCCAGAACTGAGCTAAACTTGGTATGTGTCCAACTCCTAGAAATAACTTCATGCCCCATCTCCATTACTTCCAGCTAGTAAGGATCACATAATTCCTAACAAAGTTTTGACACAGATTCCCACTTCGGGCATTCAGAACATATAGCACGTTGCTGTAAGCAAGCACATTCTCATTCAAAGTTGCAAGTTACTATGTAGGAACAAGTTTGTATAGGTATTTCAAAGATGCCCAGAACTGAGCTAAACGTTGTATGTCTCCAGCTCCTGGAAATAACTTCATGCCCCAACTCCCTTACTTCCAGCTTGTAAGGATCACATAATTCCTAACAAAGATTTGACACAGATTCCCAATTCGGGCATTCAGAACATATAGCACGTTGCTGTAAGCAAGCACATTCTCATTCAAAGTTGCAAGTTACTATGTAGGAACAAGTTTGTATAGGTATTTCAAAGATGCCCAGAACTGAGCTAAACTTGGTATGTCTCCAACTCCTAGAAATAACTTCATGCCCCATCTCACTTACTTCCAGCTAGTAAGGATCACATAATTCCTAACAAAGTTTTGACACAGATTCCTAATTCGGGCATTCAGAACATATAGCACTTTGCTGTAAGCAAGCACATTCTCATTCAAAGTTGCAAGTTACTATGTAGGAACAAGTTTGTATAGGTATTTCAAAGATGCCCAGAACTGAGCTAAACTTGGTATGTCTCCAACTCCTAGAAATAACTTCATGCCCCATCTCCCTTACTTCCAGCTGGTAAGGATCACATAATTCCTAACAAAGTTTTGACACAGATTCCCAATTAGGGCATTCAGACCATATAGCACTTTGCTGTAAGCAAGCACAATCTCATTCACAGTTGCAAGTTACTATGTAGGAACAAGTTTGTATAGGTATTTCAAAGATGCCCAGAACTGAGCTAAACGTTGTATGTGTCCAACCTCTAGAAATAACTTCATGCCCCATCTCCCTTACTTCCAGATAGTAAGGATCACATAATTCCTAACAAAGTTTTGAACACAGATTCCCAATTCGGGCATTCAGAACATATAGCACGTTGCTGTAAGCAAGCACATTCTCATTCAAAGTTGCAAGTTACTATGTAGGAACAAGTTTGTATAGGTATTTCAAAGATGCCCAGAACTGAGCTAAACTTGGTATGTCTCCAACTCCTAGAAATAACTTCATGCCCCATCTCCCTTACTTCCAGCTAGTAAGGATCACATAATTCCTAACAAAGTTTTGACACAGATTCCCACTTCGGGCATTCAGAACATATAGCACGTTGCTGTAAGCAAGCACATTCTCATTCACAGTTGCAAGTTACTATGTTGGAACAAGTTTGTATAGGTATTTCAAAGATGCCCAGAACTGAGCTAAACGTTGTATGTCTCCAGCTCCTAGAAATAACATCATGACCCAACTCCCTTACTTCCAGCTTGTAAGGATCACATAATTCCTAACAAAGATTTGACACAGATTAACAATTCGGGCATTCAGAACATATAGCACGTTGCTGTAAGCAAGCACATTCTCATTCAAAGTTGCAAGTTACTATGTGGGAACAAGTTTGTATAGGTATTTCAAAGATGCCCAGAACTGAGCTAAACTTGGTATGTCTCCAACTCCTAGAAATAACTTCATGCCCCATCTCCCTTACTTGCAGCTAGTAAGGATCACATAATTCCTAACAGAGTTTTGACACAGATTCCCAATTCGGGCATTCAGAACATATAGCACGTTGCTGTAAGCAAGCACATTCTCATTCAAAGTTGCAAGTTACTATGTAGGAACAAGTTTGTATAGGTATTTTAAAGATGCCCAGAACTGAGCTAAACTTGGTATGTCTCCAACTCCTAGAAATAAATTCATGCCCCAACTCCCTTACTTCCAGCTAGTAAGGATCACATAATTCCTAACAAATTTTTGACACAGATTCCGAATTCGGGCATTCAGAACATATAGCACTTTGCTGTAAGCAAGCACAATCTCATTCACAGTTGCAAGTTACTATGTAGGAACAAGTTTGTATAGGTATTTCAAAGATGCCCAGAACTGAGCTAAACGTTGTATGTGTCCAACCTCTAGAAATAACTTCATGCCCCATCTCCCTTACTTCCAGCTAGTAAGGATCACATAATTCCTAACAAAGTTTTGAACACAGATTCCCAATTCGGGCATTCAGAACATATAGCACGTTGCTGTAAGCAAGCACATTCTCATTCAAAGATGCAAGTTACTATGTAGGAACAAGTTTGTATAGGTATTTCAAAGATGCCCAGAACTGAGCTAAACTTGGTATGTCTCCAACTCCTAGAAATAACTTCATGCCCCATCTCCCTTACTTCCAGCTAGTAAGGATCACATAATTCCTAAAAAAGTTTTGACACAGATTCCCAATTCGGGCATTCAGAACATATAGCACTTTGCTGTAAGCAAGCACATTCTCATTCAAAGTTGCAAGTTACTATGTAGGAACAAGTTTGTATAGGTATTTCAAAGATGCCCAGAACTGAGCTAAACTTGGTATGTCTCCAACTCCTAGAAATAACTTCATGCCCCATATCCCTTACTTCCAGCTAGTAAGGATCACATAATTCCTAACAAAGTTTTGACACAGATTCCCACTTCGGGCATTCAGAACATATAGCACGTTGCTGTAAGCAAGCACATTCTCATTCAAAGTTGCAAGTTACTATGTAGGAACAAGTTTGTATAGGTATTTCAACGATGCCCAGAACTGACCTAAACGTTGTATGTCTCCAGCTCCTGGAAATAACTTCATGCCCCAACTCCCTTACTTCCAGCTTGTAAGGATCACATAATTCCTAACAAAGATTTGACACAGATTCCCAATTCGGGCATTCAGAACATATAGCACGTTGCTGTAAGCAAGCACATTCTCATTCAACGTTGCAAGTTACTATGTAGGAACAAGTTTGTATAGGTATTTCAAAGATGCCCAGAACTGAGCTAAACTTGGTATGTGTCCAACTCCTAGAAATAACTTCATGCCCCAACTCCCTTACTTCCAGCTAGTAAGGATCACATAATTCATAACAAAGTTTTGACACAGATTCCGAATTCGGGCATTCAGAACATATAGCACGTTGCTGTAAGCAAGCACATTCTCATTCAAAGTTGCAAGTTACTATGTAGGAACAAGTTTGTATAGGTATTTCAAAGATGCCCAGAACTGAGCTAAACTTGGTATGTCTCCAACTCCTAGAAATAACTTCATGCCCCATCTCCCTTACTTCCAGCTGGTAAGGATCACATAATTCCTAACAAAGTTTTGACACAGATTCCCAATTAGGGCATTCAGAGCATATAGCACTTTGCTGTAAGCAAGCACAATCTCATTCACAGTTGCAAGTTACTATGTAGGAACAAGTTTGTATAGGTATTTCAAAGATGCCCAGAACTGAGCTAAACGTTGTATGTGTCCAACCTCTAGAAATAACTTCATGCCCCATCTCCCTTACTTCCAGATAGTAAGGATCACATAATTCCTAACAAAGTTTTGAACACAGATTCCCAATTCGGGCATTCAGAACATATAGCACGTTGCTGTAAGCAAGCACATTCTCATTCAAAGTTGCAAGTTACTATGTAGGAACAAGTTTGTATAGGTATTTCAAAGATGCCAGGAACTGAGCTAAACTTGGTATGTGTCCAACCTCTAGAAATAACTTCATGCCCCATCTCACTTACTTCCAGCTAGTAAGGATCACATAATTCCTAACAAAGTTTTGAACACAGATTCCCAATTCGGGCATTCAGAACATATAGCACGTTGCTGTAAGCAAGCACATTCTCATTCAAAGATGCATGTTACTATGTAGGAACAAGTTTGTATAGGTATTTCAAAGATGCCCAGAACTGAGCTAAACTTGGTATGTCTCCAACTCCTAGAAATAACTTCATGCCCCATCTCCCTTACTTCCAGCTAGTAAGGATCACATAATTCCTAACAAAGTTTTGACACAGATTCCCAATTCGGGCATTCAGAACATATAGCACGTTGCTGTAAGCAAGCACATTCTCATTAAAAGTTGCAAGTTACTATGTAGGAACAAGTTTGTATAGGTATTTCAAAGATGCCCAGAACTGAGCTAAACTTGGTATGTCTCCAACTCCTAGAAATAACTTCATGCCCCATCTCCCTTACTTCCAGCTAGTAAGGATCACATAATTCCTAACAAAGTTTTGACACAGATTCCCACTTCGGGCATTCAGAACATATAGCACGTTGCTGTAAGCAAGCACATTCTCATTCAAAGTTGCAAGTTACTATGTAGGAACAAGTTTGTATAGGTATTTCAAAGATGCCCAGAACTGAGCTAAACGTTGTATGTCTCCAGCTCCTGGAAATAACTTCATGCCCCAACTCCCTTACTTCCAGCTTGTAAGGATCACATAATTCCTAACAAAGATTTGACACAGATTCCCAATTCGGGCATTCAGAACATATAGCACGTTGCTGTAAGCAAGCACATTCTCATTCAAAGTTGCAAGTTACTATGTAGGAACAAGTTTGTATAGGTATTTCAAAGATGCCCAGAACTGAGCTAAACTTGGTATGTCTCCAACTCCTAGAAATAACTTCATGCCCCATCTCCCTTACTTCCAGCTAGTAAGGATCACATAATTCCTAACAAAGTTTTGACACAGATTCCTAATTCGGGCATTCAGAACATGTAGCACTTTGCTGTAAGCAAGCACATTCTCATTCAAAGTTGCAAGTTACTATGTAGGAACACGTTTGTATAGGTATTTCAAGGATGCCCAGAACTGAGCTAAACTTGGTATGTCTCCAACTCCTAGAAATAACTTCATGCCCCATCTCCCTTACTTCCAGCTGTTAAGGATCACATAATTCCTAACAAAGTTTTGACACAGATTCCCAATTCGGGCATTCAGAACATATAGCACTTTGCTGTAAGCAAGCACAATCTCATTCACAGTTGCAAGTTACTATGTAGGAACAAGTTTGTATAGGTATTTCAAAGATGCCCAGAACTGAGCTAAACGTTGTATGTGTCCAACCTCTAGAAATAACTTCATGCCCCATCTCCCTTACTTCCAGCTAGTAAGGATCACATAATTCCTAGCAAAGTTTTGAACACAGATTCCCAATTCGGGCATTCAGAACATATAGCACGTTGCTGTAAGCAAGCACATTCTCATTCAAATATGCAAGTTACTATGTAGGAACAAGTTTGTATAGGTATTTCAAAGATGCCCAGAACTGAGCTAAACTTGGTATGTCTCCAACTCCTAGAAATAACTTCATGCCCCATCTCCCTTACTTCCAGCTAGTAAGGATCACATAATTCCTAACAAAGTTTTGACACAGATTCCCAATTCGGGCATTCAGAACATATAGCACGTTGCTGTAAGTAAGCACATTCTCATTCAAAGTTGCAAGTTACTATGTAGGAACAAGTTTGTATAGGTATTTCAAAGATGCCCAGAACTGAGCTAAACTTGGTATGTCTCCAACTCCTAGAAATAACTTCATGGCCCATCTCCCTTACTTCCAGCTAGTAAGGATCACATAATTCCTAACAAAGTTTTGACACAGATTCCCAATTCGGGCATTCAGAACATATAGCACGTTGCTGTAAGCAAGCACATTCTCATTCAAAGTTGCAAGTTACTATGTAGGAACAAGTTTGTATAGGTATTTCAAAGATGCCCAGAACTGAGCTAAACGTTGTATGTCTCCAGCTCCTGGAAATAACTTCATGCCCCAACTCCCTTACTTCCAGCTTGTAAGGATCACATAATTCCTAACAAAGATTTGACACAGATTCCCAATTCGGGCATTCAGAACATATAGCACGTTGCTGTAAGCAAGCACATTCTCATTCAAAGTTGCAAGTTACTATGTAGGAACAAGTTTGTATAGGTATTTCAAAGATGCCCAGAACTGAGCTAAACTTGGTATGTCTCCAACTCCTAGAAATAACTTCTTGCCCCATCTCCCTTACTTCCATCTAGTAAGGATCACATAATTTCTAACAAAGTTTTGACACAGATTCCCAATTCGGGCATTCAGAACATATAGCACGTTGCTGTATGCAAGCACATTCTCATTCAAAGTTGCAAGTTACTATGTAGGAACAAGTTTGTTAAGGTATTTCAAAGATGCCCAGAACTGAGCTAAACGTTGTATGTCTCCAACTCCTAGAAATAACTGCATGCCCCATCACCCTTACTTCCATCTAGTAAGGATCACATAATTCCTAACAAAGTTTTGACACAGATTCCCAATTCGGGCATTCAGAACATATAGCACGTTGCTGTAAGCAAGCACATTCTCATTCAAAGTTGCAAGTTACTATGTAGGAACAAGTTTGTATAGGTATTTCAAAGATGCCCAGAACTGAACTAAACTTGGTATGTCTCCGACTCCTAGAAATATCTTCATGCCCCATCTCCCTTACTTCCAGCTAGTAAGGATCACATAAATCCTAACAAAGTTTTGACACAGATTCCCACTTCGGGCATTCAGAACATATAGCACGTTGCTGTAAGCAAGCACATTCTCATTCAAAGTTGCAAGTTACTATGTAGGAACAAGTTTGTATAGGTATTTCAAAGATGCCCAGAACTGAGCTAAACGTTGTATGTCTCCAGCTCCTGGAAATAACTTCATGCCCCAACTCCCTTACTTCCAGCTTGTAAGGATCACATAATTCCTACCAAAGTTTTGACACAGATTCCCAATTCGGGCATTCAGAACATATAGCACGTTGCTCTAAGCAAGCGCATTCTCATTCAAAGTTGCAAGTTACTATGTAGGAACAAGTTTGTTTAGGTATTCCAAAGATGCCCAGAACTGAGCTAAACTTGGTATGTGTCCAACTCCTAGAAATAACTTCATGCCCCATCTCCCTTACTTCCAGCTAGTAAGGATCACATAATTCCTAACAACGTTTTGACACAGATTCCCAATTCGGGCATTCAGAACATGTAGCACGTTGCTGTAAGCAAGCACATTCTCATTAAAAGTTGCAAGTTACTATTTAGGAACAAGTTTGTATAGGTATTTCAAAGATGCCCAGAACTGAGCTTAACGTTGTATGTCTCCAACTCCTAGAAATAACTTCATGCCCCATCTCCCTTACTTCTATCTAGTAAGGATCACATAATTTCTAACAAAGTTTTGACACAGATTCCCAATTAGGGCATTCAGACCATATAGCACTTTGCTGTAAGCAAGCACAATCTCATTCACAGTTGCAAGTTACTATGTAGGAACAAGTTTGTATAGGTATTTCAAAGATGCCCAGAACTGAGCTAAACGTTGTATGTGTCCAACCTCTAGAAATAACTTCATGCCCCATCTCCCTTACTTCCAGATAGTAAGGATCACATAATTCCTAACAAAGTTTTGAACACAGATTCCCAATTCGGGCATTCAGAACATATAGCACGTTGCTGTAAGCAAGCACATTCTCATTCAAAGTTGCAAGTTACTATGTAGGAACAAGTTTGTATAGGTATTTCAAAGATGCCCAGAACTGAGCTAAACTTGGTATGTCTCCAACTCCTAGAAATAACTTCATGCCCCATCTCCCTTACTTCCAGCTAGTAAGGATCACATAATTCCTAACAAAGTTTTGACACAGATTCCCACTTCGGGCATTCAGAACATATAGCACGTTGCTGTAAGCAAGCACATTCTCATTCACAGTTGCAAGTTACTATGTTGGAACAAGTTTGTATAGGTATTTCAAAGATGCCCAGAACTGAGCTAAACGTTGTATGTCTCCAGCTCCTAGAAATAACATCATGACCCAACTCCCTTACTTCCAGCTTGTAAGGATCACATAATTCCTAACAAAGATTTGACACAGATTAACAATTCGGGCATTCAGAACATATAGCACGTTGCTGTAAGCAAGCACATTCTCATTCAAAGTTGCAAGTTACTATGTGGGAACAAGTTTGTATAGGTATTTCAAAGATGCCCAGAACTGAGCTAAACTTGGTATGTCTCCAACTCCTAGAAATAACTTCATGCCCCATCTCCCTTACTTGCAGCTAGTAAGGATCACATAATTCCTAACAGAGTTTTGACACAGATTCCCAATTCGGGCATTCAGAACATATAGCACGTTGCTGTAAGCAAGCACATTCTCATTCAAAGTTGCAAGTTACTATGTAGGAACAAGTTTGTATAGGTATTTTAAAGATGCCCAGAACTGAGCTAAACTTGGTATGTCTCCAACTCCTAGAAATAAATTCATGCCCCAACTCCCTTACTTCCAGCTAGTAAGGATCACATAATTCCTAACAAATTTTTGACACAGATTCCGAATTCGGGCATTCAGAACATATAGCACTTTGCTGTAAGCAAGCACAATCTCATTCACAGTTGCAAGTTACTATGTAGGAACAAGTTTGTATAGGTATTTCAAAGATGCCCAGAACTGAGCTAAACGTTGTATGTGTCCAACCTCTAGAAATAACTTCATGCCCCATCTCCCTTACTTCCAGCTAGTAAGGATCACATAATTCCTAACAAAGTTTTGAACACAGATTCCCAATTCGGGCATTCAGAACATATAGCACGTTGCTGTAAGCAAGCACATTCTCATTCAAAGATGCAAGTTACTATGTAGGAACAAGTTTGTATAGGTATTTCAAAGATGCCCAGAACTGAGCTAAACTTGGTATGTCTCCAACTCCTAGAAATAACTTCATGCCCCATCTCCCTTACTTCCAGCTAGTAAGGATCACATAATTCCTAAAAAAGTTTTGACACAGATTCCCAATTCGGGCATTCAGAACATATAGCACTTTGCTGTAAGCAAGCACATTCTCATTCAAAGTTGCAAGTTACTATGTAGGAACAAGTTTGTATAGGTATTTCAAAGATGCCCAGAACTGAGCTAAACTTGGTATGTCTCCAACTCCTAGAAATAACTTCATGCCCCATATCCCTTACTTCCAGCTAGTAAGGATCACATAATTCCTAACAAAGTTTTGACACAGATTCCCACTTCGGGCATTCAGAACATATAGCACGTTGCTGTAAGCAAGCACATTCTCATTCAAAGTTGCAAGTTACTATGTAGGAACAAGTTTGTATAGGTATTTCAACGATGCCCAGAACTGACCTAAACGTTGTATGTCTCCAGCTCCTGGAAATAACTTCATGCCCCAACTCCCTTACTTCCAGCTTGTAAGGATCACATAATTCCTAACAAAGATTTGACACAGATTCCCAATTCGGGCATTCAGAACATATAGCACGTTGCTGTAAGCAAGCACATTCTCATTCAACGTTGCAAGTTACTATGTAGGAACAAGTTTGTATAGGTATTTCAAAGATGCCCAGAACTGAGCTAAACTTGGTATGTGTCCAACTCCTAGAAATAACTTCATGCCCCAACTCCCTTACTTCCAGCTAGTAAGGATCACATAATTCATAACAAAGTTTTGACACAGATTCCGAATTCGGGCATTCAGAACATATAGCACGTTGCTGTAAGCAAGCACATTCTCATTCAAAGTTGCAAGTTACTATGTAGGAACAAGTTTGTATAGGTATTTCAAAGATGCCCAGAACTGAGCTAAACTTGGTATGTCTCCAACTCCTAGAAATAACTTCATGCCCCATCTCCCTTACTTCCAGCTGGTAAGGATCACATAATTCCTAACAAAGTTTTGACACAGATTCCCAATTAGGGCATTCAGAGCATATAGCACTTTGCTGTAAGCAAGCACAATCTCATTCACAGTTGCAAGTTACTATGTAGGAACAAGTTTGTATAGGTATTTCAAAGATGCCCAGAACTGAGCTAAACGTTGTATGTGTCCAACCTCTAGAAATAACTTCATGCCCCATCTCCCTTACTTCCAGATAGTAAGGATCACATAATTCCTAACAAAGTTTTGAACACAGATTCCCAATTCGGGCATTCAGAACATATAGCACGTTGCTGTAAGCAAGCACATTCTCATTCAAAGTTGCAAGTTACTATGTAGGAACAAGTTTGTATAGGTATTTCAAAGATGCCAGGAACTGAGCTAAACTTGGTATGTGTCCAACCTCTAGAAATAACTTCATGCCCCATCTCACTTACTTCCAGCTAGTAAGGATCACATAATTCCTAACAAAGTTTTGAACACAGATTCCCAATTCGGGCATTCAGAACATATAGCACGTTGCTGTAAGCAAGCACATTCTCATTCAAAGATGCATGTTACTATGTAGGAACAAGTTTGTATAGGTATTTCAAAGATGCCCAGAACTGAGCTAAACTTGGTATGTCTCCAACTCCTAGAAATAACTTCATGCCCCATCTCCCTTACTTCCAGCTAGTAAGGATCACATAATTCCTAACAAAGTTTTGACACAGATTCCCAATTCGGGCATTCAGAACATATAGCACGTTGCTGTAAGCAAGCACATTCTCATTAAAAGTTGCAAGTTACTATGTAGGAACAAGTTTGTATAGGTATTTCAAAGATGCCCAGAACTGAGCTAAACTTGGTATGTCTCCAACTCCTAGAAATAACTTCATGCCCCATCTCCCTTACTTCCAGCTAGTAAGGATCACATAATTCCTAACAAAGTTTTGACACAGATTCCCACTTCGGGCATTCAGAACATATAGCACGTTGCTGTAAGCAAGCACATTCTCATTCAAAGTTGCAAGTTACTATGTAGGAACAAGTTTGTATAGGTATTTCAAAGATGCCCAGAACTGAGCTAAACGTTGTATGTCTCCAGCTCCTGGAAATAACTTCATGCCCCAACTCCCTTACTTCCAGCTTGTAAGGATCACATAATTCCTAACAAAGATTTGACACAGATTCCCAATTCGGGCATTCAGAACATATAGCACGTTGCTGTAAGCAAGCACATTCTCATTCAAAGTTGCAAGTTACTATGTAGGAACAAGTTTGTATAGGTATTTCAAAGATGCCCAGAACTGAGCTAAACTTGGTATGTCTCCAACTCCTAGAAATAACTTCATGCCCCATCTCCCTTACTTCCAGCTAGTAAGGATCACATAATTCCTAACAAAGTTTTGACACAGATTCCTAATTCGGGCATTCAGAACATGTAGCACTTTGCTGTAAGCAAGCACATTCTCATTCAAAGTTGCAAGTTACTATGTAGGAACACGTTTGTATAGGTATTTCAAGGATGCCCAGAACTGAGCTAAACTTGGTATGTCTCCAACTCCTAGAAATAACTTCATGCCCCATCTCCCTTACTTCCAGCTGTTAAGGATCACATAATTCCTAACAAAGTTTTGACACAGATTCCCAATTCGGGCATTCAGAACATATAGCACTTTGCTGTAAGCAAGCACAATCTCATTCACAGTTGCAAGTTACTATGTAGGAACAAGTTTGTATAGGTATTTCAAAGATGCCCAGAACTGAGCTAAACGTTGTATGTGTCCAACCTCTAGAAATAACTTCATGCCCCATCTCCCTTACTTCCAGCTAGTAAGGATCACATAATTCCTAGCAAAGTTTTGAACACAGATTCCCAATTCGGGCATTCAGAACATATAGCACGTTGCTGTAAGCAAGCACATTCTCATTCAAATATGCAAGTTACTATGTAGGAACAAGTTTGTATAGGTATTTCAAAGATGCCCAGAACTGAGCTAAACTTGGTATGTCTCCAACTCCTAGAAATAACTTCATGCCCCATCTCCCTTACTTCCAGCTAGTAAGGATCACATAATTCCTAACAAAGTTTTGACACAGATTCCCAATTCGGGCATTCAGAACATATAGCACGTTGCTGTAAGTAAGCACATTCTCATTCAAAGTTGCAAGTTACTATGTAGGAACAAGTTTGTATAGGTATTTCAAAGATGCCCAGAACTGAGCTAAACTTGGTATGTCTCCAACTCCTAGAAATAACTTCATGGCCCATCTCCCTTACTTCCAGCTAGTAAGGATCACATAATTCCTAACAAAGTTTTGACACAGATTCCCAATTCGGGCATTCAGAACATATAGCACGTTGCTGTAAGCAAGCACATTCTCATTCAAAGTTGCAAGTTACTATGTAGGAACAAGTTTGTATAGGTATTTCAAAGATGCCCAGAACTGAGCTAAACGTTGTATGTCTCCAGCTCCTGGAAATAACTTCATGCCCCAACTCCCTTACTTCCAGCTTGTAAGGATCACATAATTCCTAACAAAGATTTGACACAGATTCCCAATTCGGGCATTCAGAACATATAGCACGTTGCTGTAAGCAAGCACATTCTCATTCAAAGTTGCAAGTTACTATGTAGGAACAAGTTTGTATAGGTATTTCAAAGATGCCCAGAACTGAGCTAAACTTGGTATGTCTCCAACTCCTAGAAATAACTTCTTGCCCCATCTCCCTTACTTCCATCTAGTAAGGATCACATAATTTCTAACAAAGTTTTGACACAGATTCCCAATTCGGGCATTCAGAACATATAGCACGTTGCTGTATGCAAGCACATTCTCATTCAAAGTTGCAAGTTACTATGTAGGAACAAGTTTGTTAAGGTATTTCAAAGATGCCCAGAACTGAGCTAAACGTTGTATGTCTCCAACTCCTAGAAATAACTGCATGCCCCATCACCCTTACTTCCATCTAGTAAGGATCACATAATTCCTAACAAAGTTTTGACACAGATTCCCAATTCGGGCATTCAGAACATATAGCACGTTGCTGTAAGCAAGCACATTCTCATTCAAAGTTGCAAGTTACTATGTAGGAACAAGTTTGTATAGGTATTTCAAAGATGCCCAGAACTGAACTAAACTTGGTATGTCTCCGACTCCTAGAAATATCTTCATGCCCCATCTCCCTTACTTCCAGCTAGTAAGGATCACATAAATCCTAACAAAGTTTTGACACAGATTCCCACTTCGGGCATTCAGAACATATAGCACGTTGCTGTAAGCAAGCACATTCTCATTCAAAGTTGCAAGTTACTATGTAGGAACAAGTTTGTATAGGTATTTCAAAGATGCCCAGAACTGAGCTAAACGTTGTATGTCTCCAGCTCCTGGAAATAACTTCATGCCCCAACTCCCTTACTTCCAGCTTGTAAGGATCACATAATTCCTACCAAAGTTTTGACACAGATTCCCAATTCGGGCATTCAGAACATATAGCACGTTGCTCTAAGCAAGCACATTCTCATTCAAAGTTGCAAGTTACTATGTAGGAACAAGTTTGTTTAGGTATTCCAAAGATGCCCAGAACTGAGCTAAACTTGGTATGTGTCCAACTCCTAGAAATAACTTCATGCCCCATCTCCCTTACTTCCAGCTAGTAAGGATCACATAATTCCTAACAACGTTTTGACACAGATTCCCAATTCGGGCATTCAGAACATGTAGCACGTTGCTGTAAGCAAGCACATTCTCATTAAAAGTTGCAAGTTACTATTTAGGAACAAGTTTGTATAGGTATTTCAAAGATGCCCAGAACTGAGCTTAACGTTGTATGTCTCCAACTCCTAGAAATAACTTCATGCCCCATCTCCCTTACTTCTATCTAGTAAGGATCACATAATTTCTAACAAAGTTTTGACACAGATTCCCAATTCGGGCATTCAGAACATATAGCACGTTGCTGTAAGCAAGCACATTCTCATTCAAAGTTGCAAGTTACTATGTAGGAACAAGTTTGTATAGGTATTTCAAAGATGCCCAGAACTGAGCTAAACGTTGTATGTCTCCAACTCCTAGAAATAACTTCATGCCCCATCTCTCTTTCTTCCAGCTAGTAAGGATCACATAATTCCTAACAAAGTTTTGAACACAGATTCCCAATTCGGGCATTCAGAACATATAGCACGTTGCTGTAAGCAAGCACACTCTCATTCATAGATGCAAGTTAATATGTAGGAACAAGTTTGTATAGGTATTTCAAAGATGCCCAGAACTGAGCTAAACTTGGTATGTCTCCAACTCCTAGAAATAACTTCATGCCCCATCTCCCTTACTTCCAGCTCGTAAGGATCACATAATTCCTAACAAAGTTTTGACACAGATTCCGAATTCGGGCATTCAGAACATATAGCAAGTTGCTGTAAGCAAGCACATTCTCATTCAAAGTTGCAAGTTACTATGTAGGAACAAGTTTGTATAGGTATTTCAAAGATGCCCAGAACTGAGCTAAACTTGGTATGTCTCCAACTCCTAGAAATAACTTCATGCCCCATCTCCCTTACTTTCAGCTAGTAAGGATCACATAATTCCTAACAAAGTTTTGACACAGATTCCCACTTCGGGCATTCAGAACATATAGCACGTTGCTGTAAGCAAGCACATTCTCATTCAAAGTTGCAAGTTACTATGTAGGAACAAGTTTGTATAGGTATTTCAAAGATGCCCAGAACTGAGCTAAACTTGGTATGTCTCCAACTCCTAGAAATAACTTCATGCCCCATCTCCCTTACTTCCAGCTAGTAAGGATCACATAATTCCTAACAAAGATTTGACACAGATTCCCACTTCGGGCATTCAGAACATAGAGCACGTTGCTGTAAGCAAGCACATTCTCATTCAAAGTTGCAAGTTACTATGTAGGAACAAGTTTGTATAGGTATTTCAAAGATGCCCAGAACTGAGCTAAACGTTGTATGTCTCCAGCTCCTAGAAATAACTTCATGCCCCAACTCCCTTACTTCCAGCTTGTAAGGATCACATAATTACTAACAAAGATTTGACACAGATTCCCAATTCGGGCATTCAGTACATATAGCACGTTGCTGTAAGCAAGCACATTCTCATTCAAAGTTGCAAGTTACTATGTAGGAACAAGTTTGTATAGGTATTTCAAAGATGCCCAGAACTGAGCTAAACTTGGTATGTCTCCAACTCCTAGAAATAACTTCATGCCCCATCTCCCTTACTTCCAGCTAGTAAGGATCACATAATTCCTAACAAAGTTTTGAAACAGATTCCCAATTCGGGCATTCAGAACATATAGCACGTTGCTGTAAGCAAGCACATTCTGATTCAACGTTGCAAGTTACTATGTAGGAACAAGTTTGTATAGGTATTTCAAAGATGCCCAGAACTGAGCTAAACTTGGTATGTCTCCAACTCCTAGAAATAACTTCATGCCCCATCTCCGTTACTTCCAGCTAGTAAGGATCACATAATTCCTAACAAAGTTTTGACACAGATTCCCACTTCGGGCATTCAGAACATATAGCACGTTGCTGTAAGCAAGCACATTCTCATTCAAAGTTGCAAGTTACTATGTAGGAACAAGTTTGTATAGGTATTTCAAAGATGCCCAGAACTGAGCTAAACTTGGTATGTCTCCAACTCCTAGAAATAACTTCATGCCCCATCTCCCTTTCTTCCATCTAGTAAGGATCACATAATTCCTAACAAAGTTTTGACACAGATTCCCAATTCGGGCATTCAGAACATATAGCACGTTGCTGTAAGCAAGCACATTCTCATTCAAAGTTGCAAGTTACTATGTAGGAACAAGTTTGTATAGGTATTTCAAAGATGCCCAGAACTGAGCTAAACTTGGTATGTCTCCAACTCCTAGAAATAACTTCATGCCCCATCTCCCTTTCTTCCATCTAGTAAGGATCACATAATTCCTAACAAAGTTTTGACACAGATTCCCACTTCGGGCATTCAGAACATATAGCACGTTGCTGTAAGCAAGCACATTCTCATTCAAAGTTGCAAGTTACTATGTAGGAACAAGTTTGTATAGGTATTTCAAAGATGCCCAGAACTGA
Organism: Diceros bicornis minor; assembly: GCF_020826845.1. Classification (NCBI taxonomy): domain Eukaryota; kingdom Metazoa; phylum Chordata; class Mammalia; order Perissodactyla; family Rhinocerotidae; genus Diceros; species Diceros bicornis. The sequence goes on along the minus strand of NC_080751.1, from coordinate 321,304 downwards.
GCTAAACGTTGTATGTCTCCAACTCCTAGAAATAACTGCATGCCCCATCACACTTACTTCCAGCTAGTAAGGATCACATAATTCCTAACAAAGTTTTGACACAGATTCCCAATTCGGGCATTCAGAACATATAGCACGTTGCTGTAAGCAAGCACATTCTCATTCAAAGTTGCAAATTACTATGTAGGAACAAGTTTGTATAGGTATTTCAAAGATGCCCAGAACTGAGCTAAACTTGGTATGTCTCCAACTCCTAGAAATAACTTCATGCCCCAACTCCCTTACTTCCAGCTAGTAAGGATCACATAATTCCTAACAAAGTTTTGACACAGATTCCGAATTCGGGCATTCAGAACATGTAGCACGTTGCTGTAAGCAAGCACATTCTCATTCACAGTTGCAAGTTACTATGTAGGAACAAGTTTGTATAGGTATTTCAAAGATGCCCAGAACTGAGCTAATCGTTGTATGAGTCCAACCTCTAGAAATAACTTCATGCCCCATCTCCCTTACTTCCAGCTAATAAGGATCACATAATTCCTAACAAAGTTTTGAACGCAGATTCCAAATTCGGGCATTCAGAACATATAGCACGTTGCTGTAAGCAAGCACATTCTCATTCAAAGTTGCAAGTTACTATGTAGGAACAAGTTTGTATAGGTATTTCAAAGATGCCCAGAACTGAGCTTAACGTTGTATGTCTCCAACTCCCAGAAATAACTTCATGCCCCATCTCCCTTACTTCTATCTAGTAAGGATCACATAATTTCTAACAAAGTTTTGACACAGATTCCCAATTCGGGCATTCAGAACATATAGCACGTTGCTGTAAGCAAGCACATTCTCATTCAAAGTTGCAAGTTACTATGTAGGAACAAGTTTGTATAGGTATTTCAAAGATGCCCAGAACTGAGCTAAACGTTGTAGGTCTCCAACTCCTAGAAATAACTTCATGCCCCATCTCCCTTTCTTCCAGCTAGTAAGGATCACATAATTCCTAACACAGTTTTGAACACAGATTCCCAATTCGGGCATTCAGAACATATAGCACGTTGCTGTAAGCAAGCACATTCTCATTCAAAGATGCAAGTTACTATGTAGGAACAAGTTTGTATAGGTATTTCAAAGATGCCCAGAACTGAGCTAAACTTGGTATGTCTCCAACTCCTAGAAATAACTTCATGCCCCATCTCACTTACTTCCAGCTAGTAAGGATCACATAATTCCTAACAAAGTTTTGACACAGATTCCCAATTCGGGCATTCAGAACATATAGCACGTTTCTGTAAGCAAGCACATTCTCATTCAAAGTTGCAAGTTACTATGTAGGAACAAGTTTGTATAGCTGTTTCAAAGATGCCCAGAACTGAGCTAAACTTGGTATGTCTCCAACTCCTAGAAATAACTTCATGCCCCATCTCCCTTACTTCCAGCTTGTAAGGATCACATAATTCCTAACAAAGTTTTGACACAGATTCCCACTTCGGGCATTCAGAACATATAGCACGTTGCTGTAAGCAAGCACATTCTCATTCACAGTTGCAAGTTACTATGTAGGAACAAGTTTGTATAGGTATTTCAAAGATGCCCAGAACTGAGCTAAACTTGGTATGTCTCCAACTCCTAGAAATAACTTCATGCCCCATCTCCCTTACTTCCAGCTAGTAAGGATCACATAATTCCTAACAATGTTTTGACACAGATTCCCACTTCGGGCATTCAGAACATATAGCACGTTGCTGTAAGCAAGCACATTCTCATTCAAAGTTGCAAGTTACTATGTAGGAACAAGTTGGTATAGGTATTTCAAAGATGCCCAGAACTGAGCTGAACTTGGTATGTCTCCAGCTCCTAGAAATAACTTCATGCCCCAACTCCCTTACTTCCAGCTAGTAAGGATCACATAATTCCTAACAAAGTTTTGACACAGATTCCGAATTCGGGCATTCAGAACATGTAGCACGTTGCTGTAAGCAAGCACATTCTCATTCACAGTTGCAAGTTACTATGTAGGAACAAGTTTGTATAGGTATTTCAAAGATGCCCAGAACTTAGCTAAACGTTGTATGAGTCCAACCTCTAGAAATAACTTCATGCCCCATCTCCCTTACTTCCAGCTAATAAGGATCACATAATTCCTAACAAAGTTTTGAACGCAGATTCCCAATTCGGGCATTCAGAACATATAGCACGTTGCTGTAAGCAAGCACATTCTCATTCAAAGATGCAAGTTACTATGTAGGAACAAGTTTGTATAGGTATTTCAAAGATGCCCAGAACTGAGCTAAACTTGGTATGTCTCCAACTCCTAGAAATAACTTCATGCCCCATCTCCATTACGTCCAGCGAGTAAGGATCACATAATTCCTAACAAAGTTTTGACACAGATTCCCAATTCGGGCATTCAGAACATATAGCACGTTGCTGTAAGCAAGCACATTCTCATTCAAAGTTGCAAGTTACTATGTAGGAACAAGTTTGTATAGGTATTTCAAAGATGCCCAGAACTGAGCTAAACTTGGTATGTGTCCAACTCCTAGAAATATCTTCATGCCCCATCTCCCTTACTTCCAGCTAGTAAGGATCACATAATTCCTAACAAAGTTTTGACACCGATTCCCACTTCGGGCATTCAGAACATATAACACGTTGCTGTAAGCAAGCACATTCTCATTCAAAGTTGCAAGTTACTATGTAGGAACAAGTTTGTATAGGTATTTCAAAGATGCCCAGAGCTGAGCTAAACGTTGTATGTCTCCAGCTCCTAGAACTAACTTCATGCCCCAACTCCCTTACTTCCAGCTTGTAAGGATCACATAATTTCTAACAAAGATTTGACACAGATTCCCAATTCGGGCATTCAGAACATATAGCACGTTGCTGTAAGCAATGACATTCTCATTCAAAGTTGCAAGTTACTATGTACGAACAAGTTTGTATAGGTATTTCAAAGATGCCCAGAACTGAGCTAAACGTTGTATGTCTCCAACTCCTAGAAATAACTTCATGCCCCATCTCCCTTACTTCCAGCTAGTAAGGATCACATAATTCCTAACAAAGTTTTGACACAAATTCCCAATTCGGGCATTCAGAACATATAGCACAATGCTGTAAGCAAGCATATTCTCATTCAAAGTTGAAAGTTACTATGTAGGAACAAGTTTGTATAGGTATTTCAAAGATGCCCAGAACTGAGCTCAACGTTGTATGTCTCCAACTCCCAGAAATAACTTCATGCCCCATCTCCCTTACTTCCATCTAGTAAGGATCACATAATTTCTAACAAACTTTTGACACAGATTCCCAATTCGGGCATTCAGAACATATAGCACGTTGCTGTAAGCAAGCACATTCTCATACAAAGTTGCAAGTTACTATGTAGGAACAAGTTTGTAAAGGTATTTCAAAGATGCCTAGAACTGAGCTGAACGTTGTATGTCTCCAACTCCTAGAAATAACTGCATGCCCCATCACCCTTACTTCCAGCTAGTAAGGATCACATAATTCCTAACAAAGTTTTGACACAGATTCCCAATTCGGGCATTCAGAACATATAGCACGTTGCTGTAAGCAAGCACATTCTCATTCAAAGTTGCAAGTTACTATGTAGGAACAAGTTTGTATAGGTATTTCAAAGATGCCCAGAACTGAGCTAAACTTGGTATGTCTCCAACTCCTAGAAATAACTTCATGCCCCAACTCCCTTACTTCCAGCTAGTAAGGATCACATAATTCCTAACAAAGTTTTGACACAGATTCCGAATTCGGGCATTCAGAACATGTAGCACGTTGCTGTAAGCAAGCACATTCTCTTTCACAGTTTCAAGTTACTATGTAGGAACAAGTTTGTATAGGTATTTCAAAGATGCCCAGAACTGAGCTAAACGTTGTATGAGTCCAACCTCTAGAAATAACTTCATGCCCCATTTCCCTTACTTCCAGCTAGTAAGGATCACACAATTCCTAACAAAGTTTTGAACGCAGATTCCCAATTCGGGCATTCAGAACATATAGCACGTTGCTGTAAGGAAGCACATTCTCATTCAAAGATGCAAGTTACTATGTAGGAACAAGTTTGTATAGGTATTTCAAAGATGCCCAGAACTGAGCTAAACTTGGTATGTCTCCAATTCCGAGAAATAACTTCATGCCCCATCTCCATTACTTCCAGCTAGTAAGGATCACATAATTCCTAACAAAGATTTGACACAGATTCCCAATTCGGGCATTCAGAACATATAGCACGTTGCTGTAAGCAAGCACATTCTCATTCAAAGTTGCAAGTTACTATGTAGGAACAAGTTTGTATAGGTATTTCAAAGATGCCCAGAACTGAGCTAAACTTGGTATGTGTCCAACTCCTAGAAATATCTTCATGCCCCATCTCCCTTACTTCCAGCTAGTAAGGATCACATAATTCCTAACAAAGTTTTGACACAGATTCCCACTTCGGTCATTCAGAACATATAGCACGTTGCTGTAAGCAAGCACATTCTCATTCAAAGTTGCAAGTTACTATGTAGGAACAAGTTTGTATAGGTATTTCAAAGATGCCCAGAACTGAGCTAAACGTTGTATGTCTCCAACTCCTAGAAATAACTGCATGCCCCATAACCCTTACTTCCAGCAAGTAAGGATCACATAATTCCTAACAAAGTTTTGACACAGATTCCCAATTCGGGCATTCAGAACATATAGCACGTTGCTGTAAGCAAGCACATTCTCATTCAAAGTTGCAAGTTACTATGTAGGAACAAGTTTGTATAGGTATTTCAAAGATGCCCAGAACTGAGCTAAACGTTGTATGTCTCCAGCTCCTAGAAATAACTTCATGCCCCAACTCCCTTACTTCCAGCTTGTAAGGATCACATAATTTCTAACAAAGATTTGACACAGATTCCCAATTCGGGCATTCAGAACATATAGCACAATGCTGTAAGCAAGCATATTCTCATTCAAAGTTGCAAGTTACTATGTAGGAACAAGTTTGTATAGCTATTTCAAATATGCCCAGAACTGAGCTAAACGTTGTATGTCTCCAACTCCTAGAAATAACTGCATGCCCCATCACCCTTACTTCCAGCTAGTAAGGATCACATAATTCCTAACAAAGTTTTGACACAGATTCCCAATTCGGGCATTCAGAACATATAGCACGTTGCTGTAAGCAAGCACATTCTCATTCAAAGTTGCAAGTTTCTATGTAGGAACAAGTTTGTATAGGTATTTCAAAGATGTCCAGAACTGAGCTAAACTTGGTATGTGTCCAACCTCTAGAAATAACTTCATACCCCATCTCCCATACTTCCAGCTAGTAAGGATCACATAATTCCTAACAAAGTTTTGACACAGATTCCGAATTCGGGCATTCAGAACATGTAGCACGTTGCTGTAAGCAAGCACATTCTCATTCACAGTTGCAAGTTACTATGTAGGAACAAGTTTGTATAGGTATTTCAAAGATGCCCAGAACTTAGCTAAATGTTGTATGAGTCCAACCTCTAGAAATAACTTCATGCCCCATCTCCCTTACTTCCAGCTAGTAAGGATCACATAATTCCTAACAAACTTTTGAACGCAGATTCCCAATTCGGGCATTCAGAACATATAGCACGTTGCTGTAAGCAAGCACATTCTCATTCAAAGTTGCAAGTTACTATGTAGGAACAAGTTTGTATAGGTATTTCAAAGATGCCCAGAACTGAGCTAAACTTGGTATGTCTCCAACTCCTAGAAATAACTTCATGCCCCATCTTCATTACTTCCAGCTAGTAAGGATCACATAATTCCTAACAAAGTTTTGACACAGATTCCCAATTCGGGCATTCAGAACATATAGCACGTTGCTGTAAGCAAGCAGATTCTCATTCAAAGTTGCAAGTTACCATGTAGGAACAAGTTTGTATAGGTATTTCAAAGATGCCCAGAACTGAGCTAAACGTTGTATGTCTCCAACTCCTAGAAATAACTGCATGCCCCATCACCCTTACTTCCAGCTAGTAAGGATCACATAATTCCTAACAAAGTTTTGACACAGATTCCCAATTCGGGCATTCAGAACATATAGCACGTTGCTGTAAGCAAGCACATTCTCATTCAAAGTTGCAAGTTACTATGTAGGAACAAGTTTGTATAGGTATTTCAAAGATGCCCAGAACTGAGCTAAACTTGGTATGTGTCCAACTCCTAGAAATATCTTCATGCCCCATCTCCCTTACTTCCAGCTAGTAAGGATCACATAATTCCTAACAAAGTTTTGACACAGATTCCCACTTCGGGCATTCAGAACATATAGCACGTTGCTGTAAGCAAGCAGATTCTCATTCAAAGTTGCAAGTTACCATGTAGGAACAAGTTTGTATAGGTATTTCAAAGATGCCCAGAACTGAGCTAAACGTTGTATGTCTCCAACTCCTAGAAATAACTGCATGCCCCATCACCCTTACTTCCAGCTAGTAAGGATCACATAATTCCTAACAAAGTTTTGACACAGATTCCCAATTCGGGCATTCAGTACATATAGCACGTTGCTGTAAGCAAGCACATTCTCATTCAAAGTTGCAAGTTACTATGTAGGAACAAGTTTGTATAGGTATTTCAAAGATGCCCAGAACTGAGCTAAACTTGGTATGTCTCCAACTCCTAGAAATAACTTCATGCCCCTACTCCCTTACTTCCAGCTAGTAAGGATCACATAATTCCTAACAAAGTTTTGACACAGATTCCGAATTCGGGCATTCAGAACATGTAGCACGTTGCTGTAAGCAAGCACATTCTCATTCACAGTTGCAAGTTACTATGTAGGAACAAGTTTGTATAGGTATTTCAAAGATGCCCAGAACTGAGCTAAACGATGTATGAGTCCAACCTCTAGAAATAACTTCATGCCCCATCTCCCTTACTTCCAGCTAGTAAGGATCACATAATTCCTAACAAAGTTTTGAACGCAGATTCCCAATTCGGGCATTCAGAACATATAGCACGTTGCTGTAAGCAAGCACATTCTCATTCAAAGATGCAAGTTACTATGTAGGAACAAGTTTGTGTAGGTATTTCAAAGATGCCCAGAACTGAGCTAAACTTGGTATGTCTCCAACTCCTAGAAATAACTTCATGCCCCATCTCCATTACTTCCAGCTAGTAAGGCTCACATAATTCCTAACAAAGTTTTGACACAGATTCCCAATTCGGGCATTCAGAACATATAGCACGTTGCTGTAAGCAAGCACATTCTCATTCAAAGTTGCAAGTTACTATGTAGGAACAAGTTTGTATAGGTATTTCAAAGATGCCCAGAACTGAGCTAAACTTGGTATGTGTCCAACTCCTAGAAATATCTTCATGCCCCATCTCCCTTACTTCCAGCTAGTAAGGATCATATAATTCCTAACAAAGTTTTGACACAGATTCCCACTTCGGGCATTCAGAACATATAGCACGTTGCTGTAAGAAAGCACATTCTCATTCAAAGTTGCAAGTTACTATGTAGGGACAAGTTTGTATAGGTATTTCAAAGATGCCCAGAACTGAGCTAAACGTTGTATGTCTCCAGCTCCTAGAACTAACTTCATGCCCCAACTCCCTTACTTCCAGCTTGTAAGGATCACATAATTTCTAACAAAGATTTGACACAGATTCCCAATTCGGGCATTCAGAACATATAGCACGTTGCTGTAAGCAAGGACATTCTCATTCAAAGTTGCAAGTTACTATGTAGGAACAAGTTTGTATAGGTATTTCAAAGATGCCCAGAACTTAGCTAAACGTTGTATGTCTCCAACTCCTAGAAATAACTTCATGCCCGATCTCCCTTACTTCCAGCTAGTAAGGATCACATAATTCCTAACAAAGTTTTGACACAAATTCCCAATTCGGGCATTCAGAACATATAGCACAATGCTGTTAGCAAGCACATTCTCATTCAAAGTTGGAAGTTACTATGTAGGAACAAGTTTGTATAGGTATTTCAAAGATGCCCAGAACTGAGCTAAACTTGGTATGTCTCCAACTCCTAGAAATAACTACATGCCCCATCTCCGTTACTTCCAGCTAGTAAGGATCACATAATTCCTAAAAAATTTTGACACAGATTCCCAATTCGGGCATTCAGAACATATAGCACGTTGCTGTAAGCAAGCACATTCTCATTCAAAGTTGCAAGTTACTATGTAGGAACAAGTTTGTATAGGTATTTAAAAGATGCCCAGAACTGAGCTAAACTTCGTATGTCTCCAACTCCTAGAAATAACTTCATGCCCCATCTCCCTTACTTCCAGCTAGTAAGGATCACATAATTCCTAACAAAGTTTTGACACAGATTCCCACTTCGGGCATTCAGAACATGTAGCACGTTGCTGTAAGCAAGCACATTCTCATTCAAAGTTGCAAGTTACTATGTAGGAACAAGTTTGTATAGGTATTTCAAAGATGCCCAGAACTGAGCTTAACGTTGTATGTCTCCAACTCCCAGAAATAACTTCATGCCCCATCTCCCTTACTTACATCTAGTAAGGATCACATAATTTCTAACAAAGTTTTGACACAGATTCCCACTTCGGTCATTCAGAACATATAGCACGTTGCTGTAAGCAAGCACATTCTCATTCAATGTTGCAAGTTACTATGTAGGAACAAGTTTGTAAAGGTATTTCAAAGATGCCCAGAACTGAGCTCAACGTTGTATGTCTCCAACTCCTAGAAATAACTTCATGCCCCATCACCCTTACTTCCAGCTAGTAAGGATCACATAATTCCTAACAATGTTTTGACACAGATTCCCAATTCGGGCATTCAGAACATATAGCACGTTGCTGTAAGCAAGCACATTCTCATTCAAAGTTGCAAGTTACTATGTAGGAACAAGTTTGTATAGGTATTTCAAAGATGCCCAGAACTGAGCTAAACTTGGTATGTCTCCAACTCCTAGAAATAACTACATGCCCCATCTCCGTTACTTCCAGCTAGTAAGGATCACATAATTCCTAAAAAATTTTGACACAGATTCCCAATTCGGGCATTCAGAACATATAGCACGTTGCTGTAAGCAAGAACATTCTCATTCAAAGTTGCAAGTTACTATGTAGGAACAAGTTTGTATAGGTATTTCAAAGATGTCCAGAACTGAGCTAAACTTCGTATGTCTCCAATTCCTAGAAATAACTTCATGCCCCATCTCCCTTACTTCCATCTAGTAAGGATCACATAATTCCTAACAAAGTTTTGACACAGATTCCCAAATCGGACATTCAGAACATATAGCACAATGCTGTAAGCAAGCACATTCTCATTCAAAGTTGCAAGTTACTATGTAGGAACAAGTTTGTATAGGTATTTCAAAGATGCCCAGAACTGAGCTAAACGTTGTATGTGTCCAACCTCTAGAAATAACTTCATGCCCGATCTCCATTACTTCCATCTAGTAAGGTTCACATAATTCCTAACAAAATTTTGACACAGATTCCCAATTCGGGCATTCAGAACATATAGCACGTTGCTGTAAGCAAGCACATTCTCATTCAACGTTGCAAGTTACTATGTAGGAACAAGTTTGTATAGGTATTTCAAAGATGCCCAGAACTGAGCTAAACTTGGTATGTGTCCAACTCCTAGAAATAACTTCATGCCCCAACTCCCTTACTTCCAGCTAGTAAGGATCACATAATTCCTAACGAAGTTTTGACACTGATTCCCAATTCGGGCATTCAGAACATATAGCACGTTGCTGTAAACAAGCACATTCTCATTCAAAGTTGCAAGTTACTATGTAGGAACAAGTTTGTATAGGTATTTCAAAGATGCCCAGAACTGAGCTTAACGTTGTATGTCTCCAACTCCCAGAAATAACTTCATGCCCCATCTCCCTTACTTACATCTAGTAAGGATCACATAATTTCTAACAAAGTTTTGACACAGATTCCCACTTCGGGCATTCAGAACATATAGCACGTTGCTGTAAGCAAGCACATTCTCATTCAAAGTTGCAAGTTACTATGTAGGAACAAGTTTGTAAAGGTATTTCAAAGATGCCCAGAACTGAGCTAAACGTTGTATGTCTCCAACTTCTAGAAATAACTTCATGCCCCATCACCCTTACTTCCAGCTAGTAAGCATCACATAATTCCTAACAAAGTTTTGACACAGATTCCCAATTCGGGCATTCAGAATATATAGCACGTTGCTGTAAGCAAGCAGATTCTCATTCAAAGTTGCAAGTTACTATGTAGGAACAAGTTTGTATAGGTATTTCAAAGATGCCCAGAACTGAGCTAAACTTGGTATCTGTCCAACCTCTAGAAATAACTTCATGCCCCATCTCCCTTACTTCTAGCTAGTAAGGATCACATAATTCCTAACAAAGTTTTGACACAGATTCCCAATTCGGGCATTCAGAACATATAGCACGTTGCTGTAAGCAAGCACATTCTCATTCAAAGTTGCAAGTTACTATGTAGTAACAAGTTTGTATAGGTATTTCAAAGATGCCCAGAAGTGAGCTAAACTTGGTATGTCTCCAACTCCTAGAAATAACTTCATGCCCCATCTCCCTTACTTCCATCTAGTAAGGATCACATCATTCCTAACAAAGTTTTGACACAGATTCCCAATTCGGGCATTCAGAACATATAGCACAATGCTGTAAGCATGCACATTCTCATTCAAAGTTGCAAGTTACTATGTAGGAACAAGTTTGTATAGGTATTTCAAAGATGCCCAGAACTGAGCTAAACGTTGTATGTGTCCAACCTCTAGAAATAACTTCATGCCCGATCTCCATTACTTCCATCTAGTAAGGATCACATAATTCCTACCAAAGTTTTGACACAGATTCGCATTTCGGGCATTCAGAACATACAGCACGTTGCTGTAAGCAAGAACATTCTCATTCAAAGTTGCAAGTTACTATGTAGGAACAAGTTTGTATAGGTATTTCAAAGATGCCCAGAACTGAGCTAAACTTGGTATGTGTCCAACTCCTAGAAATAACTTCATGCCCCATCTCCGTTACTTCTAGCTAGTAAGGATCACATAATTCCTAACAAAGTTTTGACACAGATTCCCACTTCAGGCATTCAGAACATATAGCACGTTGATGTAAGCAAGCACATTCTCATTCAAAGTTGCAAGTTACTATGTAGGAACAAGTTTGTATAGGTATTTCAAAGATGCCCAGAACTGAGCTAAACTTGGTATGTCTCCAACTCCTAGAAATAACTTCATGCCCCATCTCCCTTACTTCCAGCTAGTAAGGATCACATAATTCCTAACAATGTTTTGACACAGATTCCCACTTCGGACATAGAACATATAGCACGTTGCTGTAAGCAAGCACATTCTCATTCAAAGTTGCAAGTTACTATGTAGGAACAAGTTTGTATAGGTATTTCAAAGATGCCCAGAAATGAGCTAAACGTTGTATGTCTCCAACTCCTAGAAATAACTTCATGCCCCATCTCCCTTACTTCCATCTAGTAAGGATCACATAATTCCTAACAAAGTTTTGACACAGATTCCCAATTCGGGCATTCAGAACATATAGCACAATGCTGTAAGCAAGCACATTCTCATTCAAAGTTGCAAGTTACTATGCAGGAATAAGTTTGTATAGGTATTTCAAAGATGCCCAAAACTGAGCTAAACTTTGTATGTGTCCAACCTCTAGAAATAACTTCATGCCCGATCTCCATTACTTCCATCTAGTAAGGATCACATAATTCCTAACAAAGTTTTGACACAGATTCCCAATTCGGGCATTCAGAACATATAGCACGTTGCTGTAAGCAAGCACATTCTCCTTCAAAGTTGCAAGTTACTATGTAGGAACAAGTTTGTATAGGTATTTCAAAGATGCCCAGAACTGAGTTAAACTTGGTATGTGTCCAACTCCTAGAAATAACTTCATGCCCCAATTCCCTTACTTCCAGCTAGTAAGGATCACATAATTCCTAACAAAGTTTTGACACAGATTCCCAATTCAGGCATTCAGAACATATAGCACGTTGCTGTAAGCAAGCACATTCTCATTCAAAGTTGCAAGTTACTATGTAGGAACAAGTTTGTATAGGTATTTCAAAGATGCCCAGAACTGAGCTAAACGTTGTATGTCTCCAGCTCCTAGAACTAACTTCATGCCCCAACTACCTTACTTCCAGCTTGTAAGGATCACATAATTTCTAACAAAGATTTGACACAGATTCCCAATTCGGGCATTCAGAACATATAGCACGTTGCTGTAAGCAAGGACATTCTCATTCAAAGTTGCAAGTTACTATGTAGGAACAAGTTTGTATAGGTATTTCAAAGATGCCCAGAACTGAGCTAAACGTTGTATGTCTCCAACTCCTAGAAATAACTTCATGCCCCATCTCCCTTACTTCCAGCTAGTAAGGATCACATAATTCCTAACAAAGTTTTGACACAAATTCCCAATTCGGGTATTCAGAACATATAGCACAATGCTGTAAGCAAGCACATTCTCATTCAAAGTTGCAAGTTACTATGTAGGAACAAGTTTGTATAGGTATTTCAAAGATGCCCAGAACTGAGCTAAACTTGGTATGTCTCCAACTCCTAGAAATAACTACATGCCCCATCTCCGTTACTTCCAGCTAGTAAGGATCACATAATTCCTAACAAAGTTTTGACACAGATTCCCAATTCGGGCATTCAGAACATATAGCACGTTGCTGTAAGCAAGCACATTCTCATTCAAAGTTGCAAGTTACTATGTAGGAACAAGTTTGTATAGGTATTTCAAAGATGCCCAGAACTGAGCTAAACTTCGTATGTCTCCAACTCCTAGAAATAACTTCATGCCCCAACTCCCTTACTTCTAGCTAGTAAGGATCACATAATTCCTAACAAAGTTTTGACACAGATTCCCAATTCGGGCATTCAGAACATATAGCACGTTGCTGTAAGCAAGCACATTCTCATTCACAGTTGCAAGTTACTATGTAGGAACAAGTTTGTATAGGTATTTCAAAGATGCCCAGAACTGAGCTAAACGTTGTATGTGTCCAACATCTAGAAATAACTTCATGCCCCATCTCCCTTACTTCCAGCTAGTAAGGATCACATAATTCCTAACAAAGTTTTGAACACAGATTCAAAATTCGGGCATTCAGAACATATAGCACGTTGCTGTAAGCAAGCACATTCTCATTCAAAGATGCAAGTTACTATGTAGGAACAAGTTTGTATAGGTATTTCAAAGATGCCCAGAACTGAGCTAAACTTGGTATGTCTCCAACTCCTAGAAATAACTTCATGCCCCATCTCCCTTACTTCCAGCTATTAAGGATCACATAATTCCTAACAAAGTTTTGACACAAATTCCCAATTCGGGTATTCAGAACATATAGCACGTTGCTGTAAGCAAGCACATTCTCATTCAAAGTTGCAAGTTACTATGTAGGAACAAGTTTGTATAGGTATTTCCAAGACGCCCAGAACTGAGCTAAACTTGGTATGTCTGTAACTCCTAGAAATAACTTCATGCCCCATCTCCCTTACTTCCAGCTAGTAAGGATCACATAATTCCTAACAAAGTTTTGACACAGATTCCCACTTCGGGCATTCAGAACATATAGCACGTTGCTGTAAGCAAGCACATTCTCATTCAAAGTTGCAAGTTACTATGTAGAAGCAAGTTTGTATAGGTATTTCAGAGATGCCCAGAACAGAGTTGAACGTTGTATGTCTCCAGCTCCTAGAAATAACTTCATGCCCGAACTTGCTTACTTCCAGCTTGTAAGGATCACATAATTCCTAACAAAGATTTGACACAGATTCCCAATTTGGGCATTCAGAACATATAGCACGTTGCTGTAAGCAAGCACATTCTCATTCAAATTTGCAAGTTACTATGTAGGAACAAGTTTGTATAGGTATTTCAAAGATGCCCAGAACTGAGCTAAACGTTGTATGTCTCCAACTCCTAGAAATAACTTCATGCCCCATCTCCCTTACTTCCAGCTAGTAAGGATCACATAATTCCTAACAAAGTTTTCACACAGATTCCCACTTCGGGCATTCAGAACATATAGCACGTTGCTGTAAGCAAGCACATTCTCATTCAAATTTGCAAGTTACTATGTAGGAACAAGTTTGTATAGGTATTTCAAAGATGCCCAGAACTGAGCTAAACGTTGTATGTCTCCAACTCCTAGAAATAACTTCATGCCCCATCTCCCTTACTTCCAGCTAGTAAGGATCACATAATTCCTAACAAAGTTTTCACACAGATTCCCACTTCGGGCATTCAGAACATATAGCACGTTGCTGTAAGCAAGCACATTCTCATTCAAAGTTGCAAGTTACTATGTAGGAACAAGTTTGTATAGGTATTTCAAAGATGCCCAGAACTGAGCTAAACGTTGTATGTCTCCAGCTCCTAGAAATAACTTAATGCCCCAACTCCCTTACTTCCAGCTTGTAAGGATCACATAATTCCTAACAAAGATTTGACACAGATTCCCAATTCGGGCATTCAGAACATATAGCACGTTGCTGTAATCAAGCACATTCTCATTCAAAGTTGCAAGTTACTATGTAGGAACAAGATTGTATAGGTATTTCAAAGATGCCCAGAACTGAGTTAAACTTGGTATGTGTTCAACCTCTAGAAATAACTTCATGCCCCAACTCCCTTACTTCCAGCCAGTAAGGATCACATAATTCCTAACAAATTTTGACACAGATTCCCAATTCGGGCATTCAGAACATATAGCACGTTGCTGTAAGCAAGCACATTCTCATTCAAAGTTGCAAGTTACTATGTAGGAACAAGTTTGTATAGGTATTTCAAAGATGCCCAGAACTGAGCTAAACTTGGTATGTCTCCAACTCCTAGAAATAACTTCATGCCCCATCTCCCTTACTTCCAGCTAGTAAGGATCACATAATTCCTAACAAAGTTTTGACACAGATTCCCAATTCGGGCATTCAGAACATACAGCACGTTGCTGTAAGCAAGCACATTCTCATTCACAGTTGCAAGTTACTACGTAGGAACAAGTTTGTATAGGTATTTCAAAGATGCCCAGAACTGTGCTAAACTTGGTATGTGTCCAACTCCTAGAAATATCTTCATGCCCCAACTCCCTTACTTCCAGCTAGTAAGGATCACATAATTCCTAACAAAGTTTTGACACAGATTCCCAATTCGGGCATTCAGAACATATAGCACGTTGCTGTAAGCAAGCACATTCTCATTCAAAGTTGCAAGTTACTATGTAGGAACAGGTTTGTATAGGCATTTCAAAGATGCCCAGAACTGAGCTAAACCTGGTGTGTCTCCAACTCCTAGAAATAACTTCATGCCCCATCTCACTTGCATCCAGCTAGTAAGGATCACATAATTTCTAAGAAAATTTTGACACAGATTCCCAATTCGGGCATTCATAACATATAGCACGTTGCTGTAAGCAAGCACATTCTCATTCAAAGATGCAAGTTACTATGTAGGAACAAGTTTGTATAGGTATTTCAAAGATGCCCAGAACTGAGCTAAACGTTGTATGTCTCCAACTCCTAGAAATAACTTCATGCCCCATCTCCCTTACTTCCAGCTAGTAAGGATCACATAATTTCTAACAAATTTTGACACAGATTCCCAATTCTGGCATTCAGAACATATAGCACGTTGCTGTAAGCAAGCACATTCTCATTCAAAGTTGCAAGTTACTATGTAGGAACAAGTTTGTATAGGTATTTCAAAGATGCCCAGAACTGAGCTAAACTTGGTATGTCTCCAACTCCTAGAAATAACTTCATGCCCCATCTCCCTTACTTCCAGCTAGTAAGGATCACATCATTCCTAACAAAGTTTTGACACAGATTCCCAATTCGGGCATTCAGAACATATAGCACGTTGCTGTAAGCAAGCACATTCTCATTCAAAGTTGCAAGTTACTATGTAGGAACAAGTTTGTAAAGGTATTTCAAAGATGCCCAGAACTGAGCTAAACTTGGTATGTCTCCAGCTCCTAGAAATAACTTCATGCCCTATCACCCTTACTTACATCTAGTAAGGATCACATAATTTCTAACAAAGTTTTGACACAGATTCCAATTCGGGCATTGAGAACATATAGCACGTTGCTGTAAGCAAGCACATTCTCATTCAAAGTTGCAAGTCACTATGTAGGAACAAGTTTGTAAAGGTATTTCAAAGATGCCCAGAACTGAGCTAAAGTTGGTATGTCTCCAACTCCTAGAAATAACTTCATGCCCCATCACCCTTACTTCCAGCTAGTAAGGATCACATAATTCCTAACAAAGTTTTGACACAGATTCCCAATTCGCACATTCAGAACATATAGCTCGTTCCTGTAAGCAAGCACATTCTCATTCAAAGTTGCAAGTTACTATGTAGGAACAAGTTTGTATAGGTATTTCAAAGATGCCCAGAACTGAGCTAAACCTTGTATGTGTCCAACCTCTAGAAATAACTTCATGCCCCATCTCCCTTACTTCCAGCTACTAAAGATCACATAATTCCTAACAAAGTTTTGAACACAGATTCCCAATTCGGGCATTCAGAACATATAGCACGTTGCTGTAAGCAAGCACATTCTCATTCAAAGATGCAAGTTACTATGTAGGAACAAGTTTGTATAGGTATTTCAAAGATGCCCAGAACTGAGCTAAACTTGGTATGTCTCCAACTCCTAGAAATAACTTCATGCCCCATCTCCCTTACTTCCAGCTAGTAAGGATCACATAATTCCTAACAAAGTTTTGACACAGATTCCCACTTCGGGCATTCAGAACATATAGCACGTTGCTCTAAGCAAGCACATTCTCATTCAAAGTTGCAAGTTACTATGTAGGAACAAGTTTGTATAGGTATTTCAAAGATGCCCAGAACTGAGCTAAACGTTGTATGTCTCCAGCTCCTAGAAATAACTTCATGCCCCAACTCCCTTACTTCCAGCTTGTAAGGATCACATAATTCCTAACAAAGATTTGACACAGATTCCCAATTCGGGCATTCAGAACATATAGCACGTTGCTGTAAGCAAGCACATTCAAATTCAAAGTTGCAAGTTACTATGTAGGAACAAGTTTGTATAGGTATTTCAAAGATGCCCAGAACTGAGCTAAACGTTGTATGTCTCCAACTACTAGAATAACTTCATGCCCCATCTCCCTTACTTCCAGCTAGTAAGGATCACATAATTCCTAACAGAGTTTTGACACAGATTCCCAATTCGGGCATTCAGAACATATAGCACAATGTTGTAAGCAGGCACATTCTCATTAAAAGTTGCAAGTTACTATGTAGGAACAAGTTTGTATAGGTATTTCAAAGATGCCCAGAACTGAGTTAAACTTGGTATGTGTTCAACCTCTAGAAATAACTTCATGCCCCAACTCCCTTACTTCCAGCTAGTAAGGATCACATAATTCCTAACAAATTTTGACACAGATTCCCAATTCGGGCATTCAGAACATATAGCACGTTGCTGTAAGCAAGCACATTCTCATTCAAAGTTGCAAGTTACTATGTAGGAACAGGTTTGTATAGGCATTTCAAAGATGCCCAGAACTGAGCTAAACCTGGTGTGTCTCCAACTCCTAGAAATAACTTCATGCCCCATCTCACTTACATCCAGCTAGTAAGGATCACATAATTTCTAAGAAAATTTTGACACAGATTCCCAATTCGGGCATTCAGAACATATAGCACGTTGCTGTAAGCAAGCACATTCTCATTCAAAGATGCAAGTTACTATGTAGGAACAAGTTTGTATAGGTATTTCAAAGATGCCCAGAACTGAGCTAAACGTTGTATGTCTCCAACTCCTAGAAATAACTTCATGCCCCATCTCCCTTACTTCCAGCTAGTAAGGATCACATAATTTCTAACAAATTTTGACACAGATTCCCAATTCTGGCATTCAGAACATATAGCACGTTGGTGTAAGCAAGCACATTCTCATTCAAAGTTGCAAGTCACTATGTAGGAACAAGTTTGTAAAGGTATTTCAAAGATGCCCA
Organism: Diceros bicornis minor; assembly: GCF_020826845.1. Lineage (NCBI taxonomy): Eukaryota > Metazoa > Chordata > Mammalia > Perissodactyla > Rhinocerotidae > Diceros > Diceros bicornis. Next base: position 303,301 of record NC_080751.1, on the reverse strand, counting down.
GAACTGAGCTAAAGTTGGTATGTCTCCAACTCCTAGAAATAACTTCATGCCCCATCACCCTTACTTCCAGCTAGTAAGGGTCACATAATTCCTAACAAAGTTTTGACACAGATTCCCAATTCGGACTTTCAGAACATATAGCACGTTGCTGTAAGCAAGCACATTCTCATTCAAAGTTGCAAGTTACTATGTAGGAACAAGTTTGTATAGGTATTTCAAAGATGCCCAGAACTGAGCTAAACTTGGTATGTCTCCAACTCCTAGAAATAACTTCCTGCCCCAACTCCCTTACTTCCAGCAAGTAAGGATCACATAATTCCTAACAAAGTTTTGACACAGATTCCGAATTCGGGCATTCAGAACATATAGCAAGTTGCTGTAAGGAAGCACATTCTCATTCGCAGTTGCAAGTTACTATGTAGGAACAAGTTTGTATAGGTATTTAAAAGATGCCCAGAACTGAGCTAAACCTTGTATGTGTCCAACCTCTAGAAATAACTTCATGCCCCATCTCCCTTACTTCCAGCTACTAAGGATCACATAATTCCTAACAAAGTTTTGAACACAGATTCCCAATTCGGGCATTCAGAACATATAGCATGTTGCTGTAAGCAAGCACATTCTCATTCAAAGATGCAAGTTACTATGTAGGAAGAAGTTTGTATAGGTATTTCAAAGATGCCCAGAACTGAGCTAAACTTGGTATGTCTCAAACTCCTAGAAATAACTTCATGCCCCATCTTCCTTAGTTCCAGCTAGTAAGGATCACATAATTCCTAACAAATTTTGACACAGATTCCCAATTCCGGCATTCAGAACATATAGCACGTTGCTGTAAGCAAGCACATTCTCATTCAAAGTTGCAAGTTACTATGTAGGAACAAGTTTGTATAGGTATTTCAAAGATGCCCAGAACTGAGCTAAACTTGGTATGTCTCCAACTCCTAGAAATAACTTCATGCCCCATCTCCCTTACTTCCATCTAGTAAGGATCACATAATTCCTAACAAAGTTTTGACACAGATTCCCAATTCGGGCATTCAGAACATATAGCACGTTGCTGTAAGCAAGCACATTCTCATTCACAGTTGCAAGTTACTATGTAGGAACAAGTTTGTATAGGTATTTCAAAGATGCCCAGAACTGAGCTAAACTTGGTATGTGTCCAACTCCTAAAAATAACTTCATAGCCGAACTCCCTTACTTCCAGCTAGTAAGGATCACATAATTCCTAACAAAGTTTTGACACAGATTCCCAATTCGGGCATTCAGTACATATAGCACGTTGCTGTAAGCAAGCACATTCTCATTCAAAGTTGCAAGTTACTATGTAGGAACAAGTTTGTATAGGACTTTCAAAGATGCCCAGAACTGAGCTAAACTTGGTATGTCTCCAACTCCTAGAAATAAGTTCATGCCCCAACCCCCTTTCTTCCAGCTAATAAGGATCACATAATTCCTAACAAAGTTTTGACACAGATTCCCAATTCGGGCATTCAGAACATATAGCACGTTGCTGTAAGCAAGAACATTCTCATTCAAAGTTGCAAGTTACTATGTAGGAACAAGTTTGTATAGGTATTTCAAAGATGCCCCGAACTGTGCTAAACTTGGTATGTGTCCAACTCCTAGAAATAACTTCAGGCCCCATCTCCCTTACTTCCAGCTAGTAAGGATCACATAATTTCTAACAAAGTTTTGACACAGATTCCCAACTCGGGCATTCAGAACATATAGCACGTTGCTGTAAGCAAGCACATTCTCATTCAAAGTTGCAAGTTACTATGTAGGAACAAGTTTGTATAGGTATTTCAAAGATGCCCAGAACTGAACTAAACGTTGTATGTCTCCAACTCCTAGAAATAACTTCATGCCCCATCTCCCTTACTTCCATCTAGTAAGGATCACATAATTCCTAACAAAGTTTTGACACAGATTCCAAATTCGGGCACTCAGAACATATAGCGCGTTCCTGTAAGCAAGCACATTTTCATTCAAAGTTGCAAGTTACTATGTAGGAACAAGTTTGTATAGGTATTTCAAAGATGCCCCGAACTGTGCTAAACTTGGTATGTGTCCAACTCCTAGAAATAACTTCATACCCCATCTCCCTTACTTCCAGCTAGTAAGGATCACATAATTCCTAACAAAGTTTTGACACAGATTCACAATTCGGGCCTTCAGAACATATAGCACGTTGCTGTAAGCAAGCACATTCTCATTCAAAGTTGCAAGTTACTATGTAGGAACAAGTTTGTATAGGTATTTCAAAGATGCCCAGAACTGAGCTAAACTTGGTATGTGTCCAACTCCTAAAAATAACTTCATAGCCGAACTCCCTTACTTCCAGCTAGTAAGGATCACATAATTCCTAACAAAGTATTGACACAGATTCCCAATTCGGGCATTCAGTACATATAGCACGTTGCTGTAAGCAAGCACATTCTCATTCAAAGTTGCAAGTTACTATGTAGGAACAAGTTTGTATAGGACTTTCAAAGATGCCCAGAACTGAGCTAAACTTGGTATGTCTCCAACTCCTAGAAATAAGTTCATGCCCCAACCCCCTTACTTCCAGCTAATAAGGATCACATAATTCCTAACAAAGTTTTGACACAGATTCCCAATTCGGGCATTCAGAACATATAGCACGTTGCTGTAAGCAAGCACATTCTCATTCAAAGTTGCAAGTTACTATGTAGGAACAAGTTTGTATAGGTATTTCAAAGATGCCCCGAACTGTGCTAAACTTGGTATGTGTCCAACTCCTAGAAATAACTTCAGGCCCCATCTCCCTTACTTCCAGCTAGTAAGGATCACATAATTCCTAACAAAGTTTTGACACAGATTCCCACTTCAGGCATTCAGAACATATAGCACGTTGCTATAAGCAAGCACATTCTCATTCAAAGTTGCAAGTTACTATGTAGGAACAAGTTTGTATAGGTATTTCAAAGATGCCCAGAACTGAGCTAAAAGTTGTATATCTCCAGCTCCTAGAACTAACTTCATGCCCCAACTCCCTTACTTCCAGCTTGTAAGGATCACATAATTCCTAACAAAGATTTGACACAGATTCCCAATTCGGGCATTCAGAACATATAGCACGTTGCTGTAAGCAAGCACATTCTCATTCAAAGTTGCAAGTTACTATGTAGGAACAAGTTTGTATAGGTATTTCAAAGATGCCCAGAACTGAGCTAAACGTTGTATGTCTCCAACTCCTAGAAATAACTTCATGCCCCATCTCCCTTACATCCATCTAGTAAGGATCACATAATTCCTAACAAAATTTTGACACAGATTCCCAATTCGGGCATTCAGAACATATAGCACAATTCTGTAATCAAGCACATTCTCATTCAAAGTTGCAAGTTACTATGTAGGAACAAGTTTGTATAGGTATTTCAAAGATGCCCAGAACTGAGCTAAACGTTGTATGTGTCCAACCTCTAGAAATAACTTCATGCCCGATCTCCGTTACTTCCAGCTAGTAAGGATCACATAATTCCTAACAAAGTTTTGACACAGATTCCGAATTCGGGCATTCAGAACATATAGCACGTTGCTGTAAGCAAGCACATTCTCATTCAAAGTTGCAAGTTACTATGTAGGAACAAGTTTGTATAGGTATTTCAAAGATGCCCAGAACAGAGCTAAACCTTGTATGTCTCCAACTCCTAGAAATAACTTCATGCCCCATCTCCCTTACTTCCAACTAGTAAGGATCACATAATTCCTAACAAATTTTTGACACAGATTCCCAATTCGGGCATTCAGAACATATAGCACAATGTTGTAAGCAGGCACATTCTCATTAAAAGTTGCAAGTTACTATGTAGGAACAAGTTTGTATAGGTATTTCAAAGATGCCCAGAACTGAGTTAAACTTGGTATGTGTTCAACCTCTAGAAATAACTTCATGCCCCAACTCCCTTACTTCCAGCTAGTAAGGATCACATAATTCCTAACAAATTTTGACACAGATTCCCAATTCGGGCATTCAGAACATATAGCACGTTGCTGTAAGCAAGCACATTCTCATTCAAAGTTGCAAGTTACTATGTAGGAACAGGTTTGTATAGGCATTTCAAAGATGCCCAGAACTGAGCTAAACCTGGTGTGTCTCCAACTCCTAGAAATAACTTCATGCCCCATCTCACTTACATCCAGCTAGTAAGGATCACATAATTTCTAAGAAAATTTTGACACAGATTCCCAATTCGGGCATTCAGAACATATAGCACGTTGCTGTAAGCAAGCACATTCTCATTCAAAGATGCAAGTTACTATGTAGGAACAAGTTTGTATAGGTATTTCAAAGATGCCCAGAACTGAGCTAAACGTTGTATGTCTCCAACTCCTAGAAATAACTTCATGCCCCATCTCCCTTACTTCCAGCTAGTAAGGATCACATAATTTCTAACAAATTTTGACACAGATTCCCAATTCTGGCATTCAGAACATATAGCACGTTGGTGTAAGCAAGCACATTCTCATTCAAAGTTGCAAGTCACTATGTAGGAACAAGTTTGTAAAGGTATTTCAAAGATGCCCAGAACTGAGCTAAAGTTGGTATGTCTCCAACTCCTAGAAATAACTTCATGCCCCATCACCCTTACTTCCAGCTAGTAAGGGTCACATAATTCCTAACAAAGTTTTGACACAGATTCCCAATTCGGACTTTCAGAACATATAGCACGTTGCTGTAAGCAAGCACATTCTCATTCAAAGTTGCAAGTTACTATGTAGGAACAAGTTTGTATAGGTATTTCAAAGATGCCCAGAACTGAGCTAAACTTGGTATGTCTCCAACTCCTAGAAATAACTTCCTGCCCCAACTCCCTTACTTCCAGCAAGTAAGGATCACATAATTCCTAACAAAGTTTTGACACAGATTCCGAATTCGGGCATTCAGAACATATACCAAGTTGCTGTAAGGAAGCACATTCTCATTCGCAGTTGCAAGTTACTATGTAGGAACAAGTTTGTATAGGTATTTAAAAGATGCCCAGAACTGAGCTAAACCTTGTATGTGTCCAACCTCTAGAAATAACTTCATGCCCCATCTCCCTTACTTCCAGCTACTAAGGATCACATAATTCCTAACAAAGTTTTGAACACAGATTCCCAATTCGGGCATTCAGAACATATAGCATGTTGCTGTAAGCAAGCACATTCTCATTCAAAGATGCAAGATACTATGTAGGAAGAAGTTTGTATAGGTATTTCAAAGATGCCCAGAACTGAGCTAAACTTGGTATGTCTCAAACTCCTAGAAATAACTTCATGCCCCATCTCCCTTACTTCCAGCTAGTAAGGATCACATAATTCCTAACAAAGTTTTGACACAGATTCCCACTTCAGGCATTCAGAACATATAGCACGTTGCTATAAGCAAGCACATTCTCATTCAAAGTTGCAAGTTACTATGTAGGAACAAGTTTGTATAGGTATTTCAAAGATGCCCAGAACTGAGCTAAAAGTTGTATATCTCCAGCTCCTAGAACTAACTTCATGCCCCAACTCCCTTACTTCCAGCTTGTAAGGATCACATAATTCCTAACAAAGATTTGACACAGATTCCCAATTCGGGCATTCAGAACATATAGCACGTTGCTGTAAGCAAGCACATTCTCATTCAAAGTTGCAAGTTACTATGTAGGAACAAGTTTGTATAGGTATTTCAAAGATGCCCAGAACTGAGCTAAACGTTGTATGTCTCCAACTCCTAGAAATAACTTCATGCCCCATCTCCCTTACATCCATCTAGTAAGGATCACATAATTCCTAACAAAATTTTGACACAGATTCCCAATTCGGGCATTCAGAACATATAGCACAATTCTGTAATCAAGCACATTCTCATTCAAAGTTGCAAGTTACTATGTAGGAACAAGTTTGTATAGGTATTTCAAAGATGCCCAGAACTGAGCTAAACGTTGTATGTGTCCAACCTCTAGAAATAACTTCATGCCCGATCTCCGTTACTTCCAGCTAGTAAGGATCACATAATTCCTAACAAAGTTTTGACACAGATTCCGAATTCGGGCATTCAGAACATATAGCACGTTGCTGTAAGCAAGCACATTCTCATTCAAAGTTGCAAGTTACTATGTAGGAACAAGTTTGTATAGGTATTTCAAAGATGCCCAGAACTGAACTAAACTTGGTATGTGTCCAACTCCTAGAAATAACTTCATGCCCCAACTCCCTTACTTCCAGCTAGTAAGGATCACATAATTCCTAACAAAGTTTTGACACAGATTCCCAATTCGGGCATTCAGAACATATAACACGTTGCTGTAAGCAAGCACATTCTCATTCAAAGTTGCAAGTTACTATGTAGGAACAAGTTTGTATAGGTATTTCAAAGATGCCCAGAACTGAGCTAGACGTTGTATGTTTCCAATTCCTAGAAATAACTTCATGCCCCATCTCACTTACTTCCAGCTAGTAAGGATCACATAATTTCTAACAAAGTTTTGACACAGATTCCCAATTCGGGCATTGAGAACATATAGCACGTTGCTGTAAGCAAGCACATTCTCATTCAAATTTGAAAGTTACTATGTAGGAACAAGTTTGTATAGGTATTTCAAAGATGCCCAGAACTGAGCTAAACGTTGTATGTCTCCAACTCCTAGAAATAACTTCATGCCCCATCTCCCTTACTTCCAGCTAGTAAGGATCACATAATTCCTAACAAAGTTTTGACACAGATTCCCAATTCGGTCATTCAGAACATGTAGCAGATTGCTGTAAGCAAGCGCATTCAATTCAAAGTTGCAAGTTACTATGTAGGAACAAGTATGTATAGGTATTTCAAATATGCCCAGAACTGAGCTAAACTTGGTATGTGTTCAACCTCTAGAAATAACTTCATGCCCCAACTCCCTTACTTCCAGCTAGTAAGGATCACATAATTCCTAACAAATTTTGACACAGATTCCCTATTCCGGCATTCAGAACATATAGCACGTTGCTGTAAGCAAGCACATTCTCATTCACAGTTGCAAGTTACTATGTAGGAACAAGTTTGTATAGGTATTTCAAAGATGCCCAGAACTGTGCTAAACTTGATATGTGTCCAACTCCTAGAAATACCTTCATGCTCCAAGTCCCTTACTTCCAGCTACTAAGGATCACATAATTCCTAACAAAGTTTTGACACAGATTCCCAATTCGGGCATTCAGAACATATAGCACGTTGCTGTAAGCAAGCACATTCTCATTCCAAGTTGCAAGTTACTATGTAGGAACAGGTTTGTATAGGCATTTCAAAGATGCCCAGAACTGAGCTAAATCTGGTATGTCTCCAACTCCTAGAAATAACTTCATGCCCCATCTCACTTACATCCAGCTAGTAAGGATCACATAATTTCTAAGAAAATTTTGAAACAGATTCCCAATTCGGGCATTCAGAACATATAGCACCTTGCTGTAAGCAAGCACATTCTCATTCAAAGTTGCAAGTTACTATGTAGGAACAAGTTTGTATAGGTATTTCAAAGATGCCCAGAACCGAGCTAAACGTTGTATGTCTCCAACTCCTAGAAATAACTTCATGCCCCATCTCCCTTTCTTCCATCTAGTAAGGATCACTTAATTTCTAAGAAAGTTTTGACACAGATTCCGAATTCGGGCATTCAGAACATATAGCACGTTGCTGTAAGCAAGCACATTCTCATTCAAAGTTGCAAGTTACTATGTAGGAACAAGTTTGTATAGGTATTTCAAAGATGCCCAGAACAGAGCTAAACCTTGTATGTCTCCAACTCCTAGAAATAACTTCATGCCCCATCTCCCTTACTTCCAACTAGTAAGGATCACATAATTCCTAACAAATTTTTGACACAGATTCCCAATTCGGGCACTCAGAACATATAGCACGTTGCTCTAAGCAAGCACATTCTCATTCAAAGTTGCAAGTTACTATGTAGGAACAAGTTTGTATAGGTATTTCAAAGATGCCCCGAACTGTGCTAAACTTTGTATGTCTCCAACTCCTAGAAATAACTTCATACCCCATCTCCCTTACTTCCAGCTAGTAAGGATCACATAATTCCTAACAAAGTTTTGACACAGATTCCCAATTCGGGCCTTCAGAACATATAGCACGTTGCTGTAAGCAAGCACATTCTCATTCAAAGATGCAAGTTACTATGTAGGAACAAGTTTGTATAGGTATTTCAAAGATGCCCAGAACTGAGCTAAACGTTGTATGTCTCCAACTCCTAGAAATAACTTCATGCCCCATCTCCCTTACTTCCAGCTAGTAAGGATCACATAATTTCTAACAAATTTTGACACAGATTCCCAATTCTGGCATTCAGAACATATAGCACGTTGGTGTAAGCAAGCACATTCTCATTCAAAGTTGCAAGTCACTATGTAGGAACAAGTTTGTAAAGGTATTTCAAAGATGCCCAGAACTGAGCTAAAGTTGGTATGTCTCCAACTCCTAGAAATAACTTCATGCCCCATCACCCTTACTTCCAGCTAGTAAGGGTCACATAATTCCTAACAAAGTTTTGACACAGATTCCCAATTCGGACTTTCAGAACATATAGCACGTTGCTGTAAGCAAGCACATTCTCATTCAAAGTTGCAAGTTACTATGTAGGAACAAGTTTGTATAGGTATTTCAAAGATGCCCAGAACTGAGCTAAACTTGGTATGTCTCCAACTCCTAGAAATAACTTCCTGCCCCAACTCCCTTACTTCCAGCAAGTAAGGATCACATAATTCCTAACAAAGTTTTGACACAGATTCCGAATTCGGGCATTCAGAACATATACCAAGTTGCTGTAAGGAAGCACATTCTCATTCGCAGTTGCAAGTTACTATGTAGGAACAAGTTTGTATAGGTATTTAAAAGATGCCCAGAACTGAGCTAAACCTTGTATGTGTCCAACCTCTAGAAATAACTTCATGCCCCATCTCCCTTACTTCCAGCTACTAAGGATCACATAATTCCTAACAAAGTTTTGAACACAGATTCCCAATTCGGGCATTCAGAACATATAGCATGTTGCTGTAAGCAAGCACATTCTCATTCAAAGATGCAAGATACTATGTAGGAAGAAGTTTGTATAGGTATTTCAAAGATGCCCAGAACTGAGCTAAACTTGGTATGTCTCAAACTCCTAGAAATAACTTCATGCCCCATCTCCCTTACTTCCAGCTAGTAAGGATCACATAATTCCTAACAAAGTTTTGACACAGATTCCCACTTCAGGCATTCAGAACATATAGCACGTTGCTATAAGCAAGCACATTCTCATTCAAAGTTGCAAGTTACTATGTAGGAACAAGTTTGTATAGGTATTTCAAAGATGCCCAGAACTGAGCTAAAAGTTGTATATCTCCAGCTCCTAGAACTAACTTCATGCCCCAACTCCCTTACTTCCAGCTTGTAAGGATCACATAATTCCTAACAAAGATTTGACACAGATTCCCAATTCGGGCATTCAGAACATATAGCACGTTGCTGTAAGCAAGCACATTCTCATTCAAAGTTGCAAGTTACTATGTAGGAACAAGTTTGTATAGGTATTTCAAAGATGCCCAGAACTGAGCTAAACGTTGTATGTCTCCAACTCCTAGAAATAACTTCATGCCCCATCTCCCTTACATCCATCTAGTAAGGATCACATAATTCCTAACAAAATTTTGACACAGATTCCCAATTCGGGCATTCAGAACATATAGCACAATTCTGTAATCAAGCACATTCTCATTCAAAGTTGCAAGTTACTATGTAGGAACAAGTTTGTATAGGTATTTCAAAGATGCCCAGAACTGAGCTAAACGTTGTATGTGTCCAACCTCTAGAAATAACTTCATGCCCGATCTCCGTTACTTCCAGCTAGTAAGGATCACATAATTCCTAACAAAGTTTTGACACAGATTCCGAATTCGGGCATTCAGAACATATAGCACGTTGCTGTAAGCAAGCACATTCTCATTCAAAGTTGCAAGTTACTATGTAGGAACAAGTTTGTATAGGTATTTCAAAGATGCCCAGAACTGAACTAAACTTGGTATGTGTCCAACTCCTAGAAATAACTTCATGCCCCAACTCCCTTACTTCCAGCTAGTAAGGATCACATAATTCCTAACAAAGTTTTGACACAGATTCCCAATTCGGGCATTCAGAACATATAACACGTTGCTGTAAGCAAGCACATTCTCATTCAAAGTTGCAAGTTACTATGTAGGAACAAGTTTGTATAGGTATTTCAAAGATGCCCAGAACTGAGCTAGACGTTGTATGTTTCCAATTCCTAGAAATAACTTCATGCCCCATCTCACTTACTTCCAGCTAGTAAGGATCACATAATTTCTAACAAAGTTTTGACACAGATTCCCAATTCGGGCATTGAGAACATATAGCACGTTGCTGTAAGCAAGCACATTCTCATTCAAATTTGAAAGTTACTATGTAGGAACAAGTTTGTATAGGTATTTCAAAGATGCCCAGAACTGAGCTAAACGTTGTATGTCTCCAACTCCTAGAAATAACTTCATGCCCCATCTCCCTTACTTCCAGCTAGTAAGGATCACATAATTCCTAACAAAGTTTTGACACAGATTCCCAATTCGGTCATTCAGAACATGTAGCAGATTGCTGTAAGCAAGCGCATTCAATTCAAAGTTGCAAGTTACTATGTAGGAACAAGTATGTATAGGTATTTCAAATATGCCCAGAACTGAGCTAAACTTGGTATGTGTTCAACCTCTAGAAATAACTTCATGCCCCAACTCCCTTACTTCCAGCTAGTAAGGATCACATAATTCCTAACAAATTTTGACACAGATTCCCTATTCCGGCATTCAGAACATATAGCACGTTGCTGTAAGCAAGCACATTCTCATTCACAGTTGCAAGTTACTATGTAGGAACAAGTTTGTATAGGTATTTCAAAGATGCCCAGAACTGTGCTAAACTTGATATGTGTCCAACTCCTAGAAATACCTTCATGCTCCAAGTCCCTTACTTCCAGCTACTAAGGATCACATAATTCCTAACAAAGTTTTGACACAGATTCCCAATTCGGGCATTCAGAACATATAGCACGTTGCTGTAAGCAAGCACATTCTCATTCCAAGTTGCAAGTTACTATGTAGGAACAGGTTTGTATAGGCATTTCAAAGATGCCCAGAACTGAGCTAAATCTGGTATGTCTCCAACTCCTAGAAATAACTTCATGCCCCATCTCACTTACATCCAGCTAGTAAGGATCACATAATTTCTAAGAAAATTTTGAAACAGATTCCCAATTCGGGCATTCAGAACATATAGCACCTTGCTGTAAGCAAGCACATTCTCATTCAAAGTTGCAAGTTACTATGTAGGAACAAGTTTGTATAGGTATTTCAAAGATGCCCAGAACCGAGCTAAACGTTGTATGTCTCCAACTCCTAGAAATAACTTCATGCCCCATCTCCCTTTCTTCCATCTAGTAAGGATCACTTAATTTCTAAGAAAGTTTTGACACAGATTCCGAATTCGGGCATTCAGAACATATAGCACGTTGCTGTAAGCAAGCACATTCTCATTCAAAGTTGCAAGTTACTATGTAGGAACAAGTTTGTATAGGTATTTCAAAGATGCCCAGAACAGAGCTAAACCTTGTATGTCTCCAACTCCTAGAAATAACTTCATGCCCCATCTCCCTTACTTCCAACTAGTAAGGATCACATAATTCCTAACAAATTTTTGACACAGATTCCCAATTCGGGCACTCAGAACATATAGCACGTTGCTCTAAGCAAGCACATTCTCATTCAAAGTTGCAAGTTACTATGTAGGAACAAGTTTGTATAGGTATTTCAAAGATGCCCCGAACTGTGCTAAACTTTGTATGTCTCCAACTCCTAGAAATAACTTCATACCCCATCTCCCTTACTTCCAGCTAGTAAGGATCACATAATTCCTAACAAAGTTTTGACACAGATTCCCAATTCGGGCCTTCAGAACATATAGCACGTTGCTGTAAGCAAGCACATTCTCATTGAAAGTTGCAAGTTACTATGTAGGAACAAGTTTGTATAGGTATTTCAAAGATGCCCAGAACTGAGCTAAACTTGGTATGTATCCAACTCCTAAAAATAACTTCATAGCCGAACTCCCTTACTTCCAGCTAGTAAGGATCACATAATTCCTAACAAAGTTTTGACACAGATTCCCAATTCGGGCATTCAGTACATATAGCACGTTGCTGTAAGCAAGCACATTCTCATTCAAAGTTGCAAGTTACTATGTAGGAACAAGTTTGTATAGGACTTTCAAAGATGCCCAGAACTGAGCTAAACTTGGTATGTGTTCAACCTCTAGAAATAACTTCATGCCCCAACTCCCTTACTTCCAGCTAGTAAGGATCACATAATTCCTAACAAATTTTGACACAGATTCCCAATTCGGGCATTCAGAACATATAGCACGTTGCTGTAAGCAAGCACATTCTCATTCAAAGTTGCAAGTTACTATGTAGGAACAAGTTTGTATAGGTATTTCAAAGATGCCCAGAACTGAGCTAAACTTGGGATGTCTCCAACTCCTAGAAATAACTTCATGCCCCATCTCCCTTACTTCCAGCTAGTAAGGATCACATAATTCCTAACAATGTTTTGACACAGATTCCCAATTCGGGCATTCAGAACATACAGCACGTTGCTGTAAGCAAGCACATTCTCATTCACAGTTGCAAGTTACTACGTAGGAACAAGATTGTATAGGTATTTCAAAGATGCCCAGAACTGTGCTAAACTTGGTATGTGTCCAACTCCTAGAAATATCTTCATGCCCCAACTCCCTTACTTCCAGCTAGTAAGGATCACATAATTCCTAACAAAGTTTTGACACAGATTCCCAATTCGGGCATTCAGAACATATAGCACGTTGCTGTAAGCAAGCACATTCTCATTCAAAGTTGCAAGTTACTATGTAGGAACAGGTTTGTATAGGCATTTCAAAGATGCCCAGAACTGAGCTAAACCTGGTGTGTCTCCAACTCCTAGAAATAACTTCATGCCCCATCTCACTTACATCCAGCTAGTAAGGATCACATAATTTCTAAGAAAATTTTGACACAGATTCCCAATTCGGGCATTCATAACATATAGCACGTTGCTGTAAGCAAGCACATTCTCATTCAAAGATGCAAGTTACTATGTAGGAACAAGTTTGTATAGGTATTTCAAAGATGCCCAGAACTGAGCAAAACGTTGTATGTCTCCAACTCCTAGAAATAACTTCATGCCCCATCTCCCTTACTTCCAGCTAGTAAGGATCACATAATTTCTAACAAATTTTGACACAGATTCCCAATTCTGGCATTCAGAACATATAGCACGTTGCTGTAAGCAAGCACATTCTCATTCAAAGTTGCAAGTTACTATGTAGGAACAAGTTTGTATAGGTATTTCAAAGATGCCCAGAACTGAGCTAAACTAGGTATGTCTCCAACTCCTAGAAATAACTTCATGCCCCATCTCCCTTACTTCCAGCTAGTAAGGATCACATCATTCCTAACAAAGTTTTGACACAGATTCCCAATTCGGGCATTCAGAACATATAGCACGTTGCTGTAAGCAAGCACATTCTCATTCAAAGTTGCAAGTTACTATGTAGGAACAAGTTTGTAAAGGTATTTCAAAGATGCCCAGAACTGAGCTAAACTTGGTATGTCTCCAGCTCCTAGAAATAACTTCATGCCCTATCACCCTTACTTACATCTAGTAAGGATCACATAATTTCTAACAAAGTTTTGACACAGATTCCAATTCGGGCATTGAGAACATATAGCACGTTGCTGTAAGCAAGCACATTCTCATTCAAAGTTGCAAGTCACTATGTAGGAACAAGTTTGTAAAGGTATTTCAAAGATGCCCAGAACTGAGCTAAAGTTGGTATGTCTCCAACTCCTAGAAATAACTTCATGCCCTATCACCCTTACTTCCAGCTAGTAAGGATCACATAATTCCTAACAAAGTTTTGACACAGATTCCCAATTCGCACATTCAGAACATATAGCACGTTGCTGTAAGCAAGCACATTCTCATTCAAAGTTGCAAGTTACTATGTAGGAACAAGTTTGTATAGGTATTTCAAAGATGCCCAGAACTGAGCTAAACCTTCTATGTGTCCAACCTCTAGAAATAACTTCATGCCCCATCTCCCTTACTTCCAGCTACTAAAGATCACATAATTCCTAACAAAGTTTTGAACACAGATTCCCAATTCGGGCATTCAGAACATATAGCACGTTGCTGTAAGCAAGCACATTCTCATTCAATGATGCAAGTTACTATGTAGGAACAAGTTTGTATAGGTATTTCAAAGATGCCCAGAACTGAGCTAAACTTGGTATGTCTCCAACTCCTAGAAATAACTTCATGCCCCATCTCCCTTACTTCCAGCTAGTAAGGATCACATAATTCCTAACAAAGTTTTGACACAGATTCCCACTTCGGGCATTCAGAACATATAGCACGTTGCTCTAAGCAAGCACATTCTCATTCAAAGTTGCAAGTTACTATGTAGGAACAAGTTTGTATAGGTATTTCAAAGATGCCCAGAACTGAGCTAAACGTTGTATGTCTCCAGCTCCTAGAAATAACTTCATGCCCCAACTCCCTTACTTCCAGCTTGTAAGGATCACATAATTCCTAACAAAGATTTGACACAGATTCCCAATTCGGGCATTCAGAACATATAGCACGTTGCTGTAAGCAAGCACATTCAAATTCAAAGTTGCAAGTTACTATGTAGGAACAAGTTTGTATAGGTATTTCAAAGATGCCCAGAACTGAGCTAAACGTTGTATGTCTCCAACTACTAGAATAACTTCATGCCCCATCTCCCTTACTTCCAGCTAGTAAGGATCACATAATTCCTAACAGAGTTTTGACACAGATTCCCAATTCGGGCATTCAGAACATATAGCACAATGTTGTAAGCAGGCACATTCTCATTAAAAGTTGCAAGTTACTATGTAGGAACAAGTTTGTATAGGTATTTCAAAGATGCCCAGAACTGAGTTAAACTTGGTATGTGTTCAACCTCTAGAAATAACTTCATGCCCCAACTCCCTTACTTCCAGCTAGTAAGGATCACATAATTCCTAACAAATTTTGACACAGATTCCCAATTCGGGCATTCAGAACATATAGCACGTTGCTGTAAGCAAGCACATTCTCATTCAAAGTTGCAAGTTACTATGTAGGAACAGGTTTGTATAGGCATTTCAAAGATGCCCAGAACTGAGCTAAACCTGGTGTGTCTCCAACTCCTAGAAATAACTTCATGCCCCATCTCACTTACATCCAGCTAGTTAGGATCACATAATTTCTAAGAAAATTTTGACACAGATTCCCAATTCGGGCATTCAGAACATATAGCACGTTGCTGTAAGCAAGTACATTCTCATTCAAAGATGCAAGTTACTATGTAGGAACAAGTTTGTATAGGTATTTCAAAGATGCCCAGAACTGAGCTAAACGTTGTATGTCTCCAACTCCTAGAAATAACTTCATGCCCCATCTCCCTTACTTCCAGCTAGTAAGGATCACATAATTTCTAACAAATTTTGACACAGATTCCCAATTCTGGCATTCAGAACATATAGCACGTTGGTGTAAGCAAGCACATTCTCATTCAAAGTTGCAAGTCACTATGTAGGAACAAGTTTGTAAAGGTATTTCAAAGATGCCCAGAACTGAGCTAAAGTTGGTATGTCTCCAACTCCTAGAAATAACTTCATGCCCCATCACCCTTACTTCCAGCTAGTAAGGGTCACATAATTCCTAACAAAGTTTTGACACAGATTCCCAATTCGGACTTTCAGAACATATAGCACGTTGCTGTAAGCAAGCACATTCTCATTCAAAGTTGCAAGTTACTATGTAGGAACAAGTTTGTATAGGTATTTCAAAGATGCCCAGAACTGAGCTAAACTTGGTATGTCTCCAACTCCTAGAAATATCTTCCTGCCCCAACTCCCTTACTTCCAGCAAGTAAGGATCACATAATTCCTAACAAAGTTTTGACACAGATTCCGAATTCGGGCATTCAGAACATATAGCAAGTTGCTGTAAGGAAGCACATTCTCATTCGCAGTTGCAAGTTACTATGTAGGAACAAGTTTGTATAGGTATTTAAAAGATGCCCAGAACTGAGCTAAACCTTGTATGTGTCCAACCTCTAGAAATAACTTCATGCCCCATCTCCCTTACTTCCAGCTACTAAGGATCACATAATTCCTAACAAAGATTTGAACACAGATTCCCAATTCGGGCATTCAGAACATATAGCATGTTGCTGTAAGCAAGCACATTCTCATTCAAAGATGCAAGTTACTATGTAGGAAGAAGTTTGTATAGGTATTTCAAAGATGCCCAGAACTGAGCTAAACTTGGTATGTCTCAAACTCCTAGAAATAACTTCATGCCCCATCTTCCTTAGTTCCAGCTAGTAAGGATCACATAATTCCTAACAAATTTTGACACAGATTCCCAATTCCGGCATTCAGAACATATAGCACGTTGCTGTAAGCAAGCACATTCTCATTCAAAGTTGCAAGTTACTATGTAGGAACAAGTTTGTATAGGTATTTCAAAGATGCCCAGAACTGAGCTAAACTTGGTATGTCTCCAACTCCTAGAAATAACTTCATGCCCCATCTCCCTTACTTCCATCTAGTAAGGATCACATAATTCCTAACAAAGTTTTGACACAGATTCCCAATTCGGGCATTCAGAACATATAGCACGTTGCTGTAAGCAAGCACATTCTCATTCAAAGTTGCAAGTTACTATGTAGGAACAAGTTTGTATAGGTATTTCAAAGATGCCCAGAACTGTGCTAAACTTGGTATGTGTCCAACTCCTAGAAATACCTTCATGCTCCAAGTCCCTTACTTCCAGCTAGTAAGGATCACATAATTCCTAACAAAGATTTGACACAGATTCCCAATTCGGGCATTCAGAACATATAGCACGTTGCTGTAAGCAAGCACATTCTCATTCCAAGTTGCAAGTTACTATGTAGGAACAGGTTTGTATAGGCATTTCAAAGATGCCCAGAACTGAGCTAAACCTGGTATGTCTCCAACTCCTAGAAATAACTTCATGCCCCATCTCACTTACATCCAGCTAGTAAGGATCACATAATTTCTAAGAAAATTTTGACACAGATTCCCAATTCGGGCATTCAGAACATATAGCACCTTGCTGTAAGCAAGCACATTCTCATTCAAAGTTGCAAGTTACTATGTAGGAACAAGTTTGTATAGGTATTTCAAAGATGCCCAGAACCGAGCTAAACGTTGTATGTCTCCAACTCCTAGAAATAACTTCATGCCCCATCTCCCTTTCTTCCATCTAGTAAGGATCACTTAATTTCTAAGAAAGTTTTGACACAGATTCCGAATTCGGGCATTCAGAAAATATAGCACGTTGCTGTAAGCAAGCACATTCTCATTCAAAGTTGCAAGTTACTATGTAGGAACAAGTTTGTATAGGTATTTCAAAGATGCCCAGAACAGAGCTAAACCTTGTATGTCTCCAACTCCTAGAAATAACTTCATGCCCCATCTCCCTTACTTCCAACTAGTAAGGATCACATAATTCCTAACAAATTTTTGACACAGATTCCCAATTCGGGCACTCAGAACATATAGCACGTTGCTCTAAGCAAGCACATTCTCATTCAAAGTTGCAAGTTACTATGTAGGAACAAGTTTGTATAGGTATTTCAAAGATGCCCCGAACTGTGCTAAACTTTGTATGTCTCCAACTCCTAGAAATAACTTCATACCCCATCTCCCTTACTTCCAGCTAGTAAGGATCACATAATTCCTAACAAAGTTTTGACACAGATTCCCAATTCGGGCCTTCAGAACATATAGCACGTTGCTGTAAGCAAGCACATTCTCATTGAAAGTTGCAAGTTACTATGTAGGAACAAGTTTGTATAGGTATTTCAAAGATGCCCAGAACTGAGCTAAACTTGGTATGTGTCCAACTCCTAAAAATAACTTCATAGCCGAACTCCCTTACTTCCAGCTAGTAAGGATCACATAATTCCTAACAAAGTTTTGACACATGTACTGATTCCCAATTCGGGCATTCAGTACATATAGCACGTTGCTGTAAGCAAGCACATTCTCATTCAAAGTTGCAAGTTACTATGTAGGAACAAGTTTGTATAGGACTTTCAAAGATGCCCAGAACTGAGCTAAACTTGGTATGTCTCCAACTCCTAGAAATAAGTTCATGCCCCAACCCCCTTTCTTCCAGCTAATAAGGATCACATAATTCCTAACAAAGTTTTGACACAGATTCCCAATTCGGGCATTCAGAACATATAGCACGTTGCTGTAAGCAAGAACATTCTCATTCAAAGTTGCAAGTTACTATGTAGGAACAAGTTTGTATAGGTATTTCAAAGATGCCCCGAACTGTGCTAAACTTGGTATGTGTCCAACTCCTAGAAATAACTTCAGGCCCCATCTCCCTTACTTCCAGCTAGTAAGGATCACATAATTTCTAACAAAGTTTTGACACAGATTCCCAACTCGGGCATTCAGAACATATAGCACGTTGCTGTAAGCAAGCACATTCTCATTCAAAGTTGCAAGTTACTATGTAGGAACAAGTTTGTATAGGTATTTCAAAGATGCCCAGAACTGAACTAAACGTTGTATGTCTCCAACTCCTAGAAATAACTTCATGCCCCATCTCCCTTACTTCCATCTAGTAAGGATCACATAATTCCTAACAAAGTTTTGACACAGATTCCAAATTCGGGCACTCAGAACATATAGCGCGTTCCTGTAAGCAAGCACATTTTCATTCAAAGTTGCAAGTTACTATGTAGGAACAAGTTTGTATAGGTATTTCAAAGATGCCCCGAACTGTGCTAAACTTGGTATGTGTCCAACTCCTAGAAATAACTTCATACCCCATCTCCCTTACTTCCAGCTAGTAAGGATCACATAATTCCTAACAAAGTTTTGACACAGATTCCCAATTCGGGCCTTCAGAACATATAGCACGTTGCTGTAAGCAAGCACATTCTCATTCAAAGTTGCAAGTTACTATGTAGGAACAAGTTTGTATAGGTATTTCAAAGATGCCCAGAACTGAGCTAAACTTGGTATGTGTCCAACTCCTAAAAATAACTTCATAGCCGAACTCCCTTACTTCCAGCTAGTAAGGATCACATAATTCCTAACAAAGTATTGACACAGATTCGCAATTCGGGCATTCAGTACATATAGCACGTTGCTGTAAGCAAGCACATTCTCATTCAAAGTTGCAAGTTACTATGTAGGAACAAGTTTGTATAGGACTTTCAAAGATGCCCAGAACTGAGCTAAACTTGGTATGTCTCCAACTCCTAGAAATAAGTTCATGCCCCAACCCCCTTACTTCCAGCTAATAAGGATCACATAATTCCTAACAAAGTTTTGACACAGATTCCCAATTCGGGCATTCAGAACATATAGCACGTTGCTGTAAGCAAGCACATTCTCATTCAAAGTTGCAAGTTACTATGTAGGAACAAGTTTGTATAGGTATTTCAAAGATGCCCCGAACTGTGCTAAACTTGGTATGTGTCCAACTCCTAGAAATAACTTCAGGCCCCATCTCCCTTACTTCCAGCTAGTAAGGATCACATAATTTCTAACAAAGTTTTGACACAGATTCCCAATTCGGGCATTCAGAAGACATAGCACTTTGCTGTAAGCAAGCACATTCTCATTCAAAGTTGCAAGTTACTATGTAGGAACAAGTTTGTATAGGTATTTCAAAGATGCCCAGAACTGAGCTAAACGTTGTATGTCTCCAACTCCTAGAAATAACTTCATGCCCCATCTCCCTTACTTCCATCTAGTAAGGATCACATAATTCCTAACAAAGTTTTGACACAGATTCCAAATTCGGGCACTCAGAACATATAGCGCGTTCCTGTAAGCAAGCACATTTTCATTCAAAGTTGCAAGTTACTATGTAGGAACAAGTTTGTATAGGTATTTCAAAGATGCCCCGAACTGTGCTAAACTTGGTATGTGTCCAACTCCTAGAAATAACTTCATGCCCCATCTCCCTTACTTCCATCTAGTAAGGATCACATAATTCCTAACAAAGTTTTGACACAGATTCCCAATTCGGGCATTCAGAACATGTAGCACGTTGCTGTAAGCAAGCACATTCTCATTCAAAGTTGCAAGTTACTATGTAGGAACAAGTTTGTATAGGTATCTCAAAGATGCCCAGAACTGAGCTTAACGTTGTATGTCTCCAACTCCCAGAAATAACTTCATGACCCATCTCCCTTACTTCCAGCTAGTAAGGATCTCAAAATACCTAACAAAGTTTTGACACAGATTCCCAATTCTGGCATTCAGAACAGATAGCACGTTGCTGTAAGCAAGCACATTCTCATTCAAAGTTGCAAGTTACTATGTAGGACCAAGTTTGTAAAGGTATTTCAAAGATGCCCAGAACTGAGCTAAACTTGGTATGTCTCCAACTCCTAGAAATAACTTCATGCCCCATCACCCTTACTTCCATCTAGTAAGGATCACATAATTTCTAACAAAGTTTTGACACCGATTCCAATTCGGGCATTCAGAACATATAGCACGTTGCTGTTAGCAAGCACATTCTCATTCAAAGTTGCAAGTTACTATGTAGGATCAAGTTTGTAAAGGTATTTCAAAGATGCCCAGAACTGAGCTAAACTTGGTATGTGTTCAACCTCTAGAAATAACTTCATGCCCCAACTCCCTTACTTCCAGCTAGTAAGGATCACATAATTCCTAACAAATTTTGACACAGATTCCCAATTCGGGCATTCAGAACATATAGCACGTTGCTGTAAGCAAGCACATTCTCATTAAAAGTTGCATGTTACTATGTAGGAACAAGTTTGTATAGGTATTTCAAAGATGCCCAGAACTGAGCTAAACTTGGTATGTCTCCAACTCCTAAAAATAACTTCATGCCCCATCTCCCTTACTTCCATCTAGTAAGGATCACATAATTCCTAACAAAGTTTTGACACAGATTCCCAATTCGGGCATTCAGAACGTATAGCACGTTGCTGTAAGCAAGCACATTCTCATTCACAGTTGCAAGTTACTAGGTAGGAACAGGTTTGTATAGGTATTTCAAAGATGCCCAGAACTGAGCGAAACTTGGTATGTCTCCAACTCCTAGAAATAACTTCATGCCCCATCTCCCTTACTTCCATCTAGTAAGGATCACATAATTCCTAACAAAGTTTTGACACAGATTCCCAATTCGGGCATTCAGAACATATAGCACGTTGCTGTAAGCAAGCACATTCTCATTCACAGTTGCAAGTTACTATGTAGGAACAAGTTTGTATAGGTATTTCAAAGATGCCCAGAACTGAGCTAAACTTGGTATATGTCCAACTCCTAAAAATAACTTCATAGCCGAACTCCTTTACTTCCAGCTAGTAAGGATCACATAATTCCTAACAAAGTTTTGACACAGATTCCCAATTCGAGCATTCAGCACATATAGCACGTTGCTGTAAGCAAGCACATTCTGAGTCAAAGTTGCAAGATACTGTGTAGGAACAAGTTTGTATAGGTATTTCAAAGATGCCCAGAACTGTGCTAAACTTGGTATGTGTCCAACTCCTAGAAATACCTTGATGCCCAAACTCCCTTACTTCCAGCTAGTAAGGATCACATAATTCCTAACAAAGATTTGACACAGATTCCCAATTCTGGCATTCAGAACATATAGCACGTTGCTGTAAGCAAGCACATTCTCATTCAAAGTTGCAAGTTACTATGTAGGAACAAGTTTGTATAGGTATTTCAAAGATGCCCAGAACTGAGCTAAACTTGGTATGTCTCCAACTCCTAGAAATAACTTCATGCCCCATCTCCCTTACTTCCATCTAGTAAGGATCACATAATTTCTAAGAAAGTTTTGACACAGATTCCCAGTTCGGGCATTCAGAACATATAGCACGTTGCTGTAAGCAAGCACATTCTCATTCAAAGTTGCAAGTTACTATGTAGGAACAAGTTTGTATAGGTATTTCAAAGATGCCCAGAACAGAGCTAAACGTTGTATGTCTCCAACTCCTAGAAATAACTTCATGCCCCATCTCCCTTATTTCCAACTAGTAAGGATCACATAATTCCTAACAAATTTTTGACACAGATTCCCAATTCGGGCACTCAGAACATATAGCACGTTGCTGTAAGCAAGCACATTCTCATTCAAAGTTGCAAGTTACTATGTAGTAACAAGTTTGTATAGGTATTTCAAAGATGCCCAGAACTGAGCTAAACGTTGTATGTCTCCAACTCCTAGAAATAACTTCATGCCCCATCTCCCTTACTTCCATCTAGTAAGGATCACATAATTCCTAACAAAGTTTTGACACAGATTCCCAATTCGGGCACTCAGAACATATAGCACGTTGCTGTAAGCAAGCACTTTCTCATTCAAAGTTGCAAGTTACTATGTAGGAACAAGTTTGTATAGGTATTTCAAAGATGCCCCGAACTGTGCTAAACTTGGTATGTGTCCAACTCCTAGAAATAACTTCATACCCCATCTCCCTTACTTCCAGCTAGTAAGGATCACATAATTCCTAACAAAGTTTTGACACAGATTCCCAATTCGGGCATTCAGAACATATAGCACGTTGCTGTAAGCAAGCACATTCTCATTGAATGTTGCAAGTTACTATGTAGGAACAAGTTTGTATAGGTATTTCAAAGATGCCCAGAACTGAGCTAAACTTGGTATGTGTCCAACTCCTAAAAATAACTTCATAGCCGAACTCCCTTACTTCCAGCTAGTAAGGATCACATAATTCCTAACAAAGTTTTGACACAGATTCCCAATTCGGGCATTCAGTACATATAGCACGTTGCTGTAAGCAAGCACATTCTCATTCAAAGTTGCAAGTTACTATGTAGGAACAAGTTTGTATAGGACTTTCAAAGATGCCCAGAACTGAGCTAAACTTGGTATGTCTCCAACTCCTAGAAATAAGTTCATGCCCCAACCCCCTTACTTCCAGCTAATAAGGATCACATAATTCCTAACAAAATTTTGACACAGATTCCCAATTCGGGCATTCAGAACATATAGCACGTTGTTGTAAGCAAGCACATTCTCATTCAAAGTTGCAAGTTACTATGTAGGAACAAGTTTGTATAGGTATTTCAAAGATGCCCCGAACTGTGCTAAACTTGGTATGTGTCCAACTCCTAGAAGTAACTTCATGCCCCATCTCCCTTACTTCCAGCTAGTAAGGATCACATAATTTCTAACAAAGTTTTGACACAGATTCCCACTTCGGGCATTCAGAACATATAGCACGTTGCTGTAAGCAAGCACATTCTCATTCAAACTTGCAAGTTACTATGTAGGAACAAGTTTGTATAGGTATTTCAAAGATGCCCAGAACTGAGCTAAACGTTGTATGTCTCCAACTCCTAGAAATAACTTCATGCCCCATCTCCCTTACTTCCAGCTGGTAAGGATCACATAATTCCTAACAAAGTTTTGACACAGAATCCTAATTCAGGCATTGAGAACATATAGCACACTGCTGTAAGCAAGCACATTCTCATTCAAAGTTGCAAGTTACTATGTAGGTACAAGTTTGTATAGGACTTTCAAAGATGCCCAGAACTGAGCTAAACTTGGTATGTCTCCAACTCCTAGAAATAACTTCATGCCCCATTTCCCTTACTTCCACCTAGTAAGGATCACATAATTCCTAACAAAGATTTGACACAGATTCCCAATTCGGGAATTCAGAACATATAGGACGTTGCTTTAAGCAAGCACTTTCTCATTCCAAGTTGCAAGTTACTATGTAGGAACAAGTTTGTATAGGTATTTCAAAGATGCCCAGAACTGAGCTAAAGTGCGTATGTCTCCAACTCCTAGAAATAACTTCATGCCCCATCTCGCTTACTTCCAGCTAGTAAGGATCACATAATTCCTAACAAACTTTTGACACAGATTCCCAATTCGGCCATTCAGAACATATAGCACGTTCCTGTAAGCAAGCACATTCTCATTCAAAGTTGCAAGTTACTATGTAGGAACAAGTTTGTATAGGTATTTCAAAGATGCCCAGAACTGAGCTAAACTTGGTATGTGTCCAACTCCTAGAAATAACTTCATGCCGCATCTCCCTTACTTCCATCTAGTAAGGATCACATAATTCCTAACAAAGTTTTGACACAGATTCCCAATTCGGGCATTCAGAACATATAGCACATTCTGTAAGCAAGCACATTCTCATTCCAAGTAGCAAATTACTATGTAGGAACAAGTTTGTATAGGTATTTCAAAGATGCCTAGAACTGAGCTACACGTTGTATGTCTCCAACTCCTAGAAATAACTTCATGCCCCGTCTCCCTTACTACCATATAGTAAGGATCACATAATTTCTAACAAAGTTTTGACACAGATTCCCAATTCGGGCATTCAGAACATATAACACGTTGCTGTAAGCAAGCACATTCTCATTCAAAGTTGCAAGTTACTATGTAGGAACAAGTTTGTATAGGAATTTCAAAGATGCCCAGAACTGAGTTAAACTTGGTATGTCTCCAACTCCTAGAAATAACTTCATGCCCCATCTCCCTTACTTCCAGCTAGTAAGGATCACATAATTCCTAACAAAGTTTTGACACGGATTCCCAATTCGGGCATTCAGAAGATATAGCACGTTCTGTAAGCAAGCACATTCTCATTCAAAGTTGCAAGTTACTATGTAGGAACAAGTTTGTATAGGTATTTCAAAGATGCCCAGAACTGAGCTAAACGTTGTATGTCTCCAACTTCTAGAAATAACTTCATGCCCCATCTCCCTTACTTCCAGCTAGTAAGGATCACATAATTCCTAACAAAGTTTTGACACAGATTCCCAATTCGGGCATTCAGAACATATAGCACGTTGCTGTAAGCAAGCACATTCTCATTCAATGTTGGAAGTTACTATGTAGGAACAAGTTTATATAGGACATTCAAAGATGCCCAGAACAGACCTAAACTTGGTATGTCTCCAACTCCTAGAAATAACTTCATGCCCCATCTCCCTTACTTCCAGCTAGTAAGGATCACATAATTCCTAAGAAAGTTTTGACACAGATTCCCAATTCGGGCATTCAGAACATATAGCACGTTGCTGTAAGCAAGTACATTCTCATTCCACGACGCAAGTTACTATGTAGGAACAAGTTTGTATAGGTATTTCAAAGATGCCCAGAACTGAGCTAAACGTTGTATGTCACCAACTCCTAGAAATAACTTCATGCCCCGTCTCCCTTACTTCCATCTAGTAAGGATCACATAATTTCTAACAAAGTTTTGACACAGATTCCCAATTCGGGCATTCAGAACATATAGCACGTTGCTGTAAGCAAGCACATTCTCATTCAAAGTTGATAGTTACTATGTAGGAACAAGTTTGTATAGGTATTTCAAAGATGCTCAGAACTGAGCTAAACGTTGTATATCTCCAACTCCTAGAAATAACTTCATGCTCCGTCTCCCTTACTTCCATCTAGTAAGGATCACATAATTCCTAACAAAGATTTGACACAGATTCCCAATTCGGGCATTCAGAACATATAGGACGTTGCTTTAAGCAAGCACTTTCTCATTCCAAGTTGCAAGTTACTATGTAGGATCAAGTTTGTATAGGACTTTCAAAGATGCCCAGAACTGAGCTAAACTTGGTATGTCTCCAACTCCTAGACATAACTTCATGCCCCATTTACCTTACTTCCAGCTAGTAAGGATCACATAATTCCTAACAAAGATTTGACACAGATTCCCAATTCGGGCATTCAGAACATATAGGACGTTGCTTTAAGCAAGCACTTTCTCATTCCAAGTTGCAAGTTACTATGTAGGAACAAGTTTGTATAGGTATTTCAAAGATGCCCAGAACTGAGCTAAAGTGGGTATGTTTCCAACTCCTAGAAATAACGTTATGCCCCATCTCCCTTACTTCCAGCTTGTAAGGATCACATAATTCCTAACAAAGTTTTGACACAGATTCCCAATTCGGGCATTCAGAAATTATAGCACGTTGCTGTATGCAAGCACATTCTCATTCAGAGTTGCAAGTTACAATGTAGGAACAAGTTTGTATAGGTATTTCAAAGATGCCCAGAACTGAGCGAAAGTGAGTATGTCTCCAACTCCTAGAAATAACTTCATGCCCCATCTCCCTTACTTCCATGTAGTAAGGATCACATAATTCCTAACAAAGATTTGACACAGATTCCCAATTCGGGCATTCAGAACATATAGCACGTTGCTTTAAGCAGGCACCTTCTCATTCCAAGTAGCAAGTTACTATGTAGGAACAGGTTTGTATAGGTAATTCAAAGATGCCCACAACTGAACTAAACTTGGTATGTCTCCAACTCCTAGAAATAACTCCATGCCCCATCTCCCTTTAATGCAGCTAGTAAGGATCACATAATTCCTAACAAAGTTTTGACACAGATTCCCAATTCGGGCCTTCAGAACATATAGTACGTTGCTGTAAGCAAGCACTTTCTCAATCAAAGTTGCAAGTTACTATGTAGGAACAAGTTTGTATAGGTATTTCAAAGATGCCCAGAACTGAGCTAAACGTTGTATGTCTCCAACTCCTAGAAATAACTTCATGCCCCATCTCCCTTACTTCCAGCTAGTAAGATTCACATAATTCCTAACAAAGTTTTGACACAGATTCCCAATTCAGGCATTCAGAACATATAGCACGTTGCTTTAAGCAAGCACATTCTCATTCAAAGTTTCAAGATACTATGTAGGAACAAGTTCGTATAGGACTTTCAAAGATGCCCAGAACTGAGCTAAAGTGGGTATGTCTCGAACTCCTAGAAATAACTTCAGGCCCCATCTCCCTCACTTCCAGCTAGTAAGGATCACACAATTCCTAACAAAGTTTTGACACAGATTCCCAATTCGGGCATTCAGAACATTTAGCACGTTGATTTAATCAGGCACTTTCTCATTCCAAGTAGCAAGTTACTATGAAGAAACAAGTTTGTATAGGTATTTCAAAGATGCCCAGAACTGAGCTAAACTTGATATGTCTCCAACTCCTAGAAATAACTTCATGCCCCATCTCACTTACCTCCAGCTAGTAAGGATCATATAATTCCTAACAAAGTTTGGACACAGATTCCCAATTCGGGCATTCAGAACATATAGCACGTTGCTTTAAGCAAGCACATTCTCATTCAAAGTTTCAAGTTACTATGTAGGAACAAGTTCGTATGGGACTTTCAAAGATCCCCAGAACTGAGCTAAAGTGGGTATGTCTGCAACTCCTAGAAATAACTTCAGGCCCCATCTCCCTCACTTCCAGCTAGTAAGGATCACAAAATTCCTAACAAAGTTTTGACACAGATTCCCAATTCGGGCATTGAGAACATATAGCACCTTGCTTTAAGCAAGCACTTTCTGATTTCAAGTAGCAAGTCACTATGTAGGAACAAGATTGTATAGGTATTTCAAAGAAGCCAAGAACTGAGCTAAAGTTGATATGTCTTCAACTCCTGGAAATAACTTCATGCCCCATCTCCCTTACTTCCAGCTAGTAAGGATCACATAATTCCTAAGAAAGTTTTGACACAGATTCCCAATTCGAAATTCAGAACATATAGCACGTTGCTTTAAGCAAGCACTTTCTCATTCCAAGTAGCAAGTTGCTATGTAGGAACAAGTTTGTATAGCTATTTCAAAGATGCCCAGAACTGAGCTAAACTTGGTATGTCTCCAACTCCTAGAAATAACTTCATGCCCCATCTCCAGTACTTCCAGCTAGTAAGGATCACATAATTCCTAACAAAGTTTTGACACAGATTCCCAATTTGGGCATTCAGAACATATAGAACATTGCTTTAACCAATCACTTTCTCATTCCAAGTAGCAAGTTACTATGTAGGAAAAAGTTTGTATAGGTATTTCAAAGATGCCCAGAACTGAGCTAAACTTGGTGTGTCTCCAACTCATAGAAATAACTTCAGGCCCCATCTCCCTCAATCCAGCTAGTAAGGATCACATAATTCCTAACAAAGTTTTGACACAGATTCCGAATTCGGGCATTCAGAACATATAGCACGTTGCTTTAAGCAAACATTTTCTCATTCCAAGTAGCAAGTTACTATGTAGGAACAAGTTTGTATAAGCATTTCAAAGATGCCCAGAACTGTGCTATACTTGATATGTCTCCAACTCCTAGAAATAACTTCATGCCCCATCACCCTTACTTCCAGCTAGTAAGGATCACATAATTCCTAACAAAGTTTAGACACAGATTCCCAATTCGGGCATTCAGAACATGTAGCACGTTGCTTTAATCAAGCACTTTCTCATTCCAAGTACCAAGTTACTATGTAGGAACAAGTTTGTATAGGTATTTCAAAGATGCCAAGAACTGAGCTAATGTGGGTATGTCTCCAACTCCTAGAATTAACTTCATGCTTCATCTCCCTTACTTCCATCTAGTAAGGATCACATAATTCCTAACAAAGTTTTGACACAGATTCCCAATTCGGGCATTCAGAACATATAGCACCTTGCTGTATGCAAACACTGTCTCATTCCAAGTAGCAAGTTACTATGTAGGAACAAGTTTGTATAGCTATTTCAAAGATGCCCAGAACTGAGCTAAACTTGGAATGTCTCCAACTCCTAGAAATAACTTGATGCCCCATCTGCCTTACTTCCATCTAGTAAGGATCACATAATTCCTAACAAAGTTTTGACACAGATTCCCAATTCGGGCATTCAGAACATATAGCACGTAGCCTTAAGCAAGCACTTTCTCATTCCAAGTAGCAAGTTACTATGTAGGAACAAGTTTGTATAGGTATTTCAAAGATGCCCAGAACTGAGCTAGACTTCGTATGTCTCCAACTCCTAGAAATAACTTCATGACCCATCTCCCTTACTTCCAGCTGGTAAGGATCACATAATTCCTAACAAAGTTTTGACACAGATTCCCAATTCGGGCATTCAGAACATATAGCACGTTGCTGTAAGCAAGCACATTCTCATACAATGTTGGAAGTTACTAGGTAGGAACAAGTTTATATAGGACTTTCAAAGATGCCCAGAACTGACCTAAACTTGGTATGTCTCCAACTCCTAGAAATAACTTCATGCCCCATCTCCCTTACTTCCAGCTAGTAAGGATCACATAATTCCTAAGAAAGTTTTGACACAGATTCCCAATTCGGGCATTCAGAACATATAGCACGTTGCTGTAAGCAAGTACATTCTCATTCCACGACGCAAGTTACTCTGTAGGAACAAGTTTGTATAGGTTTTTCAAAGATGCCCAGAACTGAGCTAAAGTGGGTATGTCTCCAACTAATAGAAATAACTTCATGCCCCATCTCCCTTACTTCCAGCTAGTAAGGATCACATAATTCCTAACAAAGTTTGGACACAGATTCCCAATTCGGGCATTCAGAACATATAGCACGTTGCTGTAAGCAAGCACATTCTCATTCAAAGTTCAAGTTACTATGTAGGAACAAGTTTGTCTAGGTATTTCAAAGATGCACAGAACTGAGCTAAACGTTGCATGTCTCCAACTCCTAGAAATAACTTCATGCCCCGTCTCCCTTACTTCCAGCTAGTAAGGATCACATAATTTCTAAAAAAGTTTTGACACAGATTCCCAATTCGGGCATTCAGAACATATAGCACGTTGCTGTAAGCAAGCACATTCTCATTCAAAGTTGATAGTTACTATGTAGGAACAAGTTTGTATAGGTATTTCAAAGATGCTCAGAACTGAGCTAAACGTTGTATGTCTCCAACTCCTAGAAATAACTTCATGCCCCGTCTCCCTTACTTCCATCTAGTAAGGATCACATAATTCCTAACAAAGATTTGACACAGATTCCCAATTCGGGCATTCAGAACATATAGGACGTTGTTTTAAGCAAGCACTTTCTCATTCCAAGTTGCAAGTTACTATGTAGGAACAAGTTTGTATAGGTATTTCAAAGATGCCCAGAACTGAGCTAAAGTGGGTATGTCTCCAACTCCTAGAAATAACTTCATGCCCCATCTCCCTTACTTCCAGCTAGTAAGGATCACATAATTCCTAACAAAGTTTTGACACAGATTCCCAATTCGGGCATTCAGAACATATAGCACGTTGCTTTAAGCAAGCACCTTCTCATTCCAAGTAGCAAGTTACTATGTAGGAACAAGTTTGTATAGGTATTTCAAAGGTGCCCAGAACTGAGCTAAACTTGGTATGTCTCCAACTCCTAGAAATAACTTAACGCCCCATCTCACTTACCTCCAGCTATTAAGGATCACATATTTCCTAAGAAAGTTTTGACACAGATTCCCAATTCGGGCATTCAGAACATATAGCACGTTGCTTTAAGCAGGCACTTTCTCATGCCAAGTAGCAAGTTACTATGTAGGAACAAGTTTGTATAGGTATTTCAAAGATAACGAGAACTGAGCTAAACTTGCTATGTCTCCAACTCCTAGAAATAACTTAACGCCCCATCTCACTTACCTCCAGCTATTAAGGATCACATATTTACTAAGAAAGTATTGACACAGATTCCCAATTCGGGCATTCAGAACATATAGCACGTTGCTTTAAGCAGGCACTTTCTCATGCCAAGTAGCAAGTTACTATGTAGGAACAAGTTTGTATAGGTATTTCAAAGATAACGAGAACTGAGCTAAACTTGCTATGTCTCCAACTCCTAGAAATAACTTCAGGCCCCATCTCCCTTACTTCCAGCTAGTAAGGATCACATAATTCCTAACAAAGTTTTGACACAGATTCCCAATTCGGGCATTCAGAACATATAGCACGTTGCTTTAAGCAAGCACTTTCTTAATCCAAGTAGCAAGTTACTATGTAGGAACAAGTTTGTATTGGTATTTCAAAGATGTCCAGAACTGAGTTAAAGTAGGTATGTTTCCAACTCCTATAAATAACTTCAGGCCCCATCTCCCTCACTTCCAGCTAGTAAGGATCACAAAATTCCTAACAAACTTTTGACACAGATTCCCAATTTGGACATTCAGAACATATAGCACGTTGCTTTAAGAAAGCACTTTCTCATTCCAAGTAGCAAGTCACTATGTAGGAACAGGTTTGTATAGGTAATTCAAAGATGCCCACAACTGAGCTAAACTTGGTATGTCTCCAACTCCTAGAAATAACTCCATGCCCCATCTCCCTTAAATCCAGCTAGTAAGGATCACATAATTCCTAACAAAGTTTTGACACAGATTCCCAATTCAGGCATTCAGAACATATAGTACGTTTCTGTAAGCAAGCACTTTCTCAATCAAAGTTGCAAGTTACTATGTAGGAACAAGTTTGTATAGGTATTTCAAAGATGCCCAGAACTGAGCTAAACGTTGTATGTCTCCAACTCCTAGAAATAACTTCATGCCCCATCTCCCTTACTTCCAGCTAGTAAGAATCACATAATTCCTAACAAAGTTTTGACACAGATTCCCAATTCTGGCATTCAGAACATATAGCACGTTGCTTTAAGCAAGCACATTCTCATTCAAAGTTTCAAGATACTATGTAGGAACAAGTTCGTATAGGACTTTCAAAGATGCCCAGAACTGAGCTAAAGTGGGTATGTCTCCAACTCCTAGAAATAACTTCATGCCCCATCTCCCTCACTTCCAGCTAGTAAGGATCAGACAATTCCTAACAAAGTTTTGACACAGATTCCCAATTCGAGCATTCAGAAAATATAGCAGGTTGCTTTAAGCAAACATTTTCTCATTCCAAGGAGCAAGTTACTGTGAAGAAACAAGTTTGTATAGGTATTTCAAAGATGCCCACAACTGAGCTAAACTTTGTGTGTCTCCAACTCCTAGAAATAACTTCATGCCAAATCTCACGTACCTCCAGCTAGTAAGGATCATATAATTCCTAACAAAGTTTGGACACAGATTCCCAATTCGGGCATTCAGAACATATAGCACGTTGCTTTAAGCAAGCACATTCTCATTCAAAGTTTCAAGTTACTATGTAGGAACAAGATCGTATGGGACTTTCAAAGATCCCCAGAACTGAGCTAAAGTGGGTATGTCTGCAACTCCTAGAAATAACTTCAGGCCCCATCTCCCTCACTTCCAGCTAGTAAGGATCACATAATTCCAAACAAAGTTTTGACACAGATTCCCAATTCATGCATTCAGAACATATAACACGTTGCGTTAAGCATGCACTTTCTCATTCCAAGTAGCAAGTTATTATGTAGGAACAAGTTTGTATAGGTATTTCAAAGATGCACAGAACTGAGCTACACTTGGTGTGTTTCCAACACCTAGAAATAACTTCAGGCCCCATCTCCCTTACGTCCAGCTAGTAAAGATCACATAATTTGTAAAAAAGTTTTGACACAGATTCCCAATTCGGGCATTCAGAACCTATAGCACGTTGCTCTAAGCAAGCACTTTCTCATTCCAAGTAGCAAGTTACTATGTAGGAACAAGTTTGTATAGGTATTTCAAAGATGCCGAGAACTGAGCTAAACTTGCTATGTCTCCAACTCATAGAAATAACTTCAGGCCCCATCTCCCTCACTTCCAGCTAGTAAGGATCACATAATTCCTAACAAATATTTGACACAGATTCCCAATTCGAGCATTCAGAACATATAGCACTTTTCTTTAAGCAAACATTTTCTCATGCCAAGTAGCAAGTTACTATGTAGGAACAAGTTTTTATAGCTATTTCAAAGATGCCCAGTACTGAGCTAAACTTGGAATGTCTCCAACTCCTAGAAATAACTTCATGCCCCATCTCCCTTACTTCCAGCTAGTAAGGATCACATAATTCCTAACAAAGTTTTGACACAGATTCCCAATTCGGGCATTCAGAACATATACCACATTGCTTTAAGCAAGCACTTTCTCATTCCAAGTAGCAAGTTACTATGTAGGATCAAGTTTGTATAGGTATTTCAAGGAAGCACAGAACTGAGCTAAACGTAGTATGTCTCCAACTCCTAGAAATAATTTCATGCCCCATCTCCCTTACTTCCAGCTAGTAAGGATCACATAATTCCTAACAAAGTTTTGACACAGATTCCCAATTCGGGCATTCAGAACATATAGCACGTTACTGTAAGTAAGCACATTGTCATTAAAAGTTGCAAGTTACTATGTAGGAACAAGTTTGTATAGGTATTTCAAAGATAACGAGAACTGAGCTAAACTTGCTATGTCTCCAACTCCTAGAAGTAACTTCATGCCCTATCTCGCTTACTTCCATCTACTAAGGATCACATAATTCCTAACAAAGTATTGACTCAGATTTCCAAATCAGGGATTCAGAACATATAGCACGTTGCTTTAAGCAAGCACTTTCTCATTCCAACTAGCAGGTTACTATGTAGGAACATGCTTGTATAGGTATTTCAAAGATGCCCAGAACTGAGCTAAACTTGGTATGTCTCCAACTCTTAGAGTTAACATCATGCCCCATCTCCCTTACTTCCAGCTAGTAAGGATCACATAATTCCTAACAAAGTTTTGACACAGATTCCCAATTCGGGCATTCAGAACATATAGCACGTTGCTTTAAGCAAGCACTTTCTCATTCCAAGTAGCAAGTTACTATGTAGGAACAAGTTTGTATAGGTATTTCAAAGATGCCCAGAACTGAGCTAAACTTGGTATGTCTCAACTCCTAGAAATAACTTCATGCCCCATCTCCCTTACTTCCAGCTAGTAAGGATCACATAATTCCTAACAAAGATTTGACACAGATTCCCAATTCGGGCATTCAGAACATATAGCACGTTGCTTTAAGCAAGCACATTCTGATTCAAAATTGCAAGTTACTATGTAGGAGCAAGGTTCTATAGGACTTTCAAAGATCCCCAGAACTGAGCTAAACTTGGTATGTCTCCAACTCCTAGAAATAACTTCATGCCCCATCTCCCCTGCTTACAGTTAGTAAGGATCACATAATTCCTAACAAACTTTTGACACAGATTCCCAATTCGGGCATTCAGAACATATAGCACGTTGCTGTAAGCAAGAACTTTCTCATTCAAAGTTGCAAGTTACTATGTAGGAGCAAGTTTGTTTAGGACTTTCAAAGGTCCCCAGAACTGAGCTAAACTTGTTATGTCTCCAACTCCTAGAAATCACTTCATGCCCCATCTCCCCTGCTTACAGTTAGTAAGGATCACATAATTCCTAACAAACTTTTGACACAGATTCCCAATTCGGGCATTCAGAACATATAGCACGTTGCTTTAAACAAGCACTTTCTCATTCCAAGTAGCAAGTTACTATGTAGGAACAAGTTTGTATAGGTATTTCAAAGATGCCCAGAACTGAGCTAAACTTGGTATGTCTCAACTCCTAGAAATAACTTCATGCCTCATCTCCCTTACTTCCAGCTAGTAAGGATCACATAATTCCTAACAAAGTTTTGACACAGATTCCCAATTCGGGCATTCAGAACATATAGCACGTTGCTTTAAGCAAGCACTTTTTCATTCCAAGTAGCAAATTACTACGTAGGAACAAGTTTGTATAGGTATTTCAAAGATGCCCAGAACTGAGCTAAACTTGGTATGTCTCAACTCCTAGAAATAACTTCATGCCCCGTCTCCCTTACTTCCAGCTAGTAAGGATCACATAATTCCTAACAAAGTTTTGACACAGATTCCAAATTCGGGAATTCAGAACATATAGCACGTTGTTTTAAGCAAGCACATTCTGATTCAAAATTGCAAGTTACTATGTAGGAGCAAGTTTCTATAGGACTTTCAAAGATCCCCAGAACTGAGCTAAACTTGGTATGTCTCCAACTCCTAGAAATAACTTCATGCCCCATCTCACTTACTTCCAGCTAGTAAGGATCACATAATTCCTAACAAAATTTTGACACAGATTCCCAATTCGGGCATTCAGAACATATAGCACGTTGCTGTAAGCAAGCACATTCTCATTCAATGTTGCAAGTTACTATGTAGGAACAAGTTTGTATAGGTATTTCAAAGATGCCCAGAACTGAGCTAAACTTGGTATGTCTCCAACTCCTAGAAATAACGTCATGCCCCATCTCCCTTACTTCCAGCTAGTAAGGATCACATAATTCCTAACAAAGTTTTGACACAGATTCCCAATTCGGGCACTCAGAACATATAGCACGTTGCTGTAAGCAAGCACATTCTCATTCAAAGTTGCAAGTTACTAAGTAGTAACAAGTTTGTATAGGTATTTCAAAGATGCCCAGAACTGAGCTAAACGTTGTATGTCTCCAACTCCTAGAAATAACTTCATGCCCCATCTCCCTTACTTCCATCTAGTAAGGATCACATAATTCCTAACAAAGTTTTGACACAGATTCCCAATTCGGGCACTCAGAACATATAGCACGTTGCTGTAAGCAAGCACATTCTCATTCAAAGTTGCAAGTTACTATGTAGGAACAAGTTTGTATAGGTATTTCAAAGATGCCCCGAACTGTGCTAAACTTGGTATGTGTCCAACTCCTAGAAATAACTTCATACCCCATCTCCCTTACTTCCAGCTAGTAAGGATCACATAATTCCTAACAAAGTTTTGACACAGATTCCCAATTCGGGCATTCAGAACATATAGCACGTTGCTGTAAGCAAGCACATTCTCATTGAATGTTGCAAGTTACTATGTAGGAACAAGTTTGTATAGGTATTTCAAAGATGCCCAGAACTGAGCTAAACTTGGTATGTGTCCAACTCCTAAAAATAACTTCATAGCCGAACTCCCTTACTTCCAGCTAGTAAGGATCAAATAATTCCTAACAAAGTTTTGACACAGATTCCCAATTCGGGCATTCAGTACATATAGCACGTTGCTGTAAGCAAGCACATTCTCATTCAAAGTTGCAAGTTACTATGTAGGAACAAGTTTGTATAGGACTTTCAAAGATGCCCAGAACTGAGCTAAACTTGGTATGTCTCCAACTCCTAGAAATAACTTCATGCCCCATTTCCCTTACTTCCACCTAGTAAGGATCACATAATTCCTAACAAAGATTTGACACAGATTCCCAATTCGGGCATTCAGAACATATAGGACGTTGCTTTAAGCAAGCACTTTCTCATTCCAAGTTGCAAGTTACTATGTAGGAACAAGTTTGTATAGGTATTTCAAAGATGCCCAGAACTGAGCTAAAGTGCGTATGTCTCCAACTCCTAGAAATAACTTCATGCCCCATCTCGCTTACTTCCAGCTAGTAAGGATCACATAATTCCTAACAAACTTTTGACACAGATTCCCAATTCGGCCATTCAGAACATATAGCACGTTCCTGTAAGCAAGCACATTCTCATTCAAAGTTGCAAGTTACTATGTAGGAACAAGTTTGTATAGGTATTTCAAAGATGCCCAGAACTGATCTAAACTTGGTATGTGTCCAACTCCTAGAAATAACTTCATGCCGCATCTCCCTTACTTCCATCTAGTAAGGATCACATAATTCCTAACAAAGTTTTGACACAGATTCCCAATTCGGGCATTCAGAACATATAGCACATTCTGTAAGCAAGCACATTCTCATTCCAAGTAGCAAATTACTATGTAGGAACAAGTTTGTATAGGTATTTCAAAGATGCCTAGAACTGAGCTACACGTTGTATGTCTCCAACTCCTAGAAATAACTTCATGCCCCGTCTCCCTTACTTCCATATAGTAAGGATCACATAATTTCTAACAAAGTTTTGACACAGATTCCCAATTCGGGCATTCAGAACATATAGCACGTTGCTGTAAGCAAGTACATTCTCATTCCACGACGCAAGTTACTATGTAGGAACAAGTTTGTATAGGTATTTCAAAGATGCCCAGAACTGAGCTAAACGTTGTATGTCACCAACTCCTAGAAATAACTTCATGCCCCGTCTCCCTTACTTCCATCTAGTAAGGATCACATAATTTCTAACAAAGTTTTGACACAGATTCCCAATTCGGGCATTCAGAACGTATAGCACGTTGCTGTAAGCAAGCACATTCTCATTCAAAGTTGATAGTTACTATGTAGGAACAAGTTTGTATAGGTATTTCAAAGATGCTCAGAACTGAGCTAAACGTTGTATATCTCCAACTCCTAGAAATAACTTCATGCTCCGTCTCCCTTACTTCCATCTAGTAAGGATCACATAATTCCTAACAAAGATTTGACACAGATTCCCAATTCGGGCATTCAGAACATATAGGACGTTGCTTTAAGCAAGCACTTTCTCATTCCAAGTTGCAAGTTACTATGTAGGATCAAGTTTGTATAGGACTTTCAAAGATGCCCAGAACTGAGCTAAACTTGGTATGTCTCCAACTCCTAGACATAACTTCATGCCCCATTTACCTTACTTCCAGCTAGTAAGGATCACATAATTCCTAACAAAGATTTGACACAGATTCCCAATTCGGGCATTCAGAACATATAGGACGTTGCTTTAAGCAAGCACTTTCTCATTCCAAGTTGCAAGTTACTATGTAGGAACAAGTTTGTATAGGTATTTCAAAGATGCCCAGAACTGAGCTAAAGTGGGTATGTTTCCAACTCCTAGAAATAACGTCATGCCCCATCTCCCTTACTTCCAGCTTGTAAGGATCACATAATTCCTAACAAAGTTTTGACACAGATTCCCAATTCGGGCATTCAGAAATTATAGCACGTTGCTGTATGCAAGCACATTCTCATTCAGAGTTGCAAGTTACAATGTAGGAACAAGTTTGTATAGGTATTTCAAAGATGCCCAGAACTGAACGAAAGTGAGTATGTCTCCAACTCCTAGAAATAACTTCAGGCCCCATCTCCCTTACTTCCATGTAGTAAGGATCACATAATTCCTAACAAAGATTTGACACAGATTCCCAATTCGGGCATTCAGAACATATAGCACGTTGCTTTAAGCAGGCACCTTCTCATTCCAAGTAGCAAGTTACTATGTAGGAACAGGTTTGTATAGGTAATTCAAAGATGCCCACAACTGAACTAAACTTGGTATGTCTCCAACTCCTAGAAATAACTCCTTGCCCCATCTCCCTTTAATGCAGCTAGTAAGGATCACATAATTCCTAACAAAGTTTTGACACAGATTCCCAATTCGGGCCTTCAGAACATATAGTACGTTGCTGTAAGCAAGCACTTTCTCAATCAAAGTTGCAAGTTACTATGTAGGAACAAGTTTGTATAGGTATTTCAAAGATGCCCAGAACTGAGCTAAACGTTGTATGTCTCCAACTCCTAGAAATAACTTCATGCCCCATCTCCCTTACTTCCAGCTAGTAAGATTCACATAATTCCTAACAAAGTTTTGACACAGATTCCCAATTCAGGCATTCAGAACATATAGCACGTTGCTTTAAGCAAGCACATTCTCATTCAAAGTTTCAAGATACTATGTAGGAACAAGTTCGTATAGGACTTTCAAAGATGCCCAGAACTGAGCTAAAGTGGGTATGTCTCCAACTCCTAGAAATAACTTCAGGCCCCATCTCCCTCACTTCCAGCTAGTAAGGATCACACAATTCCTAACAAAGTTTTGACACAGATTCCCAATTCGGGCATTCAGAACATATAGCAGGTTGCTTTAAGCAAGCACCTTCTCATTCCAAGGGGCAAGTTACTATGTAGGAACAAGTTTGTATAGGTATTTCAAAGAAGCCCAGAACTGAGCTAAACATGGTCTGTCTCCAACTCCTAGAAATAACTTCACGCCCCATTTCCCTTACTTCCAACTAGTAAGGATAACATAATTCCTAACAAAGTTTTGACACAGATTCCCAATTCGGGCATCAGAACATTTAGCACGTTGATTTAATCAGGCACTTTCTCATTCCAAGTAGCAAGTTACTATGAAGAAACAAGTTTGTATAGGTATTTCAAAGATGCCCAGAACTGAGCTAAACTTGATATGTCTCCAACTCCTAGAAATAACTTCATGCCCCATCTCACTTACCTCCAGCTAGTAAGGATCATATAATTCCTAACAAAGTTTGGACACAGATTCCCAATTCGGGCATTCAGAACATATAGCACGTTGCTTTAAGCAAGCACATTCTCATTCAAAGTTTCAAGTTACTATGTAGGAACAAGTTCGTATGGGACTTTCAAAGATCCCCAGAACTGAGCTAAAGTGGGTATGTCTGCAACTCCTAGAAATAACTTCAGGCCCCATCTCCCTCACTTCCAGCTAGTAAGGATCACAAAATTCCTAACAAAGTTTTGACACAGATTCCCAATTCGGGCATTGAGAACATATAGCACCTTGCTTTAAGCAAGCACTTTCTCATTCCAAGTAGCAAGTTGCTATGTAGGAACAAGTTTGTATAGCTATTTCAAAGATGCCCAGAACTGAGCTAAACTTGGTATGTCTCCAACTCCTAGAAATAACTTCATGCCCCATCTCCAGTACTTCCAGCTAGTAAGGATCACATAATTCCTAACAAAGTTTTGACACAGATTCCCAATTTGGGCATTCAGAACATATAGAACATTGCTTTAACCAATCACTTTCTCATTCCAAGTAGCAAGTTACTATGTAGGAAAAAGTTTGTATAGGTATTTCAAAGATGCCCAGAACTGAGCTAAACTTGGTGTGTCTCCAACTCCTAGAAATAACTTCAGGCCCCATCTCCCTCAATCCAGCTAGTAAGGATCACATAATTCCTAACAAAGTTTTGACACAGATTCCGAATTCGGGCATTCAGAACATATAGCACGTTGCTTTAAGCAAACATTTTCTCATTCCAAGTAGCAAGTTACTATGTAGGAACAAGTTTGTATAGGCATTTCAAAGATGCCCAGAACTGTGCTATACTTGATATGTCTCCAACTCCTAGAAATAACTTCATGCCCCATCACCCTTACTTCCAGCTAGTAAGGATCACATAATTCCTAACAAAGTTTAGACACAGATTCCCAATTCGGGCATTCAGAACATGTAGCACGTTGCTTTAATCAAGCACTTTCTCATTCCAAGTACCAAGTTACTATGTAGGAACAAGTTTGTATACGTATTTCAAAGATGCCAAGAACTGAGCTAAAGTGGGTATGTCTCCAACTCCTAGAATTAACTTCATGCTTCATCTCCCTTACTTCCATCTAGTAAGGATCACATAATTCCTAACAAAGTTTTGACACAGATTCCCAATTCGGGCATTCAGAACATATAGCACCTTGCTGTATGCAAACACTGTCTCATTCCAAGTAGCAAGTTACTATGTAGGAACAAGTTTGTATAGCTATTTCAAAGATGCCCAGAACTGAGCTAAACTTGGAATGTCTCCAACTCCTAGAAATAACTTGATGCCCCATCAGCCTTACTTCCAGCTAGTAAGGATCACATAATTCCTAACAAAGTTTTGACACAGATTCCCAATTCGGGCATTCAGAACATATAGCACGTTGCCGTAAGCAAGCACATTCTCATTCAAAGTTGCAAGTTACTATGTAGGAACAAGTTTGTATATGTATTTCAAAGATGCCCAGAACTGAGCTAAACTTGGTATGTCTCCAACTCCTAGAAATAACTTCATGCCCCATCTCCCTTACTTCCATCTAGTAAGGATCACATAATTTCTAACAAAGTTTTGACACAGATTCCCAATTCGGGCATTCAGAACATATAGCACGTTGCTGTAAGCAAGCACATTCTCATTCAAAGTTGCAAGTTACTATGTAGGAACAAGTTTGTATAGGACTTTCAAAGATGAACAGAACTGAGCTAAACGTTGTATGTCTCCAACTCATAGAAATAACTTCATGCCCCATCTCCCTTACTTCCAGCTAGTAAAGATCACATAATTCCTAACAAAGTTTTGACACAGATTCCCAATTCGGGCATTCAGAACATATAGCACGTTGCTGTAAGCAAGCACATTCTCATTCAAAGTTGCAAGTTACTATGTAGGAACAAGTTTGTATAGGTATTTAAAGATGTCCAGAACTGAGCTAAACTTGGTATGTCTCCAACTCCTAGAAATAACTTCATGCCCCATCTCCCTTACTTCCAGCTAGTAAGGATCACATAATTCCTAACAAAGTTTTGACACAGATTCCCAATTCGGGCATTCAGAACATTTAGCACGTTGATTTAATCAGGCACTTTCTCATTCCAAGTAGCAAGTTACTATGAAGAAACAAGTTTGTATAGGTATTTCAAAGATGCCCAGAACTGAGCTAAACTTGATATGTCTCCAACTCCTAGAAATAACTTCATGCCCCATCTCACTTACCTCCAGCTAGTAAGGATCATATAATTCCTAACAAAGTTTGGACACAGATTCCCAATTCGGTCATTCAGAACATATAGCACGTTGCTTTAAGCAAGCACATTCTCATTCAAAGTTTCAAGTTACTATGTAGGAACAAGTTCGTATGGGACTTTCAAAGATCCCCAGAAC
This sequence comes from Diceros bicornis minor, assembly GCF_020826845.1. Lineage (NCBI taxonomy): Eukaryota > Metazoa > Chordata > Mammalia > Perissodactyla > Rhinocerotidae > Diceros > Diceros bicornis. Next base: position 261,819 of record NC_080751.1, on the reverse strand, counting down.
TGAGCTAAAGTGGGTATGTCTGCAACTCCTAGAAATAACTTCAGGCCCCATCTCCCTCACTTTCAGCTAGTAAGGATCACAAAATTCCTAACAAAGTTTTGACACAGATTCCCAATTCGGGCATTGAGAACATATAGCACCTTGCTTTAAGCAAGCACTTTCTGATTTCAAGTAGCAAGTCACTATGTAGGAACAAGATTGTATAGGTATTTCAAAGAAGCCAAGAACTGAGCTAAAGTTGATATGTCTTCAACTCCTGGAAATAACTTCATGCCCCATCTCCCTTACTTCCAGCTAGTAAGGATCACATAATTCCTAAGAAAGTTTTGACACAGATTCCCAATTCGAAATTCAGAACATATAGCACGTTGCTTTAAGCAAGCATTTTCTCATTCCAAGTAGCAAGTTGGTATGTAGGAACAAGTTTGTATAGCTATTTCAAAGATGCCCAGAACTGAGCTAAACTTGGTATGTCTCCAACTCCTAGAAATAACTTCATGCCCCATCTCCAGTACTTCCAGCTAGTAAGGATCACATAATTCCTAACAAAGTTTTGACACAGATTCCCAATTTGGGCATTCAGAACATATAGAACATTGCTTTAACCAATCACTTTCTCATTCCAAGTAGCAAGTTACTATGTAGGAAAAAGTTTGTATAGGTATTTCAAAGATGCCCAGAACTGAGCTAAACTTGGTGTGTCTCCAACTCATAGAAATAACTTCAGGCCCCATCTCCCTCAATCCAGCTAGTAAGGATCACATAATTCCTAACAAAGTTTTGACACAGATTCCGAATTCGGGCATTCAGAACATATAGCACGTTGCTTTAAGCAAACATTTTCTCATTCCAAGTAGCAAGTTACTATGTAGGAACAAGTTTGTATAAGCATTTCAAAGATGCCCAGAACTGTGCTATACTTGATATGTCTCCAACTCCTAGAAATAACTTCATGCCCCATCACCCTTACTTCCAGCTAGTAAGGATCACATAATTCCTAACAAAGTTTAGACACAGATTCCCAATTCGGGCATTCAGAACATGTAGCACGTTGCTTTAATCAAGCACTTTCTCATTCCAAGTACCAAGTTACTATGTAGGAACAAGTTTGTATAGGTATTTCAAAGATGCCAAGAACTGAGCTAAAGTGGGTATGTCTCCAACTCCTAGAATTAACTTCATGCTTCATCTCCCTTACTTCCATCTAGTAAGGATCACATAATTCCTAACAAAGTTTTGACACAGATTCCCAATTCGGGCATTCAGAACATATAGCACCTTGCTGTATGCAAACACTGTCTCATTCCAAGTAGCAAGTTACTATGTAGGAACAAGTTTGTATAGCTATTTCAAAGATGCCCAGAACTGAGCTAAACTTGGAATGTCTCCAACTCCTAGAAATAACTTGATGCCCCATCTGCCTTACTTCCATCTAGTAAGGATCACATAATTCCTAACAAAGTTTTGACACAGATTCCCAATTCGGGCATTCAGAACATATAGCACGTAGCCTTAAGCAAGCACTTTCTCATTCCAAGTAGCAAGTTACTATGTAGGAACAAGTTTGTATAGGTATTTCAAAGATGCCCAGAACTGAGCTAGACTTCGTATGTCTCCAACTCCTAGAAATAACTTCATGACCCATCTCCCTTACTTCCAGCTGGTAAGGATCACATAATTCCTAACAAAGTTTTGACACAGATTCCCAATTCGGGCATTCAGAACATATAGCACGTTGCTGTAAGCAAGCACATTCTCATACAATGTTGGAAGTTACTAGGTAGGAACAAGTTTATATAGGACTTTCAAAGATGCCCAGAACTGACCTAAACTTGGTATGTCTCCAACTCCTAGAAATAACTTCATGCCCCATCTCCCTTACTTCCAGCTAGTAAGGATCACATAATTCCTAAGAAAGTTTTGACACAGATTCCCAATTCGGGCATTCAGAACATATAGCACGTTGCTGTAAGCAAGTACATTCTCATTCCACGACGCAAGTTACTCTGTAGGAACAAGTTTGTATAGGTTTTTCAAAGATGCCCAGAACTGAGCTAAAGTGGGTATGTCTCCAACTAATAGAAATAACTTCATGCCCCATCTCCCTTACTTCCAGCTAGTAAGGATCACATAATTCCTAACAAAGTTTGGACACAGATTCCCAATTCGGGCATTCAGAACATATAGCACGTTGCTGTAAGCAAGCACATTCTCATTCAAAGTTCAAGTTACTATGTAGGAACAAGTTTGTCTAGGTATTTCAAAGATGCCCAGAACTGAGCTAAACGTTGTATGTCTCCAACTCCTAGAAATAACTTCATGCCCCGTCTCCCTTACTTCCAGCTAGTAAGGATCACATAATTTCTAAAAAAGTTTTGACACAGATTCCCAATTCGGGCATTCAGAACATATAGCACGTTGCTGTAAGCAAGCACATTCTCATTCAAAGTTGATAGTTACTATGTAGGAACAAGTTTGTATAGGTATTTCAAAGATGCTCAGAACTGAGCTAAACGTTGTATGTCTCCAACTCCTAGAAATAACTTCATGCCCCGTCTCCCTTACTTCCATCTAGTAAGGATCACATAATTCCTAACAAAGATTTGACACAGATTCCCAATTCGGGCATTCAGAACATATAGGACGTTGCTTTAAGCAAGCACTTTCTCATTCCAAGTTGCAAGTTACTATGTAGGAACAAGTTTGTATAGGTATTTCAAAGATGCCCAGAACTGAGCTAAAGTGGGTATGTCTCCAACTCCTAGAAATAACTTCATGCCCCATCTCCCTTACTTCCAGCTAGTAAGGATCACATAATTCCTAACAAAGTTTTGACACAGATTCCCAATTCGGGCATTCAGAACATATAGCACGTTGCTTTAAGCAAGCACCTTCTCATTCCAAGTAGCAAGTTACTATGTAGGAACAAGTTTGTATAGGTATTTCAAAGGTGCCCAGAACTGAGCTAAACTTGGTATGTCTCCAACTCCTAGAAATAACTTAACGCCCCATCTCACTTACCTCCAGCTATTAAGGATCACATATTTCCTAAGAAAGTTTTGACACAGATTCCCAATTCGGGCATTCAGAACATATAGCACGTTGCTTTAAGCAGGCACATTCTCATGCCAAGTAGCAAGTTACTATGTAGGAACAAGTTTGTATAGGTATTTCAAAGATAACGAGAACTGAGCTAAACTTGCTATGTCTCCAACTCCTAGAAATAACTTAACGCCCCATCTCACTTACCTCCAGCTATTAAGGATCACATATTTACTAAGAAAGTATTGACACAGATTCCCAATTCGGGCATTCAGAACATATAGCACGTTGCTTTAAGCAGGCACTTTCTCATGCCAAGTAGCAAGTTACTATGTAGGAACAAGTTTGTATAGGTATTTCAAAGATAACGAGAACTGAGCTAAACTTGCTATGTCTCCAACTCCTAGAAATAACTTCAGGCCCCATCTCCCTTACTTCCAGCTAGTAAGGATCACATAATTCCTAACAAAGTTTTGACACAGATTCCCAATTCGGGCATTCAGAACATATAGCACGTTGCTTTAAGCAAGCACTTTCTTAATCCAAGTAGCAAGTTACTATGTAGGAACAAGTTTGTATTGGTATTTCAAAGATGTCCAGAACTGAGTTAAAGTAGGTATGTTTCCAACTCCTATAAATAACTTCAGGCCCCATCTCCCTCACTTCCAGCTAGTAAGGATCACAAAATTCCTAACAAACTTTTGACACAGATTCCCAATTTGGACATTCAGAACATATAGCACGTTGCTTTAAGAAAGCACTTTCTCATTCCAAGTAGCAAGTCACTATGTAGGAACAGGTTTGTATAGGTAATTCAAAGATGCCCACAACTGAGCTAAACTTGGTATGTCTCCAACTCCTAGAAATAACTCCATGCCCCATCTCCCTTAAATCCAGCTAGTAAGGATCACATAATTCCTAACAAAGTTTTGACACAGATTCCCAATTCGGGCATTCAGAACATATAGTACGTTTCTGTAAGCAAGCACTTTCTCAATCAAAGTTGCAAGTTACTATGTAGGAACAAGTTTGTATAGGTATTTCAAAGATGCCCAGAACTGAGCTAAACGTTGTATGTCTCCAACTCCTAGAAATAACTTCATGCCCCATCTCCCTTACTTCCAGCTAGTAAGAATCACATAATTCCTAACAAAGTTTTGACACAGATTCCCAATTCTGGCATTCAGAACATATAGCACGTTGCTTTAAGCAAGCACATTCTCATTCAAAGTTTCAAGATACTATGTAGGAACAAGTTCGTATAGGACTTTCAAAGATGCCCAGAACTGAGCTAAAGTGGGTATGTCTCCAACTCCTAGAAATAACTTCATGCCCCATCTCCCTCACTTCCAGCTAGTAAGGATCAGACAATTCCTAACAAAGTTTTGACACAGATTCCCAATTCGAGCATTCAGAACATATAGCAGGTTGCTTTAAGCAAACATTTTCTCATTCCAAGGAGCAAGTTACTGTGAAGAAACAAGTTTGTATAGGTATTTCAAAGATGCCCACAACTGAGCTAAACTTTGTGTGTCTCCAACTCCTAGAAATAACTTCATGCCAAATCTCACGTACCTCCAGCTAGTAAGGATCATATAATTCCTAACAAAGTTTGGACACAGATTCCCAATTCGGGCATTCAGAACATATAGCACGTTGCTTTAAGCAAGCACATTCTCATTCAAAGTTTCAAGTTACTATGTAGGAACAAGATCGTATGGGACTTTCAAAGATCCCCAGAACTGAGCTAAAGTGGGTATGTCTGCAACTCCTAGAAATAACTTCAGGCCCCATCTCCCTCACTTCCAGCTAGTAAGGATCACATAATTCCAAACAAAGTTTTGACACAGATTCCCAATTCATGCATTCAGAACATATAACACGTTGCTTTAAGCATGCACTTTCTCATTCCAAGTAGCAAGTTATTATGTAGGAACAAGTTTGTATAGGTATTTCAAAGATGCACAGAACTGAGCTACACTTGGTGTGTTTCCAACACCTAGAAATAACTTCAGGCCCCATCTCCCTTACGTCCAGCTAGTAAAGATCACATAATTTGTAAAAAAGTTTTGACACAGATTCCCAATTCGGGCATTCAGAACCTATAGCACGTTGCTCTAAGCAAGCACTTTCTCATTCCAAGTAGCAAGTTACTATGTAGGAACAAGTTTGTATAGGTATTTCAAAGATGCCGAGAACTGAGGTAAACTTGCTATGTCTCCAACTCATAGAAATAACTTCAGGCCCCATCTCCCTCACTTCCAGCTAGTAAGGATCACATAATTCCTAACAAATATTTGACACAGATTCCCAATTCGAGCATTCAGAACATATAGCACTTTTCTTTAAGCAAACATTTTCTCATGCCAAGTAGCAAGTTACTATGTAGGAACAAGTTTTTATAGCTATTTCAAAGATGCCCAGTACTGAGCTAAACTTGGAATGTCTCCAACTCCTAGAAATAACTTCATGCCCCATCTCCCTTACTTCCAGCTAGTAAGGATCACATAATTCCTAACAAAGTTTTGACACAGATTCCCAATTCGGGCATTCAGAACATATACCACATTGCTTTAAGCAAGCACTTTCTCATTCCAAGTAGCAAGTTACTATGTAGGATCAAGTTTGTATAGGTATTTCAAGGAAGCACAGAACTGAGCTAAACGTAGTATGTCTCCAACTCCTAGAAATAATTTCATGCCCCATCTCCCTTACTTCCAGCTAGTAAGGATCACATAATTCCTAACAAAGTTTTGACACAGATTCCCAATTCGGGCATTCAAAACATATAGCACGTTACTGTAAGTAAGCACATTGTCATTAAAAGTTGCAAGTTACTATGTAGGAACAAGTTTGTATAGGTATTTCAAAGATAACGAGAACTGAGCTAAACTTGCTATGTCTCCAACTCCTAGAAGTAACTTCATGCCCTATCTCGCTTACTTCCATCTACTAAGGATCACATAATTCCTAACAAAGTATTGACTCAGATTTCCAAATCAGGGATTCAGAACATATAGCACGTTGCTTTAAGCAAGCACTTTCTCATTCCAACTAGCAGGTTACTATGTAGGAACATGCTTGTATAGGTATTTCAAAGATGCCCAGAACTGAGCTAAACTTGGTATGTCTCCAACTCTTAGAGTTAACATCATGCCCCATCTCCCTTACTTCCAGCTAGTAAGGATCACATAATTCCTAACAAAGTTTTGACACAGATTCCCAATTCGGGCATTCAGAACATATAGCACGTTGCTTTAAGCAAGCACTTTCTCATTCCAAGTAGCAAGTTACTATGTAGGAACAAGTTTGTATAGGTATTTCAAAGATGCCCAGAACTGAGCTAAACTTGGTATGTCTCAACTCCTAGAAATAACTTCATGCCCCATCTCCCTTACTTCCAGCTAGTAAGGATCACATAATTCCTAACAAAGATTTGACACAGATTCCCAATTCGGGCATTCAGAACATATAGCACGTTGCTTTAAGCAAGCACATTCTGATTCAAAATTGCAAGTTACTATGTAGGAGCAAGGTTCTATAGGACTTTCAAAGATCCCCAGAACTGAGCTAAACTTGGTATGTCTCCAACTCCTAGAAATAACTTCATGCCCCATCTCCCCTGCTTACAGTTAGTAAGGATCACATAATTCCTAACAAACTTTTGACACAGATTCCCAATTCGGGCATTCAGAACATATAGCACGTTGCTGTAAGCAAGAACTTTCTCATTCAAAGTTGCAAGTTACTATGTAGGAGCAAGTTTGTTTAGGACTTTCAAAGGTCCCCAGAACTGAGCTAAACTTGTTATGTCTCCAACTCCTAGAAATCACTTCATGCCCCATCTCCCCTGCTTACAGTTAGTAAGGATCACATAATTCCTAACAAACTTTTGACACAGATTCCCAATTCGGGCATTCAGAACATATAGCACGTTGCTTTAAACAAGCACTTTCTCATTCCAAGTAGCAAGTTACTATGTAGGAACAAGTTTGTATAGGTATTTCAAAGATGCCCAGAACTGAGCTAAACTTGGTATGTCTCAACTCCTAGAAATAACTTCATGCCTCATCTCCCTTACTTCCAGCTAGTAAGGATCACATAATTCCTAACAAAGTTTTGACACAGATTCCCAATTCGGGCATTCAGAACATATAGCACGTTGCTTTAAGCAAGCACTTTTTCATTCCAAGTAGCAAATTACTACGTAGGAACAAGTTTGTATAGGTATTTCAAAGATGCCCAGAACTGAGCTAAACTTGGTATGTCTCAACTCCTAGAAATAACTTCATGCCCCGTCTCCCTTACTTCCAGCTAGTAAGGATCACATAATTCCTAACAAAGTTTTGACACAGATTCCAAATTCGGGAATTCAGAACATATAGCACGTTGTTTTAAGCAAGCACATTCTGATTCAAAATTGCAAGTTACTATGTAGGAGCAAGTTTCTATAGGACTTTCAAAGATCCCCAGAACTGAGCTAAACTTGGTATGTCTCCAACTCCTAGAAATAACTTCATGCCCCATCTCACTTACTTCCAGCTAGTAAGGATCACATAATTCCTAACAAAATTTTGACACAGATTCCCAATTCGGGCATTCAGAACATATAGCACGTTGCTGTAAGCAAGCACATTCTCATTCAATGTTGCAAGTTACTATGTAGGAACAAGTTTGTATAGGTATTTCAAAGATGCCCAGAACTGAGCTAAACTTGGTATGTCTCCAACTCCTAGAAATAACTTCATGCCCCATCTCCCTTACTTCCAGCTAGTAAGGATCACATAATTCCTAACAAAGTTTTGACACAGATTCCCACTTCGGGGATTCAGAACATATAGCACGTTGCTGTAAGCAAACACATTCTCATTCAAAGTTGCAAGTTACTATGTAGGAACAAGTTTGTATAGGTATTTCAAAGATGCCCAGAACTGAGCTAAACTTGGTATGTCTCAAACTCCTAGAAATAACTTCATGCCCCAACTCCCTTACTTCCAGCTTGTAAGGATCACATAATTCCTAACAAAGATTTGACACAGGTTCCCAATTCGGGTATTCAGAACATATAGCACGTTGCTGTAAGCAAGCACATTCTCATTCAAAGTTGCAAGTTACTATGTAGGAACAAGTTTGTATAGGTATTTCAAAGATGCCCGGAACTGAGCTAAACGTTGTATGTCTCCAACTCCTAGAAATAACTTCATGCCCCATCTCCCTTACTTCCATCTAGTAAGGATCACATAATTCCTAACAAAGTTTTGACACTGATTCCCAATTCGGGCATTCAGAACATATAGCACACTGCTGTAAGCAAGCACATTCTCATTCAAAGTTGCAAGTTACTATGTAGGAACAAGTTTGTATAGGTATTTCAAAGATGCCCAGAACTGAGCTAAACGTTGTATGTCTCCAACTCCTAGAAATAACTTCATGCCCCATCTCCCTTACTTCCATCTATTAAGGATCACATAATTCCTAACAAAGTTTTGAACACAGATTCCCAATTCGGGCATTCAGAACATATAGCACAATGCTGTAAGCAAGCACATTCTCATACAAAGTTGCAAGTTACTATGTAGGAACAAGTTTGTATAGGTATTTCAAAGATGCCCAGAACTGAGCTAAACGTTGTATGTCTCCAACCTCTAGAAATAACTTCATGCCCGATCTCCATTACTTCCATCTAGTAAGGATCACATAATTCCTAACAAAGTTTTGACACAGATTCCCAATTCGGGCATTCAGAACATATAGCACGTTGCTGTTAGCAAACACATTCTCATTCAAAGTTGCAAGTTACTATGTAGGAACAAGTTTATATAGGTATTTCAAAGATGCCCAGAACTGAGCTAAACGTTGTATGTCTCAAACTCCTAGAAATAACTTCATGCCCCATCTCCCTTACTTCCAGCTAGTAAGGATCACATAATTCCTAACAAAGTTTTGACACAGATTCCCAATTCGGGCATTCAGAACATATAGCACGTTGCTGTAAGCAAGCACATTCTCATTCAAAGTTGCAAGTTACTACGTAGGAACAAGTTTGTATAGGTATTTCAAAGATGCCCAGAACTGAGCTAAACGTTGTATGTCTCCAACTCCTAGAAATAACTTCATGCCCCATCTTCCTTAGTTCCAGCTAGTAAGGATCACATAATTCCTAACAAAGTTTTGACACAGATTCCCAATTCGGGCATTCAGAACATATAACACGTTGCTGTAAGCAAGCACATTCTCATTCAAAGTTGCAAGTTACTATGTAGGAACAAGTTTGTATAGGTATTTCAAAGATGCCCAGAACTGAGCTAAACTTGGTATGTCTCCAACTCCTAGAAATAACTTTATGCCCCATCTCCCTTATTCCATCTAGTAAGGATCACATAATGCCTAACAAAGTTTTGACAGAGATTCCCAATTCTGGCATTCAGAACATATAGCACGTTGCTGTAAGCAAGCACATTCTCATTCAAAGTTGCAAGTTACTATGTAGGAACAAGTTTGTATAGGTATTTAAAGATGCCCAGAACTGAGCTAAACTTGGTATGTCTCCAACTCCTAGAAATAACTTCATGCCCCATCTCCCTTACTTCCAGCTAGTAAGGATCACATAATTCCTAACAAAGTTTTGACACAGATTCCCAATTCGGGCATTCAGAACATATAGCACAATGCTGTAAGCAAGCACATTCTCATTCAAAGTTGCAAGTTACTATGTATGAACAAGTTTGTATAGGTATTTCAAAGATGTCCAGAACTGAGCTAAACGTTGTATGTCTCCAACCTCTAGAAATAACTTCATGCCCCATCTCCCTTACTTCCAGCTAGTAAGGATCACATAATTCCTAACAATGATTTGACACAGATTCCCAATTCGGGCATTCAGAACATATAGCACGTTGCTGTAAGCAAGCACATTCTCATTCAAAGTTGCAAGTTACTATGTAGGAACAAGTTTGTATATGTATTTCAAAGATGCCCAGAACTGAGCTAAACGTTGTATGTCTCCAACTCCTAGAAATAACTTCATGCCCCATCTCCCTTACTTCCAGCTAGTAAGGATCACATAATTCCTAACAAAGTTTTGACACAGATTCCCAATTCGGGCATTCAGAACATATAGCACGTTGCTGTAAGCAAGCACATTCTCATTCAAAGTTGCAAGTTACTATGTAGGAACAAGTTTGTATAGGTATTTCAAAGATGCCCAGAACTGAGCTAAACTTGGTATGTCTCCAACTCCTAGAAATAACTTCATGCCCCATCTCCCTTACTTCCAGCTAGTAAGGATCACATAATTCCTAGCAAAGTTTTGACACAGATTCCCACTTCGGTCATTCAGAACATATAGCACGTTGCTGTAAGCAAGCACATTCTCATTCAAAGTTGCAAGTTACTATGTAGGAACAAGTTTGTATAAGTATTTCAAAGATGCCCAGAACTGAGCTAAACGTTGTATGTCTCCAACTCCTAGAAATAACTTCATGCCCCATCTCCCTTACTTCCATCTAGTAAGGATCACATAATTCCTAACAAAGATTTGACACAGATTCCCAATTCGGGCATTCAGAACATATAGCACGTTGCTGTAAGCAAGCACATTCTCATACAAAGTTGCAAGTTACTATGTAGGAACAAGTTTGTATAGGTATTTCAAAGATGCCCAGAACTGAGCTAAACGTTGTATGTGTCCAACCTCTAGAAATAACTTCATGCCCGATCTCCATTACTTCCATCTAGTAAGGATCACATAATTCCTAACAATGTTTTGACACAGATTCCCAATTCGGGCATTCAGAACATATAGCACGTTGCTGTTAGCAAACACATTCTCATTCAAAGTTGCAAGTTACTATGTAGGAACAAGTTTATATAGGTATTTCAAAGATGCCCAGAACTGAGCTAAACGTTGTATGTCTCCAACTCCTAGAAATAACTTCATGCCCCATCTCCCTTACTTCCAGCTAGTAAGGATCACATAATTCCTAACAAAGTTTTGACACAAATTCCCAATTCGGGCATTCAGAACATATAGCACGTTGCTGTAAGCAAGCACATTCTCATTCAAAGTTGCAAGTTACTATGTAGGAACAAGTTTGTATAGGTATTTCAAAGATGCCCAGAACTGAGCTAAACTTGGTATGTCTCCAACTCCTAGAAATAACTTCATGCCCCATCTCCCTTACTTCCAGCTAGTAAGGATCACATAATTCCTAACAAAGTTTTGACACAGATTCCCAATTCGGGCATTCAGAACATATAGCACAATGCTGTAAGCAAGCACATTCTCATTCAAAGTTGCAAGTTACTATGTATGAACAAGTTTGTATAGGTATTTCAAAGATGTCCAGAACTGAGCTAAACGTTGTATGTCTCCAACCTCTAGAAATAACTTCATGCCCCATCTCCCTTACTTCCAGCTAGTAAGGATCACATAATTCCTAACAATGATTTGACACAGATTCCCAATTCGGGCATTCAGAACATATAGCACGTTGCTGTAAGCAAACACATTCTCATTCAAAGTTGCAAGTTACTATGTAGGAACAAGTTTGTATAGGTATTTCAAAGATGCCCAGAACTGAGCTAAACTTGGTATGTCTCCAACTCCTAGAAATAACTTCATGCCCCAACTCCCTTACTTCCAGCTAGTAAGGATCACATAATTCCTAACAAAATTTTGACACAGATTCCCAATTCGGGCATTCAGAACATATAGCACGTTGCTGTAAGCAAGCACATTCTCATTCACAGTTGCAAGTTACTATGTAGGAACAAGTTTGTATAGGTATTTCAAAGATGCCCAGAACTGAGCTAAACGTTGTATGTGTCCAACCTCTAGAAATAACTTCATGCCCCATCTCCCTTACTTCCAGCTAGTAAGGATCACATAATTCCTAACAAAGTTTTGAACACAGATTCCCAATTCGGGCATTCAGAACATATAGCACGTTGCTGTAAGCAAGCACATTCTCATTCAAAGATGCAAGTTACTATGTAGGAACAAGTTTGTATAGGTATTTCAAAGATTCCCAGAACTGAGCTAAACTTGGTACGTCTCCAACTCCTAGAAATAACTTCATGCCCCATCTCCCTTACTTCTAGCTAGTAAGGATCACATAATTCCTAACAAAGTTTTGACACAGATTCCCAATTCGGGCATTCAGAACATATAGCACGTTGCTGTAAGCAAGCACATTCTCATTCAAAGTTGCAAGTTACTATGTAGGAACAAGTTTGTATAGTTATTTCAAAGATGCCCAGAACTGAGCTAAACTTGGTATGTCTCCAACTCCTAGAAATAACTTCATACCCCATCTCCCTTACTTCCAGCTAGTAAGGATCACATAATTCCTAACTAAGTTTTGACACAGATTCCCACTTCGGGCATTCAGAACATATAGCACGTTGCTGTAAGCAAGCACATTTTCATTCAAAGTTGCAAGTTACTATGTAGGAACAAGTTTGTATAGGTATTTCAAAGATGCCCAGAACTGAGCTAAACGTTGTATGTCTCCAGCTCCTAGAAATAACTTCATGCCCCAACTCTCTTACTTCCAGCTTGTAAGGATCACATAATTCCTAACAAAGATTTGACACAGGTTCCCAATTCGGGCATTCAGAACATATAGCACGTTGCTGTAAGCAAGCACATTCTCATTCAAAGTTGCAAGTTACTATGTAGGAACAAGTTTGTATAGGTATTTCAAAGATGCCCAGAACTGAGCTAAACGTTGTATGTCTCCAACTCCTAGAAATAACTTCATGCCCCATCTCCCTTACTTCCAGCTAGTAAGGATCACATAATTCCTAACAAAGTTTTGACACAGATTCCCAATTCGGGCATTCAGAACATATAGCACAATGCTGTAAGCAAGCACATTCTCATTCAAAGTTGCAAGTTATTATGTAGGAACAAGTTTGTATAGGTATTTCAAAGATGCCCAGAACTGAGCTAAACTTGGTATGTCTCCAACTCCTACACATAACTTCATGCCCCAACTCACTTACTTCCAGCTAGTAAGGATCACATAATTCCTAACAAAGTTTTGACACACATTCCGAATTCGGGCATTCAGAACATATAGCACGTTGCTGTAAGCAAGCACATTCTCATTCAAAGATGCAAGTTACTATGTAGGAACAAGTTTGCATAGGTATTTCAAAGATGCCCAGAACTGAGCTAAACTTGGTATGTCTCCAACTCCTAGAAAAAACTTCATGCCCCATCTCCCTTACTTCCAGCTAGTAAGGATCACATAATTCCTAACAAAGTTTTGACACAGATTCCCAATTCGGGCATTCAGAACATATAGCACGTTGCTGTAAGCAAGCACATTCTCATTCAAAGTTGCAAGTTACTATGTAGGAACAAGTTTGTATAGGTATTTCAAAGATGCCCAGAACTGAGCTAAACTTGGTATGTCTCCAACTCCTAGAAATAACTTCATGCCCCATCTCCCTTACTTCCAGCTAGTAAGGATCACATAATTCCTAGCAAAGTTTTGACACAGATTCCCACTTCGGTCATTCAGAACATATAACACGTTGCTGTAAGCAAGCACATTCTCATTCAAAGTTGCAAGTTACTATGTAGGAACAAGTTTGTATAGGTATTTCAAAGATGCCCAGAACTGAGCTAAAAGTTGTATGTCTCCAACTCCTAGAAATAACTTCATGCCCCATCCCCCTACTTCCAGCTAGTAAGGATCACATAATTCCTAACAATGATTTGACAGAGATTCCCAATTCGGGAATTCAGAACATGTAGCACGTTGCTGTAAGCAAGCACATTCTCATTCAAAGTTGCAAGTTACTATGTAGGAACAAGTTTGTATAGGTATTTCAAAGATGCCCAGAACTGAGCTAAACGTTGTATGTCTCCAACTCCTAGAAATAACTTCATGCCCCATCCCCCTACTTAAAGCTAGTTAGGATCACATAATTCCTAATAAAGTTTTGACACAGATTCCCAATTCGGGCATTCAGAACATGTAGCACGTTGCTGTAAGCAAGCACATTCTCATTCAAATTTGCAGGTTACTATGTAGGAACAAGTTTGTATAGGTATTTCAAAGATGCCCAGAACTGAGCTAAACGTTGTATGTCTCCAACTCCTAGAAATAACTTCATGCCCCATCTCCCTTACTTCCAGCTAGTAAGGATCACATAACTCCTAACAAAGTTTTGACACAGATTCCCAATTCGGGCATTCAGAACATATAGCACGTTGCTGTAAGCAAGCACATTCTCATTCAAAGTTTCAAGTTACTATGTAGGAACAAGTTTGTAAAGGTATTTCAAAGATGCCCAGAACTGAGCTAAACTTGGTATGTCATTAACTCCTAGAAATTACTTCATGCCCCATCACCCTTACTTCCAGCTAGTAAGGATCACATAATTCCTAACAAAGTTTTGACACAGATTCCCAATTCGGGCATTCAGAACATATAGCACGTTGCTGTAAGCAAGCACATTCTCATTCAAAGTTGCAAGTTACTATGTAGGAACAAGTTTGTATAGGTATTTCAAAGATGCCCAGAACTGAGCTAAACTTGGTATGTGTCCAACTCCTAGAAATAACCTCATGCCCCAACTCCCTTACTTGCAGCTAGTAAGGATCACATAATTCCTAACAAAGTTTTGACACAGATTCCCAATTCGGGCATTCAGAACATATAGCACGTTGCTGTAAGCAAGCACATTCTCATTCAAAGTTGCAAGTTACTATGTAGGAACAAGTTTGTATAGGTCTTTCAAAGATACCCAGAACTGAGCTGAACATGGTATGTGTCCAACTCCTAGAAATAACTTCATGCCCCATCTCCCTTACTTCCAGCTAGTAAGGATCACATAATTCCTAACAAAGTTTTGACACAGATTCCCAATTCGGGCATTCAGAACATATAGCACGTTGCTGTAAGCAAGCACATTCTCATTCAAAGTTGCAAGTTACTATGTAGGAACAAGTTTGTATAGGTCTTTCAAAGATGCCCAGAACTGAGCTAAACTTGGTATGTGTCCAACTCCTAGAAATAACTTCATGCCCCATCTCCCTTACTTCCAGCTAGTAAGGATCACATAATTCCTAACAAAGTTTTGACACAGATTCCCACTTCGGGCAATCAGAACATGTAGCACGTTGCTGTAAGCAAGCACCTTCTCATTCAAAGTTGCAAGTTACTATGTAGGATCAAGTTTGTATAGGTATTTCAAAGATGCCCAGAACTGAGCTAAACTTGGTATGTCTCCAACTCCTAGAAATAACTTCATGCCCCATCTCCCTTACTTCCAGCTAGTAAGGATCACATAATTCCTAACAAAGTTTTGACACAGATTCCCACTTCGGGGATTCAGAACATATAGCACGTTGCTGTAAGCAAACACATTCTCATTCAAAGTTGCAAGTTACTATGTAGGAACAAGTTTGTATAGGTATTTCAAAGATGCCCAGAACTGAGCTAAACTTGGTATGTCTCAAACTCCTAGAAATAACTTCATGCCCCAACTCCCTTACTTCCAGCTTGTAAGGATCACATAATTCCTAACAAAGATTTGACACAGGTTCCCAATTCGGGTATTCAGAACATATAGCACGTTGCTGTAAGCAAGCACATTCTCATTCAAAGTTGCAAGTTACTATGTAGGAACAAGTTTGTATAGGTATTTCAAAGATGCCCGGAACTGAGCTAAACGTTGTATGTCTCCAACTCCTAGAAATAACTTCATGCCCCATCTCCCTTACTTCCATCTAGTAAGGATCACATAATTCCTAACAAAGTTTTGACACTGATTCCCAATTCGGGCATTCAGAACATATAGCACACTGCTGTAAGCAAGCACATTCTCATTCAAAGTTGCAAGTTACTATGTAGGAACAAGTTTGTATAGGTATTTCAAAGATGCCCAGAACTGAGCTAAACGTTGTATGTCTCCAACTCCTAGAAATAACTTCATGCCCCATCTCCCTTACTTCCATCTATTAAGGATCACATAATTCCTAACAAAGTTTTGAACACAGATTCCCAATTCGGGCATTCAGAACATATAGCACAATGCTGTAAGCAAGCACATTCTCATACAAAGTTGCAAGTTACTATGTAGGAACAAGTTTGTATAGGTATTTCAAAGATGCCCAGAACTGAGCTAAACGTTGTATGTCTCCAACCTCTAGAAATAACTTCATGCCCGATCTCCATTACTTCCATCTAGTAAGGATCACATAATTCCTAACAAAGTTTTGACACAGATTCCCAATTCGGGCATTCAGAACATATAGCACGTTGCTGTTAGCAAACACATTCTCATTCAAAGTTGCAAGTTACTATGTAGGAACAAGTTTATATAGGTATTTCAAAGATGCCCAGAACTGAGCTAAACGTTGTATGTCTCAAACTCCTAGAAATAACTTCATGCCCCATCTCCCTTACTTCCAGCTAGTAAGGATCACATAATTCCTAACAAAGTTTTGACACAGATTCCCAATTCGGGCATTCAGAACATATAGCACGTTGCTGTAAGCAAGCACATTCTCATTCAAAGTTGCAAGTTACTACGTAGGAACAAGTTTGTATAGGTATTTCAAAGATGCCCAGAACTGAGCTAAACGTTGTATGTCTCCAACTCCTAGAAATAACTTCATGCCCCATCTTCCTTAGTTCCAGCTAGTAAGGATCACATAATTCCTAACAAAGTTTTGACACAGATTCCCAATTCGGGCATTCAGAACATATAACACGTTGCTGTAAGCAAGCACATTCTCATTCAAAGTTGCAAGTTACTATGTAGGAACAAGTTTGTATAGGTATTTCAAAGATGCCCAGAACTGAGCTAAACTTGGTATGTCTCCAACTCCTAGAAATAACTTTATGCCCCATCTCCCTTATTCCATCTAGTAAGGATCACATAATGCCTAACAAAGTTTTGACAGAGATTCCCAATTCTGGCATTCAGAACATATAGCACGTTGCTGTAAGCAAGCACATTCTCATTCAAAGTTGCAAGTTACTATGTAGGAACAAGTTTGTATAGGTATTTAAAGATGCCCAGAACTGAGCTAAACTTGGTATGTCTCCAACTCCTAGAAATAACTTCATGCCCCATCTCCCTTACTTCCAGCTAGTAAGGATCACATAATTCCTAACAAAGTTTTGACACAGATTCCCAATTCGGGCATTCAGAACATATAGCACAATGCTGTAAGCAAGCACATTCTCATTCAAAGTTGCAAGTTACTATGTATGAACAAGTTTGTATAGGTATTTCAAAGATGTCCAGAACTGAGCTAAACGTTGTATGTCTCCAACCTCTAGAAATAACTTCATGCCCCATCTCCCTTACTTCCAGCTAGTAAGGATCACATAATTCCTAACAATGATTTGACACAGATTCCCAATTCGGGCATTCAGAACATATAGCACGTTGCTGTAAGCAAGCACATTCTCATTCAAAGTTGCAAGTTACTATGTAGGAACAAGTTTGTATATGTATTTCAAAGATGCCCAGAACTGAGCTAAACGTTGTATGTCTCCAACTCCTAGAAATAACTTCATGCCCCATCTCCCTTACTTCCAGCTAGTAAGGATCACATAATTCCTAACAAAGTTTTGACACAGATTCCCAATTCGGGCATTCAGAACATATAGCACGTTGCTGTAAGCAAGCACATTCTCATTCAAAGTTGCAAGTTACTATGTAGGAACAAGTTTGTATAGGTATTTCAAAGATGCCCAGAACTGAGCTAAACTTGGTATGTCTCCAACTCCTAGAAATAACTTCATGCCCCATCTCCCTTACTTCCAGCTAGTAAGGATCACATAATTCCTAGCAAAGTTTTGACACAGATTCCCACTTCGGTCATTCAGAACATATAGCACGTTGCTGTAAGCAAGCACATTCTCATTCAAAGTTGCAAGTTACTATGTAGGAACAAGTTTGTATAAGTATTTCAAAGATGCCCAGAACTGAGCTAAACGTTGTATGTCTCCAACTCCTAGAAATAACTTCATGCCCCATCTCCCTTACTTCCATCTAGTAAGGATCACATAATTCCTAACAAAGATTTGACACAGATTCCCAATTCGGGCATTCAGAACATATAGCACGTTGCTGTAAGCAAGCACATTCTCATACAAAGTTGCAAGTTACTATGTAGGAACAAGTTTGTATAGGTATTTCAAAGATGCCCAGAACTGAGCTAAACGTTGTATGTGTCCAACCTCTAGAAATAACTTCATGCCCGATCTCCATTACTTCCATCTAGTAAGGATCACATAATTCCTAACAATGTTTTGACACAGATTCCCAATTCGGGCATTCAGAACATATAGCACGTTGCTGTTAGCAAACACATTCTCATTCAAAGTTGCAAGTTACTATGTAGGAACAAGTTTATATAGGTATTTCAAAGATGCCCAGAACTGAGCTAAACGTTGTATGTCTCCAACTCCTAGAAATAACTTCATGCCCCATCTCCCTTACTTCCAGCTAGTAAGGATCACATAATTCCTAACAAAGTTTTGACACAGATTCCCAATTCGGGCATTCAGAACATATAGCACGTTGCTGTAAGCAAGCACATTCTCATTCAAAGTTGCAAGTTACTATGTAGGAACAAGTTTGTATAGGTATTTCAAAGATGCCCAGAACTGAGCTAAACGTTGTATGTCTCCAACTCCTAGAAATAACTTCATGCCCCATCTCCCTTACTTCCAGCTAGTAAGGATCACATAATTCCTAACAAAGTTTTGACACAGATTCCCAATTCGGGCATTCAGAACATATAGCACGTTGCTGTAAGCAAGCACATTCTCATTCAAAGTTGCAAGTTACTATGTAGGAACAAGTTTGTATAGGTATTTCAAAGATGCCCAGAACTGAGCTAAACTTGGTATGTCTCCAACTCCTAGAAATAACTTCATGCCCCATCTCCCTTACTTCCAGCTAGTAAGGATCACATAATTCCTAGCAAAGTTTTGACACAGATTCCCACTTCGGTCATTCAGAACATATAGCACGTTGCTGTAAGCAAGCACATTCTCATTCAAAGTTGCAAGTTACTATGTAGGAACAAGTTTGTATAAGTATTTCAAAGATGCCCAGAACTGAGCTAAACGTTGTATGTCTCCAACTCCTAGAAATAACTTCATGCCTCATCTCCCTTACTTCCATCTAGTAAGGATCACATAATTCCTAACAAAGATTTGACACAGATTCCCAATTCGGGCATTCAGAACATATAGCACGTTGCTGTAAGCAAGCACATTCTCATACAAAGTTGCAAGTTACTATGTAGGAACAAGTTTGTATAGGTATTTCAAAGATGCCCAGAACTGAGCTAAACGTTGTATGTGTCCAACCTCTAGAAATAACTTCATGCCCGATCTCCATTACTTCCATCTAGTAAGGATCACATAATTCCTAACAATGTTTTGACACAGATTCCCAATTCGGGCATTCAGAACATATAGCACGTTGCTGTTAGCAAACACATTCTCATTCAAAGTTGCAAGTTACTATGTAGGAACAAGTTTATATAGGTATTTCAAAGATGCCCAGAACTGAGCTAAACGTTGTATGTCTCCAACTCCTAGAAATAACTTCATGCCCCATCTCCCTTACTTCCAGCTAGTAAGGATCACATAATTCCTAACAAAGTTTTGACACAGATTCCCAATTCGGGCATTCAGAACATATAGCACGTTGATGTAAGCAAGCACATTCTCATTCAAAGTTGCAAGTTACTATGTAGGAACAAGTTTGTATAGGTATTTCAAAGATGCCCAGAACTGAGCTAAACTTGGTATGTCTCCAACTCCTAGAAATAACTTTATGCCCCATCTCCCTTACTTCCATCTAGTAAGGATCACATAATTCCTAACAAAGTTTTGACAGAGATTCCCAATTCTGGCATTCAGAACATATAGCACGTTGCTGTAAGCAAGCACATTCTCATTCAAAGTTGCAAGTTACTATGTAGGAACAAGTTTGTATAGGTATTTAAAGATGCCCAGAACTGAGCTAAACTTGGTATGTCTCCAACTCCTAGAAATAACTTCATGCCCCATCTCCCTTATTTCCAGCTAGTAAGGATCACATAATTCCTAACAAAGTTTTGACACAGATTCCCAATTCGGGCATTCAGAACATATAGCACAATGCTGTAAGCAAGCACATTCTCATTCAAAGTTGCAAGTTACTATGTATGAACAAGTTTGTATAGGTATTTCAAAGATGTCCAGAACTGAGCTAAACGTTGTATGTCTCCAACCTCTAGAAATAACTTCATGCCCCATCTCCCTTACTTCCAGCTAGTAAGGATCACATAATTCCTAACAATGATTTGACACAGATTCCCAATTCGGGCATTCAGAACATATAGCACGTTGCTGTAAGCAAACACATTCTCATTCAAAGTTGCAAGTTACTATGTAGGAACAAGTTTGTATAGGTATTTCAAAGATGCCCAGAACTGAGCTAAACTTGGTATGTCTCCAACTCCTAGAAATAACTTCATGCCCCAACTCCCTTACTTCCAGCTAGTAAGGATCACATAATTCCTAACAAAATTTTGACACAGATTCCCAATTCGGGCATTCAGAACATATAGCACGTTGCTGTAAGCAAGCACATTCTCATTCACAGTTGCAAGTTACTATGTAGGAACAAGTTTGTATAGGTATTTCAAAGATGCCCAGAACTGAGCTAAACGTTGTATGTGTCCAACCTCTAGAAATAACTTCATGCCCCATCTCCCTTACTTCCAGCTAGTAAGGATCACATAATTCCTAACAAAGTTTTGAACACAGATTCCCAATTCGGGCATTCAGAACATATAGCACGTTGCTGTAAGCAAGCACATTCTCATTCAAAGATGCAAGTTACTATGTAGGAACAAGTTTGTATAGGTATTTCAAAGATTCCCAGAACTGAGCTAAACTTGGTACGTCTGCAACTCCTAGAAATAACTTCATGCCCCATCTCCCTTACTTCTAGCTAGTAAGGATCACATAATTCCTAACAAAGTTTTGACACAGATTCCCAATTCGGGCATTCAGAACATATAGCACGTTGCTGTAAGCAAGCACATTCTCATTCAAAGTTGCAAGTTACTATGTAGGAACAAGTTTGTATAGTTATTTCAAAGATGCCCAGAACTGAGCTAAACTTGGTATGTCTCCAACTCCTAGAAATAACTTCATACCCCATCTCCCTTACTTCCAGCTAGTAAGGATCACATAATTCCTAACTAAGTTTTGACACAGATTCCCACTTCGGGCATTCAGAACATATAGCACGTTGCTGTAAGCAAGCACATTTTCATTCAAAGTTGCAAGTTACTATGTAGGAACAAGTTTGTATAGGTATTTCAAAGATGCCCAGAACTGAGCTAAACGTTGTATGTCTCCAGCTCCTAGAAATAACTTCATGCCCCAACTCTCTTACTTCCAGCTTGTAAGGATCACATAATTCCTAACAAAGATTTGACACAGGTTCCCAATTCGGGCATTCAGAACATATAGCACGTTGCTGTAAGCAAGCACATTCTCATTCAAAGTTGCAAGTTACTATGTAGGAACAAGTTTGTATAGGTATTTCAAAGATGCCCAGAACTGAGCTAAACGTTGTATGTCTCCAACTCCTAGAAATAACTTCATGCCCCATCTCCCTTACTTCCAGCTAGTAAGGATCACATAATTCCTAACAAAGTTTTGACACAGATTCCCAATTCGGGCATTCAGAACATATAGCACAATGCTGTAAGCAAGCACATTCTCATTCAAAGTTGCAAGTTATTATGTAGGAACAAGTTTGTATAGGTATTTCAAAGATGCCCAGAACTGAGCTAAACTTGGTATGTCTCCAACTCCTAGAAATAACTTCATGCCCCATCTCCCTTACTTCCAGCTAGTAAGGATCACATAATTCCTAGCAAAGTTTTGACACAGATTCCCACTTCGGTCATTCAGAACATATAGCACGTTGCTGTAAGCAAGCACATTCTCATTCAAAGTTGCAAGTTACTATGTAGGAACAAGTTTGTATAGGTATTTCAAAGATGCCCAGAACTGAGCTAAAAGTTGTATGTCTCCAACTCCTAGAAATAACTTCATGCCCCATCCCCCTACTTCCAGCTAGTAAGGATCACATAATTCCTAACAATGATTTGACAGAGATTCCCAATTCGGGAATTCAGAACATGTAGCACGTTGCTGTAAGCAAGCACATTCTCATTCAAAGTTGCAAGTTACTATGTAGGAACAAGTTTGTATAGGTATTTCAAAGATGCCCAGAACTGAGCTAAACGTTGTATGTCTCCAACTCCTAGAAATAACTTCATGCCCCATCCCCCTACTTCCAGCTAGTTAGGATCACATAATTCCTAATAAAGTTTTGACACAGATTCCCAATTCGGGCATTCAGAACATGTAGCACGTTGCTGTAAGCAAGCACATTCTCATTCAAATTTGCAGGTTACTATGTAGGAACAAGTTTGTATAGGTATTTCAAAGATGCCCAGAACTGAGCTAAACGTTGTATGTCTCCAACTCCTAGAAATAACTTCATGCCCCATCTCCCTTACTTCCAGCTAGTAAGGATCACATAACTCCTAACAAAGTTTTGACACAGATTCCCAATTCGGGCATTCAGAACATATAGCACGTTGCTGTAAGCAAGCACATTCTCATTCAAAGTTTCAAGTTACTATGTAGGAACAAGTTTGTAAAGGTATTTCAAAGATGCCCAGAACTGAGCTAAACTTGGTATGTCATTAACTCCTAGAAATTACTTCATGCCCCATCACCCTTACTTCCAGCTAGTAAGGATCACATAATTCCTAACAAAGTTTTGACACAGATTCCCAATTCGGGCATTCAGAACATATAGCACGTTGCTGTAAGCAAGCACATTCTCATTCAAAGTTGCAAGTTACTATGTAGGAACAAGTTTGTATAGGTATTTCAAAGATGCCCAGAACTGAGCTAAACTTGGTATGTGTCCAACTCCTAGAAATAACCTCATGCCCCAACTCCCTTACTTGCAGCTAGTAAGGATCACATAATTCCTAACAAAGTTTTGACACAGATTCCCAATTCGGGCATTCAGAACATATAGCACGTTGCTGTAAGCAAGCACATTCTCATTCAAAGTTGCAAGTTACTATGTAGGAACAAGTTTGTATAGGTCTTTCAAAGATACCCAGAACTGAGCTGAACATGGTATGTGTCCAACTCCTAGAAATAACTTCATGCCCCATCTCCCTTACTTCCAGCTAGTAAGGATCACATAATTCCTAACAAAGTTTTGACACAGATTCCCAATTCGGGCATTCAGAACATATAGCACGTTGCTGTAAGCAAGCACATTCTCATTCAAAGTTGCAAGTTACTATGTAGGAACAAGTTTGTATAGGTCTTTCAAAGATGCCCAGAACTGAGCTAAACTTGGTATGTGTCCAACTCCTAGAAATAACTTCATGCCCCATCTCCCTTACTTCCAGCTAGTAAGGATCACATAATTCCTAACAAAGTTTTGACACAGATTCCCACTTCGGGCAATCAGAACATGTAGCACGTTGCTGTAAGCAAGCACCTTCTCATTCAAAGTTGCAAGTTACTATGTAGGATCAAGTTTGTATAGGTATTTCAAAGATGCCCAGAACTGAGCTAAACTTGGTATGTCTCCAACTCCTAGAAATAACTTCATGACCCATCTCACTTACTTCCAGCTAGTAAGGATCACATAATTTCTAACAAAGCTTTGACACAGATTTCCAATTCGGGCATTCAGAACATGTAGCACGTTGCTGTATGCAAGCACATTCTCATTCAAAGTTGCAAGTTACTATGTAGGAACAAGTTTGTATAGGTATTTCAAAGATGCCCAGAACTGAGCTAAACGTTGTATGTCTCCAACTCCTAGAAATAACTTCATGCCCCATCTCCCTTACTTCCAGCTAGTGAGGATCACATAATTCCTAACAAAGTTTTGACACAGATTCCCAATTCGGGCATTCAGAACATGTAGCACGTTGCTGTAAGCAAGCACATTCAATTCAAAATTGCAAGTTACTATGTAGGAACAAGTTTGTATAGGTATTTCAAAGATGCCCAGAACTGAGCTAAATGTTGTATGTCTCCAACTCCTAGAAATAACTTCATGCCCCATCTCCCTTACTTCCATATAGTATGGATCACATAATTTCTAACAAAGTTTTGACACAGATTCCAAATTCGGGCATTCAGAACATATAGCTCGTTGCTGTAAGCAAGCACATTCTCATTCAAAGTTGCAAGTTACTATGTAGGAACAAGTATGTAAAGGTATTTCAAAGATGCCCAGAACTGAGCTAAACTTGGTATGTCATCAACTCCTAGAAATTACTTCATGCCCCATCACCCTTACTTCCAGCTAGTAAGGATCACATAATTCCTAACAAAGTTTTGACACAGATTCCCAATTCGGGCATTCAGAACATATAGCACGTTGCTGTAAGCAAGCACATTCTCATTCAAAGTTGCAAGTTACTATGTAGGAACAAGTTTGTATAGGTATTTCAAAGATGCCCAGAACTGAGCTAAACTTGGTATGTGTCCAACTCCTAGAAATAACTTCATGCCCCATCTCCCTTAATTCCAGCTAGTAAGGATCACATAATTCCTAACAATGTTTTGACACAGATTCCCAATTCGGGCATTCAGAACATATAGCACGTTGCTGTAAGCAAGCACATTCTCATTCAAAGTTGAAAGTTACTATGTAGGAACAAGTTTGTATAGGTATTTCAAAGATGCCCAGAACTGAGCTAAACTTGGTATGTGTCCAACTCCTAGAAATAACTTCATGCCCCATCTCCCTTAATTCCAGCTAGTAAGGATCACATAATTCCTAACAAAGTTTTGACACAGATTCCCAATTCGGGCATTCAGAACATATAGCACGTTGCTGTAAGCAAGCACATTCTCATTCAAAGTTGCAAGTTACTATGTAGGAACAATTTTGTATAGGTATTTCAAAGATTTCCAGAACTGAGCTAAACTTGGTATGTGTCCAACCTCTAGAAATAACTTCATGCCCCAATTCCCTTACTTCCAGCCAGTAAGGATCACATAATTCCTAACAAAGTTTTGACACAGATTCCCAATTCGGGCATTCAGAACATATAGCACGTTGCTGTAAGCAAGCACATTCTCATTCAAAGTTGCAAGTTACTATGTAGGAACAAGTTTGTATAGGTATTTCAAAGATGCCCAGAACTGAGCTAAGTGTTGTATATCTCCAACTCCTAGAAATAACTTCATGCCTCATCTCCCTTACTTCCATCTAGTAAGGATCACATAATTTCTAACATAGTTTTGACACAAATTCCAAATTCGGGCATTCAGAACATATAGCACGTTGCTGTAAGCAAGCACATTCTCATTCAAAGTTGCAAGTTACTAGGTAGGAACAAGTTTGTAAAGATATTTCAAAGATGCCCAGAACTGAGCTAAACTTGGTATGTCATCAACTCCTAGAAATAACTTCATGCCCCATCACCCTTACTTCCAGCTAGTAAGGATCACATAATTCCTCACAAAATTATGACACAGATTCCCAATTCGGGCATTCAGAACATATAGCACGTTGCTGTAAGCAAGCACATTCTCATTCAAAGTTGCAAGTTACTATGTAGGAACAAGTTTGTATAGGTATTTCAAAGATGCCCAGAACTGAACTAAACTTGGTATGTGTCCAACTCCTAGAAATAACTTCATGCCCCATCTCCCTTACTTCCAGCTAGTAAGGATCACATAATTCCTAAGAAAGTTTTGACACAGACTCCCTATTCGGGCATTCAGAACATATAGCACGTTGCTGTAAGCAAGCACATTCTCATTCAAAGTTGCAAGTTACTATGTAGGAACAAGTTTGTATAGGTATTTCAAAGATGCCCAGAACTGAGCTAAACGTTGTATGTCTCCAACTCCTAGAAATAACTTCATGGCCCATCTCCATCACTTCCAGCTAGTAAGGATCACATAATTCCTAAGAAACTTTTGACACAGATTCCCAATTCGGGCATTCAGAACATATAGCACGTTGCTGTAAGCAAGCACATTCTCATTCAAAGTTGCAAGTTACTATGTACCAACAAGATTGTATAGGTATTTCAAAGATGCCCAGAACTGAGCTAAACTTGGTATGTGTCCAACTCCTAGAAATAACTTCATGCCCCATCTCCCTTACTTCCAGTTAGTAAGGATCACATAATTCCTAACAAAGTTTTGACACAGTTTCCCATTTCGGGCATTCAGAACATATAGCACGTTGCTGTAAGCAAGCACATTCTCATTCAAAGTTGCAAGTTACTATGTAGGAACAAGTTTGTAAAGGTATTTCAAAGATGCCCAGAACTGAGCTAAACTTGGTATGTGTCCAACCTCTAGAAATTACTTCATGCCCCAACTCCCCTACCTCCAGCTAGTAAGGATCACATAATTCCTAACAAAGTTTTGACACAGATTCCCAATTCGGGCATTCAGAACATATAGCACGTTGCTGTATGCAATCACATTCTCATTCAAAGTTGCAAGTTACTATGTAGGAACAAGTTCGTATAGGTATTTCAAAGATCCCCAGAACTGAGCTAAACATTGTATGTGTCCAACTCCTAGAAATAACTTCATGCCCAATCTCCCTTACTTCCAGCTAGTAAGGATCACATAATTTCTAACAAAGTTTTGACACAGATTCCCAATTCGGGCATTCAGAACATATAGCACGTTGCTGTAAGCAAGCACATTCTCATTCAAAGTTGCAAGTTACTATGTAGGAACAAGTTTGTATAGGTCTTTCAAAGATGCCCAGAACTGAGCTAAACTTGGTATGTGTCCAACTCCTAGAAATAACTTCATGCCCCATCTCCCTTACTTCCATCTAGTAAGGATCACATAATTCCTAACAAAGTTTTGACACAGATTCCCACTTCGGGCAATCAGAACATGTAGCACGTTGCTGTAAGCAAGCACCTTCTCATTCAAAGTTGCAAGTTACTATGTAGGATCAAGTTTGTATAGGTATTTCAAAGATGCCCAGAACTGAGCTAAACTTGGTATGTCTCCAACTCCTAGAAATAACTTCATGACCCATCTCACTTACTTCCAGCTAGTAAGGATCACATAATTTTTAACAAAGCTTTGACACAGATTTCCAATTCGGGCATTCAGAACATGTAGCACGTTGCTGTATGCAAGCACATTCTCATTCAAAGTTGCAAGTTACTATGTAGGAACAAGTTTTTATAGGTATTTCAAAGATGCCCAGAACTGAGCTAAACGTTGTATGTCTCCAACTCCTAGAAATAACTTCACGCCCCATCTCACTTACTTCCAGCTAGTAAGGATCACATAATTCCTAACAAAGTTTTGACACAGATTCCCAATTCGGGCATTCAGAACATGTAGCACGTTGCTGTAAGCAAGCACATTCAATTCAAAATTGCAAGTTACTATGTAGGAACAAGTTTGTATAGGTATTTCAAAGATGCCCAGAACTGAGCTAAATGTTGTATGTCTCCAACTCCTAGAAATAACTTCATGCCCCATCTCCCTTACTTCCATATAGTATGGATCACATAATTTCTAACAAAGTTTTGACACAGATTCCCAATTCGGGCATTCAGAACATATAGCATGTTGCTGTAAGCAAGCACATTCTCATTCAAAGTTGCAAGTTACTATGTAGGAACAAGTTTGTAAAGGTATTTCAAAGATGCCCAGAACTGAGCTAAACTTGGTATGTCATCAAGTCCTAGAAATTACTTCATGCCCCTTCACCCTTACTTCCAGCTAGTAAGGATCACATAATTCCTAACAAAGTTTTGACACAGATTCACAATTCGGGCATTCAGAACATATAGCACGTTGCTGTAAGCAAGCACATTCTCATTCAAAGTTGCAAGTTACTATGTAGGAACAAGTTTGTATAGGTATTTCAAAGATGCCCAGAACTGAGCTAAACTTGGTATGTGTCCAACTCCTAGAAATAACTTCATGCCCCATCTCCCTTAATTCCAGCTAGTAAGGATCACATAATTCCTAACAATGTTTTGACACAGATTCCCAATTCGGGCATTCAGAACATATAGCACGTTGCTGTAAGCAAGCACATTCTCATTCAAAGTTGAAAGTTACTATGTAGGAACAAGTTTGTATAGGTATTTCAAAGATGCCCAGAACTGAGCTAAACTTGGTATGTGTCCAACTCCTAGAAATAACTTCATGCCCCATCTCCCTTAATTCCAGCTAGTAAGGATCACATAATTCCTAACAAAGTTTTGACACAGATTCCCAATTCGGGCATTCAGAACATATAGCACGTTGCTGTAAGCAAGCACATTCTCATTCAAAGTTGCAAGTTACTATGTAGGAACAATTTTGTATAGGTATTTCAAAGATTTCCAGAACTGAGCTAAACTTGGTATGTGTCCAACCTCTAGAAATAACTTCATGCCCCAACTCCCTTACTTCCAGCCAGTAAGGATCACATAATTCCTAACAAAGTTTTGACACAGATTCCCAATTCGGGCATTCAGAACATATAGCACGTTGCTGTAAGCAAGCACATTCTCATTCAAAGTTGCAAGTTACTATGTAGGAACAAGTTTGTATAGGTATTTCAAAGATGCCCAGAACTGAGCTAAGTGTTGTATATGTCCAACTCCTAGAAATAACTTCATGCCCCATCTCCCTTACTTCCATCTAGTAAGGATCACATAATTTCTAACAAAGTTTTGACACAAATTCCAAATTCGGGCATTCAGAACATATAGCACGTTGCTGTAAGCAAGCACATTCTCATTCAAAGTTGCAAGTTACTAGGTAGGAACAAGTTTGTAAAGATATTTCAAAGATGCCCAGAACTGAGCTAAACTTGGTATGTCATCAACTCCTAGAAATAACTTCATGCCCCATCACCCTTACTTCCAGCTAGTAAGGATCACATAATTCCTCACAAAATTATGACACAGATTCCCAATTCGGGCATTCAGAACATATAGCACGTTGCTGTAAGCAAGCACATTCTCATTCAAAGTTGCAAGTTACTATGTAGGAACAAGTTTGTATAGGTATTTCAAAGATTCCCAGAACTGAACTAAACTTGGTATGTGTCCAACTCCTAGAAATAACTTCATGCCCCATCTCCCTTACTTCCAGCTAGTAAGGATCACATAATTCCTAAGAAAGTTTTGACACAGACTCCCTATTCGGGCATTCAGAACATATAGCACGTTGCTGTAAGCAAGCACATTCTCATTCAAAGTTGCAAGTTACTATGTAGGAACAAGTTTGTATAGGTATTTCAAAGATGCCCAGAACTGAGCTAAACGTTGTATGTCTCCAACTCGTAGAAATAACTTCATGCCCCATCTCCCTTACTTCCAGCTAGTAAGGATCACATAATTCCTAACAAAGATTTGACACAGATTCCCAATTCGGGCATTCAGAACATATAGCACGTTGATGTAAGCAAGCACATTCTCATTCAAAGTTGCAAGTTAATATGTAGGAACAAGTTTGTATAGGTATTTCAAAGATGCCCAGAACTGAGCTAAATGTTGTATGTTTCCAACTCCTAGAAATAACTTCATGCCCCATCTCCCTTACTTCCATCTAGTAAGGATCACATAATTCCTAACAAAGTTTTGACACAGATTCGCAATTCGGGCATTCAGAACATATAGCACGTTGCTGTAAGCAAGCACATTCTCATTCAAAGTTGCAAGTTACTATGTAGGAACAAGTTTGTATAGGTATTTCAATGATGCCCAGAACTGAGCTAAACGTTGTATGTCTCCAACTCGTAGAAATAACTTCATGCCCCATCTCCCTTACTTCCAGCTAGTAAGGATCACATAATTCCTAACAAAGATTTGACACAGATTCCCAATTCGGGCATTCAGAACATATAGCACGTTGATGTAAGCAAGCACATTCTCATTCAAAGTTGCAAGTTAATATGTAGGAACAAGTTTGTATAGGTATTTCAAAGATGCCCAGAACTGAGCTAAATGTTGTATGTTTCCAACTCCTAGAAATAACTTCATGCCCCATCTCCCTTACGTCCATCTAGTAAGGATCACATAATTCCTAACAAAATTTTGACACAGATTCGCAATTCGGGCATTCAGAACATAGAGCACGTTGCTGTAAGCAAGCACATTCTCATTCAAAGTTGCAAGTTACTATGTAGGAACAAGTTTGTATAGGTATTTCAAAGATGCCCAGAACTGAGCTAAACGTTGTATGTCTCCAACTCCTAGAAATAACTTCATGGCCCATCTCCCTTACTTCCAGCTAGTAAGGATCACATAATTCCTAAGAAACTTTTGACACAGATTCCCAATTCGGGCATTCAGAACATATAGCACGTTGCTGTAAGCAAGCACATTCTCATTCAAAGTTGCAAGTTACTATGTACCAACAAGTTTGTATAGGTATTTCAAAGATGCCCAGAACTGAGCTAAACTTGGTATGTGTCCAACTCCTAGAAATAACTTCATGCCCCATCTCCCTTACTTCCAGCTAGTAAGGATCACATAATTCCTAACAAAGTTTTGACACAGTTTCCCATTTCGGGCATTCAGAACATATAGCACGTTGCTGTAAGCAAGCACATTCTCATTCAAAGTTGCAAGTTACTATGTAGGAACAAGTTTGTAAAGGTATTTCAAAGATGCCCAGAACTGAGCTAAACTTGGTATGTGTCCAACCTCTAGAAATTACTTCATGCCCCAACTCCCCTACCTCCAGCTAGAAAGGATCACATAATTCCTAACAAAGTTTTGACACAGATTCCCAATTCGGGCATTCAGAACATATAGCACGTTGCTGTATGCAATCACATTCTCATTCAAAGTTGCAAGTTACTATGTAGGAACAAGTTCGTATAGGTATTTCAAAGATCCCCAGAACTGAGCTAAACATTGTATGTCTCCAACTCCTAGAAATAACTTCATGCCCAATCTCCCTTACTTCCAGCTAGTAAGGATCACATAATTTCTAACAAAGTTTTGACACAGATTCCCAATTCGGGCATTCAGAACATGGAGCACGTTGCTGTAAGCAAGCACATTCTCATTCAAAGTTGCAAGTTACTATGTAGGAACAAGTTTGTATAGGTATTTCAAAGATGCCCAGAACTGAGCTAAACGTTGTATGTCTCCAACTCCTAGAAATAACTTCATGCCCCATCCCCCTACTTCCAGCTAGTAAGGATCACATAATTCCTAACAAAGTTTTGACACAGATTCCCAATTCGGGCATTCAGAACATGTAGCACGTTGCTGTAAGCAAGCACATTCTCATTCAAAGTTGCAAGTTACTATGTAGGAACAAGTTTGTAAAGGTATTTCAAAGATGCCCAGAACTGAGCTAAACTTGGTATGTGTCCAACCTCTAGAAATAACTTCATGCCCCAACTCCCCTACCTCCAGCTAGTAAGGATCACATAATTCCTAACAAAGTTTTGACACAGATTCCCAATTCGGGCATTCAGAACATATAGCACGTTGCTTATGCAATCACATTCTCATTCAAAGTTGCAAGTTACTATGTAGGAACAAGTTCGTATAGGTATTTCGAAGATCCCCAGAACTGAGCTAAACATTGTATGTCTCCAACTCCTAGAAATAACTTCATGCCCAATCTCCCTTACTTCCAGCTAGTAAGGATCACATAATTTCTAACAAAGTTTTGACACAGATTCCCAATTCGGGCATTCAGAACATGGAGCACGTTGCTGTAAGCAAGCACATTCTCATTCAAAGTTGCAAGTTACTATGTAGGAACAAGTTTGTATAGGTATTTCAAAGATGCCCAGAACTGAGCTAAACTTGGTATGTGTCCAACCTCTAGAAATAACTTCATGCCCCAACTCCCCTACTTCCAGCTTGTAAGGATCACATAATTCCTAACAAAGTTTTGACACAGATTCCCACTTCGGGCATTCAGAACATATAGCACGTTGCTGTAAGCAAGCACATTCTCATTCAAAGTTGCGAGTTACTATGTAGGAACAAGTTTGTATAGGTATTTCAAAGATGCCCAGAACTGAGCTAAACTTGGTATGTGTCAACTCCTAGAAATAACTTCATGCCCCAACTCCCTTACTTCCAGCTAGTAAGGATCACATAATTCCTAACAAAGTTTTGACACAGATTCCCAATTCGGGCATTCAGAACATATAGCACGTTGCTGTAAGCAAGCACATTCTCATTCAAAGTTGCAAGTTACTATGTAGGAACAAGTTTGTATAGGTATTTCAAAGATTCCCAGAACTGAGCTAAACGTTGTATGTCTCCAACTCCTAGAAATAACTTCATGCCCCATCTCCCTTACTTCCAGCTAGTAAGGATCACATAATTCCTAACAAAGTTTTGACACAGATTCCCAATTCGGGCATTCAGAACATATAGCACGTTGCTGTAAGCAAGCACATTCTCATTCAAAGTTGCAAGTTACTATGTAGGAACAAGTTTGTATAGGTATTTCAAAGATGCCCAGAACTGAGCTAAACTTGGTATGTGTCCAACCTCTAGAAATAACTTCATGCCCCAACTCCCCTACTTCCAGCTTGTAAGGATCACATAATTCCTAACAAAGTTTTGACACAGATTCCCACTTCGGGCATTCAGAACATATAGCACGTTGCTGTAAGCAAGCACATTCTCATTCAAAGTTGCGAGTTACTATGTAGGAACAAGTTTGTATAGGTATTTCAAAGATTCCCAGAACTGAGCTAAACGTTGTATGTCTCCAACTCCTAGAAATAACTTCATGCCCCATCCCCCTACTTCCAGCTAGTAAGGATCACATAATTCCTAACAAAGATTTGACAGAGATTCCCAATTCGGGCATTCAGAACATGTAGCACGTTGCTGTAAGCAAGCACATTCTCATTCAAAGTTGCAAGTTACTATGTAGGAACAAGTTTGTATAGGTATTTCAAAGATGCCCAGAACTGAGCTAAACGTTGTATGTGTCCAACTCCTAGAAATAACTTCATGCCCCATCCCCCTACTTCCAGCTAGTAAGGATCACATAATTCCTAACAAAGTTTTGACGCAGATTCCCAATTCGGGCATTCAGAACATATAGCACGTTGCTGTAAGCAAGCACATTCTCATTCAAAGTTGCAAGTTACTATGTAGGAACAAGTGTGTAAAGGTATTTCAAAGATGCCCAGAACTGAGCTAAACTTGGTATGTGTCCAACTCCTAGAAATAACTTCATGCCCCATCTCACTTACTTCCATCTAGTAAGGATCACATAATTCCTAACAAAGTTTTGACACAGATTCCCAATTCGGGCATTCAGAACATATAGCTCGTTGCTGTAAGCAAGCACATTCTCATTCAAAGTTGCAAGTTACTATGTAGGAACAAGTTTGTATAGGTATTTCAAAGATACCCAGAAATGTGCTAAACTTGGTATGTATCCAACTCCTAGAAATACCTTCATGCCCCAACTCCCTTACTTCCAGCTAGTAACGATCACATAATTCCTAACAAAGTTTTGACACAGATTCCCAATTCGGGCATTCAGAACATGTAGCACGTTGCTGTAAGCAAGCACATTCAATTCAAAGTTGCAAGTTACTATGTAGGAACAAGTTTGTATAGGTATTTCAAAGATGCCCAGAACTGAGCTAAACTTGGTATGTGTCCAACTCCTAGAAATAACTTCATGCCCCATCTCCCTTACTTCCAGCTAGTAAGGATCACATAATTCCTAACAAAGTTTTGACACAGTTTCCCATTTCGGGCATTCAGAACATATAGCACGTTGCTGTAAGCAAGCACATTCTCATTCAAAGTTGCAAGTTACTATGTAGGAACAAGTTTGTAAAGGTATTTCAAAGATGCCCAGAACTGAGCTAAACTTGGTATGTGTCCAACCTCTAGAAATAACTTCATGCCCAAACTCCCCTACTTCCAGCTTGTAAGGATCACATAATTCCTAACAAAGTTTTGACACAGATTCCCAATTCGGGCATTCAGAACATATAGCACGTTGCTGTATGCAAGCACATTCTCATTCAAAGTTGCAAGTTACTATGTAGGAACAAGTTCGTATAGGTATTTCAAAGATCCCCAGAACTGAGCTAAACATTGTATGTCTCCAACTCCTAGAAATAACTTCATGTCCCATCTCCCTTACTTCCAGCTAGTAAGGATCACATAATTTCTAACAAAATTTTGACACAGATTCCCAATTCGGGCATTCAGATCATGGAGCACGTTGCTGTAAGCAAGCACATTCTCATTCAAAGTTGCAAGTTACTATGTAGGAACAAGTTTGTATAGGTATTTCAAAGATGCCCAGAACTGAGCTAAACGTTGTATGTCTCCAACTCCTAGAAATAACTTCATGCCCCATCTCCCTTAATTCAAGCTAGTAAGGATCACATAATTCCTAACAAAGTTTTGACACAGATTCCCAATTCGGGCATTCAGAACATGTAGCACATTGCTGTAAGCAAGCACATTCTCATTCAAAGTTGCAAGTTACTATGTAGGAACAAGTTTGTATAGGTATTTCAAAGATGCCCAGAACTGAGCTAAACGTTGTATGTGTCCAACTCCTAGAAATAACTTCATGCCCCATCTCCCTTACTTCCATCTAGTAAGGATCACATAATTTCTATCAAAGTTTTGACACAGATTCCCAATTCGGGCATTCAGAACATATAGCACGTTGCTGTAAGCAAGCACATTCTCATTCAAAGTTGCAAGTTAATATGTAGGAACAAGTTTGTATAGGTATTTCAAAGATCCCCAGAACTGAGCTAAACTTGGTATGTGTCCAACCTCTACAAATAACTTCATTCCCCATCCCCCTACTTCCAGCTAGTAAGGATCACATAATTCCTAACAAAGATTTGACAGAGATTCCCAATTAGGGCATTCAGAACATGTAGCACGTTGCTGTAAGCAAGCACATTCTCATTCAAAGTTGCAAGTTACTATGTAGGAACAAGTTTGTATAGGTATTTCAAAGATGCCCAGAACTGAGCTAAACGTTGTATGTCTCCAACTCCTAGAAATAACTTCATGCCCCATCCCACTACTTCCAGCTAGTAAGGATCACATAATTCCTAACAAAGTTTTGACACAGATTCCCAATTCGGGCATTCAGAACATATAGCACGTTGCTGTAAGCAAGCACATTCTCATTCAAAGTTGCAAGTTACTATGTAGGAACAAGTGTGTAAAGGTATTTCAAAGATGCCCAGAACTGAGCTAAACTTGGTATGTGTCCACCTCCTAGAACTAACTTCATGCCCCATCTCCGTTACTTCCAGCTAGTAAGGATCACATAATTCCTAACAAAGTTTTGACACAGATTCCCAATTCGGGCATTCAGAACATATAGCACGTTGCTGTAAGCAAGCACATTCTCATTCAAAGTTGCAAGTTACTATGTAGGAACAAGTTTGTATAGGTATTTCAAAGATGCCCAGAACTGAGCTAAACGTTGTATGTCTCCAACTCCTAGAAATAACTTAATGCCCCATCTCCCTTACTTCCATCTACTAAGGATCACATAATTCCTAACAAAGTTTTGACACAGATTCGCAATTCGGGCATTCAGAACATATAGCACGTTGCTGTAAGCAAGCACATTCTCATTCAAAGTTGCAAGTTACTATGTAGGAACAAGTTTGTATAGGTATTTCAAAGATGCCCAGAACTGAGCTAAACTTGGTATGTGTCCAACTCCTAGAAATAACTTCATGGCCCATCTCCCTTATTTCCAGCTAGTAAGGATCACATAATTCCTAAGAAAGTTTTGACACAGATTCCCAATTCGGGCATTCAGAACATATAGCACGTTGCTGTAAGCAAGCACATTCTCATTCAAAGTTGCAAGTTACTATGTAGGAACAAGTTTGTATAGGTATTTCAAAGATGCCCAGAACTGAGCTAAACTTGGTATGTGTCCAACTCCTAGAAATAACTTCATGCCCCATCTCCCTTACTTCCAGCTAGTAAGGATCACATAATTCCTAACAAAGTTTTGACACAGATTTCCAATTCGGGCATTCAGAACATATAGCACGTTGCTGTAAGCAAGCACATTCTCATTCAAAGTTGCAAGTTACTATGTAGGAACAAGTTTGTATAGGTATTTCAAAGATGCCCAGAACTGAGCTAAACTTGGTATGTGTCCAACTCCAAAAAATAACATCATGCCCCATCTCCCTTAATTCCAGCTAGTAAGGATCACATAATTCCTAACAAAGTTTTCACACAGATTCCCAATTCGGGCATTCAGAACATATAGCACGTTGCTGTAAGCAAGCACATTCTCATTCAAAGTTGCAAGTTAATATGTAGGAACAAGTTTGTATAGGTATTTGAAAGATGCCCAGAACTGAGCTAAACTTGGTATGTGTCCAACCTCGAGAAATAACTTCATGCCCCAACTCCCCTACTTCCAGCTTGTAAGGATCACATAATTCCTAACAAAGTTTTGACACAGATTCCCACTTCGGGCATTCAGAACATATAGCACGTTGCTGTAAGCAAGCATATTCTCATTCAAAGTTGCAAGTTACTATGTAGGAACAAGTTTGTATAGGTATTTCAAAGATGCCCAGAACTGAGCTAAACTTGGTATGTGTCCAACTCCTAGAAATAACTTCATGCCCCAACTCCCTTACTTCCATCTAATAAGGATCACATAATTCCTAACAAAGTTTTGACACAGATTCCCAATTCGGGCATTCAGAACATATAGCACGTTGCTGTAAGCAAGCACCTTCTCATTCAAAGTTGCAAGTTACTATGTAGGAACAAGTTTGTATAGGTATTTCAAAGATGCCCAGAACTGAGCTAAACGTTGTATGTCTCCAACTCCTAGAAATAACTTCATGCCACATCCCCCTACTTTCAGCTAGTAAGGATCACATAATTCCTAACAAAGTTTTGACACAGATTCCCAATTCGGGCATTCAGAACATATAGCACGTTGCTGTAAGCAAGCACATTCTCATTCAAAGTTGCAAGTTACTATGTAGGAACAAGTTTGTATAGGTATTTCAAAGATGCCCAGAACTGAGCTAAACGTTGTATGTCTCCAACTCCTAGAAATAACTTCATGCCCCATCTCCCTTACTTCCATCTAGTAAGGATCACATAATTTCTAACAAAGTTTTGACACAGAATCCCAAATCGGGCATTCAGAAAATGTAGCACGTTGATGTAAGCAAGCACATTCTCATTCAAAGTTGCAAGTTACTATGTAGGAACAAGCTTGTGTAGGTATTTCAAACATGCCCAGAAAAGAGCTAAACTTGGTATGTCTCCAACTCCTAGAAATAACTTCATGCCCCATCTCCCTTACTTCCAGCTAGTAAGGATCACATAATTCCTAACAAAGTTTTGACACAGATTCCCAATTTGGGCATTCAGAACATATAGCACGTTGCTGTAAGCAAGCACATTCTCATTCAAAGTT
Source organism: Diceros bicornis minor (assembly GCF_020826845.1). NCBI lineage: Eukaryota > Metazoa > Chordata > Mammalia > Perissodactyla > Rhinocerotidae > Diceros > Diceros bicornis. Next base: position 224,275 of record NC_080751.1, on the reverse strand, counting down.
GCAAGTTACTATGTAGGAACAAGTTTGTATAGGTATTTCAAAGATGCCCAGAACTGAGCTAAACTTGGTATGTGTCCAACCTCTAGAAATAACATCATGCCCCAACTCCCTTACTTCCAGCTAGTAAGGATCACATATTTCCTAACAAAGTTTTGACACAGATTCCCAATTCGGGCATTCAGAACATATAGCACGTTGCTGTAAGCAAGCACATTCTCATTCAAAGTTGCAAGTTACTATGTAGGAACAAGTTTGTATAGGTATTTCAAAGATGCCCAGAACTGAGCTAAACGTTGTATGTCTCCAACTCGTAGAAATAACTTCATGCCCCATCTCCCTTACTTCCAGCTAGTAAGGATCACATAATTTCTAACAAAGTTTTGACACAGATTCCCAATTCGGGCATTCAGAACATGTAGCACGTTGATGTAAGCAAGCACATTCTCATTCAAAGTTGCAAGTTACTATGTAGGAACAAGCTTGTGTAGGTATTTCAAACATGCCCAGTAAAGAGCTAAACTTGGTATGTCTCCAACTCCTAGAAATAACTTCATGCCCCATCTCCCTTACTTCCAGCTAGTAAGGATCACATAATTCCTAACAAAGTTTTGACACAATTCCCAATTCGGGCATTCAGAACATATAGCACGTTGCTATAAGCAAGCACATTCTCATTCAAAGTTGCAAGTTACTATGTAGGAACAAGTTTGTATAGGTATTTCAAAGATGCCCAGAACTGAGCTAAACTTGGTATGTGTCCTACCTCTACAAATAACTTCATGCCACAACTCCCTTACTTCCAGCTAGTAAGGATCACATAATTCCTAACAAAGTTTTGACACAGATTCCCAATTCGGGCATTCAGAACATGTAGCACCTTGCTGTAAGCAAGCACATTCTCATTCAAAGTTGCAAGTTACTATGTAGGAACAAGTTTGTATAGGTATTTCAAAGATGCCCAGAACTGAGCTAAACGTTGTATGTCTCCAACTCCTAGAAATAACTTCATGCCCCATCTCCCTTACTTCCAGCTAGTAAGGATCACATAATTCCTAACAAAGATTTGACACAGATTCCCAATTCGGGCATTCAGAACATATAGCACGTTGATGTAAGCAAGCACATTCTCATTCAAAGTTGCAAGTTACTATGTAGGAACAAGTTTGTATAGGTATTTCAAAGATGCCCAGAACTGAGCGAAACTTGGTATGTGTCCAACTCCTAGAAATAACTTCATGCCCCATCTCCCTTACTTCCAGCTAGTAAGGATCACATAGTTCCTAACAAAGTTTTGACACAGTTTCCCAATTCGGGCATTCAGAACATATAGCACGTTGCTGTAAGCAAGCACATTCTCATTCAAAGTTGCAAGTTACTATGTAGGAACAAGTTTGTATAGGTATTTCAAAGATGCCCAGAACTGAGCTAAACTTGGTATGTGTCCAACCTCTAGAAATATCTTCATTCCCCAACTCCCCTACCTCCAGCTAGTAAGGATCACATAATTCCTAACAAAGTTTTGACACAGATTCCCAATTCGGGCATTCAGAACATATAGCACGTTGCTGTATGCAAGCACATTCTCATTAAAAGTTGCAAGTTACTATGTAGGAACAAGTTCGTATAGGTATTTGAAAGATCTCCAGAACTGAAGTAAACATTGTATGTCTCCAACTCCTAGAAATAACTTCATGCCCAATCTCCCTTACTTCCAGCTAGTAAGGATCACATAATTTCTAACAAAGTTTTGACACAGATTCCCAATTCGGGCATTCAGAACATGTAGCACGTTGCTGTAAGCAAGCACATTCTCATTCAAAGTTGCAAGTTACTATGTAGGAACAAGTTTGTATAGGTATTTCAAAGATGCCCAGAACTGAGCTAAAAGTTGTATGTCTCCAACTCCTAGAAATAACTTCATGCCACATCCCCCTACTTCCAGCTAGTAAGGATCACATAATTCCTAACAACGTTTTGACACAGATTCCCAATTCGGGCATTCAGAACATGTAGCACGTTGCTGTAAGCAAGCACATTCTCATTCAAAGTTGCAAGTTACTATGTAGGAACAAGTTTGTATAGGTATTTCAAAGATGCCCAGAAATGAGCTAAACTTGGTATGTGTCCAACTCCTAGAAATAACTTCATGCCCCAACTCCCTTACTTCCATCTAGTAAGGATCACATAATTCCTAACAAAGTTTTGACACAGATTCCCAATTCGGGCATTCAGAACATATAGCACGTTGCTGTAAGCAAGCACCTTCTCATTCAAAGTTGCAAGTTACTATGTAGGAACAAGTTTGTATAGGTATTTCAAAGATGCCCAGAACTGAGCTAAACGTTGTATGTCTCCAACTCCTAGAAATAACTTCATGCCACATCCCCCTACTTTCAGCTAGTAAGGATCACATAATTCCTAACAAAGTTTTGACACAGATTCCCAATTCGGGCATTCAGAACATATAGCACGTTGCTGTAAGCAAGCACATTCTCATTCAAAGTTGCAAGTTACTATGTAGGAACAAGTTTGTATAGGTATTTCAAAGATGCCCAGAACTGAGCTAAACGTTGTATGTCTCCAACTCCTAGAAATAACTTCATGCCCCATCTCCCTTACTTCCATCTAGTAAGGATCACATAATTTCTAACAAAGTTTTGACACAGAATCCCAAATCGGGCATTCAGAAAATGTAGCACGTTGATGTAAGCAAGCACATTCTCATTCAAAGTTGCAAGTTACTATGTAGGAACAAGCTTGTGTAGGTATTTCAAACATGCCCAGAAAAGAGCTAAACTTGGTATGTCTCCAACTCCTAGAAATAACTTCATGCCCCATCTCCCTTACTTCCAGCTAGTAAGGATCACATAATTCCTAACAAAGTTTTGACACAGATTCCCAATTTGGGCATTCAGAACATATAGCACGTTGCTGTAAGCAAGCACATTCTCATTCAAAGTTGCAAGTTACTATGTAGGAACAAGTTTGTATAGGTATTTCAAAGATGCCCAGAACTGAGCTAAACTTGGTATGTGTCCAACCTCTAGAAATAACATCATGCCCCAACTCCCTTACTTCCAGCTAGTAAGGATCACATATTTCCTAACAAAGTTTTGACACAGATTCCCAATTCGGGCATTCAGAACATATAGCACGTTGCTGTAAGCAAGCACATTCTCATTCAAAGTTGCAAGTTACTATGTAGGAACAAGTTTGTATAGGTATTTCAAAGATGCCCAGAACTGAGCTAAACGTTGTATGTCTCCAACTCGTAGAAATAACTTCATGCCCCATCTCCCTTACTTCCAGCTAGTAAGGATCACATAATTTCTAACAAAGTTTTGACACAGATTCCCAATTCGGGCATTCAGAACATGTAGCACGTTGATGTAAGCAAGCACATTCTCATTCAAAGTTGCAAGTTACTATGTAGGAACAAGCTTGTGTAGGTATTTCAAACATGCCCAGTAAAGAGCTAAACTTGGTATGTCTCCAACTCCTAGAAATAACTTCATGCCCCATCTCCCTTACTTCCAGCTAGTAAGGATCACATAATTCCTAACAAAGTTTTGACACAATTCCCAATTCGGGCATTCAGAACATATAGCACGTTGCTATAAGCAAGCACATTCTCATTCAAAGTTGCAAGTTACTATGTAGGAACAAGTTTGTATAGGTATTTCAAAGATGCCCAGAACTGAGCTAAACTTGGTATGTGTCCTACCTCTACAAATAACTTCATGCCACAACTCCCTTACTTCCAGCTAGTAAGGATCACATAATTCCTAACAAAGTTTTGACACAGATTCCCAATTCGGGCATTCAGAACATGTAGCACCTTGCTGTAAGCAAGCACATTCTCATTCAAAGTTGCAAGTTACTATGTAGGAACAAGTTTGTATAGGTATTTCAAAGATGCCCAGAACTGAGCTAAACGTTGTATGTCTCCAACTCCTAGAAATAACTTCATGCCCCATCTCCCTTACTTCCAGCTAGTAAGGATCACATAATTCCTAACAAAGATTTGACACAGATTCCCAATTCGGGCATTCAGAACATATAGCACGTTGATGTAAGCAAGCACATTCTCATTCAAAGTTGCAAGTTACTATGTAGGAACAATTTTGTATAGGTATTTCAAAGATGCCCAGAACTGAGCTAAACGTTGTATGTCTCCAACTCCTAGAAATAACTTCATGCCCCATCTCCCTTACTTCCATCTAGTAAGGATCACATAATTCCTAACAAAGTTTTGACACAGATTCCCAATTCGGGCATTCAGAAGAGATAGCACGTTGCTGTAAGCAAGCACATTCTAATTCAAAGTTGCAAGTTACTATGTAGGAACAAGTTTGTATAGGTATTTCAAAGATGCCCAGAACTGAGCTAAACTTGGTATGTGTCCAACTCCTAGAAATAACTTCATGGCCCATCTCCCTTACTTCCAGCTAGTAAGGATCACATAATTCCTAACAAAGTTTTGACACAGATTCCCAATTCGGGCATTCAGAACATATAGCACGTTGCTGTAAGCAAGCACATTCTCATTTAAAGTTGCAAGTTACTATGTAGGAACAAGTTTGTATAGGTATTTCAAAGATGCCCAGAACTGAGCGAAACTTGGTATGTGTCCAACTCCTAGAAATAACTTCATGCCCCATCTCCCTTACTTCCAGCTAGTAAGGATCACATAGTTCCTAACAAAGTTTTGACACAGTTTCCCAATTCGGGCATTCAGAACATATAGCACGTTGCTGTAAGCAAGCACATTCTCATTCAAAGTTGCAAGTTACTATGTAGGAACAAGTTTGTATAGGTATTTCAAAGATGCCCAGAACTGAGCTAAACTTGGTATGTGTCCAACCTCTAGAAATATCTTCATTCCCCAACTCCCCTACCTCCAGCTAGTAAGGATCACATAATTCCTAACAAAGTTTTGACACAGATTCCCAATTCGGGCATTCAGAACATATAGCACGTTGCTGTATGCAAGCACATTCTCATTAAAAGTTGCAAGTTACTATGTAGGAACAAGTTCGTATAGGTATTTGAAAGATCCCCAGAACTGAAGTAAACATTGTATGTCTCCAACTCCTAGAAATAACTTCATGCCCAATCTCCCTTACTTCCAGCTAGTAAGGATCACATAATTTCTAACAAAGTTTTGACACAGATTCCCAATTCGGGCATTCAGAACATGTAGCACGTTGCTGTAAGCAAGCACATTCTCATTCAAAGTTGCAAGTTACTATGTAGCAACAAGTTTGTATAGGTATTTCAAAGATGCCCAGAACTGAGCTAAAAGTTGTATGTCTCCAACTCCTAGAAATAACTTCATGCCACATCCCCCTACTTCCAGCTAGTAAGGATCACATAATTCCTAACAACGTTTTGACACAGATTCCCAATTCGGGCATTCAGAACATGTAGCACGTTGCTGTAAGCAAGCACATTCTCATTCAAAGTTGCAAGTTACTATGTAGGAACAAGTTTGTATAGGTATTTCAAAGATGCCCAGAAATGAGCTAAACTTGGTATGTGTCCAACTCCTAGAAATAACTTCATGCCCCAACTCCCTTACTTCCATCTAGTAAGGATCACATAATTCCTAACAAAGTTTTGACACAGATTCCCAATTCGGGCATTCAGAACATATAGCACGTTGCTGTAAGCAAGCACCTTCTCATTCAAAGTTGCAAGTTACTATGTAGGAACAAGTTTGTATAGGTATTTCAAAGATGCCCAGAACTGAGCTAAACGTTGTATGTCTCCAACTCCTAGAAATAACTTCATGCCACATCCCCCTACTTTCAGCTAGTAAGGATCACATAATTCCTAACAAAGTTTTGACACAGATTCCCAATTCGGGCATTCAGAACATATAGCACGTTGCTGTAAGCAAGCACATTCTCATTCAAAGTTGCAAGTTACTATGTAGGAACAAGTTTGTATAGGTATTTCAAAGATGCCCAGAACTGAGCTAAACGTTGTATGTCTCCAACTCCTAGAAATAACTTCATGCCCCATCTCCCTTACTTCCATCTAGTAAGGATCACATAATTTCTAACAAAGTTTTGACACAGAATCCCAAATCGGGCATTCAGAAAATGTAGCACGTTGATGTAAGCAAGCACATTCTCATTCAAAGTTGCAAGTTACTATGTAGGAACAAGCTTGTGTAGGTATTTCAAACATGCCCAGAAAAGAGCTAAACTTGGTATGTCTCCAACTCCTAGAAATAACTTCATGCCCCATCTCCCTTACTTCCAGCTAGTAAGGATCACATAATTCCTAACAAAGTTTTGACACAGATTCCCAATTTGGGCATTCAGAACATATAGCACGTTGCTGTAAGCAAGCACATTCTCATTCAAAGTTGCAAGTTACTATGTAGAAACAAGTTTGTATAGGTATTTCAAAGATGCCCAGAACTGAGCTAAACTTGGTATGTGTCCAACCTCTAGAAATAACATCATGCCCCAACTCCCTTACTTCCAGCTAGTAAGGATCACATAATTCCTAACAAAGTTTTGACACAGATTCCCAATTCGGGCATTCAGAACATATAGCACGTTGCTGTAAGCAAGCACATTCTCATTCAAAGTTGCAAGTTACTATGTAGGAACAAGTTTGTATAGGTATTTCAAAGATGCCCAGAACTGAGCTAAACGTTGTATGTCTCCAACTCGTAGAAATAACTTCATGCCCCATCTCCCTTACTTCCAGCTAGTAAGGATCACATAATTTCTAACAAAGTTTTGACACAGATTCCCAATTCGGGCATTCAGAACATGTAGCACGTTGCTGTAAGCAAGCACATTCTCATTCAAAGTTGCAAGTTACTATGTAGGAACAAGTTTGTATAGGTATTTCAAAGATGCCCAGAACTGAGCTAAACGTTATATGTCTCCAACTCCTAGAAATAACTTCATGCCCCATCTCCCTTACATCCAGCTAGTAAGGATCACATAATTTCTAACAAAGTTTTGACACAGAATCCCAAATCGGGCATTCAGAAAATGTAGCACGTTGATGTAAGCAAGCACATTCTCATTCAAAGTTGCAAGTTACTATGTAGGAACAAGCTTGTGTAGGTATTTCAAACATGCCCAGTAAAGAGCTAAACTTGGTATGTCTCCAACTCCTAGAAATAACTTCATGCCCCATCTCCCTTACTTCCAGCTAGTAAGGATCACATAATTCCTAACAAAGTTTTGACACAATTCCCAATTCGGGCATTCAGAACATATAGCACGTTGCTGTAAGCAAGCACATTCTCATTCAAAGTTGCAAGTTACTATGTAGGAACAAGTTTGTATAGGTATTTCAAAGATGCCCAGAACTGAGCTAAACTTGGTATGTGTCCTACCTCTACAAATAACTTCATGCCACAACTCCCTTACTTCCAGCTAGTAAGGATCACATAATTCCTAACAAAGTTTTGACACAGATTCCCAATTCAGGCATTCAGAACATGTAGCAGGTTGCTGTAAGCAAGCACATTCTCATTCAAAGTTGCAAGTTACTATGTAGGAATAAGTTTGTATAGGTATTTCAAAGATGCCCAGAACTGAGCTAAACTTGGTATGTGTCCAACTCCTAAAAATAACATCATGCCCCATTCCCTTAATTCCAGCTAGTAAGGATCACATAATTCCTAACAAAGTTTTCACACAGATTCCCAATTCGGGCATTCAGAACATATAGCACGTTGCTGTAAGCAAGCACATTCTCATTCAAAGTTGCAAGTTAATATGTAGGAACAAGTTTGTATAGGTATTTCAAAGATGCCCAGAACTGAGCTAAACTTGGTATGTGTCCAACCTCTACAAATAACTTCATTCCCCATCCCCCTACTTCCAGCTAGTAAGGATCACATAATTCCTAACAAAGATTTGACAGAGATTCCCAATTAGGGCATTCAGAACATGTAGCACGTTGCTGTAAGCAAGCACATTCTCATTCAAAGTTGCAAGTTACTATGTAGGAACAAGTTTGTATAGGTATTTCAAAGATGCCCAGAACTGAGCTAAACGTTGTATGTCTCCAACTCCTAGAAATAACTTCATGCCCCATCCCACTACTTCCAGCTAGTAAGGATCACATAATTCCTAACAAAGTTTTGACACAGATTCCCAATTCGGGCATTCAGAACATATAGCACGTTGCTGTAAGCAAGCACATTCTCATTCAAAGTTGCAAGTTACTATGTAGGAACAAGTGTGTAAAGGTATTTCAAAGATGCCCAGAACTGAGCTAAACTTGGTATGTGTCCACCTCCTAGAACTAACTTCATGCCCCATCTCCCTTACTTCCAGCTAGTAAGGATCACATAATTCCTAACAAAGTTTTGACACAGATTCCCAATTCGGGCATTCAGAACATATAGCACGTGGCTGTAAGCAAGCACATTCTCATTCAAAGTTGCAAGTTACTATGTAGGAACAAGTTTGTATAGGTATTTCAAAGATGCCCAGAACTGTGCTAAACTTGGTATGTATCCAACTCCTAGAAATACCTTCATGCCCCAATTCCCTTACTTCCAGCTAGTAACGATCACATAATTCCTAACAATGTTTTGACACAGATTCCCAATTCGGGCATTCAGAACATGTAGCACGTTGCTGTAAGCAAGCACATTCAATTCAAAGTTGCAAGTTACTATGTAGGAACAAGTTTGTATAGGTGTTTCAAAGATGCCCAGAACTGAGCTAAATGTTGTATGTCTCCAACTCCTAGAAATAACTTCATGCCCCATCTCCCTTACTTCCATCTAGTAAGGATCACATAATTTCTAACCAAGTTTTGACACAAATTCCAAATTTGGGCATTCAGACCTTATAGCTCGTTGCTGTAAGCAAGCACATTCTCATTCAAAGTTGCAAGTTACTATGTAGGAACAAGTTTATAAAGGTATTTCAAAGATGCCCAGAACTGAGCTAAACTTGGTATGTCATCAACTCCTAGAAATTACTTCATGCCCCATCACCCTTACTTCCAGCTAGTAAGGATCACATAATTCCTAACAAAGTTTTGACAAAGATTCCCAATTCGGGCATTCAGAACATAAAGCACGTTGCTGTAAGCAAGCACATTCTCATTCAAAGTTGCAAGTTACTATGTAGGAACAAGTTTGTATAGGTATTTCAAAGATGCCCAGAACTGAGCTAAACTTGGTATGTGTCCAACTCCTAGAAATAACTTCATGCCCCATCTCCCTTACTTCCAGCTAGTAAGGATCACATAATTCCTAACAAAGTTTTGACACAGTTTCCCATTTCGGGCATTCAGAACATATAGCACGTTGCTGTAAGCAAGTACATTCTCATTCAAAGTTGCAAGTTACTATGTAGGAACAAGTTTGTAAAGGTATTTCAAAGATGCCCAGAACTGAGCTAAACTTGGTATGTGTCCAACTCCTAGAAATAACTTCATGCCCCATCTCCCTTACTTCCAGCTAGTAAGGATCACATAATTCCTAACAAAGTTTTGACACAGATTTCCAATTCGGGCATTCAGAACATATAGCACGTTGCTGTAAGCAAGCACATTCTCATTCAAAGTTGCAAGTTACTATGTAGGAACAAGTTTGTATAGGTATTTCAAAGATGCCCAGAACTGAGCTAAACTTGGTATGTGTCCAACTCCAAAAAATAACATCATGCCCCATCTCCCTTAATTCCAGCTAGTAAGGATCACATAATTCCTAACAAAGTTTTCACACAGATTCCCAATTCGGGCATTCAGAACATATAGCACGTTGCTGTAAGCAAGCACATTCTCATTCAAAGTTGCACGTTAATATGTAGGAACAAGTTTGTATAGGTATTTGAAAGATGCCCAGAACTGAGCTAAACTTGGTATGTGTCCAACCTCGAGAAATAACTTCATGCCCCAACTCCCCTACTTCCAGCTTGTAAGGATCACATAATTCCTAACAAAGTTTTGACACAGATTCCCACTTCGGGCATTCAGAACATATAGCACGTTGCTGTAAGCAAGCATATTCTCATTCAAAGTTGCAAGTTACTATGTAGGAACAAGTTTGTATAGGTATTTCAAAGATGCCCAGAACTGAGCTAAACTTTGTATGTGTCCAACTCCTAGAAATAACTTCATGCCCCAACTCCCTTACTTCCATCTAGTAAGGATCACATAATTCCTAACAAAGTTTTGACACAGATTCCCAATTCGGGCATTCAGAACATATAGCACGTTGCTGTAAGCAAGCACCTTCTCATTCAAAGTTGCAAGTTACTATGTAGGAACAAGTTTGTATAGGTATTTCAAAGATGCCCAGAACTGAGCTAAACGTTGTATGTCTCCAACTCCTAGAAATAACTTCATGCCACATCCCCCTACTTTCAGCTAGTAAGGATCACATAATTCCTAACAAAGTTTTGACACAGATTCCCAATTCGGGCATTCAGAACATATAGCACGTTGCTGTAAGCAAGCACATTCTCATTCAAAGTTGCAAGTTACTATGTAGGAACAAGTTTGTATAGGTATTTCAAAGATGCCCAGAACTGAGCTAAACGTTGTATGTCTCCAACTCCTAGAAATAACTTCATGCCCCATCTCCCTTACTTCCATCTAGTAAGGATCACATAATTTCTAACAAAGTTTTGACACAGAATCCCAAATCGGGCATTCAGAAAATGTAGCACGTTGATGTAAGCAAGCACATTCTCATTCAAAGTTGCAAGTTACTATGTAGGAACAAGCTTGTGTAGGTATTTCAAAGATGCCCAGAACTGAGCTAAACGTTGTATGTCTCCAACTCCTAGAAATAACTTCATGCCCCATCTCCCTTACTTCCATCTAGTAAGGATCACATAATTCCTAACAAAGTTTTGACACAGATTCCCAATTCGGGCATTCAGAAGAGATAGCACGTTGCTGTAAGCAAGCACATTTTAATTCAAAGTTGCAAGTTACTATGTAGGAACAAGTTTGTATAGGTATTTCAAAGATGCCCAGAACTGAGCTAAACTTGGTATGTGTCCAACTCCTAGAAATAACTTCATGGCCCATCTCCCTTACTTCCAGCTAGTAAGGATCACATAATTCCTAACAAAGTTTTGACACAGATTCCCAATTCGGGCATTCAGAACATATAGCACGTTGCTGTAAGCAAGCACATTCTCATTCAAAGTTGCAAGTTACTATGTAGGAACAAGTTTGTATAGGTATTTCAAAGATGCCAAGAACTGAGCGAAACTTGGTATGTGTCCAACTCCTAGAAATAACTTCATGCCCCATCTCCCTTACTTCCAGCTAGTAAGGATCACATAGTTCCTAACAAAGTTTTGACACAGTTTCCCAATTCGGGCATTCAGAACATATAGCACGTTGCTGTAAGCAAGCACATTCTCATTCAAAGTTGCAAGTTACTATGTAGGAACAAGTTTGTATAGGTATTTCAAAGATGCCCAGAACTGAGCTAAACTTGGTATGTGTCCAACCTCTAGAAATATCTTCATTCCCCAACTCCCCTACCTCCAGCTAGTAAGGATCACATAATTCCTAACAAAGTTTTGACACAGATTCCCAATTCGGGCATTCAGAACATATAGCACGTTGCTGTATGCAAGCACATTCTCATTAAAAGTTGCAAGTTACTATGTAGGAACAAGTTCGTATAGGTATTTGAAAGATCCCCAGAACTGAAGTAAACATTGTATGTCTCCAACTCCTAGAAATAACTTCATGCCCAATCTCCCTTACTTCCAGCTAGTAAGGATCACATAATTTCTAACAAAGTTTTGACACAGATTCCCAATTCGGGCATTCAGAACATGTAGCACGTTGCTGTAAGCAAGCACATTCTCATTCAAAGTTGCAAGTTACTATGTAGGAACAAGTTTGTATAGGTATTTCAAAGATGCCCAGAACTGAGCTAAAAGTTGTATGTCTCCAACTCCTAGAAATAACTTCATGCCACATCCCCCTACTTCCAGCTAGTAAGGATCACATAATTCCTAACAACGTTTTGACACAGATTCCCAATTCGGGCATTCAGAACATGTAGCACGTTGCTGTAAGCAAGCACATTCTCATTCAAAGTTGCAAGTTACTATGTAGGAACAAGTTTGTATAGGTATTTCAAAGATGCCCAGAACTGAGCTAAACTTGGTATGTGTCCAACTCCTAGAAATAACTTCATGCCCCAACTCCCTTACTTCCATCTAGTAAGGATCACATAATTCCTAACAAAGTTTTGACACAGATTCCCAATTCGGGCATTCAGAACATATAGCACGTTGCTGTAAGCAAGCACATTCTCATTCAAAGTTGCAAGTTACTATGTAGGAACAAGTTTGTATAGGTATTTCAAAGATGCCCAGAACTGAGCTAAACGTTGTATGTCTCCAACTCCTAGAAATAACTTCATGCCACATCCCCCTACTTTCAGCTAGTAAGGATCACATAATTCCTAACCAAGTTTTGACACAGATTCCCAATTCGGGCATTCAGAACATATAGCACGTTGCTGTAAGCAAGCACATTCTCATTCAAAGTTGCAAGTTACTATGTAGGAACAAGTTTGTATAGGTATTTCAAAGATGCCCAGAACTGAGCTAAACGTTGTATGTCTCCAACTCCTAGAAATAACTTCATGCCCCATCTCCCTTACTTCCATCTAGTAAGGATCACATAATTTCTAACAAAGTTTTGACACAGAATCCCAAATCGGGCATTCAGAAAATGTAGCTCGTTGATGTAAGCAAGCACATTCTCATTCAAAGTTGCAAGTTACTATGTAGGAACAAGCTTGTGTAGGTATTTCAAACATGCCCAGAAAAGAGCTAAACTTGGTATGTCTCCAACTCCTAGAAATAACTTCATGCCCCATCTCCCTTACTTCCAGCTAGTAAGGATCACATAATTCCTAACAAAGTTTTGACACAGATTCCCAATTTGGGCATTCAGAACATATAGCACGTTGCTGTAAGCAAGCACATTCTCATTCAAAGTTGCAAGTTACTATGTGGGAACAAGTTTGTATAGGTATTTCAAAGATGCCCAGAACTGAGCTAAACTTGGTATGTGTCCAACCTCTAGAAATAACATCATGCCCCAACTCCCTTACTTCCAGCTAGTAAGGATCACATAATTCCTAACAAAGTTTTGACACAGATTCCCAATTCGGGCTGTCAGAACATATAGCACGTTGCTGTAAGCAAGCACATTCTCATTCAAAGTTGCAAGTTACTATGTAGGAACAAGTTTGTATAGGTATTTCAAAGATGCCCAGAACTGAGCTAAACGTTGTATGTCTCCAACTCGTAGAAATAACTTCATGCCCCATCTCCCTTACTTCCAGCTAGTAAGGATCACATAATTTCTAACAAAGTTTTGACACAGATTCCCAATTCGGGCATTCAGAACATGTAGCACGTTGCTGTAAGCAAGCACATTCTCATTCAAAGTTGCAAGTTACTATGTAGGAACAAGTTTGTATAGGTATTTCAAAGATGCCCAGAACTGAGCTAAACGTTATATGTCTCCAACTCCTAGAAATAACTTCATGCCCCATCTCCCTTACATCCAGCTAGTAAGGATCACATAATTTCTAACAAAGTTTTGACACAGAATCCCAAATCGGGCATTCAGAAAATGTAGCACGTTGATGTAAGCAAGCACATTCTCATTCAAAGTTGCAAGTTACTATGTAGGAACAAGCTTGTGTAGGTATTTCAAACATGCCCAGTAAAGAGCTAAACTTGGTATGTCTCCAACTCCTATAAATAACTTCATGCCCCATCTCCCTTACTTCCAGCTAGTAAGGATCACATAATTCCTAACAAAGTTTTGACACAATTCCCAATTCGGGTATTCAGAACATATAGCACGTTGCTGTAAGCAAGCACATTCTCATTCAAAGTTGCAAGTTACTATGTAGGAACAAGTTTGTATAGGTATTTCAAAGATGCCCAGAACTGAGCTAAACTTGGTATGTGTCCTACCTCTACAAATAACTTCATGCCCCCACTCCCTTACTTCCAGACAGTAAGGATCACATAATTCCTAACAAAGTTTTGACACAGATTCCCAATTCGGGCATTCAGAACCTATAGCACGTTGCTGTAAGCAAGCACATTCTCATTCAAAGTTGCAAGTTACTATGTAGGAACAAGTTTGAATAGGACTGTCAAAGATGCCCAGAACTGAGCTAAACTTGGTATGTGTCCAACTCCTAGAAATAACTTCATGCCCCATCTCCCTTACTTCCAGCTAGTAAGGATCACATAATTCCTAACAAAATTTTGACACAGATTCCCAATTCGGGCATTCAGAACATATAGCACGTTGCTGTAAGCAAGCACATTCTCATTCAAAGTTGCAAGTGACTATGTAGGAACAAGTTTGTATAGGTATTTCAAAGATGCCCAGAACTGAGCTAAACTTGGTATGTCTCCAACTCCTAGAAATAACTTCATGCCTCATCTCCCTTACTTCCAGCTAGTAAGGATCACATAATTCCTAACAAAGTTTTGACACAGATTCCCAATTCGGGCATTCAGAACATATAGCACGTTGCTGTAAGCAAGCACATTCTCATTCAAAGTTTCAAGTTAATATGTAAGAACAAGTTTGTATAGGTATTTCAAAGATGCCCAGAACTGAGCTAAACGTTGTATGTCTCCAACTCCTAGAAATAACATCATGCCCCATCTCACTTACTTCCAGCTAGTAAGGATCACATAATTCCTAACAAAGTTTTGACACAGATTCCCAATTCGGGCATTCTGAACATGTATCACGTTGCTGTAAGCAAGCACATTCTCATTCAAAGTTGCAAGTTACTATGTAGGAACAAGTTTGTATAGGTATTTCAAAGATGCCCAGAACTGAGCTAAACTTGGTATTTCTCCAACTCATAGAAATAACTTCATGCCCCATCTCCCTTACTTCCATCTAGTAAGGATCAGATAATTCCTAACAAAGTTTTGACACAGATTCCCTAATCGGGCATTCAGAACATATAGCACGTTGCTGTAAGCAAGCACATTCTCATTCATGGTTGCAAGTTACTATGTAGGAACAAATTTGTGAAGGTATTTCAAAGATGCCCAGAACTGAACTAACTTGGTATGTCTTCAACTCCTAGAAATAACTTCCTGCCCCATCTCCCTTACTTCCAGCTAGTAAGGATCACATAATTCCTAACAAAGTTTTGACACAGATTCCCAATTCGGGCATTCAGAACATATAGCACGTGGCTGTAAGCAAGCACATTCTCATTCAAAGTTGCAAGTTACTATGTAGGAACAAGTTTGTATAGGTATTTCAAAGATGCCCAGAACTGTGCTAAACTTGGTATGTATCCAACTCCTAGAAATACCTTCATGCCCCAATTCCCTTACTTCCAGCTAGTAACGATCACATAATTCCTAACAATGTTTTGACACAGATTCCCAATTCGGGCATTCAGAACATGTAGCACGTTGCTGTAAGCAAGCACATTCAATTCAAAGTTGCAAGTTACTATGTAGGAACAAGTTTGTATAGGTGTTTCAAAGATGCCCAGAACTGAGCTAAATGTTGTATGTCTCCAACTCCTAGAAATAACTTCATGCCCCATCTCCCTTACTTCCATCTAGTAAGGATCACATAATTTCTAACCAAGTTTTGACACAAATTCCAAATTTGGGCATTCAGACCTTATAGCTCGTTGCTGTAAGCAAGCACATTCTCATTCAAAGTTGCAAGTTACTATGTAGGAACAAGTTTATAAAGGTATTTCAAAGATGCCCAGAACTGAGCTAAACTTGGTATGTCATCAACTCCTAGAAATTACTTCATGCCCCATCACCCTTACTTCCAGCTAGTAAGGATCACATAATTCCTAACAAAGTTTTGACAAAGATTCCCAATTCGGGCATTCAGAACATAAAGCAGGTTGCTGTAAGCAAGCACATTCTCATTCAAAGTTGCAAGTTACTATGTAGGAACAAGTTTGTATAGGTATTTCAAAGATGCCCAGAACTGAGCTAAACTTGGTATGTGTCCAACTCCTAGAAATAACTTCATGCCCCATCTCCCTTACTTCCAGCTAGTAAGGATCACATAATTCCTAACAAAGTTTTGACACAGTTTCCCATTTCGGGCATTCAGAACATATAGCACGTTGCTGTAAGCAAGTACATTCTCATTCAAAGTTGCAAGTTACTATGTAGGAACAAGTTTGTAAAGGTATTTCAAAGATGCCCAGAACTGAGCTAAACTTGGTATGTGTCCAACTCCTAGAAATAACTTCATGCCCCATCTCCCTTACTTCCAGCTAGTAAGGATCACATAATTCCTAACAAAGTTTTGACACAGATTTCCAATTCGGGCATTCAGAACATATAGCACGTTGCTGTAAGCAAGCACATTCTCATTCAAAGTTGCAAGTTACTATGTAGGAACAAGTTTGTATAGGTATTTCAAAGATGCCCAGAACTGAGCTAAACTTGGTATGTGTCCAACTCCAAAAAATAACATCATGCCCCATCTCCCTTAATTCCAGCTAGTAAGGATCACATAATTCCTAACAAAGTTTTCACACAGATTCCCAATTCGGGCATTCAGAACATATAGCACGTTGCTGTAAGCAAGCACATTCTCATTCAAAGTTGCAAGTTAATATGTAGGAACAAGTTTGTATAGGTATTTGAAAGATGCCCAGAACTGAGCTAAACTTGGTATGTGTCCAACCTCGAGAAATAACTTCATGCCCCAACTCCCCTACTTCCAGCTTGTAAGGATCACATAATTCCTAACAAAGTTTTGACACAGATTCCCACTTCGGGCATTCAGAACATATAGCACGTTGCTGTAAGCAAGCATATTCTCATTCAAAGTTGCAAGTTACTATGTAGGAACAAGTTTGTATAGGTATTTCAAAGATGCCCAGAACTGAGCTAAACTTGGTATGTGTCCAACTCCTAGAAATAACTTCATGCCCCAACTCCCTTACTTCCATCTAGTAAGGATCACATAATTCCTAACAAAGTTTTGACACAGATTCCCAATTCGGGCATTCAGAACATATAGCACGTTGCTGTAAGCAAGCACCTTCTCATTCAAAGTTGCAAGTTACTATGTAGGAACAAGTTTGTATAGGTATTTCAAAGATGCCCAGAACTGAGCTAAACGTTGTATGTCTCCAACTCCTAGAAATAACTTCATGCCACATCCCCCTACTTTCAGCTAGTAAGGATCACATAATTCCTAACAAAGTTTTGACACAGATTCCCAATTCGGGCATTCAGAACATATAGCACGTTGCTGTAAGCAAGCACATTCTCATTCAAAGTTGCAAGTTACTATGTAGGAACAAGTTTGTATAGGTATTTCAAAGATGCCCAGAACTGAGCTAAACGTTGTATGTCTCCAACTCCTAGAAATAACTTCATGCCCCATCTCCCTTACTTCCATCTAGTAAGGATCACATAATTTCTAACAAAGTTTTGACACAGAATCCCAAATCGGGCATTCAGAAAATGTAGCACGTTGATGTAAGCAAGCACATTCTCATTCAAAGTTGCAAGTTACTATGTAGGAACAAGCTTGTGTAGGTATTTCAAAGATGCCCAGAACTGAGCTAAACGTTGTATGTCTCCAACTCCTAGAAATAACTTCATGCCCCATCTCCCTTACTTCCATCTAGTAAGGATCACATAATTCCTAACAAAGTTTTGACACAGATTCCCAATTCGGGCATTCAGAAGAGATAGCACGTTGCTGTAAGCAAGCACATTCTAATTCAAAGTTGCAAGTTACTATGTAGGAACAAGTTTGTATAGGTATTTCAAAGATGCCCAGAACTGAGCTAAACTTGGTATGTGTCCAACTCCTAGAAATAACTTCATGGCCCATCTCCCTTACTTCCAGCTAGTAAGGATCACATAATTCCTAACAAAGTTTTGACACAGATTCCCAATTCGGGCATTCAGAACATATAGCACGTTGCTGTAAGCAAGCACATTCTCATTCAAAGTTGCAAGTTACTATGTAGGAACAAGTTTGTATAGGTATTTCAAAGATGCCCAGAACTGAGCGAAACTTGGTATGTGTCCAACTCCTAGAAATAACTTCATGCCCCATCTCCCTTACTTCCAGCTAGTAAGGATCACATAGTTCCTAACAAAGTTTTGACACAGTTTCCCAATTCGGGCATTCAGAACATATAGCACGTTGCTGTAAGCAAGCACATTCTCATTCAAAGTTGCAAGTTACTATGTAGGAACAAGTTTGTATAGGTATTTCAAAGATGCCCAGAACTGAGCTAAACTTGGTATGTGTCCAACCTCTAGAAATATCTTCATTCCCCAACTCCCCTACCTCCAGCTAGTAAGGATCACATAATTCCTAACAAAGTTTTGACACAGATTCCCAATTCGGGCATTCAGAACATATAGCACGTTGCTGTATGCAAGCACATTCTCATTAAAAGTTGCAAGTTACTATGTAGGAACAAGTTCGTATAGGTATTTGAAAGATCCCCAGAACTGAAGTAAACATTGTATGTCTCCAACTCCTAGAAATAACTTCATGCCCAATCTCCCTTACTTCCAGCTAGTAAGGATCACATAATTTCTAACAAAGTTTTGACACAGATTCCCAATTCGGGCATTCAGAACATGTAGCACGTTGCTGTAAGCAAGCACATTCTCATTCAAAGTTGCAAGTTACTATGTAGGAACAAGTTTGTATAGGTATTTCAAAGATGCCCAGAACTGAGCTAAAAGTTGTATGTCTCCAACTCCTAGAAATAACTTCATGCCACATCCCCCTACTTCCAGCTAGTAAGGATCACATAATTCCTAACAACGTTTTGACACAGATTCCCAATTCGGGCATTCAGAACATGTAGCACGTTGCTGTAAGCAAGCACATTCTCATTCAAAGTTGCAAGTTACTATGTAGGAACAAGTTTGTATAGGTATTTCAAAGATGCCCAGAACTGAGCTAAACTTGGTATGTGTCCAACTCCTAGAAATAACTTCATGCCCCAACTCCCTTACTTCCATCTAGTAAGGATCACATAATTCCTAACAAAGTTTTGACACAGATTCCCAATTCGGGCATTCAGAACATATAGCACGTTGCTGTAAGCAAGCACATTCTCATTCAAAGTTGCAAGTTACTATGTAGGAACAAGTTTGTATAGGTATTTCAAAGATGCCCAGAACTGAGCTAAACGTTGTATGTCTCCAACTCCTAGAAATAACTTCATGCCACATCCCCCTACTTTCAGCTAGTAAGGATCACATAATTCCTAACAAAGTTTTGACACAGATTCCCAATTCGGGCATTCAGAACATATAGCACGTTGCTGTAAGCAAGCACATTCTCATTCAAAGTTGCAAGTTACTATGTAGGAACAAGTTTGTATAGGTATTTCAAAGATGCCCAGAACTGAGCTAAACGTTGTATGTCTCCAACTCCTAGAAATAACTTCATGCCCCATCTCCCTTACTTCCATCTAGTAAGGATCACATAATTTCTAACAAAGTTTTGACACAGAATCCCAAATCGGGCATTCAGAAAATGTAGCAGGTTGATGTAAGCAAGCACATTCTCATTCAAAGTTGCAAGTTACTATGTAGGAACAAGCTTGTGTAGGTATTTCAAACATGCCCAGAAAAGAGCTAAACTTGGTATGTCTCCAACTCCTAGAAATAACTTCATGCCCCATCTCCCTTACTTCCAGCTAGTAAGGATCACATAATTCCTAACAAAGTTTTGACACAGATTCCCAATTTGGGCATTCAGAACATATAGCACGTTGCTGTAAGCAAGCACATTCTCATTCAAAGTTGCAAGTTACTATGTGGGAACAAGTTTGTATAGGTATTTCAAAGATGCCCAGAACTGAGCTAAACTTGGTATGTGTCCAACCTCTAGAAATAACATCATGCCCCAACTCCCTTACTTCCAGCTAGTAAGGATCACATAATTCCTAACAAAGTTTTGACACAGATTCCCAATTCGGGCATTCAGAACATATAGCACGTTGCTGTAAGCAAGCACATTCTCATTCAAAGTTGCAAGTTACTATGTAGGAACAAGTTTGTATAGGTATTTCAAAGATGCCCAGAACTGAGCTAAACGTTGTATGTCTCCAACTCGTAGAAATAACTTCATGCCCCATCTCCCTTACTTCCAGCTAGTAAGGATCACATAATTTCTAACAAAGTTTTGACACAGATTCCCAATTCGGGCATTCAGAACATGTAGCACGTTGCTGTAAGCAAGCACATTCTCATTCAAAGTTGCAAGTTACTATGTAGGAACAAGTTTGTATAGGTATTTCAAAGATGCCCAGAACTGAGCTAAACGTTATATGTCTCCAACTCCTAGAAATAACTTCATGCCCCATCTCCCTTACATCCAGCTAGTAAGGATCACATAATTTCTAACAAAGTTTTGACACAGAATCCCAAATCGGGCATTCAGAAAATGTAGCACGTTGATGTAAGCAAGCACATTCTCATTCAAAGTTGCAAGTTACTATGTAGGAACAAGCTTGTGTAGGTATTTCAAACATGCCCAGTAAAGAGCTAAACTTGGTATGTCTCCAACTCCTAGAAATAACTTCATGCCCCATCTCCCTTACTTCCAGCTAGTAAGGATCACATAATTCCTAACAAAGTTTTGACACAATTCCCAATTCGGGTATTCAGAACATATAGCACGTTGCTGTAAGCAAGCACATTCTCATTCAAAGTTGCAAGTTACTATGTAGGAACAAGTTTGTATAGGTATTTCAAAGATGCCCAGAACTGAGCTAAACTTGGTATGTGTCCTACCTCTACAAATAACTTCATGCCCCCACTCCCTTACTTCCAGACAGTAAGGATCACATAATTCCTAACAAAGTTTTGACACAGATTCCCAATTCGGGCATTCAGAACCTATAGCACGTTGCTGTAAGCAAGCACATTCTCATTCAAAGTTGCAAGTTACTATGTAGGAACAAGTTTGAATAGGACTGTCAAAGATGCCCAGAACTGAGCTAAACTTGGTATGTGTCCAACTCCTAGAAATAACTTCATGCCCCATCTCCCTTACTTCCAGCTAGTAAGGATCACATAATTCCTAACAAAATTTTGACACAGATTCCCAATTCGGGCATTCAGAACATATAGCACGTTGCTGTAAGCAAGCACATTCTCATTCAAAGTTGCAAGTGACTATGTAGGAACAAGTTTGTATAGGTATTTCAAAGATGCCCAGAACTGAGCTAAACTTGGTATGTCTCCAACTCCTAGAAATAACTTCATGCCTCATCTCCCTTACTTCCAGCTAGTAAGGATCACATAATTCCTAACAAAGTTTTGACACAGATTCCCAATTCGGGCATTCAGAACATATAGCACGTTGCTGTAAGCAAGCACATTCTCATTCAAAGTTTCAAGTTAATATGTAAGAACAAGTTTGTATAGGTATTTCAAAGATGCCCAGAACTGAGCTAAACGTTGTATGTCTCCAACTCCTAGAAATAACATCATGCCCCATCTCACTTACTTCCAGCTAGTAAGGATCACATAATTCCTAACAAAGTTTTGACACAGATTCCCAATTCGGGCATTCAGAACATACAGCACGTTGCTGTAAGCAAGCACATTCTCATTCAAAGTTGCAAGTTACTATGTAGGAACAAGACGTATAGGTATTTCAAAGATGCCCAGAACTGAGCTAAACTTGGTATGTGTCCAACCTCTAGAAAGAACTTCATGCCCCAACTCCCTTACTTCCAGCTAGTAAGGATCACATAATTCCTAACAAAGTTTTGACACAGATTCCCAATTCGGGCATTCAGAACATATACCACGTTGCTGTAAGCAAGCACATTCTCATTCAATGTTGCAAGTTACTATGTAGGAACAAGTTTGTAAAGGAATTTCAAAGATGCCCAGAACTGAGCTAAACTTGGTATGTCATCAACTCCTAGAAATAACTTCATGCCCCATTACCCTTACTTCCAGCTAGTAAGGATCACATAGTTCCTAACAAAGTTTTGAGACAGATTCCCAATTCGGGCATTCAGAAGAGATAGCACGTTGCTGTAAGCAAGCACATTCTCATTCAAAGTTGCAAGTTACTATGTAGGAACAAGTTTGTAAAGGTATTTCAAAGATGCCCAGAACTGAGCTAAACTTGGTATGTGTCAAACTCCTAGAAATAACTTCATGCAACATCTCCCTTAATTCCAGCTAGTAAGGATCACATAATTCCTAATAAAGTTTTGACACAGAATCCCAATTCGGGCATTCAGAACATATAGCACGTTGCTGTAAGCAAGCACATTCTCATTCAAAGTTGCAAGTTACTATGTAGGAACAAGTTTGTATAGGTATTTCAAAGATGCCCAGAACTGTGCTAAACTTGGTACGTATCCAACTCCTAGAAATACCTTCATGCCCCAACTCCCTTACTTCCAGCTAGTAAGGATCACATAATTCCTAACAAAATTTTGACACAGATTCCCAATTCGGGCATTCAGAACATATAGCACGTTGCTGTAAGCAAGCACATTCTCATTCAAAGTTGCAAGTTACTATGTAGGAACAAGTTTGTATAGGTATTTCAAAGATGCCCAGAACTGAGCTAAACTTGGTATTTCTCCAACTACGAGAAATAACTTCATGCCCCATCTCCCTTACTTCCAGCTAGTAAGGATCACATAATTCCTAACAAAGTTTTGACACAGATTCCCAATTCGGGCATTCAGAACATATAGCACGTTGCTGTAAGCAAGCACATTCTCATTCAAAGTTGCAAGTTACTATGTAGGAACAAGTTTGTATAGGTATTTCAAAGATGCCCAGAACTGAGCTAATCGTTGTATGTCTCCAACTCCTTGAAATTACTTCATGCCCCATCTCCCTTACTTCCAGCCAGTAAGGATCACATAATTTCTAAAGAGTTTTGACACAGATTCCCAATTCGGGCATTCAGAACATATAGCACGTTTCTGTAAGCAAGCACATACTCATTCAAAGTTGCAAGTTACTATGTAGGAACAAGTTTGTAAAGGTATTTCAAAGATGACCAGAACTGAGCTAAACGTTGTATGTCTCCAACTCCTAGAAATAACTTCATGCCCCATCACCCTTACTTCCAGCCTGTAAGGATCACATAATTCCTAACAAAGTTTTGACACAGATTCACAATTCGGGCATTCAGAACATAAAGCACGTTGCTGTAAGCAAGCACATTCTCATTCAAAGTTGCAAGTTACTATGTAGGAACAAGTTTGTATAGGTATTTCAAAGATGCCCAGAACTGTGCTAAACTTGGTATGTGTCCAACTCCTAGAAATACCTTCACCCCCCACTCCCTTACTTCCCGCCAGTAAGGATCACATAATTCCTAACAAAGTTTTGACACAGATTCCCAATTCGGGCATTCAGAACATATAGCACGTTGATGTAAGCAAGCACATTCTCATTCAAAGTTGCAAGTTACTATGTAGGAACAAGTTTGTATAGGTATTTCAAAGATGCCGAGAACTGAGCTAAACTTGGTATGTGTCCAACTCCTAGAAATAACTTCATGCCCCATCTCCCTTACTTCCATCTAGTAAGGATCACATAATTCCTAACAATGATTTGACACAGATTCCCTAATCGGGCATTCAGAACATATAGCACGTTGCTGTAAGCAAGCACATTCTCATTCAAGGTTGCAAGTTACTATGTAGGAACAAATTTGTAAAGGTAATTCAAAGATGCCCAGAACTGAGCTAAACTTGGTATGTCTTCAACTTCTAGAAATAACTTCATGCCCCATCTCCCTTACTTCCAGCTAGTAAGGATCACATAATTCCTAACAAAGATTTGACACAGATTCCCAATTCGGGCATCCAGAACATATAGCACGTTTCTGTAAGCAAGCACATTCTCATTCAAAGTTGCAAATTACTATGTAGGAACAAGTTTGTATAGGTATTTCAAAGATGCCCAGATCTGATCTAAACTTGGTATGTGTCCAACTCCTAGAAATAACTTCATGCCCCATCTATCTTAATTCCAGCTAGTAAGGATAGCATAATTCCTAACAAAGTTTTGACAAAGATTCCCAATTCGGGCATTCAGAACATATAGCAAGTTGCTGTAAGCAAGCACATTCTCATTCAAAGTTGCAAGTTACTATGTAGGAACAAGTTTGTATAGGTATTTCAAAGATGCCCAGAACTCAGCTAAACGTTGTATGTCTCCAACTCCTAGATACAACTTCATGCCCCATCTCCCTTAATTCCAGCTAGTAAGGATCACATAATTCCTAACAAAGTTTTGACACAGATTCCCAATTCGGGCATTCAGAACATATAGCACGTTGCTGTAAGCAAGCACATTCTCATTCAAAGTTGCAAGTTACTATGTAGGAACAAGTTTGTATAGGTATTTCAAAGATGCCCAGAACTGTGCTAAACTTGGTATGTGTCCAACTCCTAGACATACCTTCATGCCCCAACTCCCTTACTTCCAGCTAGTAAGGATCACATAATTCCTAACAAAGTTTTGACACAGATTACCAATTCGGGCATTCAGAACATATAGCACGTTGCTGTAAGCAAGCACATTCTCATTCAAAGTTGCAAGTTACTATGTAGGAAAAAGTTTGTATAGGTATTTGAAAGATGCCCAGAACTGAGCTAAACTTGGTATGTGTCCAACTCCTAGAAATAACTTCATGCCCCATCACCCTTACTTCCAGCTAGTAAGGATCACATAATTCCTAACAAAATTTTGACACAGATTCCCAATTGGGGCATTCAGAACATATAGCACGTTGCTGTAAGCAAGCACATTCTCATTCAAAGTTGCAAGTTACTATGTAGGAACAAGTTTGTATAGGTATTTCAAAGATGCCCAGAACTGAGCTAAACGTTGTATGTCTCCAACTCCTAGAAATAACTTCATGCCACAACTCACTTACTTCCAGCTAGTAAGGATCGCATAATACCTAACAAAGTTTTGATACAGATTCCCAATTCAGGCATTCAGAACATATAGTAAGTTGCTGTAAGCAAGCACATTCTCATTCAAAGTTGCAAGTTACTATGTAGGAACAAGTTTGTATAGGTATTTCAAAGATGCCCAGAACTGAGCTAAACGTTGTATGTCTCCAACTGCTAGAAATAACTTCATGCCCAATCTCCCTTACTTCCAGCTAGTAAGGATCACATAATTCCTAAGAAAGTTTTGACACAGATTCCCAATTCGGGCATTCAGAACATGTAGCACGTTGCTGTATGCAAGCACATTCTCATTCAAAGTTGCAAGTTACTATGTAGGAACAAGTTTGTATAGGTATTTAAAAGATGCCCAGAACAGAGCTAAACTTGGTATGTGTCCAACTCCTAGATATAACTTCATGCCCCATCTCCCTTAGTTCCAGCTAGTAAGGATCACATAATTCCTAACAAAGTTTTGACACAGATTCCCAATTCGGGCATTCAGAACATACAGCACGTTGCTGTAAGCAAGCACATTCTCATTCAAAGTTGCAAGTTACTATGTAGGAACAAGACGTATAGGTATTTCAAAGATGCCCAGAACTGAGCTAAACTTGGTATGTGTCCAACCTCTAGAAAGAACTTCATGCCCCAACTCCCTTACTTCCAGCTAGTAAGGATCACATAATTCCTAACAAAGTTTTGACACAGATTCCCAATTCGGGCATTCAGAACATATACCACGTTGCTGTAAGCAAGCACATTCTCATTCAATGTTGCAAGTTACTATGTAGGAACAAGTTTGTAAAGGAATTTCAAAGATGCCCAGAACTGAGCTAAACTTGGTATGTCATCAACTCCTAGAAATAACTTCATGCCCCATCACCCTTACTTCCAGCTAGTAAGGATCACATAATTCCTAACAAAGTTTTGACACAGATTCCCAATTCGGGCATTCAGAAGAGATAGCACGTTGCTGTAAGCAAGCACATTCTCATTCAAAGTTGCAAGTTACTATGTAGGAACAAGTTTGTAAAGGTATTTCAAAGATGCCCAGAACTGAGCTAAACTTGGTATGTGTCAAACTCCTAGAAATAACTTCATGCAACATCTCCCTTAATTCCAGCTAGTAAGGATCACATAATTCCTAATAAAGTTTTGACACAGAATCCCAATTCGGGCATTCAGAACATATAGCACGTTGCTGTAAGCAAGCACATTCTCATTCAAAGTTGCAAGTTACTATGTAGGAACAAGTTTGTATAGGTATTTCAAAGATGCCCAGAACTGTGCTAAACTTGGTACGTATCCAACTCCTAGAAATACCTTCATGCCCCAACTCCCTTACTTCCAGCTAGTAAGGATCACATAATTCCTAACAAAATTTTGACACAGATTCCCAATTCGGGCATTCAGAACATATAGCACGTTGCTGTAAGCAAGCACATTCTCATTCAAAGTTGCAAGTTACTATGTAGGAACAAGTTTGTATAGGTATTTCAAAGATGCCCAGAACTGAGCTAAACTTGGTATTTCTCCAACTACGAGAAATAACTTCATGCCCCATCTCCCTTACTTCCAGCTAGTAAGGATCACATAATTCCTAACAAAGTTTTGACACAGATTCCCAATTCGGGCATTCAGAACATATAGCACGTTGCTGTAAGCAAGCACATTCTCATTCAAAGTTGCAAGTTACTATGTAGGAACAAGTTTGTATAGGTATTTCAAAGATGCCCAGAACTGAGCTAATCGTTGTATGTCTCCAACTCCTTGAAATTACTTCATGCCCCATCTCCCTTACTTCCAGCCAGTAAGGATCACATAATTTCTAACAAAGTTTTGACACAGATTCCCAATTCGGGCATTCAGAACATATAGCACGTTTCTGTAAGCAAGCACATACTCATTCAAAGTTGCAAGTTACTATGTAGGAACAAGTTTGTAAAGGTATTTCAAAGATGACCAGAACTGAGCTAAACGTTGTATGTCTCCAACTCCTAGAAATAACTTCATGCCCCATCACCCTTACTTCCAGCCTGTAAGGATCACATAATTCCTAACAAAGTTTTGACACAGATTCACAATTCGGGCATTCAGAACATAAAGCACGTTGCTGTAAGTAAGCACATTCTCATTCAAAGTTGCAAGTTACTATGTAGGAACAAGTTTGTATAGGTATTTCAAAGATGCCCAGAACTGTGCTAAACTTGGTATGTGTCCAACTCCTAGAAATACCTTCACCCCCCACTCCCTTACTTCCCGCCAGTAAGGATCACATAATTCCTAACAATGTTTTGACACAGATTCCCAATTCGGGCATTCAGAACATATAGCACGTTGCTGTAAGCAAGCACATTCTCATTCAAAGTTGCAAGTTACTATGTAGGAACAAGTTTGTATAGGTATTTCAAAGATGCCGAGAACTGAGCTAAACTTGGTATGTGTCCAACTCCTAGAAATAACTTCATGCCCCATCTCCCTTACTTCCATCTAGTAAGGATCACATAATTCCTAACAATGATTTGACACAGATTCCCTAATCGGGCATTCAGAACATATAGCACGTTGCTGTAAGCAAGCACATTCTCATTCAAGGTTGCAAGTTACTATGTAGGAACAAATTTGTAAAGGTAATTCAAAGATGCCCAGAACTGAGCTAAACTTGGTATGTCTTCAACTTCTAGAAATAACTTCATGCCCCATCTCCCTTACTTCCAGCTAGTAAGGATCACATAATTCCTAACAAAGATTTGACACAGATTCCCAATTCGGGCATCCAGAACATATAGCACGTTTCTGTAAGCAAGCACATTCTCATTCAAAGTTGCAAATTACTATGTAGGAACAAGTTTGTATAGGTATTTCAAAGATGCCCAGATCTGATCTAAACTTGGTATGTGTCCAACTCCTAGAAATAACTTCATGCCCCATCTATCTTAATTCCAGCTAGTAAGGATAGCATAATTCCTAACAAAGTTTTGACAAAGATTCCCAATTCGGGCATTCAGAACATATAGCAAGTTGCTGTAAGCAAGCACATTCTCATTCAAAGTTGCAAGTTACTATGTAGGAACAAGTTTGTATAGGTATTTCAAAGATGCCCAGAACTCAGCTAAACGTTGTATGTCTCCAACTCCTAGATACAACTTCATGCCCCATCTCCCTTAATTCCAGCTAGTAAGGATCACATAATTCCTAACAAAGTTTTGACACAGATTCCCAATTCGGGCATTCAGAACATATAGCACGTTGCTGTAAGCAAGCACATTCTCATTCAAAGTTGCAAGTTACTATGTAGGAACAAGTTTGTATAGGTATTTCAAAGATGCCCAGAACTGTGCTAAACTTGGTATGTGTCCAACTCCTAGACATACCTTCATGCCCCAACTCCCTTACTTCCAGCTAGTAAGGATCACATAATTCCTAACAAAGTTTTGACACAGATTACCAATTCGGGCATTCAGAACATATAGCACGTTGCTGTAAGCAAGCACATTCTCATTCAAAGTTGCAAGTTACTATGTAGGAAAAAGTTTGTATAGGTATTTGAAAGATGCCCAGAACTGAGCTAAACTTGGTATGTGTCCAACTCCTAGAAATAACTTCATGCCCCATCACCCTTACTTCCAGCTAGTAAGGATCACATAATTCCTAACAAAATTTTGACACAGATTCCCAATTGGGGCATTCAGAACATATAGCACGTTGCTGTAAGCAAGCACATTCTCATTCAAAGTTGCAAGTTACTATGTAGGAACAAGTTTGTATAGGTATTTCAAAGATGCCCAGAACTGAGCTAAACGTTGTATGTCTCCAACTCCTAGAAATAACTTCATGCCACAACTCACTTACTTCCAGCTAGTAAGGATCGCATAATACCTAACAAAGTTTTGATACAGATTCCCAATTCAGGCATTCAGAACATATAGTAAGTTGCTGTAAGCAAGCACATTCTCATTCAAAGTTGCAAGTTACTATGTAGGAACAAGTTTGTATAGGTATTTCAAAGATGCCCAGAACTGAGCTAAACGTTGTATGTCTCCAACTGCTAGAAATAACTTCATGCCCAATCTCCCTTACTTCCAGCTAGTAAGGATCACATAATTCCTAAGAAAGTTTTGACACAGATTCCCAATTCGGGCATTCAGAACATGTAGCACGTTGCTGTATGCAAGCACATTCTCATTCAAAGTTGCAAGTTACTATGTAGGAACAAGTTTGTATAGGTATTTCAAAGATGCCCAGAACTGAGCTAAACTTGGTATGTGTCCAACTCCTAGAAATAACTTCATGCCCCATCTCCCTTAATTCCAGCTAGTAAGGATCACATAATTCCTAACAAAGTTTTGACACAGATTCCCAATTCGGGCATTCAGAACATATAGCACGTTGCTGTAAGCAAGCACATTCTCATTCAAAGTTGCAAGTTACTATGTAGGAACAAGATGTATAGGTATTTCAAAGATGCCCAGAATTGAGCTAAACTTGGTATGTGTCCAACCTCTAGAAAGAACTTCATGCCCCAACTCCCTTACTTCCAGCTAGTAAGGATCACATAATTCCTAACAAAGTTTTGACACAGATTCCCTATTCGGGCATTCAGAACATATAGCACGTTGCTGTAAGCAAGCACATTCTCATTCAAAGTTGCAAGTTACTATGTAGGAACAAGTTTGTAAAGGTATTTCAAAGATGCCCAGAACTGAGCTAAACTAGGTATGTCATCAACTCCTAGAAATAACTTCATGCCCCATCACCCTTACTTCCAGCTAGTAAGGATCACATAATTCCTAACAAAGTTTTGACACAGATTCCCAATTCGGGCATTCAGAAGAGATAGCACGTTGCTGTAAGCAAGCACATTCTCATTCAAAGTTGCAAGTTACTATGTAGGAACAAGTTTGTAAAGGTATTTCAAAGATGCCCAGAACTGAGCTCAACTTGGTATGTGTCCAACTCCTAGAAATAACTTCATGCCCCATCTCCCTTAATTCCAGCTAGTAAGGATCACATAATTCCTAACAAAGTTTTGACACAGATTCCCAATTCGGGCATTCAGAACATATAGCACGTTGCTGTAAGCAAGCACATTCTCATTCAAAGTTGCAAGTTACTATGTAGGAACAAGTTTGTATACGTATTTCAAAGATGCCCATAACTGAACTAAATGATGTATGTCACCAAATCCTAGAAATATCTTCATGCCCCCTCTCACTTACTTCCAGCTAGTAAGGATCACATAATTTCTAACAAAGTTTTGACACAGATTCCCAATTCGGGCATTCAGAACATGTAGCAGGTTGCTGTATGCAAGCACATTCTCATTCAAAGTTGCAAGTTACTATGTAGGAACAAGTTTGTATAGGTATTTCAAAGATGCCCAGAACTGAGCTAAACGTTGTATGTCTCCAACTCCTAGAAATAACTTCATGCCCCATCTCCCTTACTTCCAGCTAGTAAGGATCACATAATTTCTAACAAAGTTTTGACACAGATTCCCACTTCGGGCATTCAGAACATGTAACACGTTGCTGTAAGCAAGCACATTCTCATTCAAAGTTGCAAGTTACTATGTAGGAACAAGTTTGTATAGGTATTACAAAGATGCCCAGAACTGAGCTAAACTTGGTATGTCTCCAATTCCTAGAAATAACTTCATGGCCCATCTCCCTTACTTCCAGCTAGTAAGGATCACATAATTCCTAAAAAGTTTTGACACAGATTCCCAATTCGGGCATTCAGAACATGTAGCACGTTGCTGTATGCAAGCACATTCTCATTCAAAGTTGCAAGTTACTATGTAGGAACAAGTTTGTATAGGTATTTCAAAGATGCCCAGAACTGAGCTAAACTTGGTATGTGTCCAACTCCTAGAAATAACTTCATGCCCCATCTCCCTTAATTCCAGCTAGTAAGGACCTCATAATTCCTAACAAAGTTTTGACACAGATTCCCAATTCGGGCATTCAGAACATATAGCACGTTGCTGTAAGCAAGCACATTCTCATTCAATGTTGCAAGTTACTATGTAGCAACAAGTTTGTATAGGTATTTCAAAGATGCCCAGAACTGTGCTAAACTTGGTATGTGTCCAACTCCTAGAAATACCTTCATGCCCCAACTCCCTTACTTCCAGCTTGTAAGGATCACATAATTCCTAACAAAATTTTGACACAGATTCCCAATTCGGGCATTCAGAACATATAGCACGTTGCTGTAAGCAAGCACATTCTCATTCAAAGTTGCAAGTTACTATGTAGGAACAAGTTTGTATAGGTATTTCAAAGATGCCCAGAACTGAGCTAAACGTTGTATGTCTCCAACTCCTAGAAATAACTTCATTCCCCAACTCACTTACTTCCAGCAAGTAAGGATCGCATAATTCCTAACAAAGTTTTGACACAGATTCCCAATTCAGGCATTCAGAACATATAGTAAGTTGCTGTAAGCAAGCACATTCTCATTCAAAGTTGCAAGGTACTATGTAGGAACAAGTTTGTATAGGTATTTCAAAGATGCCCAGAACTGAGCTAAACGTTGTATGTCTCCAAATGCCAGAAATAACTTCATGCCCAATCTCCCTTACTTCCAGCTAGTAAGGATCACATAATTCCTAACAAAGTTTTGACACAGATTCCCAATTCGGGCATTCAGAACATATAGCACGTTGCTGTAAGCAAGCACATTCTCATTCAAAGTTGCAAGTTACTATGTAGGAACAAGTTTGTATAGGTATTTCAAAGATGCCCAGAACTGTGCTATTCTTGGTATGTGTCCAACTCCTAGAAATACCTTCATGCCCCACTCCCTTACTTCCAGCTAGTAAGGATCACATAATTCCTAACAAAGTTTTAACACAGATTCCCAATTCGGGCATTCAGAACATATAGCACGTTGCTGTAAGCAAGCACATTCTCATTCAAAGTTTCAAGTTAATATGTAAGAACAAGTTTGTATAGGTATTTCAAAGATGCCCAGAACTGAGCTAAACGTTGTATGTCTCCAACTCCTAGAAATAACATCATGCCCCATCTCACTTACTTCCAGCTAGTAAGGATCACATAATTCCTAACAAAGTTTTGACACAGATTCCCAATTCGGGCATTCTGAACATGTAGCACGTTGCTGTAAGCAAGCACATTCTCATTCAAAGTTGCAAGTTACTATGTAGGAACAAGTTTCTATAGGTATTTCAAAGATGCCCAGAACTGAGCTAAACGTGGTATGTGTCCAACTCCTAGAAATAACTTCATGCCCCATCTCCCTTAATTCCAGCTAGTAAGGACCACATAATTCCTAACAAAGTTTTGACACAGATTCCCAATTCGGGCATTCAGAACATATAGCACGTTGCTGTAAGCAAGCACATTCTCATTCAAAATTGCAAGTTACTATGTAGGAACAAGTTTGTATAGGTATTTAAAGATGCCCAGAACTGAGCTAAACTTGGTATGTCTCCAACCTCTAGAAAGAACTTCATGCCCCAACACCCTTACTTCTAGCTAGTAAGGATCACATAATTCCTAACAAAGTTTTGACACAGATTCCCAATTCGGGCATTCAGAACATATAGCACGTTGCTGTAAGCAAGCACATTCTCATTCAAAGTTGCAATTTACTATGTAGGAACTAGTTTGTATAGGTATTTCAAAGATGCCCAGAATTGAGCTAAACTTGGTATGTGTCCAACTCCTAGAAATAACTTCATGCCCCATCTCCCTTAATTCCAGCTAGTAAGGATCACATAATTCCTAACAAAGTTTTGACACAGATTCCCAATTCGGGCATTCAGAACATATAGCACGTTGCTGTAAGCAAGCACATTCTCATTCAATGTTGCAAGTTACTATGTAGGAACAAGTTTGTATAGGTATTTCAAAGATGCCCAGAACTGTGCTAAACTTGGTATGTGTCCAACTCCTAGAAATACCTTCATGCCCCAACTCCCTTACTTCCAGCTTGTAAGGATCACATAATTCCTAACAAAATTTTGACACAGATTCCCAATTCGGGCATTCAGAACATATAGCACGTTGCTGTAAGCAAGCACATTCTCATTCAAAGTTGCAAGTTACTATGTAGGAACAAGTTTGTATAGGTATTTCAAAGATGCCCAGAACTGAGCTAAACGTTGTATGTCTCCAACTCCTAGAAATAACTTCATTCCCCAACTCACTTACTTCCAGCAAGTAAGGATCGCATAATTCCTAACAAAGTTTTGACACAGATTCCCAATTCAGGCATTCAGAACATATAGTAAGTTGCTGTAAGCAAGCACATTCTCATTCAAAGTTGCAAGGTACTATGTAGGAACAAGTTTGTATAGGTATTTCAAAGATGCCCAGAACTGAGCTAAACGTTGTATGTCTCCAAATGCCAGAAATAACTTCATGCCCAATCTCCCTTACTTCCAGCTAGTAAGGATCACATAATTCCTAACAAAGTTTTGACACAGATTCCCAATTCGGGCATTCAGAACATATAGCACGTTGCTGTAAGCAAGCACATTCTCATTCAAAGTTGCAAGTTACTATGTAGGAACAAGTTTGTATAGGTATTTCAAAGATGCCCAGAACTGTGCTATTCTTGGTATGTGTCCAACTCCTAGAAATACCTTCATGCCCCACTCCCTTACTTCCAGCTAGTAAGGATCACATAATTCCTAACAAAGTTTTAACACAGATTCCCAATTCGGGCATTCAGAACATATAGCACGTTGCTGTAAGCAAGCACATTCTCATTCAAAGTTTCAAATTAATATGTAAGAACAAGTTTGTATAGGTATTTCAAAGATGCCCAGAACTGAGCTAAACGTTGTATGTCTCCAACTCCTAGAAATAACATCATGCCCCATCTCACTTACTTCCAGCTAGTAAGGATCACATAATTCCTAACAAAGTTTTGACACAGATTCCCAATTCGGGCATTCTGAACATGTATCACGTTGCTGTAAGCAAGCACATTCTCATTCAAAGTTGCAAGTTACTATGTAGGAACAAGTTTGTATAGGTATTTCAAAGATGCCCAGAACTGAGCTAAACTTGGTATTTCTCCAACTACGAGAAATAACTTCATGCCCCATCTCCCTTACTTCCAGCTAGTAAGGATCACATAATTCCTAACAAAGTTTTGACACAGATTCCCAATTCGGGCATTCAGAACATATAGCACGTTGCTGTAAGCAAGCACATTCTCATTCAAAGTTGCAAGTTACTATGTAGGAACAAGTTTGTATAGGTATTTCAAAGATGCCCAGAACTGAGCTAATCGTTGTATGTCTCCAACTCCTTGAAATTACTTCATGCCCCATCTCCCTTACTTCCAGCCAGTGAGGATCACATAATTTCTAACAAAGTTTTGACACAGATTCCCAATTCGGGCATTCAGAACATATAGCACGTTGCTGTAAGCAAGCACATTCTCATTCAAAGTTGCAAGTTACTATGTAGGATCAAGTTTGTATAGGTAGTTCAAAGATTTCCAGAACTGATCTAAACGTGGTATGTGTCCAACCTCTAGATATAACTTCATGACCCAACTCCCTTACTTCTAGCCAGTAAGGATCACATATTTCCTAACAAAGTTTTGACACAGATTCCCAATTCGGGCATTCAGAACATAAAGCACGTTGCTGTAAGCAAGCACATTCTCATTCAAAGTTGCAAGTTACTATGTAGGAACAAGTTTGTATAGGTATTTCAAAGATGCCCAGAACTGTGCTAAACTTGGTATGTGTCCAACTCCTAGAAATACCTTCATCCCCCCACTCCCTTACTTCCCGCCAGTAAGGATCACATAATTCCTAACAAAGTTTTGACACAGATTCCCAATTCGGGCATTCAGAACATATAGCACGTTGCTGTAAGCAAGCACATTCTCATTCAAAGTTGCAAGTTACTATGTAGGAACAAGTTTGTATAGGTATTAGAAAGATGCCCAGAACTGAGCTAAACTTGGTATGTCTCCAATTCCTAGAAATAACTTCATGCCCCATCTCCCTTACTTCCAGCTAGTAAGGATCACATAATTCCTAAAAAGTTTTGACACAGATTCCCAATTCGGGCATTCAGAACATGTAGCACGTTGCTGTATGCAAGCACATTCTCATTCAAAGTTGCAAGTTACTATGTAGGAACAAGTTTGTATAGGTATTTCAAAGATGCCCAGAACTGTGCTAAACTTGGTATGTGTCCAACTCCTAGAAATACCTTCATGCCCCAACTCCCTTACTTCCAGCTAGTAAGGATCACATAATTCCTAACAAAATTTTGACGCAGATTCCCAATTCGGGCATTCAGAACATATAGCACGTTGCTGTAAGCAAGCACATTCTCATTCAAAGTTGCAAGTTACTATGTAGGAACAAGTTTGTATAGGTATTTCAAAGATGCCCAGAACTGAGCTAAACGTTGTATGTCTCCAACTCCTAGAAATAACTTCATGCCCCAACTCACTTACTTTCAACTAGTAAGGATCGCATAATTCCTAACAAAGTTTTGACACAGATTCCCAATTCGGGCATTCAGAACATATAGCTCGTTGCTGTAAGCAAGCACATTCTCATTCAAAGTGCAAGTTACTATGTAGGAACAAGTTTGTATAGGTATTTCAAAGATGCCCAGAACTGAGCTAAACTTGGTATGTGTCCAACTCCTAGAAATAACTTCATGCCCCATCTCCCTTACTTCCATCTAGTAAGGATCACATAATTCCTAACAATGATTTGACACAGATTCCCTAATCGGGCATTCAGAACATATAGCACGTTGCTGTAAGCAAGCACATTCTCATTCAAGGTTGCAAGTTACTATGTAGGAACAAATTTGTAAAGGTATTTCAAAGATGCCCAGAACTGAGCTAAACTTGGTATGTCTTCAACTTCTAGAAATAACTTCATGCCCCATCTCCCTTACTTCCAGCTAGTAAGGATCACATAATTCCTAACAAAGATTTGACACAGATTCCCAATTCGGGCATCCAGAACATATAGCACGTTTCTGTAAGCAAGCACATTCTCATTCAAAGTTGCAAATTACTATGTAGGAACAAGTTTGTATAGGTATTTCAAAGATGCCCAGATCTGATCTAAACTTGGTATGTGTCCAACTCCTAGAAATAACTTCATGCCCCATCTATCTTAATTCCAGCTAGTAAGGATAGCATAATTCCTAACAAAGTTTTGACAAAGATTCCCAATTCGGGCATTCAGAACATATAGCAAGTTGCTGTAAGCAAGCACATTCTCATTCAAAGTTGCAAGTTACTATGTAGGAACAAGTTTGTATAGGTATTTCAAAGATGCCCAGAACTGAGCTAAACGTTGTATGTCTCCAACTCCTAGATATAACTTCATGCCCCATCTCCCTTAATTCCAGCTAGTAAGGATCACATAATTCCTAACAAAGTTTTGACACAGATTCCCAATTCGGGCATTCAGAACATATAGCACGTTGCTGTAAGCAAGCACATTCTCATTCAAAGTTGCAAGTTACTATGTAGGAACAAGTTTGTATAGGTATTTCAAAGATGCCCAGAACTGTGCTAAACTTGGTATGTGTGCAACTCCTAGACATACCTTCATGCCCCAACTCCCTTACTTCCAGCTAGTAAGGATCACATAATTCCTAACAAAGTTTTGACACAGATTACCAATTCGGGCATTCAGAACATATAGCACGTTGCTGTAAGCAAGCACATTCTCATTCAAAGTTGCAAGTTACTATGTAGGAAAAAGTTTGTATAGGTATTTCAAAGATGCCCAGAACTGAGCTAAACTTGGTATGTGTCCAACTCCTAGAAATAACTTCATGCCCCATCACCCTTACTTCCAGCTAGTAAGGATCACATAATTCCTAACAAAATTTTGACACAGATTCCCAATTGGGGCATTCAGAACATATAGCACGTTGCTGTAAGCAAGCACATTCTCATTCAAAGTTGCAAGTTACTATGTAGGAACAAGTTTGTATAGGTATTTCAAAGATGCCCAGAACTGAGCTAAACGTTGTATGTCTCCAACTCCTAGAAATAACTTCATGCCACAACTCACTTACTTCCAGCTAGTAAGGATCGCATAATACCTAACAAAGTTTTGATACAGATTCCCAATTCAGGCATTCAGAACATATAGTAAGTTGCTGTAAGCAAGCACATTCTCATTCAAAGTTGCAAGTTACTATGTAGGAACAAGTTTGTATAGGTATTTCAAAGATGCCCAGAACTGAGCTAAACGTTGTATGTCTCCAACTGCTAGAAATAACTTCATGCCCAATCTCCCTTACTTCCAGCTAGTAAGGATCACATAATTCCTAAGAAAGTTTTGACACAGATTCCCAATTCGGGCATTCAGAACATGTAGCACGTTGCTGTATGCAAGCACATTCTCATTCAAAGTTGCAAGTTACTATGTAGGAACAAGTTTGTATAGGTATTTCAAAGATGCCCAGAACTGAGCTAAACTTGGTATGTGTCCAACTCCTAGAAATAACTTCATGCCCCATCTCCCTTAATTCCAGCTAGTAAGGATCACATAATTCCTAACAAAGTTTTGACACAGATTCCCAATTCGGGCATTCAGAACATATAGCACGTTGCTGTAAGCAAGCACATTCTCATTCAAAGTTGCAAGTTACTATGTAGGAACAAGATGTATAGGTATTTCAAAGATGCCCAGAATTGAGCTAAACTTGGTATGTGTCCAACCTCTAGAAAGAACTTCATGCCCCAACTCCCTTACTTCCAGCTAGTAAGGATCACATAATTCCTAACAAAGTTTTGACACAGATTCCCTATTCGGGCATTCAGAACATATAGCACGTTGCTGTAAGCAAGCACATTCTCATTCAAAGTTGCAAGTTACTATGTAGGAACAAGTTTGTAAAGGTATTTCAAAGATGCCCAGAACTGAGCTAAACTAGGTATGTCATCAACTCCTAGAAATAACTTCATGCCCCATCACCCTTACTTCCAGCTAGTAAGGATCACATAATTCCTAACAAAGTTTTGACACAGATTCCCAATTCGGGCATTCAGAAGAGATAGCACGTTGCTGTAAGCAAGCACATTCTCATTCAAAGTTGCAAGTTACTATGTAGGAACAAGTTTGTAAAGTTATTTCAAAGATGCCCAGAACTGAGCTCAACTTGGTATGTGTCCAACTCCTAGAAATAACTTCATGCCCCATCTCCCTTAATTCCAGCTAGTAAGGATCACATAATTCCTAACAAAGTTTTGACACAGAATCCCAATTCGGGCATTCAGAACATATAGCACGTTGCTGTAAGAAAGCACATTCTCATTCAAAGTTGCAAGTTACTATGTAGGAACAAGTTTGTATAGGTATTTCAAAGATGCCCAGAACTGTGCTAAACTTGGTATGTATCCAACTCCTAGAAATACCTTCATGCCCCAACTCCCTTACTTCCAGCTAGTAAGGATCACATAATTCCTAACAAAATTTTGACACAGATTCCCAATTCGGGCATTCAGAACATATAGCACGTTGCTGTAAGCAAGCACATTCTGATGCATGTTACTATGTAGGAACAAGTTTGTATAGGTATTTCAAAGATGTCCAGAACTGAGCTAAACTTGGTATATCTCCAACT
Organism: Diceros bicornis minor; assembly: GCF_020826845.1. Lineage (NCBI taxonomy): Eukaryota > Metazoa > Chordata > Mammalia > Perissodactyla > Rhinocerotidae > Diceros > Diceros bicornis. The sequence goes on along the minus strand of NC_080751.1, from coordinate 185,704 downwards.
CCTAGAAATAACTTCATGCCCCATCTCCCTTACTTCCATCTAGTAAGGATCACATAATTTCTAACAAAGTTTTGACACAGATTCCCAATTCGGGCATTCAGAACATATAGCACGTTGCTGTAAGCAAGCACATTCTCATTCAAAGTTGCAAGTTACTATGTAGGAACAAGTTTGTATAGGTATTTCAAAGATGCCCAGAACTGAGCTAAACTTGGTATGTGTCCAACCTCAAGAAATAACTTCATGCCCCAAATCCCTTACCTCCAGCTAGTAAGGATCACATTATTCCTAACAAAATTTTGACACAGATTCCCAATTCGGACATTCAGAACATATAGCAAGTTGCTCTAAGCAAGCACATTCTCATTCAAAGTTGCAAGTTACTATGTAGGAACAAGTTTGTATAGGTATTTCAAAGATGCCCAGAACTGAGCTAAACGTTGTATGTCTCCAACTCCTAGAAATAACTTCATGCCCCATCTCCCTTACTTCCATCTAGTAAGGATCACATAATTCCTAACAAAGTTTTGACACAGATTCCCAATTCAGGCATTCAGAACATATAGCACGTTGCTGTAAGCAAGCACCTTCTCATTCAAAGTTGCAAGTTACTATGTAGGAACAAGTTTGTATAGGACTTTCAAAGATGCCCAGAACTGAGCTAAACTTGGTATGTCTCCAACTCCAAGAAATAACTTCATGCCCCATCTCCCTTACTTCCAGCTAGTAAGGATCACATAATTCCTAACAAAGTTTTGACACAGATTCCCAATTCGGGCATTCAGAACATATAGTACGTTGCTGTAAGCAAGAACATTCTCATTCAAAGTTGCAAGTTACTATGTAGGAACAAGTTTGTATAGGTATTTGAAAGATGCCCAGAACTGAGCTAAACGTTGTATGTCTCCAACTCCAAGAAATGACTTCATGTCCCATCTCCCTTACTTCCATCTAGTTAGGATCACATAATTTCTAACAAAGTTTTGACGCAGATTCCTAATTCAGGCATTCAGAACATAAAGCACGTTGCTGTAAGCAAGCACATTCTCATTCAAAGTTGCAAGTTACTATGTAGGAACAAGTTTGTAAAGGTATTTCAAAGATGCCCAGAACTGAGCTAAACTTGGTATGTCTCCAACTCCTAGAAATAACTTCATGCCCCAACTCCCTTACTTCCAGGTAGTAAGGATCACATAATTCCTAACAAAGTTTTGACACAGATTCCCAATTCGGGAATTCAGAACATATAGCACGTTGCTGTAAGCAAGCACATTCTCATTCAAAGTTGCAAGTTACTATGTAGGAACAAGTTTGTATAGGTATTTCAAAGATGCCCAGAACTGAGCTAAACGTGGTATGTCTCCAACTCCTAGAAATAACTTCATGCCCCATCTCCCTTACTTCCAGCTAGTAAGGATCACATAATTCCTAACAAAGTTTTGACACAGATTTCCAATTCGGTCATTCAGAACATATAGCTCGTTGCTGTAAGCAAGCACATTCTCATTCAAAGTTGCAAGTTACTATGTAGGAACAAGTTTGTATAGGTATTTCAAAGATGCCCAGAACTGAGCTAATCTTTGTATGTCTCCAACTACTAGAAATAACATCATGCCCCATTTCCCTTACTTCCAGCAAGTAAGGATCACATAATTCCTAACAATATTTTGACACAGATTCCCAATTCGGGCATTCAGAACATATAGCACGTTGCTGTAAGCAAGCACATTCTCATTCAAAGTTGCAAGTTACTATGTAGGAACATGTTTGTATAGGTATTTAAAAGATGCCCAGAACTGAGCTAAACTTGGTATGTATCCAAATCCTAGAAATAATTTCATGCCCCATCTCCCTTACTTCCAGCTAGTAAGGATCACATAATTCCTAACAAAGTTTTGACACAGATTCCCAATTCGGGCATTCAGAACATATAGCACTTTGCTGTAAGCAAGCACATTCTCATTCAAAGTTGCAAGTTACTATGTAGGAACAAGTTTGTATAGGTATTTCAAAGATGCCCAGAACTGAGCTAAACTTGGTATGTGTCCAACTCCTAGAAATAACTTTATGCCCCAACTCCGTTACTTCCAGCTAGTAAGGATCACATAATTCCTAACAAAGTTTTGACACAGATTCCCAATTCGGGCATTCAGAACATATAGCACGTTGATGATAAGCAAGCACATTCTCATTCAAAGTTGCAAGTTACTATGTAGGAACAAGTTTGTATAGGACTTTCAAAGATGCCCAGAACTGAGCTAAACGTTGTATGTCTCCAACTCCTAGAAATAACTTCATGCCCCATCTCCCTTACTTCCATCTAGTAAGGATCACATAATTCCTAACAAAGTTTTGACACAGATTCCCAATTCGGGCATTCAGAACATATAGCACGTTGCTGTAAGCAAGCACATTCTCATTCAAAGTTGCAAGTTACTATGTAGGAACAAGTTTGTATAGGTATTTCAAAGATACCCAGAACTGAGCTAAACGTTGTATGTCTCCAACTCCTATAAATAACTTCATGCCCCATCTCACTTACTTCCAGCTAGTAAGGATCACATAATTCCTAACAAAGTTTTGACACAGATTCCCAATTCGGGCATTCAGAACATATAGCACGTTGCTGTAAGCAAGCACATTCTCATTCAAAGTTGCAAGTTACTATGTAGGAACAAGTTTGTATAGGACTTTCAAAGATGCCCAGAACTGAGCTAAACTTGGTATGTGTCCAACTCCTAGAAATAACTTCATGCCACAACTCCCTTAATTCCAGCTAGTAAGGATCACATAATTCCTAACAAAGTTTTGACACAGAATCCTAATTCGGTCATTCAGAACATATAGCAGGTTGATGATAAGCAAGCACATTCTCATTCAAAGTTGCAAGTTACTATGTAGGAACAAGTTTGTATAGGTATTTCAAAGATGCCCAGAACTGAGCTGAACGTTGTATGTCTCCAACTCCTAGAAATAACTTCATGCCCCATCTCCCTTACTTCCATCTAGTAAGGATCACATAATTCCTAAAAAAGTTTTGACACAGATTCCCAATTCGTGCATTCAGAACATATAGCACGTTGCTGTAAGCAAGCACATTCAATTCAAAGTTGCAAGTTACTATGTAGGAACAAGTTTGTGTAGGTATTTCAAAGATGCCCAGAACTGAGTTAAACGTTGTATGTCTCCAACTCCTAGAAATAACTTCATGCCCCATCTCCCTTGCTTCCAGCTAGTAAGGATCACATAATTTCTAAGAAAGTTTTGACACAGATTCGCAATTCGGGCATTCAGAACATATAGCACGTTGCAGTAAGCAAGCACATTCTCATTCAAAGTTGCAAGTTACTATGTAGGAACAAGTTTGTATAGGTATTTCAAAGATGCCCAAAACTGAGCTAAACTTGGTATGTCTCCAACTCCTAGAAATAACTTCCTGCCCCATCACCCTTACTTCCAGCTAGTAAGGATCACATAATTCCTAACAAAGTTTTGACACAGATTCCCAATTCGGGCATTCAGAACATATAGCTCGTTGCTGTAAGCAAGCACATTCTCATTCAAAGTTGCAAGTTACTATGTAGGAACAAGTTTGTATAGGTATTTCAAAGATGCCCAAAACTGAGCTAAACTTTGTATGTCTCCAACTACTAGAAATAACATCATGCCCCATCTCCCTTACATCCAGCAAGTAAGGATCACATAATTCCTAACAATGTTTTGACACAGATTCCCAATTCGGGCATTCAGAACATATAGCACGTTGCTGTAAGCAAGCACATTCTCATTCAAAGTTGCAAGTTACTATGTAGGAACATGTTTGTATAGGTATATAAAAGATGCCCAGAACTGAACTAAACGTTGTATGTCTCCAACTCCTAGAAATAACCTCATGCCCCATCTCCCTTACTTCGATCTAGTATGGATCACATAATTCCTAACAAAGTTTTGACACAGATTCCCAATTCGGGCATTTAAAACATATAGCACGTTGCTGTAAGCAAGCACATTCTCATTCAAAGTTGCAAGTTACTATGTAGGAACAAGTTTGTATAGGTATTTCAAAGATGCCCAGAACTGAGCTAAACTTGGTATGTGTCCAACTCCTAGAAATAACTTCATGCCCCATCTTCCTTACTTCCAGCTAGTAAGGATCACATAATTCCTAACAATGTTTTGACACAGATTCCCAATTCGGGCATTCAGAACATATAGCACGTTGCTGTAAGCAAGCACAGTCTCATTCAAAGTTCCAAGTTACTATGAAGGAACAAGTTTGTATAGGTATTTCAAAGATGTCCAGAACTGAGCTAAACTTGGTATGTGTCCAACCTCTAGAAATAACTTCATGCCCCAACTCCCTTACTTCCAGCTAGTAAGGATCACATAATTCCTAACAGAGTTTTGAGACAGATTCCCAATTCGGGCATTAAGAACATATAGCACGTTGCCGTAAGCAAGCACATTCTCATTCATATTTGCAAGTTACTATGTAGGAACAAGTTTGTATAGGTATTTCAAAGATGGCCAGAACTCAGCTAAACTTGGTATGTGTCCAACTCCTAGAAATAACTTCATGCCCCAACTCACTTACTTCCAGCTAGTAAGGATCACATAATTCCTAACAAAGTTTTGACACAGATTCCCAATTCGGGCATTCAGAACATATAGCACGTTGCTGTAAGCAAGCACATTCTCATTCAAAGTTGCAAGTTACTATGTAGGAACAAGTTTGAATAGGACTTTCAAAGATGCCCAGAACTGAGCTAAACTTGGTATGTCTCCAACTCCTAGAAATAACTTCATGCCCCATCTCCCTTACTTTCAGTTAGTAAGGATCACATAATTTCTAACAAAGTTTTGACACAGATTCCCAATTCGGGCATTCAGAACATATAGCACGTTGCTGTAAAGCAAGCACATTCTCATTCAAAGTTGCAAGTTACTATGTAGGAACAAGTTTGTATAGGACTTTCAAAGATGCCCAGAACTGAGCTAGACGTTGTATGTCTCCAACTCCTAGAAATAACTTCATGACCCATCTCCCTTACTTCCAGCTAGTAAGGATCACATAATTCCTAACAAAGTTTTGACACAGATTCCCAATTCGGGCATTCAGAACATATAGCACATTGCTGTAAGCAAGCACATTCTCATTCAAAGTTACAAGGTACTATGTAGGAATAAGTTTGTATAGGTATTTCAAAGATGCCCAGAACTGAGCTAAACGTTGTATGTCTCCAACTCCTAGGAATAACTTCATGCCCCAACTCCCTTACTTCCAGCTAGTAAGGATCACATAATTCCTAACAAAGTTTTGACACAGATTTCCAATTCGGGCATTCAGAACATATAGCACGTTTCCGTAAGCAAGCACATTCTCATTCAAAGTGGCAAGTTACTATGTAGGAACAAGTTTGTATAGGTATTTCAAAGATGCCCAGAACTGAGGTAAAGTTGTATGACTCCAACTCCTAGAAATAACTTCATGCCCAAACTCCCTTACTTCCAGCTAGTAAGAATCTCATAATTCCTAACAAATTTTGACACAGATTCCCAATTCGGGCATTCAGAACATATAGCACGTTGCTGTAAGCAAGCACATTCTCATTCAAAGTTGCAAGTTACTATGTAGGAACAAGTTTGTATAGGTATTTCAAAGATGCCCAGAACTGAGCTAAACTTGGTATGTGTCCAACTCCTAGAAATAACTTCATGCCCCATCTCCCTTACTTCCAGCTAGTAAGGATCACATAATTCCTAACAAAGTTTTGACACAGATTCCCAATTCGGGCATTCAGAACGTATAGCACGTTGCCGTAAGCAAGCACATTCTCATTCAAAGTTGCAAGTTACTATGTAGGAACAAGTTTGTATAGGTATTTCAAAGATGCCCAGAACTGAGCTAAACTTGGTATGTGTCCAATTCCTAGAAATAACTTCATGCCCCATCTCCCTTACTTCCAGCTAGTAAGGATCACATAATTCCTAACTAAGTTTTGACACAGACTCCCAATTCGGGCATTCAGAACATATAGCACGTTGCCGTAAGCAAGCACATTCTCATTCAAAGTTGCAAGTTACTATGTAGGAACAAGTTTGTATAGGTGTTTCAAAGATGCCCAGAACTGAGCTAAACTTGGTATGTGTCCAATCTCTGGAAATAACTTCATGCCCCAACTCCCTTACTTCCAGCTAGTAAGGATCACATAATTCCTAACAAAGTTTTGACACAGATTCCCAATTCGGGCATTTAGAACATATAGCGCGTTGCTGTAAGCAAGCACATTCTCATTCAAAGTTGCAAGTTACTATGTAGGAACAAGTTTGTATAGGTATTTCAAAGATGCCCAGAACTGAGCTAAACTTGGTATGTGTCCAACTCCTAGAAATAACTTCATGCCCCATCTTCCTTACTTCCAGCTAGTAAGGATCACATAATTCCTAACAAAGTTTTGACACAGATTCCCAATTCGGGCATTCAGAACATATAGCACGTTGCTGTAAGCAAGCACAGTCTCATTCAAATTTGCAAGTTACTATGTAGGAACAAGTATGTATAGGTATTTCAAAGATGTCCAGAACTGAGCTAAACTTGGTATGTGTCCAACCTCTAGAAATAACTTCATGCCCCAACTCCCTTACTTCCAGCTAGTAAGGATCACATAATTCCTAACAAAATTTTGACACAGATTCCCAATTCGGGCATTTAGAACATATAGCCCGTTGCTGTAAGCAAGCACATTCTCATTCAAATTTGCAAGTTACTATGTAGGAACAAGTTTGTATAGGTATTTCAAAGATGCCCAGAACTCAGCTAAACTTGGTATGTGTCCAACTCCTAGAAATAACATCATGCCCCAACTCCCTTACTTCCAGCTAGTAAGGATCACATAATTCCTAACAAAGTTTTGACACAGATTCCCAATTCGGGCATTCAGAACATATAGCACGTTGCTGTAAAGCAAGCACATTCTCATTCAAAGTTGCAAGTTACTATGTAGGATCAAGTTTGTATAGGACTTTCAAAGATACCCAGAACTGAGCTAAACTTGGTATGTCTCCAACTCCTAGAAATAACTTCATGCCCCATCTCCCTTACTTCCAGCTAGTAAGGATCACATAATTCTTAACAAAGTTTTGACACAGATTCCCAATTCGGGCATTCAGAACATATAGCACGTTGCTGTAAGCAACCACATTCTCATTCAAAGTTGCTAGTTACTATGTAGGAACAAGTTTGTACAGGTATTTCAAAGATGCCCAGAACTGAGCTAAACGTTGCATGTCTCCAACTCCTAGAAATAACTAAATGCCCCATCTCCCTTACTTCGATCTAGTAAGGATCACATAATTCCTAACAAAGTTTTGACACAGATTCCCAATTCGGGCATTCAGAACATATAGCACGATGCCGTAAGCAAGCACATTCTCATTCAAAGTTGCAAGTTACTATGTAGGAACAAGTTTGTATAGGTATTTCAAAGATGCCCAGAACTGAGCTAAAATTGGTATGTGTCCAATTCCTAGAAATAACTTCATGCCCCATCTCCCTTACTTCCAGCTAGTAAGGATCACATAATTCCTAACAAAGTTTTGACACAGATTCCCAATTCGGGCATTCAGAACATATAGCACGTTGCCGTAAGCAAGCACATTCTCATTCAAAGTTGCAAGTTACTATGTAGGAACAAGTTTGTATAGGTGTTTCAAAGATGCCCAGAACTGAGCTAAACTTGGTATGTGTCCAATCTCTAGAAATAACTTCATGCCGCAACTCCCTTACTTCCAGCTAGTAAGGATCATATAATTCCTAACAAAGTTTTGACACAGATTCCCAATTCGGGCATTTACAACATATAGCACGTTGCTGTAAGCAAGCACATTCTCATTCAAAGTTGCAAGTTACTATGTAGGAACAAGTTTGTATAGGACTTTCAAAGATGCCCAGAACTGAGCTAAACTTGGTATGTGTCCAACTCCTAGAAATAACTTCATGCCCCATCTTCCTTACTTCCAGCTAGTAAGGATCGCATAATTCCTAACAAAGTTTTGACACAGATTCCCAATTCGGGCATGCAGAACATATAGCACGTTGCTGTAAGCAAGCACAGTCTCAATCAAAGTTGCAAGTTACTATGTAGGAACAAGTTTGTATAGGTATTTCAAAGATGTCCAGAACAGAGCTAAACTTGGTATGTGACCAACCTCTAGAAATAACTTCATGCCCCAACTCCCTTACTTCAAGCTAGTAAAGATCACATAATTCCTAACAAAGTTTTGACACAGATTCCCAATTCGGGCATTTAGAACATATAGCACGTTGCTGTAAGCAAGCACATTCTCATTCAAATTTGCAAGTTACTATGTAGGAACAAGTTTTTATAGGTATTTCAAAGATGCCCAGAACTGAGCTAAACTTGGTATGTGTCCAACTCCTAGAAATAACTTCATGCCCCAACTCCCTTACTTCCAGCTAGTAAGGATCACATAATTCCTAACAAAGTTTTGACACAGATTCCCAATTCGGGCATTCAGAACATATAGCACGTTGCTGTAAGCAAGCACATTCTCATTCAAAGTTGCAAGTTACTATGTAGGAACAAGTCTGAATAGGACTTTCAAAGATGCCCAGAACTGAGCTAAACTTGGTATGTGTCCAACCTCTAGAAATAACTTAATGCCCCATCTCTCTTACTTCCAGCTACTAAGGATCACATAATTCCTAACAAAGTTTTGACACAGATTCCCAATTCGGGCATTCAGAACATATAGCACGTTGCTGTAAGGAAGCACATTCTCATTCAAAGATGCAAGTTACTATGTAGGAACAAGTTTGTATAGGTATTTCAAAGATGCCCAGAACTGAGCTAAACGTTGTATGTCTCCAACGCCTAGAAATAACTTCATGCCCCATCTCCCTTACTTCCAGCTAGTAAGGATCACTTAATTCCTAACAAAGTTTTGACACAGATTCCCAATTCGGGCATTCAGAACATATAGCACGTTGCTGTAAGCAAGCACATTCTCATTCAAAGTTGCAAGTTACTATGTAGGAACAAGTTTGTATAGGTATTTCAAAGATGCCCAGAACTGAGGTAAAAGTTGTATGACTCCAACTCCTAGAAATAACTTCATGCCCCATCTCCCTTACTTCCAGCTAGTAAGGATCTTTTAGTTCCTAACAAATTTTGACACAGATTCCCAATTCGGGCATTCAGAACATATAGCACGTTGCCGTAAGCAAGCACATTCTCATTCAAAGTTGCAAGTTACTATGTAGGATCAAGTTTGTATAGGTGTTTCAAAGATGCCCATAACTGAGCTAAACTTGGTATGTGTCCAATCTCTAGAAATAACTTCATGCCCCAACTCCCTTACTTCCAGCTAGTAAGGATCACATAATTCCTAACAAAGTTTTGACACAGATTCCCACTTCGGGCATTCAGAACATATAGCAGGTTGCTGTAAGCAAGCACATTCTCATTAAAAGTTGCAAGTAACGATGTAGGAACAAGTTTGTATAGGTATTTCAAAGATGCCCAGAACTGAGCTAAACGTTGTATGTCTCCAACTCCTAGAAATAACTTCATGCCCCATCTACCTTACTTACAGCTAGTAAGGATCACATAATTCCTAACAAATTTTGACACAGATTCCCAATTCGGGCATTCAGAACATATAGCACGTTGCTGTAAGCAAACACATTCTCATTCAAAGTTGCAAGTTACTATGTAGGAACAAGTTTGTATAGGTATTTCAAAGATGCCCAGAACTGAGCTAAACTTGGTATGAGTCCAATTCCTAGAAATAACTGCATGCCCCAACTCCCTTACTTCCAGCTTGTAAGGAGCACATAATTCCTAACAAAGTTTTGACACAGATTCCCAATTCGGGCATTCAGAACATATAGCACGTTGCTGTAAGCCAGCACATTCTCATTCAAAGTTGCAAGTTACTATGTAGGAACAAGTTTGTATAGGTATTAGAAAGATGCCCAGAACTGAGCTAATCTTGGTATGTCTCCAATTCCTAGAAATAACTTCATGCCCCATCTCCCTTACTTCCAGCTAGTAAGGATCACATAATTCCTAAAAAGTTTTGACACAGATTCCCAATTCGGGCATTCAGAACATGTAGCACGTTGCTGTATGCAAGCACATTCTCATTCAAAGTTGCAAGTTACTATGTAGGAACAAGTTTGTATAGGTATTTCAAAGATGCCCAGAACTGTGCTAAACTTGGTATGTGTCCAACTCCTAGAAATACCTTCATGACCCAACTCCCTTACTTCCAGCTAGTAAGGATCACATAATTCCTAACAAAATTTTGACACAGATTCCCAATTCGGGCATTCAGAACATATAGCACGTTGCTGTAAGCAAGCACATTCTCATTCAAAGTTGCAAGTTACTATGTAGGAACAAGTTTGTATAGGTATTTCAAAGATGCCCAGAACTGAGCTAAACGTTGTATGTCTCCAACTCCTGGAAATAACTTCATGCCCCAACTCACTTACTTTCAACTAGTAACGATCGCATAATTCCTAACAAAGTTTTGACACAGATTCCCAATTTGGGCATTCAGAACATATAGCTCGTTGCTGTAAGCAAGCACATTCTCATTCAAAGTGCAAGTTACTATGTAGGAACAAGTTTGTATAGGTATTTCAAAGATGCCCAGGACTGAGCTAAACGTTGTATGTCTCCAACTCCTTGAAATAACTTCATGCACCATCTCCCTTAATTCCAACTAGTAAGGATCACATAATTCCTAACAAAGTTTTGACACAGATTCCCAATTCGGGCATTCAGAACATATAGCACGTTGCTGTAAGCAAGAACATTCTCATTCAAAGTTGCAAGTTACTATGCAGGAACAAGTTTGTATAGGTATTTCAAAGATGCCGAGAACTGAGCTAAACTTGGTATGTGTCCAACTCCTAGAAATAACTTCATGCCCCATCTCCCTTACTTCCATCTAGTAAGGATCACATAATTCCTAAAAGTTTTGACACAGATTCCCTAATCGGGCATTCAGAACATATAGCACGTTGCTGTAAGCAAGCACATTCTCATTCAAGGTTGCAAGTTACTATGTAGGAACAAATTTGTAAAGGTATTTCAAAGATGCCCAGAACTGAGCTAAACTTGGTACGTCTTCAACTTCTAGAAATAACTTCATGCCCCATCTCCCTTACTTCCAGCTAGTAAGGATCACATAATTCCTAACAAAGATTTGACACAGATTCCCAATTCGGGCATCCAGAACATATAGCACGTTTCTGTAAGCAAGCACATTCTCATTCAAAGCTGCAAATTACTATGTAGGAACAAGTTTGTATAGATATTTCAAAGATGCCCAGAACTGAGCTAAACTTGGTATGTGTCCAACTCCTAGAAATAACTTCATGCCCCATCTCCCTTAATTCCAGCTAGTAAGGATAGCATAATTCCTAACAAAGTTTTGACAAAGATTCCCAATTCGGGCATTCAGAACATATAGCAAGTTGCTGTAAGCAAGCACATTCTCATTCAAAGTTGCAAGTTACTATGTAGGAACAAGTTTGTATAGGTATTTCAAAGATGCCCAGAACTGAGCTAAACGTTGTATGTCTCCAACTCCTAGATATAACTTCATGCCCCATCTCCCTTAATTCCAGCTAGTAAGGATCACATTATTCCTAACAAAGTTTTGACACAGATTCCCAATTCGGGCATTCAGAACATATAGCACGTTGCTGTAAGCAAGCACATTCTCATTCAAAGTTGCAAGTTACTATGTAGGAACAAGTTTGTATAGGTATTTCAAAGATGCCCAGAACTGTGCTAAACTTGGTATGTGTCCAACTCCTAGAAATACCTTCATGCCCCAACTCCCTTACTTCCAGCTAGTAAGGATCACATAATTCCTAACAAAGTTTTGACACAGATTCCCAATTCGGGCATTCAGAACATATAGAAGGTTGCTGTAAGCAAGCACATTCTCATTCAAAGTTGCAAGTTACTATGTAGGAACAAGTTTGTATAGGTATTTCAAAGATGCCCAGAACTGAGCTAAACTTGGTATGTGTCCAACTCCTAAAAATAACTTCATGCCACAACTCACTTTCTTCCAGCTAGTAAGGATCGCATAATTCCTAACAAAGTTTTGACACAGATTCCCAATTCAAGCATTCAGAACATATAGTAAGTTGCTGTAAGCAAGCACATTCCCATTCAAAGTTGCAAGGTACTATGCAGGAACAGGTTTGTATAGGTATTTCAAAGATGCCCAGAACTGAGCTAAACGTTGTATGTCTCCAACTGCTAGAAATAACTTCATGCCCAATCTCCCTTACTTCCAGCTAGTAAGGATCACATAATTCCTAAGAAAGTTTTGACACAGATTCCCAATTCGGGCATTCAGAACATGTATCACGTTGCTGTATGCAAGCACATTCTCATTCAAAGTTGCAAGTTACTATGTAGGAACAAGTTTGTATAGGTATTTCAAAGATGCCCAGAACTGAGCTAAACTTGGTATGTGTCCAACTCCTAGAAATAACTTCATGCCCCATCTCCCTTAATTCCAGCTAGTAAGGATCACATAATTCCTAAGAAAGTTTTGACACAGATTCCCAATTCGGGCATTCAGAACATACAGCACGTTGCTGTAAGCAAGCATATTCTCATTCAAAGTTGCAAGTTACTATGTAGGAACAAGATGTATAGGTATTTCAAAGATGCCCAGAATTGAGCTAAACTTGGTATGTGTCCAACCTCTAGAAAGAACTTCATGCCCCAACTCCCTTACTTCCAGCTAGTAAGGATCACATAATTCCTAACAAAGTTTTGACACAGATTCCCTATTCGGGCATTCAGAACATACAGCACGTTGCTGAAAGAAAGCACATTCTCATCAATGTTGCAAGGTACTATGTAGGAACAAGTTTGTATAGGTATTTCAGTGATGCCCAGAACTGAGCTAAACTTGGTATGTGTCCAACCTCTAGAAAGAACTTCATGCCCCAACACCCTTACGTCCAGCTAGTAAGGATCACATAATTCATAACAAAGTTTTGACACAGATTCCCAATTCGGGCATTCAGAACATATATCACGTTGCTGTAAGCAAGCACATTCTCATTCAAAGTTGCAATTTACTATGTAGGAACAAGTTTGTATAGGTATTTCAAAGATGCCCAGAACTGAGCTAAACTTGGTATGTGTCCAACTCCTAGAAATAACTTCATGCCCCATCTCCCTTAATTCCAGCTAGTAAGGATCACATAATTCCTAACAAAGTTTTGACACAGATTCCCAATTCGGGCATTCAGAACATATAGCACGTTGCTGTAAGCAAGCACATTCTCATTCAAAGTTGCAAGTTACTATGTAGGAACAAGTTTGTATAGGTATTTCAAAGATGCCCAGAAATGTGCTAAACTTGGTATGTGTCCAACTCCTAGAAATACCTTCATGCCCCAAATCCCTTACTTCCAGCTAGTAAGGATCACATAATTCCTAACAAAATTTTGACACAGATTCCCAATTCGGGCATTCAGAACATATAGCACGTTGCTGTAAGCAAGCACATTCTCATTCAAAGTTGCAAGTTACTATGTAGGAACAAGTTTGTATAGGTATTTCAAAGATGCCCAGAACTGAGCTAAACGTTGTATGTCTCCAACTCCTAGAAATAACTTCATGCCCCAACTCACTTACTTCAAACTAGTAAGGATCGCATAATTCCTAACAAAGTTTTGACACAGATTCCCAATTCGGGCATTCAGAACATATAGCTCGTTGCTGTAAGCAAGCACATTCTCATTCAAAGTGCAAGTTACTATGTAGGAACAAGTTTGTATAGGTATTTCAAAGATGCCCAGGACTGAGCTAAACGTTGTATGTCTCCAACTCCTTGAAATAACTTCATGCCCCATCTCCCTTAATTCCAGCTAGTAAGGATCACATAATTCCTAACAAAGTTTTGACACATATTCCCAATTCGGGCATTCAGAACATATAGCACGTTGCTGTAAGCAAGCACATTCTCATTCAAAGTTGCAAGTTACTATGTAGGAACAAGTTTGTATAGGTATTTCAAAGATGCCGAGAACTGAGCTAAACTTGGTATGTGTCCAACTCCTAGAAATAACTTCATGCCCCATCTCCCTTACTTCCATCTAGTAAGGATCACATAATTCCTAACAAAGTTTTGACACAGATTCTCTAATCGGGCATTCAGAACATATAGCACGTTGCTGTAAGCAAGCACATTCTCATTCAAGGTTGCAAGTTACTATGTAGGAACAAATTTGTAAAGGTATTTCAAAGATGCCCAGAACTGAGCTAAACTTGGTATGTCTTCAACTTCTAGAAATAACTTCATGCCCCATCTCCCTTACTTCCAGCTATTAAGGATCACATATTTCCTAACAAAGATTTGACACAGATTCCCAATTCGGGCATCCAGAACATATAGCACGTTGCTGTAAGCAAGCACATTCTCATTCAAAGTTGCAAATTACTATGTAGGAACAAGTTTGTATAGGTATTTCAAAGATGCCCAGAACTGAGCTAAACTTGGTTTGTGTCCAACTCCTAGAAATATCTTCATGCCCCATCTCCCTTAATTCCAGCTAGTAAGGATAGCATAATTCCTAACAAAGTTTTGACAAAGATTCCCAATTCGGGCATTCAGAACATATAGCAAGTTGCTGTAAGCAAGCACATTCTCATTCAAAGTTGCAAGTTACTATGTAGGAACAAGTTTGTATAGGTATTTCAAAGATGCCCAGAACTGAGCTAAACGTTGTATGTCTCCAACTCCTAGAAATAACTTCATGCCCCATCTCCCTTAATTCCAGCTAGTAAGGATCACATAATTCCTAACAAAGTTTTGACACAGATTCCCAATTCGGGCATTCAGAACATATAGCACGTTGCTGTAAGCAAGCACATTCTGATGCATGTTACTATGTAGGAACAAGTTTGTATAGGTATTTCAAAGATGCCCAGAACTGAGCTAAACTTGGTATATCTCCAACTCCTAGAAATAACTTCATGCCCCATCTCCCTTACTTCTATCTAGTAAGTATCACATAATTTCTAACAAAGTTTTGACACAGATTCCCAATTCGGGGATTCAGAACATATACCACGTCGCTGTAAGCAAGCACATTCTCATTTAAAGTTGCAAGTTACTATGTAGGAACTAGTTTGTATAGGTATTTCAAAGATGTCCAGAACTGAGCTAAACGTTGTATGTCTCCAACTCCTAGAAATAACTTCATGCCCCTTCTCCCTTACTTCCAGCTAGTAATGATCACATAATTCCTAACAAAGTTTTGACACAGATTCCCAATTCGGGCATTCAGAACATATAGCACGTTGCTGTAAGCAAGCACATTCTCATTCAAAGTTGCAAGTTACTATGTAGGAACAAGTTTGTATAGGTATTTCAAAGATGCCCAGAACTGTGCTAAACTTGGTATGTGTCCAACTCCTAGAAATACCTTCATGCATCAACTCCCTTACTTCCAGCTAGTAAGGATCACATAATTCCTAACAAAGTTTTGACACAGATTCCCAATTCGGGCATTCAGAACATATAGCAAGTTGCTGTAAGCAAGCACATTCTCATTCAAAGTTGCAAGTTACTATGTAGGAACAAGTTTGTATAGGTATTTCAAAGATGCCCAGAACTGAGCTAAACTTGGTATGTGTCCAACTCCTAGAAATAACTTCATGCCCCATCACCCTTACTTCCAGCTAGTAAGGATCACATAATTCCTAACAAAGTTTTGACACAGATTCCCAATTCGGGCATTCAGAACATGTAGCACGTTGCTGTAAGCAAGCACATTCTCATTCAAAGTTGCAAGTTACTATGTAGGAACAAGTTTGTATAGGTATTTCAAAGATGCCCAGAACTGAGCTAAACTTGGTATGTGTCCAACCTCTAGAAATAACTTCATGCCCTAACTCCCTTACTTCCAGCCAGTAAGGATCACATAATTCCTAACAAAGTTTTGACACAGATTCCCAATTCGGGAATTCAGAACATATAGCACGTTGCTGTAAGCAAGCACATTCTCATTCAAAGTTGCAAGTTACTATGTAGGAACAAGTTTGTAAAGGTATTTCAAAGATGCCCAGAACTGAGCTAAACGTTGTATGTCTCCAACTCCTAGAAATAACTTCATGCCCCATCACACTTACTTCCAGCTAGTAAGGATCACATAATTCCTAACAAAGTTATGACACAGATTCCCAATTCGGGCATTCAGAACATATAGCACGTTGCTGTAAGCACGCACATTCTCATTCAAAGTTGAAAGTTACTATGTAGGAACAAGTTTGTATAGGTATTTCAAAGATGCCCAGAACTGATCTAAACTTGGTATGTGTCCAACCTCAAGAAATAACTTCATGCCCCAAATCCCTTACTTCCAGCTAGTAAGGATCACATAATTCCTAACAAAATTTTGACACAGATTCCCAATTCGGACATTCAGAACATATAGCAAGTTGCTCTAAGCAAGCACATTCTCATTCAAAGTTGCAAGTTACTATGTAGGAACAAGTTTGTATAGGTATTTCAAAGATGCCCAGAACTGAGCTAAACTTGGTATGTGTCCTACCTCTAGAAATAACGTCATGCCCCAACACCCTTACTTCCAGGTAGTAAGGATCACATAATTCCTAACATAGTTTTGACACAGATTCCCAATTCGGGCATTCAGAACATATAGCACGTTGCTGTAAGCAAGCACATTCTCATTCAAAGTTGCAAGTTACTATGTAAGAACAAGTTTTTATAGGTATTTCAAAGATGCCCAGAACTGAGCTAAACTTGGTATGTCTCCAACCTCTGGAAATAACTTCATGCCCCAACTCCCTTACTTCCAGCCAGTAAGGATCACATAATTCCTAACAAAGTTTTGACACAGATTCCCAATTCGGGCATTCAGAACATATAGCACGTTGATGTAAGCAAGAACATTCTCATTCAAAGTTGCAAGTTACTATGTAGGAACAAGTTTGTATAGGTATTTCAAAGATGCCCAGAACTGAGCTAAATTTGGTATGTCTCCAACTCCTAGAAATAACATCATGCCCCATCTCCCTTACTTCCAGCTAGTAAGGATCACATAATTCCTAACAAAGTTTTGACACAGATTCCCAATTCGGACATTCAGAACATGTAGCACGTTGCTGTAAGCAAGCACATTCAATTCAAAGTTGCAAGTTACTATGTAGGATCAAGTTTGCATAGGTATTTCAAAGATGCCCGGAACTGAGTTAAACGTTGTATGTCTCCAACTCCTAAAAATAACTTCATGCCCCATCTCCCTTACTTCCAGCTAGTAAGGATCACATAATTCCTAACAAAGTTTTGACACAGATTCCCAATTCGGGCATTCAGAACATGTAGCACGTTGCTGTAAGCAAGCACATTCTCATTCAAAGTTGCAAGTTACTATGTAGGAACAAGTTTGTATAGGTATTTCAAAGATGCCCAGAACTGAGCTAAACTTGGTATGTGTCCAACCTCTAGAAATAACTTCATGCCCCATCTCCCTTACTTCCATCTAGTAAGGATCACATAATTCCTAACAAAGTTTTGACACAGATTCCCAATTCGGGCATTCAGAACATATAGCACGTTGCTGTAAGCAAGCACATTCTCATTCAAAGTTGCAAGTTACTATGTAGGAACAAGTTTGTATAGGTATTTCAAAGATGCCCAAAACTGAGCTAAACTTGGTATGCGTCCAACTCCTTGAAATGACTTCCTGCCCCATCTCCCTTACTTCCAGCTAGTAAGGATCACATAATTCCTAACAAAGTTTTGACACAGATTGCCAATTCGGGCATTCAGAACATATAGCACGTTGCTGTAAGCAAGCACATTCTCATTCAAGGTTGCAAGTTACTATGTAGGAACAAGTTTGTATAGGTATTTCAAAGATGCCCAGAACTGAGCTAAACTTGGTATGAGTCCAATTCCTAGAAATAACTTCATGCCCCAACTCCCTTACTTCCAGCTTGTAAGGAGCACATAATTCCTAACAAAGTTTTGACACAGATTCCCAATTCGGGCCTTCAGAACATATAGCACGTTGCTGTAAGCAAGCACATTCTCATTCAAAGTTGCAAGTTACTATGTAGGAACAAGCTTGAATAGGACTTTCAAAGATGCCCAGAACTCAGCTAAACTTGGTGTGTGTCCAACTCCTAGAAATAACTTCATGCCCCATCTCCCTTACTTCCAGCTAGTAAGGATCACATAATTCCTAACAAAGTTTTCACACAGATTCCCAATTCGGGCATTCAGAACATATGGCACGTTGCTGAAAGCAAGCACATTCTCATTCAAAGTTGCAAGATACTATGTAGGAACAAGTTTTAAAGGTATTTCAAAGATGCCCAGAACTCTGCTAAACTTGGTATGTGTCTAACTCCTAGAAATAACTTCATGCCCCATCTCCCTTACTTCCATCTAGTAAGGGTTACATAATTTCTAACAAAGTTTTGACACAGATTCCCAATTCGGGCATTCAGAACATATAGCACGTTGCTGTAAGCAAGCACATTCTCATTCAAAGTTGCAAGTTACTATGTAGGAACAAGTTTGCATAGGTATTTCAAAGATGCCCAGAACTCAGCTAAACATTGTATGTGTCCAACTCCTAGAAATAACTTCGTGCCCCATCTCCCTTAATTCCAGCTAGTAAGGATCGCATAATTCCTAACAAAGTTTTGACAAAGTTTCCCAATTCGGGCATTCAGAACATATAGCACGTTGCTGTAAGCAAGCAAATTCTCATTCAAAGTTGCAAGTTACTATGTAGGAACAAGTTTGTATAGGTATTTCAAAGATGCCCAGAACTGAGCTAAACGTTGTATGTCTCCAACTCCTAGAAATAACTTCATGCCCCATCTCCCTTACTTCCAGCTATTAAGGATCACATAGTTCCTAATAAATTTTGACACAGATTCCCAATTCGGGCATTCAGAACATATAGCACGTTGCTGTAAGCAAGCACCTTCTCATTCAAAGTTGCAAGTTACTATGTAGGAACAAGTTTGTATAGGTATTTCAAAGATGCCCAGAACTGAGCTAAACTTGGTATGTCTCCAACTCCTAGAAATAACTTCATGCCCCATCTCCCTTACCTCCATCTAGTAAGGATCACATAATTCCTAACAAAGTTTTGACACAGATTCCCAATTCGGGCACTCAGAACATATAGCACGTTGATGATAAGCAAGCACATTCTCATTCAAAGTTGCAAGTTACTATGTAGGAACAAGTTTGTATAGGTAGTTCAAAGATGCCCAGAACTGAGCTAAACGTTGTATGTCTCCAATTCCTAGAAATAACTTCATGCCCCATCTCCCTTACTTCCATCTAGTAAGGATCACATAATTTCTAACAAAGTTTTGACACAGATTCCCAATTCGGGCATTCAGAACATATAGCACGTTGCTGTAAGCAAGCACATTCTCATTCAAAGTTGCAAGTTACTATGTAGGAACAAGTTTGTAAAGGTATTTCCAAGATGCCCAGAACTGAGCTAAACTTGGTATGTCTCCAACTCCTAGAAATAACTTCATGCCCCATCACCCTTACTTCCAGCTAGTAAGGATCACATAATTCCTAACAAAGTTTTGACACAAATTCCCAATTCGGGCATTCAGAACATATAGCACGTTTGCTGTAAGCAAGCACATTCTCATTCAAAGTTGCAAGTTACTATGTAGGAACAAGTTTGTATAGGTATTTCAAAGATGCCCAGAACTGAGCTAAACTTGGTATGTGTCCAACCTCTGGAAATAACTTCATGCCCCAACTCCCTTACTTCCAGCTAGTAAGGATCACATAATTCCTAACAAAGTTTTGACACAGATTCCCAATTCGGGCATTCAGAACATATAGCACGTTGCTGTAAGCAAGCACATTCTCATTCAAAGTTGCAAGTTACTATGTAGGAACAAGTTTGTATAGGTATTTCAAAGATGCCCAGAACTGAGCTAAACTTGGTAGGTCTCCAACTCCTAGAAATAACTTCATGCCCCATCTCCCTTACTTCCATCTAGTAAGGGTTACATAATTTCTAACAAAGTTTTGACACAGATTCCCATTTCGGGCATTCAGAACATATAGCACGTTGCTGTAAGCAAGCACATTCTCATTCAAAGTTGCAAGTTACTATGTAGGAACAAGTTTGTATAGGTATTTCAAAGATGCCCAGAACTGAGCTAAACTTGGTATGTGTCCAACTCCTAGAAATAACTTCATGCCCCATCTCCCTTACTTCCAGCTAGTAAGGATCACATAATTACCAACAATGTTTTGACACAGATTCCCAATTCGGGCATTCAGAACATATAGCACGTTGCTGTAAGCAAGCACATTCTCATTCAAAGTTGCAAGTTACTATGTAGGAACAAGTTTGTATAGGTATTTCAAAGATGCCCAGAACTGTGCTAAACTTGGTATGTGTCCAACTCATAGAAATACCTTCATGCCCCAACTCCCTTACTTAAAGCTAGTAAGGATCACATATTTCCTAACAAATTTTGACACAGATTCCCAATTCGGGCATTCAGAACATATAGCACGTTGCTGTAAGCAAGCACATTCTCATTCAAAGTTGCAATTTAATATGTAGGAACAAGTTCGTATAGGTATTTCAAAGATGCCCAGAACTGAGCTACACTTGGTATGTGTCCAACTCCTAGAAATAACTCCATGCCCCATCTCCCTTACTTCCAGCTAGTAAGGATCACATAATTCCTAACAAAGTTTTGACACAGATTCCCAATTCGGGCATTCAGAACATGTAGCACGTTGCTGTAAGCAAGCACATTCTCATTCAACGTTGCAAGTTACTATGTAGGAACAAGTTTGTATAGGTATTTCAAAGATGCCCTGAACTGAGCTAAACGTTTTATGTCTCCAACTCCTAGAAATAACTTCATGCCCCATATCCCTTACTTCCAGCTAGTAAGGATCACATAACTACTAACAAAGTTCTGACACAGATTCCCAATTCGGGCATTCAGAACATATAGCACGTTGCTGAAAGCAAGCACATTCTCATTCAAAGTTGCAAGTTACTATGTAGGAACAAGTTTGTATAGGTATTTCAAAGATGCCCAGAACTGAGCTAAACTTGGTATGTGTCCAACTCCTAGAAATAACTTCATGTCCCATCTCCCTTACTTCCAGCTAGTAAGGATCACATAATTCCTAACAAAGTTTTGACACAGATTCCCAATTCGGGCATTCAGAACATGTAGCACGTTGCTGTAAGCAAGCACATTCTCATTCAAAGTTGCAAGTTACTATGTAGGAACAAGTTTGTATAGGTTTTTTAAAGATGCCCAGAACTGAGCTAAACGTTGTATGTCTCCAACTCCTAGAAATAACTTCATGCCCCGTCTCACTTACTTCCAGCTAGTAAGGATCACATAATTCCTAACAAAGTTTTGACACAGATTCCCAATTCGGGCATTCAGAACATATAGCACGTTGCTGTAAGCAAGCACATTCTCATTCAAAGTTGCAAGTTACTATGTAGGAACAAGTTTGTATAGGTATTTCAAAGATGCCCAGAACTGAGCTAAACGTTGTATGTCTCCAACTCCTAGAAATAACTTTATGCCCAATCTCCCTTATTTCCAGCTAGTAAGGATCACATAATTCCTAACAAAGTTTTGACACAGATTCCCAATTCGTGCACTCAGAACATATAGCACGTTGATGATAAGCAAGCACATTCTCATTCAAAGTTGCAAGTTACTATGTAGGAACAAGTTTGTATAGGTAGTTCAAAGATGCCCAGAACTGAGCTAAACGTTGTATGTCTCCAACTCCTAGAAATAACTTCATGCCCCATCTCCCTTACTTCCAGCTAGTAAGGATCACATAATTCCTAACAAAGTTTTGACACAGATTCCCAATTCGGGCATTGAGAACATATAGCACGTTGCTGTAAGCAAGCACATTCTCATTCAAAGTTGCAAGTTACTATGTAGGAACAAGTTTGTATAGGTATTTCAAAGATGCCCAGAACTGAGGTAAAAGTTGTATGACTCCAACTCCTAGAAATAACTTCATGCCCCATCTCCCTTACTTCCAGCTAGTAAGGATCTATTAGTTCCTAACAAATTTTGACACAGATTCCCAATTCGGGCATTCAGAACATATAGCACGTTGCCGTAAGCAAGCACATTCTCATTCAAAGTTGCAAGTTACTATGTAGGAACAAGTTTGTATAGTTGTTTCAAAGATGCCCATAACTGAGCTAAACTTGGTATGTGTCCAATCTCTAGAAATAACTTCATGCCCCAACTCCCTTACTTCCAGCTAGTAAGGATCACATAATTCCTAACAAAGTTTTGACACAGATTCCCAATTCGGGCATTCAGAACATATAGCACGTTGCTGTAAGCAAGCACATTCTCATTCAAAGTTGCAAGTTACTATGTAGGAACAAGTTTGTATATCTATTTCAAAGATGCCCAGAACTGTGCTAAACTTGGTATGTGTCCAACTCCTAGAAATACCTTCATGCCACAACTCCCTTACTTCCAGCTAGTAAGGATCACATAATTCCTAACAAAGTTTTGACACAGATTCCCAATTCGGGCATTCAGAACATATAGCACGTTGCTGTAAGCAAGCACATTCTCATTCAAAGTTGCAAGTTACTATGTAGGATCAAGTGTGTATAGGTATTTCAAAGATGCCCAGAACTGAGCTAAACTTGGTATGTGTCCAACCTCTAGAAATAACTTCATGCCCCAACGCCCTTATTTCCAGCTAGTAAGGATCACATAATTCCTAACAAAGTTTTGACACAGATTCCCAATTCGGGCATTCAGAACATATAGCACGTTGCTGTAAGCAAGCACATTCTCATTGAAAGTTGCAAGTTACTATGTAGGAACAAGTTTGTATAGGTATTTCAAAGATGCCCAGAACTGAGCTAAACGTTGTATGTCTAAAACTCCTAGAAATAACTTCATGCCGCTTCTCACTTACTTCCATCTAGTAAGGATCACATAATTCCTAACAAAGTTTTGACACAGATTCCCACTTCGGGCATTCAGAACATATAGCAGGTTGCTGTAAGCAAGCACATTCTCATTAAAAGTTGCAAGTAACTATGTAGGAACAAGTTTGTATAGGTATTTCAAAGATGCCCAGAACTGAGCTAAACTTGGTATGAGTCCAATTCCTAGAAATAACTTCATGCCCCAACTCCCTTACTTCCAGCTTGTAAGGAGCACATAATTCCTAACAAAGTTTTGACACAGATTCCCAATTCGGGCATTCAGAACATATAGCACGTTGCTGTAAGCAAGCACATTCTCATTCAAAGTTGCAAGTTACTATGTAGGAACAAGTTTGAATAGGACTTTCAAAGATGCCCAGAACTGAGCTAAACTTGGTATGTGTCCAACTCCTAGAAATAACTTCATGCCCCATCTCCCTTACTTCCAGCTAGTAAGTTTCACATAATTCCTAACAAAGTTTTCACACAGATTCCCAATTCGGGCATTCAGAACATGTAACACGTTGCTGTAAGCAAGCTCATTCTCATTCAAAGTTGCAAGTTACCATGTAGGAACAAGTTTGTAAAGGTATTTCAAAGATGCCCAGAACTCTGCTAAACTTGGTATGTGTCCAACTCCTAGAAATACCTTCATGCCCCAACTCCCTTACTTCCAGCTAGTAAGGATCACATAATTTCTAACAAATTTTGACACAGATTCCCAATTCGGGCATTCAGAACATATAGCACGTTGCTGTAAGCAAGCACATTCTCATTCAAAGTTGCAAGTTACTATGTAGGAACAAGTTTGCATAGGTATTTCAAAGATGCCCAGAACTCAGCTAAACATTGTATGTGTCCAACTCCTGGAAATAACTTCGTGCCCCATCTCCCTTACTTCGATCTAGTAAGCATCACATAATTCCTAACAAAGTTTTGAAACAGATTCCCAATTCGAGCATTCAGAACATATAGCACGTTGCTGTAAGCAAGCACATTCTCATTCAAAGTTGCAAGTTACTATGTAGGAACAAGTTTGTATAGGTATTTCAAAGATGCCCAGAACTGAGCTAAACTTGGTATGTCTCCAACTCCTAGAAATAACTTCATGCCCCATCTCCCTTACTTCCAGCTAGTAAGGATCACATAATTCCTAACAAATTTTGACACAGATTCCCAATTCGGGCATTCAGAACATATAGCACGTTGCTGTAAGCAAGCACATTCTCATTCAAAGATGCAAGTTACTATGTAGGAACAAGTTTGTATAGGTATTTCAAAGATGCCCAGAACTGAGCTAAACTTGGTATGTCTCCAACTCCTAGAAATAAATTCATGCCCCATCTCCCTTACTTCCAGCTAGTAAGGATCATATAATTCCTAACAAATTTTGACACAGATTCCCAATTCGGGCATTCAGAACATATAGCACGTTGCTGTAAGCAAGCACATTCTCATTCAAAGTTGCAAGTTACTATGTAGGAACAAGTTTGTATAGGTATTTCAAAGATGCCCAGAACTGAGCTAAACTTGGTATGCGTCCAACTCCTTGAAATAACTTCATGCCCCATCTCCCTTACTTCCAGCTAGTAAGGATCACATAATTCCTAACAATGTTTTGACACAGATTCCCAATTCGGGCATTCAGAACATATAGCACGTTGCAGTAAGCAAGCACATTCTCATTCAAAGTTGCAAGTTACTATGTAGGAACAAGTTTGTATAGGTATTTCAAAGATACCCAGAACTGTGCTAAATTTGGTATGTGTCCAACTCCTAGAGATACCTTCATGCCCCAACTCCCTTACTTCCAGCTAGTAAGGATCACATATTTCCTAACAAATTTTGACACAGATTCCCAATTCTGGCATTCAGAACATGTAGCACGTTGCTGTAAGCAAGCACATTCTCATTCAAAGTTGCAAGTTACTATGTAGGAACAAGTTTGTATAGGTAGTTCAAAGATGCCCAGAACTGAGCTAAACGTTGTATGTCTCCAACTCATAGAAATAACTTCATGTGCCATCTCTCTTACTTCCAGCTAGTAAGGATCACATAATTCCTAACAAAGTTTTGACACAGATTCCCAATTCGGGCATTCAGAACATATAGCACGTTGCTGTAAGCAAGCACATTCTCATTCAAAGTTGCAAGTTACTATGTAGGAACAAGTTTGTAAAGGTATTTCAAAGATGCCCAGAACTGAACTAAACGTTGTATGTGTCCAACTCCTAGAAATAACTTCATGCCCTATCACCATTACTTCCAGCCAGTAAGGATCACATAATTACTAACAAAGATTTGACACAGATTCCCAATTCGGGCATTCAAAACATATAGCAGGTTGCTGTAAGCAAGCACATTCTCATTCAAAGTTGCAAGTTACTATGTAGGAACAAGTTTGTATAGGTATTTCAAAGATGCCCAGAACTGAGCTAAACTTGGTATGTCTCCTACTCCTAGAAATAACTTCATGCCCCAAGTCCCTTACTTCCATCTAGTAAGGATCACATAATTTCTAACAAAGTTTTGACACAGATTCCCAATTCGGGCATTCAGAACATATAGCACGCTGCTGTAAGCAAGCACATTCTCATTCAAAGTTGCAAGTTACTATGTAGGAACAAGTTTGTTTGGTATTTCAAAGATGCCCAGAACTGAGCTAAACTTGGTATGTCTCCAACTCCTAGAAATAACTTCATGCCACATCTCCCTTACTTCCAGCTAGTAAGGATCACATAATTACCAACAATGTTTTGACACAGATTTCCAATTCGGGCATTCAGAACATATAGCACGTTGCTGTAAGCAAGCACATTCTCATTCAAAGTTGCAAGTTACTATGTAGGAACAAGTTTGTATAGGTATTTCAAAGATGCCCAGAACTGTGCTAAACTTGGTATGTGTCCAACTCCTAGAAATACCTTCATGCCCCAACTCCCTTACTTCCAGCTAGTAAGGATCACATATTTCCTAACAAATTTTGACACAGATTCCCAATTCGGGCATTCAGAACATATAGCACGTTGCTGTAAGCAAGCACATTCTCATTCAAAGTTGCAATTTAATATGTAGGAACAAGTTCGTATAGGTATTTCAAAGATGCCCAGAACTGAGCTAAACTTGGTATGTGTCCAACTCCTAGAAATAACTCCATGCCCCATCTCCCTTACTTCCAGCTAGTAAGGATCACCTAATTCCTAACAAAGTTTTGACACAGATTCCCAATTCGGGCATTCAGAACATGTAGCACGTTGCTGTAAGCAAGCACATTCTCATTCAACGTTGCAAGTTACTATGTAGGAACAAGTTTGTATAGGTATTTCAAAGATGCCCAGAACTGAGCTAAATTTTGTATGTCTCCAACTCCTAGAAATAACATCATGCCCCATATCCCTTACTTCCAGCTAGTAAGGATCACATAATTACTAACAAAGTTCTGACACAGATTCCCAATTCGGGCATTCAGAACATATAGCACGTTGCTGAAATCAAGCACATTCTCATTCAAAGTTGCAAGTTACAATGTAGGAACAAGTTTGTATAGGTATTTCAAAGATGCCCAGAACTGAGCTAAACTTGGTATGTGTCCAACTCCTAGAAATAACTTCATGCCCCATCTCCCTTACTTCCATCTAGTAAGGATCACATAATTCCTAACAAAGTTTTGACACAGATTCCCAATTCGGGCATTCAGAACATGTAGCACGTTGCTGTAAGCAAGCACATTCTCATTCAAAGTTGCAAGTTACTATGTAGGAACAAGTTTGTATAGGTATTTCAAAGATGCCCAGAACTGAGCTAAACTTGGTATGTGTCCAACCTCTAGAAATAACTTCATGCCCCATCTCCCTTACTTCCATCTAGTAAGGATCACATAATTCCTAACAAAGTTTTGACACAGATTCCCAATTCGGGCATTCAGAACATATAGCATGTTGCTGTAAGCAAGCACATTCTCATTCAAAGTTGCAAGTTACTATGTAGGAACAAGTTTGTATAGGTATTTCAAAGATGCCCAAAACTGAGCTAAACTTGGTATGCGTCCAACTCCTTGAAATGACTTCATGCCCCATCTCCCTTACTTCCAGCTTGTAAGGAGCACATAATTCCTAACAAAGTTTTGACACAGATTCCCAATTCGGGCCTTCAGAACATATAGCACGTTGCTGTAAGCAAGCACATTCTCATTCAAAGTTGCAAGTTACTATGTAGGAACAAGCTTGAATAGGACTTTCAAAGATGCCCAGAACTGAGCTAAACTTGGTATGTGTCCAACTCCTAGAAATAACTTCATGCCCCATCTCCCTTACTTCCAGCTAGTAAGGATCACATAATTCCTAACAAAGTTTTCACACAGATTCCCAATTCGGGCATTCAGAACATATGGCACGTTGCTGTAAGCAAGCACATTCTCATTCAAAGTTGCAAGTTACTATGTAGGAACAAGTTTGTAAAGGTATTTCAAAGATGCCCAGAACTCTGCTAAACTTGGTATGTGTCTAACTTCTAGAAATAACTTCATGCCCCATCTCCCTTACTTCCATCTAGTAAGGGTTACATAATTTCTAACAAAGTTTTGACACAGATTCCCAATTCGGGCATTCAGAACATATAGCACGTTGCTGTAAGCAAGCACATTCTCATTCAAAGTTGCAAGTTACTATGTAGGAACAAGTTTGCATAGGTATTTCAAAGATGCCCAGAACTCAGCTAAACATTGTATGTGTCCAACTCCTAGAAATAACTTCGTGCCCCATCTCCCTTACTTCGATCTAGTAAGGATCACATAATTCCTAACAAAGTTTTGAAACAGATTCCCAATTCGGGCATTCAGAACATATAGCACGTTGCTGTAAGCAAGCAAATTCTCATTCAAAGTTGCAAGTTACTATGTAGGAACAAGTTTGTATAGGTATTTCAACGATGCCCAGAACTGAGCTAAACGTTGTATGTCTCCAACTCCTAGAAATAACTTCATGCCCCATCTCCCTTACTTCCAGCTATTAAGGATCACATAATTCCTAATAAATTTTGACACAGATTCCCAATTCGGGCATTCAGAACATATAGCACGTTGCTGTAAGCAAGCACATTCTCATTCAAAGATGCAAGTTACTATGTAGGAACAAGTTTGTATAGGTATTTCAAAGATGCCCAGAACTGAGCTAAACTTGGTATGTCTCAAACTCCTAGAAATAACTTCATGCCCCATCTCCCTTACTTCCATCTAATAAGGATCACATAATTCCTAACAAAGTTTTGACACAGATTCCCAATTCGGGCACTCAGAACATATAGCACGTTGATGATAAGCAAGCACATTCTCATTCAAAGTTGCAAGTTACTATGTAGGAACAAGTTTGTTTAGGTAGTTCAAAGATGCCCAGAACTGAGCTAAACGTTGTATGTCTCCAATTCCTAGAAATAACTTCATGCCCCATCTCCCTTACTTCCATCTAGTAAGGATCACATAATTTCTAACAAAGTTTTGACACAGATTCCCAATTCGGGCATTCAGAACATATAGCACGTTGCTGTAAGCAAGCACATTCTCATTCAAAGTTGCAAGTTACTATGTAGGAACAAGTTTGTAAAGGTATTTCCAAGATGCCCAGAACTGAGCTAAACTTGGTATGTCTCCAACTCCTAGAAATAACTTCATGCCCCATCACCCTTACTTCCAGCTAGTAAGGATCACATAATTCCTAACAAAGTTTTGACACAAATTCCCAATTCGGGCATTCAGAACATATAGCACGTTTGCTGTAAGCAAGCACATTCTCATTCAAAGTTGCAAGTTACTATGTAGGAACAAGTTTGTATAGGTATTTCAAAGATGCCCAGAACTGAGCTAAACTTGGTATGTGTCCAACCTCTAGAAATAACTTCATGCCCCAACTCCCTTACTTCCAGCTAGTAAGGATCACATAATTCCTATCAAAGTTTTGACACAGATTCCCAATTCGGGCATTCAGAACATATAGCACGTTGCTGTAAGCAAGCACATTCTCATTCAAAGTTGCAAGTTACTATGTAGGAACAAGTTTGTATAGGTATTTCAAAGATGCCCAGAACTGAGCTAAACTTGGTATGTCTCCAACTCCTAGAAATAACTTCATGCCCCATCTCCCTTACTTCCATCTAGTAAGGGTTACATAATTTCTAACAAAGTTTTGACACAGATTCCCATTTCGGGCATTCAGAACATATAGCACGTTGCTGTAAGCAAGCACATTCTCATTCAAAGTTGCAAGTTACTATGTAGGAACAAGATTGTATAGGTATTTCAAAGATGCCCAGAACTGAGCTAACCTTGGTATGTCTCCTACTCCTAGAAATAACTTCATGCCCCATCTCCCTTACTTCCAGCTAGTAAGGATCACATAATTACCAACAATGTTTTGACACAGATTCCCAATTCGGGCATTCAGAACATATAGCACGTTGCTGTAAGCACGCACATTCTCATTCAAAGTTGAAAGTTACTATGTAGGAACAAGTTTGTATAGGTATTTCAAAGATGCCCAGAACTGATCTAAACTTGGTATGTGTCCAACCTCAAGAAATAACTTCATGCCCCAAATCCCTTACTTCCAGCTAGTAAGGATCACATAATTCCTAACAAAATTTTGACACAGATTCCCAATTCGGACATTCAGAACATATAGCACGTTGCTCTAAGCAAGCACATTCTCATTCAAAGTTGCAAGTTACTATGTAGGAACAAGTTTGTATAGGTATTTCAAAGATGCCCAGAACTGAGCTAAACTTGGTATGTGTCCTACCTCTAGAAATAACGTCATGCCCCAACACCCTTACTTCCAGGTAGTAAGGATCACATAATTCCTAACATAGTTTTGACACAGATTCCCAATTCGGGCATTCAGAACATATAGCACGTTGCTGTAAGCAAGCACATTCTCATTCAAAGTTGCAAGTTACTATGTAAGAACAAGTTTTTATAGGTATTTCAAAGATGCCCAGAACTGAGCTAAACTTGGTATGTCTCCAACCTCTGGAAATAACTTCATGCCCCAACTCCCTTACTTCCAGCCAGTAAGGATCACATAATTCCTAACAAAGTTTTGACACAGATTCCCAATTCGGGCATTCAGAACATATAGCACGTTGATGTAAGCAAGAACATTCTCATTCAAAGTTGTAAGTTACTATGTAGGAACAAGTTTGTATAGGTATTTCAAAGATGCCCAGAACTGAGCTAAATTTGGTATGTCTCCAACTCCTAGAAATAACTTCATGCCCCATCTCCCTTACTTCCAGCTAGTAAGGATCACATAATTCCTAACAAAGTTTTGACACAGATTCCCAATTCGGACATTCAGAACATGTAGCACGTTGCTGTAAGCAAGCACATTCAATTCAAAGTTGCAAGTTACTATGTAGGATCAAGTTTGCATAGGTATTTCAAAGATGCCCGGAACTGAGTTAAACGTTGTATGTCTCCAACTCCTAAAAATAACTTCATGCCCCATCTCCCTTACTTCCAGCTAGTAAGGATCACATAATTCCTAACAAAGTTTTGACACAGATTCCCAATTCGGGCATTCAGAACATGTAGCACGTTGCTGTAAGCAAGCACATTCTCATTCAAAGTTGCAAGTTACTATGTAGGAACAAGTTTGTATAGGTATTTCAAAGATGCCCAGAACTGAGCTAAACTTGGTATGTGTCCAACCTCTAGAAATAACTTCATGCCCCATCTCCCTTACTTCCATCTAGTAAGGATCACATAATTCCTAACAAAGTTTTGACACAGATTCCCAATTCGGGCATTCAGAACATATAGCACGTTGCTGTAAGCAAGCACATTCTCATTCAAAGTTGCAAGTTACTATGTAGGAACAAGTTTGTATAGGTATTTCAAAGATGCCCAAAACTGAGCTAAACTTGGTATGCGTCCAACTCCTTGAAATGACTTCCTGCCCCATCTCCCTTACTTCCAGCTAGTAAGGATCACATAATTCCTAACAAAGTTTTGACACAGATTGCCAATTCGGGCATTCAGAACATATAGCACGTTGCTGTAAGCAAGCACATTCTCATTCAAGGTTGCAAGTTACTATGTAGGAACAAGTTTGTATAGGTATTTCAAAGATGCCCAGAACTGAGCTAAACTTGGTATGAGTCCAATTCCTAGAAATAACTTCATGCCCCAACTCCCTTACTTCCAGCTTGTAAGGAGCACATAATTCCTAACAAAGTTTTGACACAGATTCCCAATTCGGGCCTTCAGAACATATAGCACGTTGCTGTAAGCAAGCACATTCTCATTCAAAGTTGCAAGTTACTATGTAGGAACAAGCTTGAATAGGACTTTCAAAGATGCCCAGAACTCAGCTAAACTTGGTGTGTGTCCAACTCCTAGAAATAACTTCATGCCCCATCTCCCTTACTTCCAGCTAGTAAGGATCACATAATTCCTAACAAAGTTTTCACACAGATTCCCAATTCGGGCATTCAGAACATATGGCACGTTGCTGAAAGCAAGCACATTCTCATTCAAAGTTGCAAGATACTATGTAGGAACAAGTTTTAAAGGTATTTCAAAGATGCCCAGAACTCTGCTAAACTTGGTATGTGTCTAACTCCTAGAAATAACTTCATGCCCCATCTCCCTTACTTCCATCTAGTAAGGGTTACATAATTTCTAACAAAGTTTTGACACAGATTCCCAATTCGGGCATTCAGAACATATAGCACGTTGCTGTAAGCAAGCACATTCTCATTCAAAGTTGCAAGTTACTATGTAGGAACAAGTTTGCATAGGTATTTCAAAGATGCCCAGAACTCAGCTAAACATTGTATGTGTCCAACTCCTAGAAATAACTTCGTGCCCCATCTCCCTTAATTCCAGCTAGTAAGGATCGCATAATTCCTAACAAAGTTTTGACAAAGTTTCCCAATTCGGGCATTCAGAACATATAGCACGTTGCTGTAAGCAAGCAAATTCTCATTCAAAGTTGCAAGTTACTATGTAGGAACAAGTTTGTATAGGTATTTCAAAGATGCCCAGAACTGAGCTAAACGTTGTATGTCTCCAACTCCTAGAAATAACTTCATGCCCCATCTCCCTTACTTCCAGCTATTAAGGATCACATAGTTCCTAATAAATTTTGACACAGATTCCCAATTCGGGCATTCAGAACATATAGCACGTTGCTGTAAGCAAGCACATTCTCATTCAAAGTTGCAAGTTACTATGTAGGAACAAGCTTGAATAGGACTTTCAAAGATGCCCAGAACTCAGCTAAACTTGGTGTGTGTCCAACTCCTAGAAATAACTTCATGCCCCATCTCCCTTACTTCCAGCTAGTAAGGATCACATAATTCCTAACAAAGTTTTCACACAGATTCCCAATTCGGGCATTCAGAACATATGGCACGTTGCTGAAAGCAAGCACATTCTCATTCAAAGTTGCAAGATACTATGTAGGAACAAGTTTTAAAGGTATTTCAAAGATGCCCAGAACTCTGCTAAACTTGGTATGTGTCTAACTCCTAGAAATAACTTCATGCCCCATCTCCCTTACTTCCATCTAGTAAGGGTTACATAATTTCTAACAAAGTTTTGACACAGATTCCCAATTCGGGCATTCAGAACATATAGCACGTTGCTGTAAGCAAGCACATTCTCATTCAAAGTTGCAAGTTACTATGTAGGAACAAGTTTGCATAGGTATTTCAAAGATGCCCAGAACTCAGCTAAACATTGTATGTGTCCAACTCCTAGAAATAACTTCGTGCCCCATCTCCCTTAATTCCAGCTAGTAAGGATCGCATAATTCCTAACAAAGTTTTGACAAAGTTTCCCAATTCGGGCATTCAGAACATATAGCACGTTGCTGTAAGCAAGCAAATTCTCATTCAAAGTTGCAAGTTACTATGTAGGAACAAGTTTGTATAGGTATTTCAAAGATGCCCAGAACTGAGCTAAACGTTGTATGTCTCCAACTCCTAGAAATAACTTCATGCCCCATCTCCCTTACTTCCAGCTATTAAGGATCACATAGTTCCTAATAAATTTTGACACAGATTCCCAATTCGGGCATTCAGAACATATAGCACGTTGCTGTAAGCAAGCACCTTCTCATTCAAAGTTGCAAGTTACTATGTAGGAACAAGTTTGTATAGGTATTTCAAAGATGCCCAGAACTGAGCTAAACTTGGTATGTCTCCAACTCCTAGAAATAACTTCATGCCCCATCTCCCTTACCTCCATCTAGTAAGGATCACATAATTCCTAACAAAGTTTTGACACAGATTCCCAATTCGGGCACTCAGAACATATAGCACGTTGATGATAAGCAAGCACATTCTCATTCAAAGTTGCAAGTTACTATGTAGGAACAAGTTTGTATAGGTAGTTCAAAGATGCCCAGAACTGAGCTAAACGTTGTATGTCTCCAATTCCTAGAAATAACTTCATGCCCCATCTCCCTTACTTCCATCTAGTAAGGATCACATAATTTCTAACAAAGTTTTGACACAGATTCCCAATTCGGGCATTCAGAACATATAGCACGTTGCTGTAAGCAAGCACATTCTCATTCAAAGTTGCAAGTTACTATGTAGGAACAAGTTTGTAAAGGTATTTCCAAGATGCCCAGAACTGAGCTAAACTTGGTATGTCTCCAACTCCTAGAAATAACTTCATGCCTCATCACCCTTACTTCCAGCTAGTAAGGATCACATAATTCCTAACAAAGTTTTGACACAAATTCCCAATTCGGGCATTCAGAACATATAGCACGTTTGCTGTAAGCAAGCACATTCTCATTCAAAGTTGCAAGTTACTATGTAGGAACAAGTTTGTATAGGTATTTCAAAGATGCCCAGAACTGAGCTAAACTTGGTATGTGTCCAACCTCTAGAAATAACTTCATGCCCCAACTCCCTTACTTCCAGCTAGTAAGGATCACATAATTCCTAACAAAGTTTTGACACAGATTCCCAATTCGGGCATTCAGAACATATAGCACGTTGCTGTAAGCAAGCACATTCTCATTCAAAGTTGCAAGTTACTATGTAGGAACAAGTTTGTATAGGTATTTCAAAGATGCCCAGAACTGAGCTAAACTTGGTAGGTCTCCAACTCCTAGAAATAACTTCATGCCCCATCTCCCTTACTTCCATCTAGTAAGGGTTACATAATTTCTAACAAAGTTTTGACACAGATTCCCATTTCGGGCATTCAGAACATATAGCACGTTGCTGTAAGCAAGCACATTCTCATTCAAAGTTGCAAGTTACTATGTAGGAACAAGTTTGTATAGGTATTTCAAAGATGCCCAGAACTGAGCTAAACTTGGTATGTGTCCAACTCCTAGAAATAACTTCATGCCCCATCTCCCTTACTTCCAGCTAGTAAGGATCACATAATTACCAACAATGTTTTGACACAGATTCCCAATTCGGGCATTCAGAACATATAGCACGTTGCTGTAAGCAAGCACATTCTCATTCAAAGTTGCAAGTTACTATGTAGGAACAAGTTTGTATAGGTATTTCAAAGATGCCCAGAACTGTGCTAAACTTGGTATGTGTCCAACTCCTAGAAATACCTTCATGCCCCAACTCCCTTACTTAAAGCTAGTAAGGATCACATATTTCCTAACAAATTTTGACACAGATTCCCAATTCGGGCATTCAGAACATATAGCACGTTGCTGTAAGCAAGCACATTCTCATTCAAAGTTGCAATTTAATATGTAGGAACAAGTTCGTATAGGTATTTCAAAGATGCCCAGAACTGAGCTACACTTGGTATGTGTCCAACTCCTAGAAATAACTCCATGCCCCATCTCCCTTACTTCCAGCTAGTAAGGATCACATAATTCCTAACAAAGTTTTGACACAGATTCCCAATTCGGGCATTCAGAACATGTAGCACGTTGCTGTAAGCAAGCACATTCTCATTCAACGTTGCAAGTTACTATGTAGGAACAAGTTTGTATAGGTATTTCAAAGATGCCCTGAACTGAGCTAAACGTTTTATGTCTCCAACTCCTAGAAATAACTTCATGCCCCATATCCCTTACTTCCAGCTAGTAAGGATCACATAACTACTAACAAAGTTCTGACACAGATTCCCAATTCGGGCATTCAGAACATATAGCACGTTGCTGAAAGCAAGCACATTCTCATTCAAAGTTGCAAGTTACTATGTAGGAACAAGTTTGTATAGGTATTTCAAAGATGCCCAGAACTGAGCTAAACTTGGTATGTGTCCAACTCCTAGAAATAACTTCATGTCCCATCTCCCTTACTTCCAGCTAGTAAGGATCACATAATTCCTAACAAAGTTTTGACACAGATTCCCAATTCGGGCATTCAGAACATGTAGCACGTTGCTGTAAGCAAGCACATTCTCATTCAAAGTTGCAAGTTACTATGTAGGAACAAGTTTGTATAGGTTTTTTAAAGATGCCCAGAACTGAGCTAAACGTTGTATGTCTCCAACTCCTAGAAATAACTTCATGCCCCGTCTCACTTACTTCCAGCTAGTAAGGATCACATAATTCCTAACAAAGTTTTGACACAGATTCCCAATTCGGGCATTCAGAACATATAGCACGTTGCTGTAAGCAAGCACATTCTCATTCAAAGTTGCAAGTTACTATGTAGGAACAAGTTTGTATAGGTATTTCAAAGATGCCCAGAACTGAGCTAAACGTTGTATGTCTCCAACTCCTAGAAATAACTTTATGCCCAATCTCCCTTATTTCCAGCTAGTAAGGATCACATAATTCCTAACAAAGTTTTGACACAGATTCCCAATTCGTGCACTCAGAACATATAGCACGTTGATGATAAGCAAGCACATTCTCATTCAAAGTTGCAAGTTACTATGTAGGAACAAGTTTGTATAGGTAGTTCAAAGATGCCCAGAACTGAGCTAAACGTTGTATGTCTCCAACTCCTAGAAATAACTTCATGCCCCATCTCCCTTACTTCCAGCTAGTAAGGATCACATAATTCCTAACAAAGTTTTGACACAGATTCCCAATTCGGGCATTGAGAACATATAGCACGTTGCTGTAAGCAAGCACATTCTCATTCAAAGTTGCAAGTTACTATGTAGGAACAAGTTTGTATAGGTATTTCAAAGATGCCCAGAACTGAGGTAAAAGTTGTATGACTCCAACTCCTAGAAATAACTTCATGCCCCATCTCCCTTACTTCCAGCTAGTAAGGATCTATTAGTTCCTAACAAATTTTGACACAGATTCCCAATTCGGGCATTCAGAACATATAGCACGTTGAGGTAAGCAAGCACATTCTCATTCAAAGTTGCAAGTTACTATGTAGGAACAAGTTTGTATAGTTGTTTCAAAGATGCCCATAACTGAGCTAAACTTGGTATGTGTCCAATCTCTAGAAATAACTTCATGCCCCAACTCCCTTACTTCCAGCTAGTAAGGATCACATAATTCCTAACAAAGTTTTGACACAGATTCCCAATTCGGGCATTCAGAACATATAGCACGTTGCTGTAAGCAAGCACATTCTCATTCAAAGTTGCAAGTTACTATGTAGGAACAAGTTTGTATATCTATTTCAAAGATGCCCAGAACTGTGCTAAACTTGGTATGTGTCCAACTCCTAGAAATACCTTCATGCCACAACTCCCTTACTTCCAGCTAGTAAGGATCACATAATTCCTAACAAAGTTTTGACACAGATTCCCAATTCGGGCATTCAGAACATATAGCACGTTGCTGTAAGCAAGCACATTCTCATTCAAAGTTGCAAGTTACTATGTAGGATCAAGTGTGTATAGGTATTTCAAAGATGCCCAGAACTGAGCTAAACTTGGTATGTGTCCAACCTCTAGAAATAACTTCATGCCCCAACGCCCTTATTTCCAGCTAGTAAGGATCACATAATTCCTAACAAAGTTTTGACACAGATTCCCAATTCGGGCATTCAGAACATATAGCACGTTGCTGTAAGCAAGCACATTCTCATTGAAAGTTGCAAGTTACTATGTAGGAACAAGTTTGTATAGGTATTTCAAAGATGCCCAGAACTGAGCTAAACGTTGTATGTCTAAAACTCCTAGAAATAACTTCATGCCGCTTCTCACTTACTTCCATCTAGTAAGGATCACATAATTCCTAACAAAGTTTTGACACAGATTCCCACTTCGGGCATTCAGAACATATAGCAGGTTGCTGTAAGCAAGCACATTCTCATTAAAAGTTGCAAGTAACTATGTAGGAACAAGTTTGTATAGGTATTTCAAAGATGCCCAGAACTGAGCTAAACTTGGTATGAGTCCAATTCCTAGAAATAACTTCATGCCCCAACTCCCTTACTTCCAGCTTGTAAGGAGCACATAATTCCTAACAAAGTTTTGACACAGATTCCCAATTCGGGCATTCAGAACATATAGCACGTTGCTGTAAGCAAGCACATTCTCATTCAAAGTTGCAAGTTACTATGTAGGAACAAGTTTGAATAGGACTTTCAAAGATGCCCAGAACTGAGCTAAACTTGGTATGTGTCCAACTCCTAGAAATAACTTCATGCCCCATCTCCCTTACTTCCAGCTAGTAAGTTTCACATAATTCCTAACAAAGTTTTCACACAGATTCCCAATTCGGGCATTCAGAACATGTAACACGTTGCTGTAAGCAAGCTCATTCTCATTCAAAGTTGCAAGTTACCATGTAGGAACAAGTTTGTAAAGGTATTTCAAAGATGCCCAGAACTCTGCTAAACTTGGTATGTGTCCAACTCCTAGAAATACCTTCATGCCCCAACTCCCTTACTTCCAGCTAGTAAGGATCACATAATTTCTAACAAATTTTGACACAGATTCCCAATTCGGGCATTCAGAACATATAGCACGTTGCTGTAAGCAAGCACATTCTCATTCAAAGTTGCAAGTTACTATGTAGGAACAAGTTTGCATAGGTATTTCAAAGATGCCCAGAACTCAGCTAAACATTGTATGTGTCCAACTCCTGGAAATAACTTCGTGCCCCATCTCCCTTACTTCGATCTAGTAAGCATCACATAATTCCTAACAAAGTTTTGAAACAGATTCCCAATTCGAGCATTCAGAACATATAGCACGTTGCTGTAAGCAAGCACATTCTCATTCAAAGTTGCAAGTTACTATGTAGGAACAAGTTTGTATAGGTATTTCAAAGATGCCCAGAACTGAGCTAAACTTGGTATGTCTCCAACTCCTAGAAATAACTTCATGCCCCATCTCCCTTACTTCCAGCTAGTAAGGATCACATAATTCCTAACAAATTTTGACACAGATTCCCAATTCGGGCATTCAGAACATATAGCACGTTGCTGTAAGCAAGCACATTCTCATTCAAAGATGCAAGTTACTATGTAGGAACAAGTTTGTATAGGTATTTCAAAGATGCCCAGAACTGAGCTAAACTTGGTATGTCTCCAACTCCTAGAAATAAATTCATGCCCCATCTCCCTTACTTCCAGCTAGTAAGGATCATATAATTCCTAACAAATTTTGACACAGATTCCCAATTCGGGCATTCAGAACATATAGCACGTTGCTGTAAGCAAGCACATTCTCATTCAAAGTTGCAAGTTACTATGTAGGAACAAGTTTGTATAGGTATTTCAAAGATGCCCAGAACTGAGCTAAACTTGGTATGCGTCCAACTCCTTGAAATAACTTCATGCCCCATCTCCCTTACTTCCAGCTAGTAAGGATCACATAATTCCTAACAATGTTTTGACACAGATTCCCAATTCGGGCATTCAGAACATATAGCACGTTGCAGTAAGCAAGCACATTCTCATTCAAAGTTGCAAGTTACTATGTAGGAACAAGTTTGTATAGGTATTTCAAAGATACCCAGAACTGTGCTAAATTTGGTATGTGTCCAACTCCTAGAGATACCTTCATGCCCCAACTCCCTTACTTCCAGCTAGTAAGGATCACATATTTCCTAACAAATTTTGACACAGATTCCCAATTCTGGCATTCAGAACATGTAGCACGTTGCTGTAAGCAAGCACATTCTCATTCAAAGTTGCAAGTTACTATGTAGGAACAAGTTTGTTTAGGTAGTTCAAAGATGCCCAGAACTGAGCTAAACGTTGTATGTCTCCAATTCCTAGAAATAACTTCATGCCCCATCTCCCTTACTTCCATCTAGTAAGGATCACATAATTTCTAACAAAGTTTTGACACAGATTCCCAATTCGGGCATTCAGAACATATAGCACGTTGCTGTAAGCAAGCACATTCTCATTCAAAGTTGCAAGTTACTATGTAGGAACAAGTTTGTAAAGGTATTTCCAAGATGCCCAGAACTGAGCTAAACTTGGTATGTCTCCAACTCCTAGAAATAACTTCATGCCCCATCACCCTTACTTCCAGCTAGTAAGGATCACATAATTCCTAACAAAGTTTTGACACAAATTCCCAATTCGGGCATTCAGAACATATAGCACGTTTGCTGTAAGCAAGCACATTCTCATTCAAAGTTGCAAGTTACTATGTAGGAACAAGTTTGTATAGGTATTTCAAAGATGCCCAGAACTGAGCTAAACTTGGTATGTGTCCAACCTCTAGAAATAACTTCATGCCCCAACTCCCTTACTTCCAGCTAGTAAGGATCACATAATTCCTATCAAAGTTTTGACACAGATTCCCAATTCGGGCATTCAGAACATATAGCACGTTGCTGTAAGCAAGCACATTCTCATTCAAAGTTGCAAGTTACTATGTAGGAACAAGTTTGTATAGGTATTTCAAAGATGCCCAGAACTGAGCTAAACTTGGTATGTCTCCAACTCCTAGAAATAACTTCATGCCCCATCTCCCTTACTTCCATCTAGTAAGGGTTACATAATTTCTAACAAAGTTTTGACACAGATTCCCATTTCGGGCATTCAGAACATATAGCACGTTGCTGTAAGCAAGCACATTCTCATTCAAAGTTGCAAGTTACTATGTAGGAACAAGATTGTATAGGTATTTCAAAGATGCCCAGAACTGAGCTAACCTTGGTATGTCTCCTACTCCTAGAAATAACTTCATGCCCCATCTCCCTTACTTCCAGCTAGTAAGGATCACATAATTACCAACAATGTTTTGACACAGATTCCCAATTCGGGCATTCAGAACATATAGCACGTTGCTGTAAGCACGCACATTCTCATTCAAAGTTGAAAGTTACTATGTAGGAACAAGTTTGTATAGGTATTTCAAAGATGCCCAGAACTGATCTAAACTTGGTATGTGTCCAACCTCAAGAAATAACTTCATGCCCCAAATCCCTTACTTCCAGCTAGTAAGGATCACATAATTCCTAACAAAATTTTGACACAGATTCCCAATTCGGACATTCAGAACATATAGCACGTTGCTCTAAGCAAGCACATTCTCATTCAAAGTTGCAAGTTACTATGTAGGAACAAGTTTGTATAGGTATTTCAAAGATGCCCAGAACTGAGCTAAACTTGGTATGTGTCCTACCTCTAGAAATAACGTCATGCCCCAACACCCTTACTTCCAGGTAGTAAGGATCACATAATTCCTAACATAGTTTTGACACAGATTCCCAATTCGGGCATTCAGAACATATAGCACGTTGCTGTAAGCAAGCACATTCTCATTCAAAGTTGCAAGTTACTATGTAAGAACAAGTTTTTATAGGTATTTCAAAGATGCCCAGAACTGAGCTAAACTTGGTATGTCTCCAACCTCTGGAAATAACTTCATGCCCCAACTCCCTTACTTCCAGCCAGTAAGGATCACATAATTCCTAACAAAGTTTTGACACAGATTCCCAATTCGGGCATTCAGAACATATAGCACGTTGATGTAAGCAAGAACATTCTCATTCAAAGTTGTAAGTTACTATGTAGGAACAAGTTTGTATAGGTATTTCAAAGATGCCCAGAACTGAGCTAAATTTGGTATGTCTCCAACTCCTAGAAATAACTTCATGCCCCATCTCCCTTACTTCCAGCTAGTAAGGATCACATAATTCCTAACAAAGTTTTGACACAGATTCCCAATTCGGACATTCAGAACATGTAGCACGTTGCTGTAAGCAAGCACATTCAATTCAAAGTTGCAAGTTACTATGTAGGATCAAGTTTGCATAGGTATTTCAAAGATGCCCGGAACTGAGTTAAACGTTGTATGTCTCCAACTCCTAAAAATAACTTCATGCCCCATCTCCCTTACTTCCAGCTAGTAAGGATCACATAATTCCTAACAAAGTTTTGACACAGATTCCCAATTCGGGCATTCAGAACATGTA
Source organism: Diceros bicornis minor (assembly GCF_020826845.1). Classification (NCBI taxonomy): domain Eukaryota; kingdom Metazoa; phylum Chordata; class Mammalia; order Perissodactyla; family Rhinocerotidae; genus Diceros; species Diceros bicornis. Next base: position 144,358 of record NC_080751.1, on the reverse strand, counting down.
GCACGTTGCTGTAAGCAAGCACATTCTCATTCAAAGTTGCAAGTTACTATGTAGGAACAAGTTTGTATAGGTATTTCAAAGATGCCCAGAACTGAGCTAAACTTGGTATGTGTCCAACCTCTAGAAATAACTTCATGCCCCATCTCCCTTACTTCCATCTAGTAAGGATCACATAATTCCTAACAAAGTTTTGACACAGATTCCCAATTCGGGCATTCAGAACATATAGCACGTTGCTGTAAGCAAGCACATTCTCATTCAAAGTTGCAAGTTACTATGTAGGAACAAGTTTGTATAGGTATTTCAAAGATGCCCAAAACTGAGCTAAACTTGGTATGCGTCCAACTCCTTGAAATGACTTCCTGCCCCATCTCCCTTACTTCCAGCTAGTAAGGATCACATAATTCCTAACAAAGTTTTGACACAGATTGCCAATTCGGGCATTCAGAACATATAGCACGTTGCTGTAAGCAAGCACATTCTCATTCAAGGTTGCAAGTTACTATGTAGGAACAAGTTTGTATAGGTATTTCAAAGATGCCCAGAACTGAGCTAAACTTGGTATGAGTCCAATTCCTAGAAATAACTTCATGCCCCAACTCCCTTACTTCCAGCTTGTAAGGAGCACATAATTCCTAACAAAGTTTTGACACAGATTCCCAATTCGGGCCTTCAGAACATATAGCACGTTGCTGTAAGCAAGCACATTCTCATTCAAAGTTGCAAGTTACTATGTAGGAACAAGCTTGAATAGGACTTTCAAAGATGCCCAGAACTCAGCTAAACTTGGTGTGTGTCCAACTCCTAGAAATAACTTCATGCCCCATCTCCCTTACTTCCAGCTAGTAAGGATCACATAATTCCTAACAAAGTTTTCACACAGATTCCCAATTCGGGCATTCAGAACATATGGCACGTTGCTGAAAGCAAGCACATTCTCATTCAAAGTTGCAAGATACTATGTAGGAACAAGTTTTAAAGGTATTTCAAAGATGCCCAGAACTCTGCTAAACTTGGTATGTGTCTAACTCCTAGAAATAACTTCATGCCCCATCTCCCTTACTTCCATCTAGTAAGGGTTACATAATTTCTAACAAAGTTTTGACACAGATTCCCAATTCGGGCATTCAGAACATATAGCACGTTGCTGTAAGCAAGCACATTCTCATTCAAAGTTGCAAGTTACTATGTAGGAACAAGTTTGCATAGGTATTTCAAAGATGCCCAGAACTCAGCTAAACATTGTATGTGTCCAACTCCTAGAAATAACTTCGTGCCCCATCTCCCTTAATTCCAGCTAGTAAGGATCGCATAATTCCTAACAAAGTTTTGACAAAGTTTCCCAATTCGGGCATTCAGAACATATAGCACGTTGCTGTAAGCAAGCAAATTCTCATTCAAAGTTGCAAGTTACTATGTAGGAACAAGTTTGTATAGGTATTTCAAAGATGCCCAGAACTGAGCTAAACGTTGTATGTCTCCAACTCCTAGAAATAACTTCATGCCCCATCTCCCTTACTTCCAGCTATTAAGGATCACATAGTTCCTAATAAATTTTGACACAGATTCCCAATTCGGGCATTCAGAACATATAGCACGTTGCTGTAAGCAAGCACCTTCTCATTCAAAGTTGCAAGTTACTATGTAGGAACAAGTTTGTATAGGTATTTCAAAGATGCCCAGAACTGAGCTAAACTTGGTATGTCTCCAACTCCTAGAAATAACTTCATGCCCCATCTCCCTTACCTCCATCTAGTAAGGATCACATAATTCCTAACAAAGTTTTGACACAGATTCCCAATTCGGGCACTCAGAACATATAGCACGTTGATGATAAGCAAGCACATTCTCATTCAAAGTTGCAAGTTACTATGTAGGAACAAGTTTGTATAGGTAGTTCAAAGATGCCCAGAACTGAGCTAAACGTTGTATGTCTCCAATTCCTAGAAATAACTTCATGCCCCATCTCCCTTACTTCCATCTAGTAAGGATCACATAATTTCTAACAAAGTTTTGACACAGATTCCCAATTCGGGCATTCAGAACATATAGCACGTTGCTGTAAGCAAGCACATTCTCATTCAAAGTTGCAAGTTACTATGTAGGAACAAGTTTGTAAAGGTATTTCCAAGATGCCCAGAACTGAGCTAAACTTGGTATGTCTCCAACTCCTAGAAATAACTTCATGCCCCATCACCCTTACTTCCAGCTAGTAAGGATCACATAATTCCTAACAAAGTTTTGACACAAATTCCCAATTCGGGCATTCAGAACATATAGCACGTTTGCTGTAAGCAAGCACATTCTCATTCAAAGTTGCAAGTTACTATGTAGGAACAAGTTTGTATAGGTATTTCAAAGATGCCCAGAACTGAGCTAAACTTGGTATGTGTCCAACCTCTAGAAATAACTTCATGCCCCAACTCCCTTACTTCCAGCTAGTAAGGATCACATAATTCCTAACAAAGTTTTGACACAGATTCCCAATTCGGGCATTCAGAACATATAGCACGTTGCTGTAAGCAAGCACATTCTCATTCAAAGTTGCAAGTTACTATGTAGGAACAAGTTTGTATAGGTATTTCAAAGATGCCCAGAACTGAGCTAAACTTGGTAGGTCTCCAACTCCTAGAAATAACTTCATGCCCCATCTCCCTTACTTCCATCTAGTAAGGGTTACATAATTTCTAACAAAGTTTTGACACAGATTCCCATTTCGGGCATTCAGAACATATAGCACGTTGCTGTAAGCAAGCACATTCTCATTCAAAGTTGCAAGTTACTATGTAGGAACAAGTTTGTATAGGTATTTCAAAGATGCCCAGAACTGAGCTAAACTTGGTATGTGTCCAACTCCTAGAAATAACTTCATGCCCCATCTCCCTTACTTCCAGCTAGTAAGGATCACATAATTACCAACAATGTTTTGACACAGATTCCCAATTCGGGCATTCAGAACATATAGCACGTTGCTGTAAGCAAGCACATTCTCATTCAAAGTTGCAAGTTACTATGTAGGAACAAGTTTGTATAGGTATTTCAAAGATGCCCAGAACTGTGCTAAACTTGGTATGTGTCCAACTCCTAGAAATACCTTCATGCCCCAACTCCCTTACTTAAAGCTAGTAAGGATCACATATTTCCTAACAAATTTTGACACAGATTCCCAATTCGGGCATTCAGAACATATAGCACGTTGCTGTAAGCAAGCACATTCTCATTCAAAGTTGCAATTTAATATGTAGGAACAAGTTCGTATAGGTATTTCAAAGATGCCCAGAACTGAGCTACACTTGGTATGTGTCCAACTCCTAGAAATAACTCCATGCCCCATCTCCCTTACTTCCAGCTAGTAAGGATCACATAATTCCTAACAAAGTTTTGACACAGATTCCCAATTCGGGCATTCAGAACATGTAGCACGTTGCTGTAAGCAAGCACATTCTCATTCAACGTTGCAAGTTACTATGTAGGAACAAGTTTGTATAGGTATTTCAAAGATGCCCTGAACTGAGCTAAACGTTTTATGTCTCCAACTCCTAGAAATAACTTCATGCCCCATATCCCTTACTTCCAGCTAGTAAGGATCACATAACTACTAACAAAGTTCTGACACAGATTCCCAATTCGGGCATTCAGAACATATAGCACGTTGCTGAAAGCAAGCACATTCTCATTCAAAGTTGCAAGTTACTATGTAGGAACAAGTTTGTATAGGTATTTCAAAGATGCCCAGAACTGAGCTAAACTTGGTATGTGTCCAACTCCTAGAAATAACTTCATGTCCCATCTCCCTTACTTCCAGCTAGTAAGGATCACATAATTCCTAACAAAGTTTTGACACAGATTCCCAATTCGGGCATTCAGAACATGTAGCACGTTGCTGTAAGCAAGCACATTCTCATTCAAAGTTGCAAGTTACTATGTAGGAACAAGTTTGTATAGGTTTTTTAAAGATGCCCAGAACTGAGCTAAACGTTGTATGTCTCCAACTCCTAGAAATAACTTCATGCCCCGTCTCACTTACTTCCAGCTAGTAAGGATCACATAATTCCTAACAAAGTTTTGACACAGATTCCCAATTCGGGCATTCAGAACATATAGCACGTTGCTGTAAGCAAGCACATTCTCATTCAAAGTTGCAAGTTACTATGTAGGAACAAGTTTGTATAGGTATTTCAAAGATGCCCAGAACTGAGCTAAACGTTGTATGTCTCCAACTCCTAGAAATAACTTTATGCCCAATCTCCCTTATTTCCAGCTAGTAAGGATCACATAATTCCTAACAAAGTTTTGACACAGATTCCCAATTCGTGCACTCAGAACATATAGCACGTTGATGATAAGCAAGCACATTCTCATTCAAAGTTGCAAGTTACTATGTAGGAACAAGTTTGTATAGGTAGTTCAAAGATGCCCAGAACTGAGCTAAACGTTGTATGTCTCCAACTCCTAGAAATAACTTCATGCCCCATCTCCCTTACTTCCAGCTAGTAAGGATCACATAATTCCTAACAAAGTTTTGACACAGATTCCCAATTCGGGCATTGAGAACATATAGCACGTTGCTGTAAGCAAGCACATTCTCATTCAAAGTTGCAAGTTACTATGTAGGAACAAGTTTGTATAGGTATTTCAAAGATGCCCAGAACTGAGGTAAAAGTTGTATGACTCCAACTCCTAGAAATAACTTCATGCCCCATCTCCCTTACTTCCAGCTAGTAAGGATCTATTAGTTCCTAACAAATTTTGACACAGATTCCCAATTCGGGCATTCAGAACATATAGCACGTTGCCGTAAGCAAGCACATTCTCATTCAAAGTTGCAAGTTACTATGTAGGAACAAGTTTGTATAGTTGTTTCAAAGATGCCCATAACTGAGCTAAACTTGGTATGTGTCCAATCTCTAGAAATAACTTCATGCCCCAACTCCCTTACTTCCAGCTAGTAAGGATCACATAATTCCTAACAAAGTTTTGACACAGATTCCCAATTCGGGCATTCAGAACATATAGCACGTTGCTGTAAGCAAGCACATTCTCATTCAAAGTTGCAAGTTACTATGTAGGAACAAGTTTGTATATCTATTTCAAAGATGCCCAGAACTGTGCTAAACTTGGTATGTGTCCAACTCCTAGAAATACCTTCATGCCACAACTCCCTTACTTCCAGCTAGTAAGGATCACATAATTCCTAACAAAGTTTTGACACAGATTCCCAATTCGGGCATTCAGAACATATAGCACGTTGCTGTAAGCAAGCACATTCTCATTCAAAGTTGCAAGTTACTATGTAGGATCAAGTGTGTATAGGTATTTCAAAGATGCCCAGAACTGAGCTAAACTTGGTATGTGTCCAACCTCTAGAAATAACTTCATGCCCCAACGCCCTTATTTCCAGCTAGTAAGGATCACATAATTCCTAACAAAGTTTTGACACAGATTCCCAATTCGGGCATTCAGAACATATAGCACGTTGCTGTAAGCAAGCACATTCTCATTGAAAGTTGCAAGTTACTATGTAGGAACAAGTTTGTATAGGTATTTCAAAGATGCCCAGAACTGAGCTAAACGTTGTATGTCTAAAACTCCTAGAAATAACTTCATGCCGCTTCTCACTTACTTCCATCTAGTAAGGATCACATAATTCCTAACAAAGTTTTGACACAGATTCCCACTTCGGGCATTCAGAACATATAGCAGGTTGCTGTAAGCAAGCACATTCTCATTAAAAGTTGCAAGTAACTATGTAGGAACAAGTTTGTATAGGTATTTCAAAGATGCCCAGAACTGAGCTAAACTTGGTATGAGTCCAATTCCTAGAAATAACTTCATGCCCCAACTCCCTTACTTCCAGCTTGTAAGGAGCACATAATTCCTAACAAAGTTTTGACACAGATTCCCAATTCGGGCATTCAGAACATATAGCACGTTGCTGTAAGCAAGCACATTCTCATTCAAAGTTGCAAGTTACTATGTAGGAACAAGTTTGAATAGGACTTTCAAAGATGCCCAGAACTGAGCTAAACTTGGTATGTGTCCAACTCCTAGAAATAACTTCATGCCCCATCTCCCTTACTTCCAGCTAGTAAGTTTCACATAATTCCTAACAAAGTTTTCACACAGATTCCCAATTCGGGCATTCAGAACATGTAACACGTTGCTGTAAGCAAGCTCATTCTCATTCAAAGTTGCAAGTTACCATGTAGGAACAAGTTTGTAAAGGTATTTCAAAGATGCCCAGAACTCTGCTAAACTTGGTATGTGTCCAACTCCTAGAAATACCTTCATGCCCCAACTCCCTTACTTCCAGCTAGTAAGGATCACATAATTTCTAACAAATTTTGACACAGATTCCCAATTCGGGCATTCAGAACATATAGCACGTTGCTGTAAGCAAGCACATTCTCATTCAAAGTTGCAAGTTACTATGTAGGAACAAGTTTGCATAGGTATTTCAAAGATGCCCAGAACTCAGCTAAACATTGTATGTGTCCAACTCCTGGAAATAACTTCGTGCCCCATCTCCCTTACTTCGATCTAGTAAGCATCACATAATTCCTAACAAAGTTTTGAAACAGATTCCCAATTCGAGCATTCAGAACATATAGCACGTTGCTGTAAGCAAGCACATTCTCATTCAAAGTTGCAAGTTACTATGTAGGAACAAGTTTGTATAGGTATTTCAAAGATGCCCAGAACTGAGCTAAACTTGGTATGTCTCCAACTCCTAGAAATAACTTCATGCCCCATCTCCCTTACTTCCAGCTAGTAAGGATCACATAATTCCTAACAAATTTTGACACAGATTCCCAATTCGGGCATTCAGAACATATAGCACGTTGCTGTAAGCAAGCACATTCTCATTCAAAGATGCAAGTTACTATGTAGGAACAAGTTTGTATAGGTATTTCAAAGATGCCCAGAACTGAGCTAAACTTGGTATGTCTCCAACTCCTAGAAATAAATTCATGCCCCATCTCCCTTACTTCCAGCTAGTAAGGATCATATAATTCCTAACAAATTTTGACACAGATTCCCAATTCGGGCATTCAGAACATATAGCACGTTGCTGTAAGCAAGCACATTCTCATTCAAAGTTGCAAGTTACTATGTAGGAACAAGTTTGTATAGGTATTTCAAAGATGCCCAGAACTGAGCTAAACTTGGTATGCGTCCAACTCCTTGAAATAACTTCATGCCCCATCTCCCTTACTTCCAGCTAGTAAGGATCACATAATTCCTAACAATGTTTTGACACAGATTCCCAATTCGGGCATTCAGAACATATAGCACGTTGCAGTAAGCAAGCACATTCTCATTCAAAGTTGCAAGTTACTATGTAGGAACAAGTTTGTATAGGTATTTCAAAGATACCCAGAACTGTGCTAAATTTGGTATGTGTCCAACTCCTAGAGATACCTTCATGCCCCAACTCCCTTACTTCCAGCTAGTAAGGATCACATATTTCCTAACAAATTTTGACACAGATTCCCAATTCTGGCATTCAGAACATGTAGCACGTTGCTGTAAGCAAGCACATTCTCATTCAAAGTTGCAAGTTACTATGTAGGAACAAGTTTGTAAAGGTATTTCAAAGATGCCCAGAACTGAACTAAACGTTGTATGTCTCCAACTCCTAGAAATAACTTCATGCCACATCTCCCTTACTTCCAGCTAGTAAGGATCACATAATTACCAACAATGTTTTGACACAGATTCCCAATTCGGGCATTCAGAACATATAGCACGTTGCTGTAAGCAAGCACATTCTCATTCAAAGTTGCAAGTTACTATGTAGGAACAAGTTTGTATAGGTATTTCAAAGATGCCCAGAACTGTGCTAAACTTGGTATGTGTCCAACTCCTAGAAATACCTTCATGCCCCAACTCCCTTACTTCCAGCTAGTAAGGATCACATATTTCCTAACAAATTTTGACACAGATTCCCAATTCGGGCATTCAGAACATATAGCACGTTGCTGTAAGCAAGCACATTCTCATTCAAAGTTGCAATTTAATATGTAGGAACAAGTTCGTATAGGTATTTCAAAGATGCCCAGAACTGAGCTAAACTTGGTATGTGTCCAACTCCTAGAAATAACTCCATGCCCCATCTCCCTTACTTCCAGCTAGTAAGGATCACCTAATTCCTAACAAAGTTTTGACACAGATTCCCAATTCGGGCATTCAGAACATGTAGCACGTTGCTGTAAGCAAGCACATTCTCATTCAACGTTGCAAGTTACTATGTAGGAACAAGTTTGTATAGGTATTTCAAAGATGCCCAGAACTGAGCTAAATTTTGTATGTCTCCAACTCCTAGAAATAACATCATGCCCCATATCCCTTACTTCCAGCTAGTAAGGATCACATAATTACTAACAAAGTTCTGACACAGATTCCCAATTCGGGCATTCAGAACATATAGCACGTTGCTGAAATCAAGCACATTCTCATTCAAAGTTGCAAGTTACAATGTAGGAACAAGTTTGTATAGGTATTTCAAAGATGCCCAGAACTGAGCTAAACTTGGTATGTGTCCAACTCCTAGAAATAACTTCATGCCCCATCTCCCTTACTTCCATCTAGTAAGGATCACATAATTCCTAACAAAGTTTTGACACAGATTCCCAATTCGGGCATTCAGAACATGTAGCACGTTGCTGTAAGCAAGCACATTCTCATTCAAAGTTGCAAGTTACTATGTAGGAACAAGTTTGTATAGGTATTTCAAAGATGCCCAGAACTGAGCTAAACTTGGTATGTGTCCAACCTCTAGAAATAACTTCATGCCCCATCTCCCTTACTTCCATCTAGTAAGGATCACATAATTCCTAACAAAGTTTTGACACAGATTCCCAATTCGGGCATTCAGAACATATAGCATGTTGCTGTAAGCAAGCACATTCTCATTCAAAGTTGCAAGTTACTATGTAGGAACAAGTTTGTATAGGTATTTCAAAGATGCCCAAAACTGAGCTAAACTTGGTATGCGTCCAACTCCTTGAAATGACTTCATGCCCCATCTCCCTTACTTCCAGCTTGTAAGGAGCACATAATTCCTAACAAAGTTTTGACACAGATTCCCAATTCGGGCCTTCAGAACATATAGCACGTTGCTGTAAGCAAGCACATTCTCATTCAAAGTTGCAAGTTACTATGTAGGAACAAGCTTGAATAGGACTTTCAAAGATGCCCAGAACTGAGCTAAACTTGGTATGTGTCCAACTCCTAGAAATAACTTCATGCCCCATCTCCCTTACTTCCAGCTAGTAAGGATCACATAATTCCTAACAAAGTTTTCACACAGATTCCCAATTCGGGCATTCAGAACATATGGCACGTTGCTGTAAGCAAGCACATTCTCATTCAAAGTTGCAAGTTACTATGTAGGAACAAGTTTGTAAAGGTATTTCAAAGATGCCCAGAACTCTGCTAAACTTGGTATGTGTCTAACTTCTAGAAATAACTTCATGCCCCATCTCCCTTACTTCCATCTAGTAAGGGTTACATAATTTCTAACAAAGTTTTGACACAGATTCCCAATTCGGGCATTCAGAACATATAGAACGTTGCTGTAAGCAAGCACATTCTCATTCAAAGTTGCAAGTTACTATGTAGGAACAAGTTTGCATAGGTATTTCAAAGATGCCCAGAACTCAGCTAAACATTGTATGTGTCCAACTCCTAGAAATAACTTCGTGCCCCATCTCCCTTACTTCGATCTAGTAAGGATCACATAATTCCTAACAAAGTTTTGAAACAGATTCCCAATTCGGGCATTCAGAACATATAGCACGTTGCTGTAAGCAAGCAAATTCTCATTCAAAGTTGCAAGTTACTATGTAGGAACAAGTTTGTATAGGTATTTCAACGATGCCCAGAACTGAGCTAAACGTTGTATGTCTCCAACTCCTAGAAATAACTTCATGCCCCATCTCCCTTACTTCCAGCTATTAAGGATCACATAATTCCTAATAAATTTTGACACAGATTCCCAATTCGGGCATTCAGAACATATAGCACGTTGCTGTAAGCAAGCACATTCTCATTCAAAGATGCAAGTTACTATGTAGGAACAAGTTTGTATAGGTATTTCAAAGATGCCCAGAACTGAGCTAAACTTGGTATGTCTCAAACTCCTAGAAATAACTTCATGCCCCATCTCCCTTACTTCCATCTAATAAGGATCACATAATTCCTAACAAAGTTTTGACACAGATTCCCAATTCGGGCACTCAGAACATATAGCACGTTGATGATAAGCAAGCACATTCTCATTCAAAGTTGCAAGTTACTATGTAGGAACAAGTTTGTTTAGGTAGTTCAAAGATGCCCAGAACTGAGCTAAACGTTGTATGTCTCCAATTCCTAGAAATAACTTCATGCCCCATCTCCCTTACTTCCATCTAGTAAGGATCACATAATTTCTAACAAAGTTTTGACACAGATTCCCAATTCGGGCATTCAGAACATATAGCACGTTGCTGTAAGCAAGCACATTCTCATTCAAAGTTGCAAGTTACTATGTAGGAACAAGTTTGTAAAGGTATTTCCAAGATGCCCAGAACTGAGCTAAACTTGGTATGTCTCCAACTCCTAGAAATAACTTCATGCCCCATCACCCTTACTTCCAGCTAGTAAGGATCACATAATTCCTAACAAAGTTTTGACACAAATTCCCAATTCGGGCATTCAGAACATATAGCACGTTTGCTGTAAGCAAGCACATTCTCATTCAAAGTTGCAAGTTACTATGTAGGAACAAGTTTGTATAGGTATTTCAAAGATGCCCAGAACTGAGCTAAACTTGGTATGTGTCCAACCTCTAGAAATAACTTCATGCCCCAACTCCCTTACTTCCAGCTAGTAAGGATCACATAATTCCTATCAAAGTTTTGACACAGATTCCCAATTCGGGCATTCAGAACATATAGCACGTTGCTGTAAGCAAGCACATTCTCATTCAAAGTTGCAAGTTACTATGTAGGAACAAGTTTGTATAGGTATTTCAAAGATGCCCAGAACTGAGCTAAACTTGGTATGTCTCCAACTCCTAGAAATAACTTCATGCCCCATCTCCCTTACTTCCATCTAGTAAGGGTTACATAATTTCTAACAAAGTTTTGACACAGATTCCCATTTCGGGCATTCAGAACATATAGCACGTTGCTGTAAGCAAGCACATTCTCATTCAAAGTTGCAAGTTACTATGTAGGAACAAGATTGTATAGGTATTTCAAAGATGCCCAGAACTGAGCTAACCTTGGTATGTCTCCTACTCCTAGAAATAACTTCATGCCCCATCTCCCTTACTTCCAGCTAGTAAGGATCACATAATTACCAACAATGTTTTGACACAGATTCCCAATTCGGGCATTCAGAACATATAGCACGTTGCTGTAAGCAAGCACATTCTCATTCAAAGTTGCAAGTTACTATGTAGGAACAAGTTTGTATAGGTATTTCAAAGATGCCCAGAACTGTGCTAAACTTGGTATGTGTCCAACTCCTAGAAATACCTTCATGCCCCAATTCCCTTACTTCCAGCTAGTAAGGATCACATATTTCCTAACAAATTTTGACACAGATTCCCAATTCGGGCATTCAGAACATATAGCACGTTGCTGTAAGCAAGCACATTCTCATTCAAAGTTGCAATTTAATATGTAGGAACAAGTTCGTATAGGTATTTCAAAGATGCCCAGAACTGAGCTACACTTGGTATGTGTCCAACTCCTAGAAATAACTCCATGCCCCATCTCCCTTACTTCCAGCTAGTAAGGATCACATAATTCCTAACAAAGTTTTGACACAGATTCCCAATTCGGGCACTCAGAACATATAGCACGTTGATGATAAGCAAGCACATTCTCATTCAAAGTTGCAAGTTACTATGTAGGAACAAGTTTGTATAGGTAGTTCAAAGATGCCCAGAACTGAGCTAAACGTTGTATGTCTCCAACTCCTAGAAATAACTTCATGCCCCATCTCCCTTACTTCCATCTAGTAAGGATCACATAATTTCTAACAAAGTTTTGACACAGATTCCCAATTCGGGCATTCAGAACATATAGCACGTTGCTGTAAGCAAGCACATTCTCATTCAAAGTTGCAAGTTACTATGTAGGAACAAGTTTGTAAAGGTATTTCAAAGATGCCCAGAACTGAGCTAAACTTGGTATGTCTCCAACTCCTAGAAATAACTTCATGCCCCATCACCCTTACTTCCAGCTAGTAAGGATCACATAATTCCTAACAAAGTTTTGACACAGATTCCCAATTCGGGCATTCAGAACATATAGCACGTTGCTGTAAGCAAGCACATTCTCATTCAAAGTTGCAAGTTACTATGTAGGAACAAGTTTGTATAGGTATTTCAAAGATGCCCAGAACTGAGCTAAACTTGTTATGTCTCCAAATCCTAGAAATAACTTCATGCCCCATCTCCCTTACTTCCAGCTAGTAAGGATCACATAATTCCTAACAAAGTTTGGACACAGATTCCCAATTCGGGCATTCAGAACATATAGCAAGTTGCTGTAAGCAAGCACATTCTCATTCAAAGTTGCAAGTTACTATGTAGGAACAAGTTTGTATAGGTATTTCAAAGATGCCCAGAACTGAGCTAAACTTGGTATGCGTTCAACTCCTAGAAATAACTTCATGCCCCATCTCCCTTACTTCCAGCTAGTAAGGATCACATATTTCCTAACAAATTTTGACACAGATTCCCAATTCGGGCATTCAGAACATATAGCACGTTGCTGTAAGCAAGCACATTCTCATTCAAAGTTGCAATTTAATATGTAGGAAAAAGTTCGTATAGGTATTTCAAAGATGCCCAGAACTGAGCTAAACTTGGTATGTGTCCAACTCCTAGAAATAACTCCATGGCCCATCTCCCTTACTTCCAGCTAGTAAGGATCACATAATTCCTAACAAAGTTTTGACACAGATTCCCAATTCGAGCATTGAGAACATGTAGCACGTTGCTGTAAGCAAGCACATTCTCATTCAAAGTTGCAAGTTACTATGTAGGAACAAGATTGTATAGGTATTTCAAAGATGCCCAGACCTGAGCTAAACGTTGTATGTCTTGAACTCCTGGAAATAACTTCATGCCCCATCTCCCTTACTTCCATCTAGTAAGGATCACATAATTTCTAACAAAGTTTTAACATAGATTCCCAATTCGGGCATTCAGAACATATAGCACGTTGCTGTAAGCAAGCACATTCTCATTCAAATTTGCAAGTTACTATGTAGGAACAAGTTTGTAAAGGTATTTCAAAGATGCCCAGAACTGAGCTAAACTTGGTATGTCTCCAACTCCTAGAAATAACTTCATGCCCCATCACCCTTACTTCCAGCTAGTAAGGATCACATAATTCCTAACAAAGTTTTGACACAGATTCCCAATTCGGGGATTCAGAACATATAGCACGTTGCTGTAAGCAAGCACATTCACATTCAAAGTAGCAAGTTACTATGTAGGAACAAGTTTGTATAGGTATTTCAAAGATGCCCAGAACTGAGCTAAACTTGGTATGTCTCCAACTCCTAGAAATAACTTCATGCCCCATCTCCCTTACTTCCATCTAGTAAGGATCACATAATTTCTAACAAAGTTTTGACACAGATTCCCATATCGGGCCTTCAGAACATGTAGCACGTTGCTGTAAGCAAGCACATTCTCATTCAAAGTTGCAAGTTAATATGTAGGAACAAGTTCGTATGGGAATTTCAAAGATGCCCAGAACTTAGCTAAACTTGGTATGTGTCCAACTCCTAGAAATAACTTCATGCCCCATCTCCCTTACTTCCAGCTAGTAAGGATCACATAATTCCTAACAAAGTTTTGACACAGATTCCCAATTCGGGCCTTCAGAACATGTAGCACGTTGCTGTAAGCAAGCACATTCTCATTCAAAGTTGCAAGTTACTATGTAGGAACAAGTTTGTATAGGTAGTTCAAAGATGCCCAGAACTGAGCTAAACGTTGTATGTCTCCAACTCCTAGAAATAACTTCATGCCCCATATCCCTTACTTCCAGCTAGTAAGGATCACATAATTCTTAACAAAGTTTTGACAAAGATTCCCAATTCGGGCATTCAGAACATATAGCACGTTGCTGTAAGCAAGCACATTCTCATTCAAAGTTGCAAGGTACTATGTATTAACAAGTTTGTATAGGTATTTCAAAGATGCCCAGAACTGAGGTAAACTTTGTATGTCTCCAACTCCTAGAAATAACTTCATGCCCCATCTCCCTTACTTCCATCTATTAAGGATCACATATTTCCTAACAAAGTTTTGACACAGATTCCCAATTCGGGCATTCAGAACATATAGCACGTTGCTGTAAGCAAGCACATTCTCATTAAAAGTTGCAAGTTACTATGTAGGAACAAGTTTGTATAGGTATTTCAAAGTTGCCCAGAACTGAGCTAAACGTTGTATGTCTCCAACTCCTAGAAATATCTTCATGCCCCATCTCCCTTACTTCCAGCTAGTAAGGATCACATAATTCCTAACAAAGTTTTGACACAGATTCCCAATTCGGGCATTCAGAACATAGAGCACGTTGCTGTAAGCAAGCACATTCTCATTCAAAGTTGCAAGTTACTATGTAGGAACAAGTTTGTATAGGTATTTCAAAGATGCCCAGAACTGAGCTAAACTTGGTATATGTCCAACCTCTAGAAATAACTTCATGCCGCAACGCCCTTACTTCCAGCTAGTAAGGATCACATAATTCCTAACAAAGTTTTGACACAGATTCCCAATTCGGGCATTCAGAACATATAGCAAGTTGCTGTAAGCAAGCACATTCTCATTCAAAGTTGCAAGTTACTATGTAGGAACAAGTTTGTATAGGTATTTCAAAGATGCCCAGAACTGAGCTAAACGTTGTATGTCTCCAACTCCTAGAAATAACTTCATGCCCCATCTCCCTTACTTCCAGCTAGTAAGGATCACATATTTCCTAACAAACTTTGACACAGATTCCCAATTCGGGCATTCAGAACATATAGCGCGTTGCTGTAAGCAAGCACATTCTCATTCAAAGTTGCAATTTAACATGTAGGAACAAGTTCGTATAGGTATTTCAAAGATGCCCAGAACTGAGCTAAACTTGGTATGTGTCCAACTCCTAGAAATAACTTCATGCCCCATCTCCCTTACTTCCAGCTAGTAAGGATAACATAATTCCTAACAAAGTTTTGACACAGATTCCCAATTCGGGCATTCAGAACATGTAGCACGTTGCTGTAAGCAAGCACATTCAATTCAAAGTTGCAAGTTACTATGTATGAACAAGTTTGTATAGGTATTTCAAAGATGCCCAGAACTGAGCTAAACGTTGTATGTATCCAACTCATAGAAATAACTTCATGCCCCATCTCCCTTACTTCCATCTAGTAAGGATCACATAATTTCTAAGAAAGTTTTGACACAGATTCCCAATTCGGGCATTCAGAACATATAGCACGTTGCTGTAAGCAAGCACATTCTCATTCAAAGTTGCAAGTTACTATGTAGGAACAAGTTTGTATAGGTATTTCAAAGATGCCCAGAACTGAGCTAAACTTGGTATGCGTCCAACTAGTAGAAATAACTTCATTCCCCATCTCCCTTACTTCCAGCTAGTAAGGATCACAAAATTCCTAACATTGTTTTGACACAGATTCCCAATTCGGGCATTCAGAACATATAGCACGTTGCTGTAAGCAAGCACATTCTCGTTCAAAGTTGCAAGTTACTATGTAGGAACAAGTTTGTATAGGTATTTCAAAGATGCCCAGAACTGTGCTAAACTTGGTATGTGTCCAACTCCTAGAAATACCTTCATGCCCCAACTCCCTTACTTCCAGCTAGTAATGATCACATATTTCCTAACAAATTTTGACACAGATTCCCAATTCGGGCATTCAGAACATATAGCACCTTGCTGTAAGCAAGCACATTCTCATTCAAAGTTGCAATTTAATATGTAGGAACAAGTTTGTATAGGTATTTCAAAGATGTCCAGAACTGAGCTAAACTTGGTATGTGTCCAACTCCTAGAAATAACTCCATGCCCCATCTCCCTTACTTCCAGCTAGTAAGGATCACATAATTCCTAACAAAGTTTTGACACAGATTCCCAATTCGGGAATTCAGAACATGTAGCACGTTGCTGTAAGCAAGCACATTCTCATTCAACGTTGCAATTTACTATATAGGAACAAGTTTGTATAGGTATTTCAAAGATGCCCAGAACTGAGCTAAACGTTGTATGTCTCCAAATCCTAGAAATAACTTCATGCCCAATCTCCCTTACTTCCAGCTAGTAAGGATCACATAATTCCTAACAAAGTTTTGACACAGATTCCCAATTCGGGCATTCAGAACATATAGCACGTTGATGATAAGCAGCACATTCTCATTCAAAGTTGCAAGTTACTATGTAGGAACAAGTTTGTATAGTTATTTCAAAGATTCCCAGAACTGAGCTAAACTTGGTATGTGTCCAACTCCTAGAAATAACTTAATGCCCCATCTCCCTTACTTCCAGCTAGTAAGGATCACATAATTCCTAACAAAGTTTTGACACAGATTCCCAATTCGGGCATTCAGAACATGTAGCACGTTGCTGTAAGCAAGCACATTCTCATTCAAAGTTGCAAGTTACTATGTAGGAACAAGTTTGTATAGGTATTTCAAAGATGCCCAGAACTGAGCTAAACTTGGTATGTGTCCAACCTCTAGAAATAACTTCATACCCCACTTCCCTTACTTCCAGCTAGTAAGGATCACATAATTCCTAACAAATTTTGACACAGATTCCCAATTCGGGCATTCAGAGCATATAGCACGTTGCTGTAAGCAAGCACATTCTCATTCAAAGTTGCAAGTTATTATGTAGGAACAAGTTTGTATAGGTATTTCAAAGATGCCCAGAACTGAGCTAAACGTTGTATGTCTCCAACTCCTTGAAATAACTTCATGCCCCATCTCCCTTACTTCAATCTAGTAAGGATCACATAATTTCTAAAAAAGATTTGACACAGATTCCCAATTCGGGCATTCAGAACACATAGCACGTTGCTGTAAGCAAGCACATTCTCATTCAAAGTTGCAAGTTACTATGTAGGAACAAGTTTGTATAGGTATTTCAAAGATGCCCAGAACTGAGCTAAACTTGGTATGCGTCCAACTCCTAGAAATAACTTCATGCCCCATCTCCCTTACTTCCAGCTAGTAAGGATCACATATTTCCTAACAAATTTTGACACAGATTCCCAATTCGGGCATTCAGAACATATAGCACGTTGCTGTAAGCAAGCACATTCTCATTCAAAGTTGCAATTTAATATGTAGGAACAAGTTCGTATAGGTATTTCAAAGATGTCCAGAACTGAGCTAAACTTGGTATGTGTCCAACTCCTAGAAATAACTCCATGCCCCATCTCCCTTACTTCCAGCTAGTAAGGATCACATAATTCCTAACAAAGTTTTGACACAGATTCCCAATTCGGGAATTCAGAACATGTAGCACGTTGCTGCAAGCAAGCACATTCTCATTCAACGTTGCAAGTTACTATGTAGGAACAGGTTTATATAGGTATTTCAAAGATGCCCAGAACTGAGCTAAACGTTGTATGTCTCCAAATCCTAGAAATAACTTCATGCCCAATCTCCCTTACTTCCAGCTAGTAAGGATCACATAATTCCTAACAAAGTTTTGACACAGATTCCCAATTCGGGCATTCAGAACATATAGCACGTTGATGATAAGCAATCACATTCTCATTCAAAGTTGCAAGTTACTATGTAGGAACAAGGTTGTATAGGACTTTCAAAGATGCCCAGAACTGAGCTAAACGTTGTATGTCTCCAACTCCTAGAAATATCTTCATGCCCCATCTCCCTTACTTCCATCTAGTAAGGATCACATAATTCCTATCAATGTTTTGACACAGATTCCCAATTCGGGCATTCAGAACATATAGCACGTTGCTGTCAGCAAGCACATTCTCATTCAAAGTTGCAAGTTACTATGTAAGAACAAGTTTGTATAGGACTTTCAAAGATGCCCAGAACTGAGCTAAACTTGGTATGTGTCCAACTCCTAGAAATAACTTCATGCCCCAACTCCCTTATTTCCAGCTAGTAAGGATCACATAATTCCTAACAAAGTTTTGACACAGATTCCCAATTCGGGCATTCAGAACATATAGCACGTTGCTGTAAGCAAGCACATTCTCATTCAAAGTTGCAAGTTACTATGTAGGAACAAGTTTGTATAGGTATTTCAAAGATGCCCAGAACTGAGCTAAACGTTGTATGTCTCCAACTCATAGAAATAACTTCATGCCCCATCTCCCTTACTTCCATCTAGGAAGGATCACATAATTTCTAAAAAAGTTTTGACACAGATTCCCAATTCGGGCATTCAGATCATGTAGCACGTTGCTGTAAGCAAGCACATTCTCATTCAAAGTTGCAAGTTACTATGTAGGAACAAGTTTGTAAAGGTATTTCAAAGATGCCCAGAACTGAGCTAAACTTGGTATGTCTCCAACTCCTAGAAATAACTTCATGCCCCATCACCCTTACTTCCAGCTAGTAAGGATCACATAATTCCTAACAAAGTTTTGACACAGATTCCCAATTCGGGCATTCAGAACATATAGCACGTTTGCTGTAAGCAAGCACATTCTCATTCAAAGTTGCAAGTTACTATGTAGGAACAAGTTTGTATAGGTATTTCAAAGATGCCCAGAACTGAGCTACACTTGGTATGCGTCCAACTCCTTGAAATGACTTCATGCCCCATCTCCCTTACTTCCAGCTTGTAAGGATCACATAATTCCTAACAATGTTTTGACACAGATTCCCAATTCGGGCATTCAGAACATATAGCACGTTGCTGTAAGCAAGCACATTCTCATTCAAAGTTGCAAGTTACTATGTAGGAACAAGTTTGTATAGGTATTTCAAAGATACCCAGAACTGTGCTAAAATTGGTATGTGTCCAACTCCTAGAAATACCTTCATGCCCCAACTCCCTTACTTCCAGCTAGTAAGGATCACATATTTCCTAACAAATTTTGACACAGATTCCCAATTCGGGCATTCAGAACCTATAGCACGTTGTTGTAAGCAAGCACATTCTCTTTCAAAGTTGCAATTTAATATGTAGGAACAAGTTCGTATAGGTATTTCAAAGATGCCCAAAACTGAGCTAAACTTGGTATGTGTCCAACTCCTAAAAATAACTTCATGCCCTATCTCCCTTACTTCCAGGTAGTAAGGATCACATAATTCCTAACAAAGTTTTGACACAGATTCCCAATTCGGGCATTCAGAACATGTAGCACGTTGCTGTAAGCAAGCACATTCTCATTCAAAGTTGCAAGTTACTATGTAGGAACAAGTTTGTAAAGGTATTTCAAGGATGCCCAGAACTGAGCTAAACTTGGTATGTCTCCAACTCCTAGAAATAACTTCATGCCCCATCACCCTTACTTCCAGCTAGTAAGGATCACATAATTCCTAACAAAGTTTTGACACAGATTCCCAATTCGGGCATTCAGAACATATAGCACGTTGCTGTAAGCAAGCACATTCTCATTCAAAGTTGCAAGTTACTATGTAGGAACAAGTTTGTATAGGTATTTCAAAGATGCCCAGAACTGAGCTAAACTTGGTATGTGTCCAACCTCTAGAAATAACTTCATGCCCCAACTCCCTTACTTCCAGCTAGTAAGGATCACATAATTCCTAACAAAGTTTTGACACAGATTCCCAATTCGGGCATTCAGAACATATAGCACGTTGCTGAAAGCAAGCACATTCTCATTCAAAGTTGCAAGTTACTATGTAGGAACAAGTTTGTATAGGTATTTCAAAGATGCCCAGAACTGAGCTAAACTTGTTATGTCTCCAACTCCTAGAACTAACTTCATGCCCCATCTCCCTTACTTCTATCTAGTAAGATTCACATAATTTCTAACAAAGTTTTGACACAGATTCCCAATTCGGGCATTCAGAACATATAGCACGTTGCTGTAAGCAAGCACATTCTCATTCAAAGTTGCAAGTTACTATGTAGGAACAAGTTTGTATAGGTATTTCAAAGATGCCCAGAACTGAGATAAACTTGTTATGTCTCCAAATCCTAGAAATAACTTCATGCCCCATCTCCCTTACTTCCAGCTAGTAAGGATCACATAATTCCTAACAAAGTTTTGACAGAGATTCCCAATTCGGGCATTCAGAACATATAGCAAGTTGCTGTAAGCAAGCACATTCTCATTCAAAGTTGCAAGTTACTATGTAGGAACAAGTTTGTATAGGTATTTCAAAGATGCCCAGAACTGAGCTAAACTTGGTATGCGTCCAACTCCTAGAAATAACTTCATGCCCCATCTCCCTTACTTCCAGCTAGTAAGGATCACATATTTCCTAACAAATTTTGACACAGATTCCCAATTCGGGCATTCAGAACATATAGCACGTTGCTGTAAGCAAGCAAATTCTCATTCAAAGTTGCAATTTAATATGTAGGAAAAAGTTCGTATAGGTATTTCAAAGATGCCCAGAACTGAGCTAAACTTGCTATGTGTCCAACTCCTAGAAATAACACCATGGCCCATCTCCCTTACTTCCAGCTAGTAAGGATCACATAATTCCTAACAAAGTTTTGACACAGATTCCCAATTCGGGCATTGAGAACATGTAGCACGTTGCTGTAAGCAAGCACATTCTCATTCAAAGTTGCAAGTTACTATGTAGGAACAAGATTGTATAGGTATTTCAAAGATGCCCAGACCTGAGCTAAACGTTGTATGTCTTGAACTCCTGGAAATAACTTCATGCCCCATCTCCCTTACTTCCATCTAGTAAGGATCACATAATTTCTAACAAAGTTTTAACATAGATTCCCAATTCGGGCATTCAGAACATATAGCACGTTGCTGTAAGCAAGCACATTCTCATTCAAATTTGCAAGTTACTATGTAGGAACAAGTTTGTAAAGGTATTTCAAAGATGCCCAGAACTGAGCTAAACTTGGTATGTCTCCAACTCCTAGAAATAACTTCATGCCCCATCACCCTTACTTCCAGCTAGTAAGGATCACATAATTCCTAACAAAGTTTTGACACAGATTCCCAATTCTGGGATTCAGAACATATAGCACGTTGCTGTAAGCAAGCACATTCACATTCAAAGTTGCAAGTTACTATGTAGGAACAAGTTTGTATAGGTATTTCAAAGATGCCCAGAACTGAGCTAAACTTGGTATGTCTCCAACTCCTAGAAATAACTTCATGCCCCATCTCCCTTACTTCCATCTAGTAAGGATCACATAATTTCTAACAAAGTTTTGACACAGATTCCCATATCGGGCCTTCAGAACATGTAGCACGTTGCTGTAAGCAAGCACATTCTCATTCAAAGTTGCAAGTTAATATGTAGGAACAAGTTCGTATGGGAATTTCAAAGATGCCCAGAACTGAGCTAAACTTGGTATGTGTCCAACTCCTAGAAATAACTTCATGCCCCATCTCCCTTACTTCCAGCTAGTAAGGATCACATAATTCCTAACAAAGTTTTGACACAGATTCCCAATTCGGGCCTTCAGAACATGTAGCACGTTGCTGTAAGCAAGCACATTCTCATTCAAAGTTGCAAGTTACTATGTAGGAACAAGTTTGTATAGGTAGTTCAAAGATGCCCAGAACTGAGCTAAACGTTGTATGTCTCCAACTCCTAGAAATAACTTCATGCCCCATATCCCTTACTTCCAGCTAGTAAGGATCACATAATTCTTAACAAAGTTTTGACAAAGATTCCCAATTCGGGCATTCAGAACATATAGCACGTTGCTGTAAGCAAGCACATTCTCATTCAAAGTTGCAAGGTACTATGTATTAACAAGTTTGTATAGGTATTTCAAAGATGCCCAGAACTGAGGTAAACTTTGTATGTCTCCAACTCCTAGAAATAACTTCATGCCCCATCTCCCTTACTTCCATCTATTAAGGATCACATATTTCCTAACAAAGTTTTGACACAGATTCCCAATTCGGGCATTCAGAACATATAGCACGTTGCTGTAAGCAAGCACATTCTCATTAAAAGTTGCAAGTTACTATGTAGGAACAAGTTTGTATAGGTATTTCAAAGATGCCCAGAACTGAGCTAAACGTTGTATGTCTCCAACTCCTAGAAATATCTTCATGCCCCATCTCCCTTACTTCCAGCTAGTAAGGATCACATAATTCCTAACAAAGTTTTGACACAGATTCCCAATTCGGGCATTCAGAACATAGAGCACGTTGCTGTAAGCAAGCACATTCTCATTCAAAGTTGCAAGTTACTATGTAGGAACAAGTTTGTATAGGTATTTCAAAGATGCCCAGAACTGAGCTAAACTTGGTATGTGTCCAACCTCTAGAAATAACTTCATGCCGCAACGCCCTTACTTCCAGCTAGTAAGGATCACATAATTCCTAACAAAGTTTTGACACAGATTCCCAATTCGGGCATTCAGAACATATAGCAAGTTGCTGTAAGCAAGCACATTCTCATTCAAAGTTGCAAGTTACTATGTAGGAACAAGTTTGTATAGGACTTTCAAAGATGCCCAGAACTGAGCTAAACTTGGTATGTCTCCAACTCCTAGAAATAACTTCATGCCCCATCTCCCTTACTTCCAGCTAACAAGGATCACATAATTCCTAACAAAGTTTTGACACAGATTTCCAATTCGGGCATTCAGAACATATAGCACGTTGCTGTAAGCAAGCACATTCTCATTCAAAGTTGCAAGTTACTGTGTAGGAAAAATTTTGTATAGGTATTTCAAAGATGCCCAGAACTGAGCTAAACGTTGTATGTCTCCAACTCCTAGAAGTAACTTCATGCCCAATCTCCCTTGCTTCCAGCTAGTAAGGATCACATAATTCCTAACAAAGTTTTGACACAGATTCCCAATTCGGGCATTCAGAACATATAGCACGTTGATGATAAGCAAGCACATTCTCATTCAAAGGTGCAAGTTACTATGTAGGAACAAGTTTGTATAGGTATTTCAAAGATGCCCAGAACTGAGCTAAACGTTGTATGTCTCCAACTCCTAGAAATAACTTCATGCCCCATCTCCCTTACTTCCATCTAGTAAGGATCACATAATTCCTAACAAAGTTTTGACACAGATTCCCAATTCGGGCATTCAGAACATATAGCACGTTGCTGTAAGCAAGCACATTCTCATACAATGTTGCAAGTTACTATGTAGGAACAAGTTTGTATAGTTATTTCAAAGATGCCCAGAACAGAGCTAAACATGGTATGTGTCCAACTCCTAGAAATAACTTAATGCCCCATCTCCCTTACTTCCAGCTAGTAAGGATCACATAATTCCTAACAAAGTTTTGACACAGATTCCCAATTCGGGCATTCAGAACATGTAGCACGTTGCTGTAAGCAAGCACATTCTCATTCAAAGTTGCAAGTTACTATGTAGCAAAAAGTTTGTATAGGTATTTCAAAGATGCCCAGAACTGAGCTAAACTTGGTATGTGTCCAACCTCTAGAAATAACTTCATACCCCACTTCCCTTACTTCCAGCTAGTAAGGATCACATAATTCCTAACAAATTTTGACACAGATTCCCAATTCGGGCATTCAGAGCATATAGCACGTTGCTGTAAGCAAGCACATTCTCATTCAAAGTTGCAAGTTACTATGTAGGAACAAGTTTGTATAGGTATTTCAAAGATGCCCAGAACTGAGCTAAACGTTGTATGTCTCCAACTCCTTGAAATAACTTCATGCCCCATCTCCCTTACTTCAATCTAGTAAGGATCACATAATTTCTAAAAAAGATTTGACACAGATTCCCAATTCGGGCATTCAGAACACATAGCACGTTGCTGTAAGCAAGCACATTCTCATTCAAAGTTGCAAGTTACTATGTAGGAACAAGTTTGTATAGGACTTTCAAAGATGCCCAGAACTGAGCTAAACTTGGTATGTCTCCAACTCATAGAAATAACTTCATGCCCCATCTCCCTTACTTCCAGCTAGTAAAGATCACATAATTCCTAACAAAGTTTTGACACAGATTCCCAATTCGGGCATTCAGAACATATAGCACGTTGCTGTAAGCAAGCACATTCTCATTCAAAGTTGCAAGTTACTATGTAGGAAGAAGTTTGTATAGGGATTTCAAAGATGCCCAGAACTGAGCTAATCGTTGTATGTCTCCAACTCCTAGAAATAACTTCATGCCCCATCTCCCTTACTTCCAGCTAACAAGGATCACATAATTCCTAACAAATTTTTGACACAATTCCCAATTCGGGCATTCAGAACATATAGCACGTTGCTGTAAGCAAGCACATTCTCATTCAAAGTTGCAAGTTACTGTGTAGGAAAAAGTTTGTATAGGTATTTCAAAGATGCCCAGAACTGAGCTAAACTTGGTATGTGTCCAACTCCTAGAAGTAACTTCATGCCCAATCTCCCTTACTTCCAGCTAGTAAGGATCACATAATTCCTAACAAAGTTTTGACACAGATTCCCAATTCGGGCATTCAGAACATATAGCACGTTGATGATAAGCAAGCACATTCTCATTCAAAGGTGCAAGTTACTATGTAGGAACAAGTTTGTATAGGTATTTCAAAGATGCCCAGAACTGAGCTAAACGTTGTATGTCTCCAACTCCTAGAAATAACTTCATGCCCCATCTCCCTTACTTCCATCTAGTAAGGATCACATAATTCCTAACAAAGTTTTGACACAGATTCCCAATTCGGGCATTCAGAACATATAGCACGTTGCTGTAAGCAAGCACATTCTCATACAATGTTGCAAGTTACTATGTAGGAACAAGTTTGTATAGTTATTTCAAAGATGCCCAGAACTGAGCTAAACTTGGTATGTGTCCAACTCCTAGAAATAACTTAATGCCCCATCTCCCTTACTTCCAGCTAGTAAGGATCACATAATTCCTAACAAAGTTTTGACACAGATTCCCAATTCGGGCATTCAGAACATGTAGCACGTTGCTGTAAGCAAGCACATTCTCATTCAAAGTTGCAAGTTACTATGTAGGAACAAGTTTGTATAGGTATTTCAAAGATGCCCAGAACTGAGCTAAACTTGGAATGTGTCCAACCTCTAGAAATAACTTCATTCCCCAATTCCCTTACTTCCAGCTGGTAAGGATCACATAATTCCTAACAAATTTTGACACAGATTCCCAATTCGGGCATTCAGAGCATATAGCACGTTGCTGTAAGCAAGCACATTCTCATTCAAAGTTGCAATTTACTATGTAGGAACAAGTTTGTATAGGTATTTCAAAGATGCCCAGAACTGAGCTAAACTTGGTATGTGTCCAAACTCTAGAAATAACTTCATCCCCAACTCGCTTACTTCCAGCTTGTAAGGATCACATAATTCCTAACAAAGTTTTGACACAGAGTCCCAATTCGGGCATTCAGAACATATAGCACGTTGCTGTAAGCAAGCACATTCTCATTCAAAGTTGCAAGTTACTATGTAGGAACAAGTTTCTATAGGTATTTCAAAGATGCCCAGAACTGAGCTAAACGTGGTATGTCTCCAACTCCTAGAAATAACTTCATGCCCCATCTCCCTTACTTCCAGCTAGAAAGGATCACATAATTCCTAACAAAGTTTTGACACAGATTCCCAATTCGGGCATTCAGAACATATAGCACGTTGCTGTAAGCAAGCACATTCTCATTCAAAGTTGCAAGTTACTATGTAGGAACAAGTTTGTATAGGTATTTCAAAGATGCCCAGAACTGAGCTAAACGTGGTATGTGTTCAACTCCTAGAAATAACTTCATGCCCCATCTCCCTTACTTCCAGCTAGTAAGGATCACATAATTCCTAACAAAGTTTTGACACAGATTCCCAATAGGGGCATTCAGAACATATAGCACGTTGCTGTAAGCAAGCACATTCTCATTCAAAGTTGCAAGTTACTATGTAGGAACAAGTTTGTATAGGTATTTCAAAGATGCCCAGAACGGAGCTAAACGTTGTATGTCTCCAACTCCTTGAAATAACTTCATGCCCCATCTCCCTTACTTCAATCTAGTAAGGATCACATAATTTCTAAAAAAGATTTGACCCAGATTCCCAATTCGGGAATTCAGAACACATAGCACGTCGCTGTAAGCAAGCTCATTCTCATTCAAAGTTGCAAGTTACTATGTAGGAACAAGTTTGTATAGGTATTTTAAAGATGCCCAGAACTGAGCTAAACTTGGTATGTGTCCAACCTCTAGAAATAAATTCATGCCCCAACTCCCTTATTTCCATCTAGTAAGGATCACATAATTCCTAACAAAGTTTTGACACAGATTCCCAATTCGGGCTTTCAGAACATATAGCACGTTGCTGTAAGCAAGCACATTCTCATTCAAAGTTGCAAGTTACTATGTAGGAACAAGTTTGTATAGGACTTTCAAAGATGCCCAGAACTGAGCTAAACTTGGTATGTCTCCAACTCCTAGAAATAACTTCATGCCCCATCTCCCTTACTTCCAGCTAACAAGGATCACATAATTCCTAACAAAGTTTTGACACAGATTTCCAATTCGGGCATTCAGAACATATAGCACGTTGCTGTAAGCAAGCACATTCTCATTCAAAGTTGCAAGTTACTGTGTAGGAAAAATTTTGTATAGGTATTTCAAAGATGCCCAGAACTGAGCTAAACGTTGTATGTCTCCAACTCCTAGAAGTAACTTCATGCCCAATCTCCCTTGCTTCCAGCTAGTAAGGATCACATAATTCCTAACAAAGTTTTGACACAGATTCCCAATTCGGGCATTCAGAACATATAGCACGTTGATGATAAGCAAGCACATTCTCATTCAAAGGTGCAAGTTACTATGTAGGAACAAGTTTGTATAGGTATTTCAAAGATGCCCAGAACTGAGCTAAACGTTGTATGTCTCCAACTCCTAGAAATAACTTCATGCCCCATCTCCCTTACTTCCATCTAGTAAGGATCACATAATTCCTAACAAAGTTTTGACACAGATTCCCAATTCGGGCATTCAGAACATATAGCACGTTGCTGTAAGCAAGCACATTCTCATACAATGTTGCAAGTTACTATGTAGGAACAAGTTTGTATAGTTATTTCAAAGATGCCCAGAACAGAGCTAAACTTGGTATGTGTCCAACTCCTAGAAATAACTTAATGCCCCATCTCCCTTACTTCCAGCTAGTAAGGATCACATAATTCCTAACAAAGTTTTGACACAGATTCCCAATTCGGGCATTCAGAACATGTAGCACGTTGCTGTAAGCAAGCACATTCTCATTCAAAGTTGCAAGTTACTATGTAGCAACAAGTTTGTATAGGTATTTCAAAGATGCCCAGAACTGAGCTAAACTTGGTATGTGTCCAACCTCTAGAAATAACTTCATACCCCACTTCCCTTACTTCCAGCTAGTAAGGATCACATAATTCCTAACAAATTTTGACACAGATTCCCAATTCGGGCATTCAGAGCATATAGCACGTTGCTGTAAGCAAGCACATTCTCATTCAAAGTTGCAAGATACTATGTAGGAACAAGTTTGTATAGGTATTTCAAAGATGCCCAGAACTGAGCTAAACGTTGTATGTCTCCAACTCCTTGAAATAACTTCATGCCCCATCTCCCTTACTTCAATCTAGTAAGGATCACATAATTTCTAAAAATGATTTGACACAGATTCCCAATTCGGGCATTCAGAACACATAGCACGTTGCTGTAAGCAAGCACATTCTCATTCAAAGTTGCAAGTTACTATGTAGGAACAAGTTTGTATAGGTATTTTAAAGATGCCCAGAACTGAGCTAAACTTGGTATGTGTCCAACCTCTAGAAATAAATTCATGCCCCAACTCCCTTATTTCCAGCTAGTAAGGATCACATAATTCCTAACAAAGTTTTGACACAGATTCCCAATTGGGGCATTCAGAACATATGGCACGTTGCTGTAAGCAAGCACATTCTCATTCAAAGTTGCAAGTTACTATGTAGGAACAAGTTTGTATAGGACTTTCAAAGATGCCCAGAACTGAGCTAAACTTGGTATGTCTCCAACTCATAGAAATAACTTCATGCCCCATCTCCCTTACTTCCAGCTAGTAAAGATCACATAATTCCTAACAAAGTTTTGACACAGATTCCCAATTCGGGCATTCAGAACATATAGCACGTTGCTGTAAGCAAGCACATTCTCATTCAAAGTTGCAAGTTACTATGTAGGAAGAAGTTTGTATAGGTATTTCAAAGATGCCCAGAACTGAGCTAATCGTTGTATGTCTCCAACTCCTAGAAATAACTTCATGCCCCATCTCCCTTACTTCCAGCTAACAAGGATCACATAATTCCTAACAAATTTTTGACACAATTCCCAATTCGGGCATTCAGAACATATAGCACGTTGCTGTAAGCAAGCACATTCTCATTCAAAGTTGCAAGTTACTGTGTAGGAAAAAGTTTGTATAGGTATTTCAAAGATGCCCAGAACTGAGCTAAACGTTGTATGTCTCCAACTCCTAGAAGTAACTTCATGCCCAATCTCCCTTACTTCCAGCTAGTAAGGATCACATAATTCCTAACAAAGTTTTGACACAGATTCCCAATTCGGGCATTCAGAACATATAGCACGTTGATGATCAGCAAGCACATTCTCATTCAAAGGTGCAAGTTACTATGTAGGAACAAGTTTGTATAGGTATTTCAAAGATGCCCAGAACTGAGCTAAACGTTGTATGTCTCCAACTCCTAGAAATAACTTCATGCCCCATCTCCCTTACTTCCATCTAGTAAGGATCACATAATTCCTAACAAAGTTTTGACACAGATTCCCAATTCGGGCATTCAGAACATATAGCACGTTGCTGTAAGCAAGCACATTCTCATACAATGTTGCAAGTTACTATGTAGGAACAAGTTTGTATAGTTATTTCAAAGATGCCCAGAACTGAGCTAAACTTGGTATGTGTCCAACTCCTAGAAATAACTTAATGCCCCATCTCCCTTACTTCCAGCTAGTAAGGATCACATAATTCCTAACAAAGTTTTGACACAGATTCCCAATTCGGGCATTCAGAACATGTAGCACGTTGCTGTAAGCAAGCACATTCTCATTCAAAGTTGCAAGTTACTATGTAGGAACAAGTTTGTATAGGTATTTCAAAGATGCCCAGAACTGAGCTAAACTTGGAATGTGTCCAACCTCTAGAAATAACTTCATTCCCCAATTCCCTTACTTCCAGCTGGTAAGGATCACATAATTCCTAACAAATTTTGACACAGATTCCCAATTCGGGCATTCAGAGCATATAGCACGTTGCTGTAAGCAAGCACATTCTCATTCAAAGTTGCAATTTACTATGTAGGAACAAGTTTGTATAGGTATTTCAAAGATGCCCAGAACTGAGCTAAACTTGGTATGTGTCCAACCTCTAGAAATAACTTCATCCCCAACTCGCTTACTTCCAGCTTGTAAGGATCACATAATTCCTAACAAAGTTTTGACACAGAGTCCCAATTCGGGCATTCAGAACATATAGCACGTTGCTGTAAGCAAGCACATTCTCATTCAAAGTTGCAAGTTACTATTTAGGAACAAGTTTCTATAGGTATTTCAAAGATGCCCAGAACTGAGCTAAACGTGGTATGTCTCCAACTCCTAGAAATAACTTCATGCCCCATCTCCCTTACTTCCAGCTAGAAAGGATCACATAATTCCTAACAAAGTTTTGACACAGATTCCCAATTCGGGCATTCAGAACATATAGCACGTTGCTGTAAGCAAGCACATTCTCATTCAAAGTTGCAAGTTACTATGTAGGAACAAGTTTGTATAGGTATTTCAAAGATGCCCAGAACTGAGCTAAACGTGGTATGTGTTCAACTCCTAGAAATAACTTCATGCCCCATCTCCCTTACTTCCAGCTAGTAAGGATCACATAATTCCTAACAAAGTTTTGACACAGATTCCCAATAGGGGCATTCAGAACATATAGCACGTTGCTGTAAGCAAGCACATTCTCATTCAAAGTTGCAAGTTACAATGTAGGAACAAGTTTGTATAGGTATTTCAAAGATGCCCAGAGCTGAGCTAAACTTGGTATGTCTCCAACTCCTAGAAATAACGTCATACCCCATCTCCCTTACTTCCAGCTACTAAGGATCACATAATTCCTAACAAACTTTTGACACACATTCCCAATTCGGGCATTCAGAACATATAGCACGTTGCTGTAAGCAAGCACATTCTCATTCAAAGTTGCAAGTTACTATGTAGGAACAAGTTTGTATAGGTATTTCAAAGATACCCCGAACGGTGCTAAACTTTGTATATCTCCAACTCCTAGAAATAACTTCATGCCCCATCTCCCTTACTTCCAGCTAGTAAGGATCACATAATTCCTAACAAAGTTTTGACACAGATTCCCAATTTGGGCATTCAGAACATATAGCACGTTGCTGTAAGCAAGCACATTCTCATTCAAAGTTGCAAGTTACTATGTAGGAACATGTTTGTAAAGGTATTTCAAAGATGCCCAGAACTGTGCTAAACTTGGTATGTGTCCAACTCCTAGAAATACCTTCATGCCCCAACTCCCTTACTTCCAGCTAGTAAGGATCACATAATTCCTAACAAAGTTTTGACACAGATTCCCAATTCAGGCATTCAGAACATATAGCACATTGCTGTAAGCAAGCACCTTCTCATTCAAAGTTGCAAGTTAATATGTAGTAACAAGTTCGTATAGGTATTTCAAAGATGCCCAGAACTGAGCTAAACTTGGTATGTGTCCAACTCCTAGAAATAACTTCATGCCCCATCTCCCTTACTTCCAGCTAGTAAGGATCACATAATTCCTAACAAAGTTTTGTCACAGATTCCCAATTCGGGCATTAAGAACATGTAGCACGTTGCTGTAAGCAAGCACATTCTCATTCAAAGTTGCAAGTTACTATGTAGGAACAAGTTTATATAGGTATTTCAAAGATGCCCAGAACTGAGCTAAACTTGGTATGTCTCCAACTCCTAGAAATAACTTCATGCCCCATCTCCCTTACTTCTACCTAGTAAGGATCACATAATTCCTAACAAAGTTTTCACACAGATTCCCAATTCGGGCATTCAGAACATGTAGCGCGTTGCTGTAAGCAAGCACTTTCTCATTCAAAGTTGCAAGTTACTATGAAGGAACCAGTTTGTATAGGTATTTCAAAGATGCCCAGAACTGAGCTAAACGTTGTATGTCTCCAACTCCTAGAAATAACTTCATGCCCCATCTCCCTTACTTCCATCTATTAAGGATCACATAATTTCTAACAAAGTTTTAACACAGATTCCCAATTCGGGCATTCAGAACATATAGCACGTTGCTGTAAGCAAGCACATTCTCATTCAAAGTTGCAAGTTACTATGTAGGAACAGGTTTGTAAAGGTATTTCAAAGATGCCCAGAACTGAGCTAAACCTTGTATGTCTCCAACTCCTAGAAATAACTTCATGCCCCATCACCCTTACTTCCAGCTAGTAAGGATCACATAATTCCTAACAATGTTTTGACACAGATTCCCAATTCGGGCATTCAGAACATATAGCACGTTGCTGTAAGCAAGCACATTCTCATTCAAAGTTGCAAGTTACTATGTAGGAACAAGTTTGTATAGGTATTTCAAAGATGCCCAGAACAGAACTAAACTTGGTATGTGTCCAACCTCTAGAAATAACTTCATACCCCAACACCCTTACTTCCAGCTAGTAAGGATCACATAATTCCTAACAAAGTTTTGACACAGATTCCCAATTCGGGCATTCAGAACATATAGCACGTTGCTGTAAGCAAGCACATTCTCATTCAAAGTTGCAAGTTACTATGTGGGAACAAGTTTGTAAAGGTATTTCAAAGATGCCCAGAACTGAGCTAAACTTGGTATGTCTCCAACTCCTAGAAATAACTTCATGCCCCATCTCCCTTACTTCCAGCTAGTAAGGATCACATAATTCCTAACAAAGATTTGACACAGATTCCCAATTCGGGCATTCAGAACATATAGCACGTTGCTGTAAGCAAGCACATTCTCATTCAATGTTGCAAGTTACTATGTAGGAACAAGTTTGTATAGGTATTTCAAAGATGCCCAGAATTGAGCTAAACTTGGTATGTGTCCAGCCTCTAGAAATAATTTCATGCCCCAACTCCCTTACTTCCAGCTATTAAGGATCACATAATTCCTAACAAAGTTTTGACACAGATTCCCAATTCGGGCATTCAGAACATATAGCACGTTGCTGTAAGCAAGCACATTCTCATTCAAAGTTGCAAGTTACTATGTAGGAACAAGTTTGTATAGGTATTTCAAAGAGGCCCAGAACTGAGCTAAACTTGGTATGTGTCCAACTCCTAGAAATAACTTCATGCCCCAACTCCCTTACTTCCAGCTAGTAAGGATTACATAATTCCTAACAAAGTTTTCACACAGATTCCCAATTCGGGCATTCAGAACATATAGTACGTTGCTGTAAGCAAGCACATTCTCATTCAAAGTTGCAAGTTACTATGTAGAAACAAGTTTGTATATGTATTTCAAAGATGCCCAGAACTGAGCTAAACTTGGTATGTCTCCAACTCCTAGAAATAACTTCATGCCCCATCTCCCTTACTTCCAGCTAGTAAGGATCACATAATTCCTAACAAAGTTTTGACAAGGATTCCCAATTGGGGCATTCAGAACATATAGCACGTTGCTGTAAGCAAGCACATTCTCATTCAAAGTTGCAAGTTACTATGTAGGAACATGTTTGTATAGGTATTTCAAAGATGCCCAGAACTGAGCTAAACTTGGTATGTCTCCAACTCCTAGAAATAACTTCATGCCCCATCTCCCTTACTTCCAGCTAGTAAGGATCACATAATTCCTAACAAACTTTTGACACACATTCCCAATTCGGGCATTCAGAACATATAGCACGTTGCTGTAAGCAAGCACATTCTCATTCAAAGTTGCAAGTTACTATGTAGGAACAAGTTTGTATAGGTATTTCAAAGATACCCCGAACGGTGCTAAATTTGTATGTGTCCAACTCCTAGAAATAACTTCATGCCCCAACTCCCTTACTTCCAGCTAGTAAGGATCACATAATTCCTAACAAAGTTTTGACACAGATTCCCAATTCGGGCATGCAGAACATATAGTACGTTGCTGTAAGCAAGCACATTCTCATTCAAAGTTGCAAGTTACTATGTGGGAACAAGTTTGTAAAGGTATTTCAAAGATGCCCAGAACTGAGCTAAACTTGGTATGTGTCCAACTACTAGAAATAACTTCATGCCCCATCTCCCTTACTTCCAGCTAGTAAGGATCACATAATTCCTAACAAAGTTTTGACACAGATTCCCAATTCGGGCATTCAGATCATGTAGCACGTTGCTCTAAGCAAGCACATTCTCATTCTAAGTTGCAAGTTACTATGTAGGAACAAGTTTGTACAGGTATTTCAAAGATTCCCAGAACTGAGCTAAACGTTGTATGTCTCCAACTCCTAGAAATAACTTCATGCCCCATCTCCCTTACTTCCAGCTAGTAAGGATCACATAATTTCTAACAAAGTTTTAACACAGATTCCCAATTCGGGCATTCAGAACATATAGCACGTTGCTGTAAGCAAGCACATTCTCATTCAAAGTTGCAAGTTACTATGTAGGAACAAGTTTGTAAAGGTATTTCAAAGACGCCCAGAACTGAGCTAAACGTTGTATGTCTCCAACTCCTAGAAATAACTTCATGCCCCATCACCCTTACTCCAGCTAGTAAGGATCACATAATTCCTAACAAAGTTTTGACACAGATTCCCAATTATGGCATTCAGAACATATAGCACATTGCTGTAAGCAAGCACATTCTCATTCAAAGTTGCAAGTTACTATGTAGGAACAAGTTTGTATAGGTATTTCAAAGATACCCCGAACGGTGCTAAACTTTGTATGTGTCCAACTCCTAGAAATAACTTCATGCCCCATCTCCCTTACTTCCAGCTAGTAAGGATCACATAATTCCTAACAAAGTTTTGACACAGATTCCCAATTCGGGCATTCAGATCATGTCTCGCGTTGCTGTAAGCAAGCACTTTCTCATTCAAAGTTGCAAGTTACTATGAAGGAACAAGTTTGTATAGGTATTTCAAAGATGCCCAGAACTGAGCTAAACGTTGTATGTCTCCAACTCCTAGAAATAACTTCATGCCCCATCTCCCTTACTTCCATCTAGTAAGGATCACATAATTTCTAACAAATTTTTATCACAGATTCCCAATTCGGGCATTCAGAACATATAGCACGTTGCTGTAGGAAAGCACATTCTCATTCAAAGTTGCAAGTTACTATGTAGGAACATGTTTGTAAAGGTATTTCAAAGATGCCCAGAACTGAGCTAAACGTTGTATGTCTAAAACTCCTAGAAATAACTTCATGCCCCATCACCATTACTTCCAGCCAGTAAGGATCACATAATTCCTAACAAAGTTTTGACACAGATTCCCAATTCGGGCATTCAGAACATATAGCACGTTGCTGTAAGCAAGCACATTCTCATTCAAAGTTGCAAGTTACTATGTAGGAACAAGTTTGTATAGGTATTTCAAAGATGCCCAGAACTGAGCTAAACTTGGTATGTGTCCAACCTCTAGAAATAACTTCATGCCCCAACTCCCTTACTTCCAGCTAGTAAGGATCACATAATTCCTAACAAAGTTTTGACACAGATTCCCAATTCGGGCATTCAGAACATGTAGCGCGTTGCTGTAAGCAAGCACTTTCTCATTCAAAGTTGCAAGTTACTATGAAGGAACAAGTTTGTATAGGTATTTCAAAGATGCCCAGAACTGAGCTAAACGTTGTATTTCTCCAACTCCTAGAAATAACTTCATGCCCCATCTCCCTTACTTCCAGCTAGTAATGATCACATAATTCCTAACAAAGTTTTGACACAGATTCCCAATTCGGGCATTCAGAACATATAGTACGTTGCTGTAAGCAAGCACATTCTCATTCAAAGTTGCAAGTTACTATGTAGGAACAAGTTTGAATAGGACTTTCAAACATGCCCAGAACTGAGCTAAACTTGGTATGTCTCCAACTCCTAGAAATAACTTCATGCCCCATCTCCCTTACTTCCAGCTAGTAAGGATCACATAATTCCTAACAAAGATTTGACACAGATTCCCAATTCGGGCATTCAGAACATATAGCACGTTGCTGTAAGCAAGCACATTCTCATTCAAAGTTGCAAGTTACTATGTAGGAACAAGTTTGTATAGGTATTTCAAAGATGCCCAGAACTGAGCTAAACTTGGTATGTGTCCAACCTCTAGAAATAACTTCATGCCCCAACTCCCTTACTTCCAGCTTATAAGGATCACATAATTCCTAACAAAGTTTTGACACAGATTCCCAATTCGGGCATTCAGAACATATAGCACCTTGCTGTAAGCAAGCACATTCTCATTCAATGTTGCAAGTTACTATGTAGGAACAAGTTTGTATAGTTATTTCAAAGATGCCCAGAACTGAGCTAAATTTGGTATGTGTCCAACTCCTAGAAATAACTTCATGCCCCAACTCCCTTACTTCCAGCTAGTAAGGATCACATAATTCCTAACAAAGTTTTGACACAGATTCCCAATTCGGGCATTCAGAACATATAGTACGTTGCTGTAAGCAAGCACATTCTCATTCAAAGTTGCAAGTTACTATGTAGGAACAAGTTTGAATAGGACTTTCAAAGATGCCCAGAACAGAGCTAAACGTGGTATGTACACAACTCCTAGAAATAACTTCATGCCCCATCTCCCTTACTTTCAGCTAGTAAGGATCACATAATTCCTAACAAAGTTTTGACACAGATTACCAATTCGGGCAGTCAGAACATATAGCACGTTGCTGTAAGCAAGCACATTCTCATTCAAAGTTGCAAGTTACTATGTAGGAACAAGTTTGTATAGGTATTTCAAAGATGCCCTGAAGTGAGCTAAACTTGGTATGTCTCCAACTCCTAGAAATAAATTCATGCCCCATCTCCCTTACTTCCAGCTAGTAAGGATCACATAATTCCTAACAAAGTTTTGACACAGATTCCCAATTCGGGCATTCAGATCATATAGCACGTTGCTGTAAGCAATCACATTCTCATTCAAAGTTGCAAGTTACTATGTAGGAACAAGTTTGTATAGGTATTTCAAAGATGCCCAGAACTGAGCTAAACTTGGTATGTCTCCAACTACTAGAAATAACTTCATGCCCCAACTCCCTTACTTCCAGCTTCTAAGGATCACATAATTCCTAACAAAGTTTTGACACAGATTCCCAATTCGGGCATTCAGAACATATAGCACGTTGCTGTAAGCAAGCACATTCTCATTAAAAGTTGCAAGTTACTATGTAGAAACAAGTTTGAATAGGACTTTCAAAGATGCCCAGAACTGAGCTAAACTTGGTATATCTCCAACTCCTGGAAATAACTTCATGCCCCATCTCCCTTACTTCCAGCTAGTAAGGATCACATAATTCCTAACAAAGTTTTGACACAGATTCCCAATTGGGGCATTCAGAACATGTAGCACGTTGCTGTAAGCAAGCACATTCTCATTCAAAGTTGCAAGTTACTATGTAGGAACAAGTTTGTATAGGTATTTCAAAGATGCCCAGAACTGAGCTAAACTTGGTATGTGTCCAACTCCTAGAAATAACTTCATGCCCCATCACCCTTACTTCCAGCTAGTAGGGATCACATAATTCCTAACAAAGTTTTGACACAGATTCCCAATTCGGGCATTCAGAACATATAGCACGTTGCTGTAAGCAAGCACATTCTCATTCAAAGTTGCAAGTTACTATGTAGGAACAAGTTTGTATAGGTATTTCATAGATGCCCAGAACTGAGCTAAACGTTGAATGTCTCCAACTCCTAGAAATAGCTTCCTGCCCCATCTCCCTTATTTCCAGCTAGTAAGGATCACATAATTCCTAACAATGTTTTGACACAGATTCCCAATTCGGGCATTCAGAACATATAGCACGTTGCTGTAAGCAAGCACATTCTCATTCAAAGTTGCAAGTTACTATGTAGGAACAAGTTTGTATAGGTATTTCAAAGATGCCCAGAACTGAGCTAAACTTGGTATGTCTCCAACTCCTAGAAATAAATTCCTGCCCCATCTCCCTTACTTCCATCTAGTAAGGATCACATAATTTCTAACAAAGTTTTGACATAGATTCCCAATTCGTGCATTCAGAACATATTGCACGTTGCTGTAAGCAAGCACATTCTCATTCAAAGTTGCAAGTTACTATGTAGGAACAATTTTGTATAGGTATTTGAAAGATGCCCAGAACTGAGCTAAACGTTGTATGTCTCCAACTCCTAGAAATAACTTCATGCCCCATCTCCCTTACTTCCATCTAGTTAGGATCACATAATTTCTAACAAAATTTTGACACAGATTCCCAATTCGGTCATTCAGAATATATACCACGTTGCTGTAAGCAAGCACATTCTCATTCAAAGTTGCATGTTACTATGTAGGAACAAGTTTGTATAGGTATTTCAAAGATGCCCAGAACTGAGCTAAACATGGTATGTCTCCAACTCCTAGAAATAACTTCATGCCCCAACTCCCTTACTTCCAGCTAGTAAGGATCACATAATTTCTAACAAAGTTTTGACACAGATTCCCAATTCGGGCATTCAGAACATATAGCACGTTGCTGTAAGCAAGCACATTCTCATTCAAAGTTGCAAGTTACTATGTAGGAACAAGTTTGTATAGGTATTTCAAAGATGCCCAGAACTGAGCTAAACGTGGTATGTCTCCAACTCCTAGAAATAACTTCATGCCCCATCTCCCTTACTTCCAGCAAGTAAGGATCACATAATTCCTAACAAAGATTTGACACAGATTCCCAATTCGGGCATTCAAAACATATAGCATGTTGCTGTAAGCAAGCACATTCTCATTCAAAGTTGCAAGTTACTATGTAGGAACAAATTTGTATAGGTATTTCAAAAATGCCCAGAACTGAGCTAAACCTGGTATGTCTCGAACTCCTAGAAACAACTTCATGCCCCATCTCCCTTACTTCCAGCCAGTAAGGATCACATAATTCCTAACAAAGTTTTGACACAGATTCCCAATTCGGGCATTCAGAACATATAGCACGTTGCTGTAAGCAAGCACATTCTCATTCAAAGTTGCAAGTTACTATGTGGGAACAAGTTTGTAAAGGTATTTCAAAGATGCCCAGAACTGAGCTAAACTTGGTATGTCTCCAACTCCTAGAAATAACTTCATGCCCCATCTCCCTTACTTCCATCTAGTAAGGATCACATAATTCCTAACAAAGATATGACACAGATTCCCAATTCGGGCATTCAGAACATATAGCTCGTTGCTGTAAGCAAGCACATTCTCATTCAAAGTTGCAAGTAACTATGTAGGAACAAGTTTGTATAGGACTTTCAAAGATGCCCAGAACTGAACTAAACTTGGTATGTGTCCAACCTCTAGAAATAACTTCATGCCCCAACTCCCTTACTTCCAGCTAGTAAGGATCACATAATTCCTAACAAAGTTTTGACACAGATTGCCAATTCGGGCATTCAGAACATATAGCACGTTGCTGGAAGCAAGCACATTCTCATTCAAAGTTGCAAGGTACTATGTAGGAACAAGTTTGTATAGGTATTTCAAAGATGCCCAGAACTGAGCTAAACTTGGTATGTCTCCAACTCCTAGAAATAACTTCATGCCCCAACTCCCTTACTTCCAGCTACTAAGGATCACATAATTCCTAACAAAGTTTTGACACAGATTCCCAATTCGGGCATTCAGAACATATAGCACGTTGCTGTAAGCAAGCACATTCTCATTCAAAGTTGCAAGTTACTATGTAGAAACAAGTTTGAATAGGACTTTCAAAGATGCCCAGAACTGAGCTAAACTTGGTATGTCTCCAACTCCTAGAAATAACTTCATGCCCCATCTCCCTTACTTCCAGCTAGTAAGGATCACATAATTCCTAACAAAGTTTTGACACAGATTCCCAATTCGGGCATTCAGAACATAT
The DNA here is from genome assembly GCF_020826845.1 of Diceros bicornis minor. Taxonomy (NCBI): domain Eukaryota; kingdom Metazoa; phylum Chordata; class Mammalia; order Perissodactyla; family Rhinocerotidae; genus Diceros; species Diceros bicornis. The sequence goes on along the minus strand of NC_080751.1, from coordinate 105,160 downwards.
AGCACGTTGCTGCAAGCAAGCACATTCTCATTCAAAGTTGCAAGTTACTATGTAGGAACAAGTTTGTATAGGTATTTCAAAGATGCCCAGAACTGAGCTAAACGTGGTATGTCTCCAACTCCTAGAAATAACTTCATGCCCCATCTCCCTTACTTCCAGCTAGTAAGGATCACATAATTCCTAACAAAGTTTTGACACAGATTCCCAATTCGGGCATTCAGAACATATAGCACGTTGCTGTAAGCAAGCACATTCTCATTCAAAGTTGCAAGTTGCTATGTAGGAACAAGTTTGTATAGGTATTTCAAAGATGCCCAGAACTGAGCTAAACGTGGTATGTCTCCAACTCCTAGAAATAACTTCATGCCCCATCTCCCTTACTTCCAGCTAGTAAGGATCACATAATTCCTAACAAAGTTTTGACACAGATTCCCAATTATGGCATTCAGAACATATAGCACATTGCTGTAAGCAAGCACATTCTCATTCAAAGTTGCAAGTTACTATGTAGGAACAATTTTGTATAGGTATTTCAAAGATACCCCGAACGGTGCTAAACTTTGTATGTGTCCAACTCCTAGAAATAACTTCATGCCCCATCTCCCTTACTTCCAGCTAGTAAGGATCACATAATTCCTAACAAAGATTTGACACAGATTCCCAATTCGGGCATTCAAAACATATAGCACGTTGCTGTAAGCAAGCACATTCTCATTCAAAGTTGCAAGTTACTATGTAGGAACAAATTTGTATAGGTATTTCAAAAATGCCCAGAACTGAGCTAAACCTGGTATGTCTCGAACTCCTAGAAACAACTTCATGCCCCATCTCCCTTACTTCCAGCCAGTAAGGATCACATAATTCCTAACAAAGTTTTGACACAGATTCCCAATTCGGGCATTCAGAACATATAGCACGTTGCTGTAAGCAAGCACATTCTCATTCAAAGTTGCAAGTTACTATGTGGGAACAAGTTTGTAAAGGTATTTCAAAGATGCCCAGAACTGAGCTAAACTTGGTATGTCTCCAACTCCTAGAAATAACTTCATGCCCCATCTCCCTTACTTCCATCTAGTAAGGATCACATAATTCCTAACAAAGATATGACACAGATTCCCAATTCGGGCATTCAGAACATATAGCTCGTTGCTGTAAGCAAGCACATTCTCATTCAAAGTTGCAAGTAACTATGTAGGAACAAGTTTGTATAGGACTTTCAAAGATGCCCAGAACTGAACTAAACTTGGTATGTGTCCAACCTCTAGAAATAACTTCATGCCCCAACTCCCTTACTTCCAGCTAGTAAGGATCACATAATTCCTAACAAAGTTTTGACACAGATTGCCAATTCGGGCATTCAGAACATATAGCACGTTGCTGGAAGCAAGCACATTCTCATTCAAAGTTGCAAGGTACTATGTAGGAACAAGTTTGTATAGGTATTTCAAAGATGCCCAGAACTGAGCTAAACTTGGTATGTCTCCAACTCCTAGAAATAACTTCATGCCCCAACCCCCTTACTACCAGCTACTAAGGATCACATAATTCCTAACAAAGTTTTGACACAGATTCCCAATTCGGGCATTCAGAACATATAGCACGTTGCTGTAAGCAAGCACATTCTCATTCAAAGTTGCAAGTTACTATGTAGAAACAAGTTTGAATAGGACTTTCAAAGATGCCCAGAACTGAGCTAAACTTGGTATGTCTCCAACTCCTAGAAATAACTTCATGCCCCATCTCCCTTACTTCCAGCTAGTAAGGATCACATAATTCCTAACAAAGTTTTGACACAGATTCCCAATTCGGGCATTCAGAACATATAGCACGTTGCTGCAAGCAAGCACATTCTCATTCAAAGTTGCAAGTTACTATGTAGGAACAAGTTTGTATAGGTATTTCAAAGATGCCCAGAACTGAGCTAAACGTGGTATGTCTCCAACTCCTAGAAATAACTTCATGCCCCATCTCCCTTACTTCCAGCTAGTAAGGATCACATAATTCCTAACAAAGTTTTGACACAGATTCCCAATTCGGGCATTCAGAACATATAGCACGTTGCTGTAAGCAAGCACATTCTCATTCAAAGTTGCAAGTTGCTATGTAGGAACAAGTTTGTATAGGTATTTCAAAGATGCCCAGAACTGAGCTAAACGTGGTATGTCTCCAACTCCTAGAAATAACTTCATGCCCCATCTCCCTTACTTCCAGCTAGTAAGGATCACATAATTCCTAACAAAGTTTTGACACAGATTCCCAATTATGGCATTCAGAACATATAGCACATTGCTGTAAGCAAGCACATTCTCATTCAAAGTTGCAAGTTACTATGTAGGAACAATTTTGTATAGGTATTTCAAAGATACCCCGAACGGTGCTAAACTTTGTATGTGTCCAACTCCTAGAAATAACTTCATGCCCCATCTCCCTTACTTCCAGCTAGTAAGGATCACATAATTCCTAACAAAGATTTGACACAGATTCCCAATTCGGGCATTCAGAACATATAGCACGTTGCTGTAAGCAAGCACATTCTCATTCAAAGTTGCAAGTTACTATGTAGGAACAAGTTTGTATAGGTATTTCAAAGATGCCCAGAACTGAGCTAAACTTGGTATGTGTCCAACCTCTAGAAATAACTTCATGCCCCAACTCCCTTACTTCCAGCTAGTAAGGATCACATAATTCCTAACAAAGTTTTGACACAGATTCCCAATTCGGGCATTCAGATCATGTAGCGCGTTGCTGTAAGCAAGCACTTTCTCATTCAAAGTTGCAAGTTACTATGAAGGAACAAGTTTGTATAGGTATTTCAAAGATGCCCAGAACTGAGCTAAACGTTTTATGTCTCCAACTCCTAGAAATAACTTCATGCCCCATCTCCGTTACTTCCATCTAGTAAGGATCACATAATTTCTAACAAAGTTTTATCACAGATTCCCAATTCGGGCATTCAGAACATATAGCACGTTGCTGTAGGCAAGCACATTCTCATTCAAAGTTGCAAGTTACTATGTAGGAACATGTTTGTAAAGGTATTTCAACGATGCCCAGAACTGAGCTAAACGTTGTATGTCTCCAACTCCTAGAAATAACTTCATGCCCCATCACCATTACTTCCAGCCAGTAAGGATCACATAATTCCTAACAAAGTTTTGACACAGATTCCCAATTCGGGCATTCAGAACATATAGCACGTTGCCGTAAGCAAGCACATTCTCATTCAAAGTTGCAAGTTACTATGTAGGAACAAGTTTGTATAGGTATTTCAAAGATGCCCAGAACTGAGCTAAACTTGGTATGTGTCCAACCTCTAGAAATAACTTCATGCCCCAACTCCCTTACTTCCAGCTAGTAAGGATCACATAATTCCTAACAAAGTTTTGACACAGATTCCCAATTCGGGCATTCAGAACATGTAGCGCGTTTCTGTAAGCAAGCACATTCTCATTCAAAGTTGCAAGTTACTATGTAGGAACAAGTTTGAATAGGACTTTCAAACATGCCCAGAACTGAGCTAAACTTGATATGTCTCCAGCTCCTAGAAATAACTTCATGCCCCATCTCCCTTACTTCCAGCTAGTAAGGATCACATAATTCCTAACAAAGATTTGACACAGATTCCCAATTCGGGCATTCAGAACATATAGCACGTTGCTGTAAGCAAGCACATTCTCATTCAAAGTTGCAAGTTACTATGTAGGAACAAGTTTGTATAGGTATTTCAAAGATGCCCAGAACTGAGCTAAACTTGGTATGTGTCCAACCTCTAGAAATAACTTCATGCCCCAACTCCCTTACTTCCAGCTAGTAAGGATCACATAATTCCTAACAAAGTTTTGACACAGATTCCCAATTCGGGCATTCAGAACATATAGCACCTTGCTGTAAGCAAGCACATTCTCATTCAAAGTTGCAAGTTACTATGTAGGAACAAGTTTGTATAGTTATTTCAAAGATGCCCAGAACTGAGCTAAATTTGGTATGTGTCCAACTCCAAGAAATGACTTCATGCCCCAACTCCCTTACTTCCAGCTAGTAAGGATCACATAATTCCTAACAAAGTTTTGACACAGATTCCTAATTCGGGCATTCAGAACATATAGTACGTTGCTGTAAGCAAGCACATTCTCATTCAAAGTTGCCAGTTACTATGTAGGAACAAGTATGAATAGGACTTTCAAAGATGCCCAGAACTGAGGTAAACTTGGTATGTCTCCAACTCCTAGAAATAACTTCATGCCCCATCTCCCTTACTTCCAGCTAGTAAGGATCACATAATTCCTAACAAAATTTTGACACAGATTCCCAATTCGGACATTCAGGATATATAGCACGTTGCTGTAAGCAAGCACATTCTCATTCAAAGATGCAAGTTACTATGTAGGAACAAGTTTGTATAGGTATTTCAAAGATGACCAGAACTGAGCTAAACGTGGTATGTCCCAACTCCTAGAAATAACTTCATGCCCCATCTCCCTTACTTCCAGCTAGTATGGATCACATAATTCCTAACAAAGATTTGACTCAGATTCCCAATTCGGGCATTCAGATCATATAGCACGTTGCTGTAAGCAAGCACATTCTCATTCAAAGTTGCACGTTACTATGTAGGAACAAGTTTGTATAGGTATTTCAAAGGTGCCCAGAACTGAGCTAAACGTGGAATGTCCACAACTCCTAGAAATAACTTCATGCCCCATCTCCCTTACTTCCAGCTAGTAAGGATCACATAATTCCTAACAAAGTTTTGACACAGATTCCCAATTCGGGCATTCAGAACATATAGCACGTTGCTGTAAGCAATCACATTCTCATTCAAAGTTGCAAGTTACTATGTAGGAACAAGTTTGTATAGGTATTTCAAAGATGCCCAGAACTGAGCTAAACTTGGTATGTCTCCAACTCCTAGAAATAACTTCATGCCCCAACTCCCTTACTTCCAGCTACTAAGGATCACATAATTCCTAACAAAGTTTTGACACAGATTCCCAATTCGGGCATTCAGAACATATAGCACGTTGCTGTAAGCAAGCACATTCTCAGTCAAAGTTGCAAGTTACTATGTAGAAACAAGTTTGAATAGGACTTTCAAAGATGCCCAGAACTGAGCTAAACTTGGTATGTCTCCAACTCCTGGAAATAACTTCATGCCCCATCTCCCTTACTTCCAGCTAGTAAGGATCACATAATTCCTAACAAAGTTTTGACACAGATTCCCAATTGGGGCATTCAGAACATGTAGCACGTTGCTGTAAGCAAGCACATTCTCATTCAAAGTTGCAAGTTACTATGTAGGAACAAGTTTGTATAGGTATTTCAAAGATGCCCAGAACTGAGCTAAACTTGGTATGTGTCCAACTCCTAGAAATAACTTCATGCCCCATCTCCCGTACTTCCAGCTAGTAGGGATCACATAATTCCTAACAAAGTTTTGACACAGATTCCCTATTCGGGCATTCAGAACATATAGCACGTTGCTGTAAGCAAGCACATTCTCATTCAAAGTTGCAAGTTACTATGTAGGAACAAGTTTGTATAGGTATTTCAAAGATGCCCAGAACTGAGCTAAACTTGGTATGTCTAAACTCCTAGAAATAAATTCATGCCCCATCTCCCTTACTTCCATCTAGTAAGGATCACATAATTTCTAACAAAGTTTTGACACAGATTCCCAATTCGTGCATTCAGAACATATAGCACGTTGCTGTAAGCAAGCACATTCTCATTCAAAGTTGCAAGTTACTATGTAGGAACAAGTTTGTATAGGTATTTGAAAGATGCCCAGAACTGAGCTAAACGTTGTATGTCTCCAACTCCTAGAAATAACTTCATGCCCCATCTCCCTTACTTCCATCTAGTTAGGATCACATAATTTCTAACAAAGTTTTGACACAGATTCCCAATTCGGGCATTCAGAATATATACCACGTTGCTGTAAGCAAGCACATTCTCATTCAAAGTTGCATGTTACTATGTAGGAACAAGTTTGTATAGGTATTTCAAAGATGCCCAGAACTGAGCTAAACATGGTATGTCTCCAACTCCTAGAAATAACTTCATGCCCCAACTCCCTTACTTCCAGCTAGTAAGGATCACATAATTCCTAACAAAGTTTTGACACAGATTCCCAATTCGGGCATTCAGAACATATAGCACGTAGCTGTAAGCAAGCACATTCTCCTTCAAAGTTGCAAATTACTATGTAGGAACAAGTTTGTATAGGTATTTCAAAGATGCCCAGAACTGAGCTAAACGTGGTATGTCTCCAACTCCTAGAAATAACTTCATGCCCCATCTCCCTTACTTCCAGCAAGTAAGGATGACATAATTCCTAACAAAGATTTGACACAGATTCCCAATTCGGGCATTCAAAACATATAGCACGTTGCTGTAAGCAAGCACATTCTCATTCAAAGTTGCAAGTTACTATGTAGGAACAAATTTGTATAGGTATTTCAAAGATGCCCAGAACTGAGCTAAACCTGGTATGTCTCCAACTCCTAGAAACAACTTCATGCCCCATCTCCCTTACTTGCAGCTAGTAAGGATCACATAATTCCTAACAAAGTCTTGACACAGATTCCCAATTCGGGCATTCAGAACATATAGCACGTTGCTGTAAGCAAGCACATTCTCATTCAAAGTTGCAAGTTACGATGTGGGAACAAGTTTGTAAAGGTATTTCAAAGATGCCCAGAACTGAGCTAAACTTGGTATGTCTCCAACTCCTAGAAATAACTTCATGCCCCATCTCCCTTACTTCCATCTAGTAAGGATCACATAATTCCTAACAAAGATATGACACAGATTCCCAATTCGGGCATTCAGAACATATAGCACGTTGCTGTAAGCAAGAACATTCTCATTCAAAGTTGCAAGTTACTATGTAGGAACAAGTTTGTATAGGACTTTCAATGATGCCCAGAACTGAACTAAACTTGGTATGTGTCCAACCTCTAGAAATAACTTCATGCCCCAACTCCCTTACTTCCAGCTAGTAAGGATCACATAATTCCTAACAAAGTTTTGACACAGATTGCCAATTCGGGCATTCAGAACATATAGCACGTTGCTGTAAGCAAGCACATTCTCATTCAAAGTTGCAAGTTACTATGTAGGAACAAGTTTGTATAGGTATTTCAAAGATGCCCAGAACTGAGCTAAACTTGGTATGTCTCCAACTCCTAGAAATTACTTCATGCCCCATCTCCCTTACTTCCAGCTAGTAAGGATCACATAATTCCTAACAAAGTTTTGACACAGATTCCCAATTCGGGCATTCAGAACATATAGCACGTTGCTGGAAGCAAGCACATTCTCATTCAAAGTTGCAAGTGACTATGTAGGAACAAATTTATATAGGTATTTCAAAGATGCCCAGAGCTGAGATAAACTTGGTATGTCTCCAACTCCTAGAAATAACTTCATGCCCCAAGTCCCTTACTTCCAGTTAGTAAGGATCACATAATTCCTAACAAAGATTTGACACAGATTCCCAATTCGGGCATTCAGAACATATAGCACGTTGCTGTAAGCAAGCACATTCTCATTCAAAGTTGCAAGTTACTATGTAGGAACAAATTTGTATAGGTATTTCAAAGATGCCCAGAACTGAGCTAAACCTGGTATGTCTCCAACTCCTAGAAATAACTTCATGCCTCATCTCCCTTACTTCCAGCTAGTAAGGATCACATAATTCCTAACAAAGTTTTGACACAGATTCCCAATTCGGGCATTCAGAACATATACCACGTTGCTGTAAGCAAGCACATTCTCATTCAAAGTTGCAAGTTACTATGTAGGAACAAGTTTGTATAGGTATTTCAAAGATGCCCAGAACTGAGCTAAACTTGGTATGTCTCCAACTCCTAGAAATAACGTCATGCCCCATCTCCCTCACTTCCAGCTAGTAACGGTCACATAATTCCTAACAAAGATTTGACACAGATTCCCAATTCACGGATTCAGAACATATAGCACGTTGCTGTAAGCAAGCACATTCTCATTCAAAGTTGCAAGTTACTATGTAGGAACAAGTTTGTATAGGTATTTCAAAGATACCCCGAACGGTGCTAAACTTTGTATGTGTCCAACTCCTAGAAATAACTTCATGCCCCATCTCCCTTACTTCCAGCTAGTAAGGATCACATGATTCCTAACAAAGTTTTGACACAGATTCCCAATTCGGGCATTCAGAACATATAGCACGATGCTGTAAGCAAGCACATTCTCATTCAAAGTTGCAAGTTACTATGTAGGAACAAGTTTGTAAAGGTATTTCAAAGATGCCCAGAACTGAGCTAAACTTGGTATGTCTCCAACTCCTAGAAATAACTTCATGCCCCATCTCCCTTACTTCCATCTAGTAAGGATCACATAATTCCTAACAAAGATATGACATAGATTCCCAATTCGGGCATTCAGAACATATAGCACGTTGCTGTAAGCAAGCACATTCTCATTCAAAGTTGCAAGTTACTATGTAGGAACAAGTTTGTATAGGACTTTCAAAGATGCCCAGAACTGAACTAAACTTGGTATGTGTCCAACCTCGAGAAATAACTTCATGCCCCAACTCCCTTACTTCCAGCTAGTAAGGATCACATAATTCCTAACAAAGTTTTGACACAGATTACCAATTCGGGCAGTCAGAACATATAGCACGTTGCTGTAAGCAAGAACATTCTCATTCAAAGTTGCAAGTTACTATGTAGGAACAAGTTTGTATAGGTATTTCAAAGATGCCCAGAACTGAGCTAAACTTGGTATGTCTCCAACTCCTAGAAATTACTTCATGCCCCATCTCCCTTACTTCCAGCTAGTAAGGATCACATAATTCCTAACAAAGTTTTGACACAGATTCCCAATTGGGGCATTCAGAACATATAGCACGTTGCTGTAAGCAAGCACATTCTCATTCAAAGTTGCAAGTTACTATGTAGGAACAAGTTTGTATAGGTATTTCAAAGATGCCCAGAACTGAGCTAAACATGGTATGTCTCCAACTCCTAGAAATAACGTCATGCCCCATCTCCCTTACTTCCAGCTAGTAAGGATCACATAATTCCTAACAAAGTTTTACACAGATTCCCAATTCGGGCATTCAGAACATATAGCACGTTGCTGTAAGCAAGCACATTCTCATTCAAAGTTGCAAGATACTATGTGGGAACAAGTTTGTAAAGGTATTTCAAAGATGCCCAGAACTGAGCTAAACTTGGTATGTCTCCAACTCCTAGAAATAACTTCATGCCCCATCTCCCTTACTTCCATCTAGTAAGGATAACATAATTCCTAACAAAGATTTGACACAGATTCCCAATTCGGGCATTCAGAACATATAGCACGTTGCTGTAAGCAAGCACATTTTCATTCAAAGTTGCAAGTTACTATGTAGGAACAAGTTTGTATAGGTATTTCAAAGATGCCCAGAACTGAGCTAAACTTGGTATGTGTCCAACCTCTAGAAATAACTTCATGCCCCAACTCCCTTACTTCCAGCTAGTAAGGATCACATAATTCCTAACAAAGATTTGACACAGATCCCCAATTCGGGCATTCAGAACATATAGCACGTTGCTGTAAGCAAGCACATTCTCATTCAAAGATGCAAGTTACTATGTAGGAACAAGTTTGTATAGGTATTTCAAAGATGCCCAGAATGAGCTAAACTTGGTATGTGTCCATCTCCTAGAAATAACTTCATGCCCCATCTCCCTTACTTCCAGCTAGTAAGGATCACATAATTCCTAACAAAGTTTTGACACAGATTCCCAATTCGGGCATTCAGAACATATAGCACGTTGCTGTAAGCAAGCACATTCTCATTCAAAGTTGCAAGTTACTATGTAGGTACATGTTTTTGTATAGGACTTTCAAAGATGCCCAGAACTGAGCTAAACGTTGTATGTCTCCAACTCCTAGAAATAACTTCATGCCCCATCTCCCTTACTTCCAGCTAGTAAGGATCACATATTTCCTAACAAAGTTTTGACACAGATTCCCAATTCGGGCATTCAGAACATATAGCACGTTGCTGTAAGCAAGCACATTCTCATTCAAAGATGCAAGTTACTATGTAGGAACAAGTTTGTATAGGACTTTCAAAGATGCCCAGAACTGAGCTAAACGTTGTATGTCTCCAACTCCTAGAAATAACTTCATGCCCCATCTCCCTTACATCCATCTAGTAAGGATCACATAATTTCTAACAAAGTTTTAACACAGATTCCCAATTCGGGCATTCACAACATATAGCACGTTGCTGTAAGCAAGCACATTCTCATTCAAAGTTGCAAGTTACTATGTAGGAATAAGTTTGTATAGGTATTTCAAAGATGCCCAGAACTGTGCTAAACTTGGTATGTGTCCAACTCCTAGAAATAACTTCATGCCCCATCTCCCTTACTTCCATCTAGTAAGGATAACATAATTCCTAACAAAGTTGTGACACAGATTCCCAATTCGGGAATTCAGAACATGTAGCACGTTGCTGTAAGCAAGCACATTCTCATTCAAAGTTGCAAGTTAATATGTACGAACAAGTTTGTATAGGTATTTCAAAGATGCCCAGAACTGAGCTAAACTTGGTATGTGTGCAACTCCTAGAAATAAATTCATGCCCCATCTCCCTTACTTCCAGCAAGTAAGGATCACATAATTCCTAACAATGTTTTGACACAGATTCCCAATTCGGGCATTCAGAACATGTAGCACGTTGCTGTCAGCAAGCACATTCTCATTCAAAGTTGCAAGTTAATATGTAGGAACAAGTTTGTATAGGTATTTCAAAGATGCCCAGAACAGAGCTAAACGTTGTATGTGTCCAACTCCTAGAAATAACTTCATGCCCCATCTCCCTTACTTCTATCTAGTAAGGATCACATAATTTCAAACAAAGATTTGATACAAATTCCCAATTCGGGCATTCAGAACATATAGCACGTTGCTGTAAGCAAGCACATTCTCATTCAAAGTTGCAAGGTACTATGTAGGAACAAGTTTGTAAAGGTATTTCAAAGACGCCCAGAACTGAGCTAAACTTGGTATGTCTCCAACTCCTAGAAATAACTTCATGCCTCATCACACTTACTTCCAGCTAGTAAGGATCACATAATTCCTAACAAAGTTTTGACACAGATTCCCAATTCGGGCATTCAGAACATATAGCACGTTGCTGTAAGCAAGCACATTCTCATTCAAATTTGCAAGTTACTATGTAGCAACAAGTTTGTAAAGGTATTTCAAAGATGCCCAGAACTGAGCTAACTTGATATGTGTCCAACCTCTAGAAATAACTTAAGGCCCAACTCCCTTATTTCCAGCTAGTAAGGATCATATTTTTCCTAACAAAGTTTTGACACAGATTCCCAATTCGGGCATTCAGAACATATAGCACGTTGCTGTAAGCAAGCACATTCTCCTTCAAAGTTGCAAGTTACTATGTAGGAACAAGTTTGTATAGGTATTTCAAAGATGCCCAGAACTGAGCTAAACTTGGTATATGTCCTACCTCTAGAAATAACTTCATGCCCCAACTCCCATAGTTCCAGCTAGTAAGGATCACATAATTTATAACAAAGTTTTGACACAGATTCCCAATTCGGGCATTCAGAACATATAGCACGTTGCTGTAAGCAAGCACATTCTCATTCAAAGTTGCAAGTTCTATGTAGGAACAAGTTTGTAAAGGTATTTCAAAGATGCCCAGAACTGAGCTAAGCTTGGTATGTCTCCAACTCCTAGAAATGACTTCATGCCCAATCACACTTACTTCCAGCTAGTAAGGATCTCATATTTCCTAACAAAGTTTTGACACAGATTCCCAATTCGGGCATTCAGAACATATAGCACGTTGCTGTAAGCAAGCACGTTCTCATTCAAAGTTGCAAGTTACTATGTAGGAACAAGTTTGTATAGGTATTTCAAAGATGCCCAGAACTGAGCTAATCTTGGTATGTCTCCAACTCCTAGTAATAACTTCATGCCCCATCTCCCTTACTTCCAGCTAGTAAGGATCACATAATTCCTAACAAAGTTTTGGCACAGATTCCCAATTCGGGCATTCAGAATATATAGCACGTTGCTGTAAGCAAGCACATTCTCATTCAAAGTTGCATGTTACTATGTAGGAACAAGTTTGTATAGGTATTTCAAAGATGCCCAGAACTGAGCTAAACGTGGTATGTCTCCAACTCCTAGAAATAACTTCATGCCCCATCTCCCTTGCTTCCAGCTAGTAAGGATCACATAATTCCTAACAAAGATTTGACACAGATTCCCAATTCGGGCATTCAGAACATATAGCACGTTGCTGTAAGCAAGCACATTCTCATTCAAAGTTGCAAGTTACTATGTAGGAACAAGTTTGTATAGGTATTTCAAAGATGCCCAGAACTGAGATAACGTTATATGTCTCCAACTCCTAGAAATAACTTCATGCCCAATCTCCCTTACTTCCAGCTAATAAGGATCACATAATTCCTAACAAAGTTTTGACACAGATTCCCAATTCGGGCATTCAGAACATATAGCAAGTTGCTGTAAGCAAGCATATTCTCATTCAAAGTTGCAAGTTACTATGTCGGAACAAGTTTGTATAGGTATTTCAAAGATGCCCAGAACTGAGCTAAACGTTGTATGTCTCCAAGTCCTAGAAATAACTTCATGCCCCATCTCCCTTACTTCTAGCTAGTAAGGATCACATAATTCCTAACAAAGTTTTGACACAGATTCCCAATTCGGGCATTCAGAACATATAGCACGTTCCTGTAAGCAAGCACATTCTCATTCAAAGTTGCAAGTTACTATGTAGGAACAAGTTTGTATAGGTATTTCAAAGATGCCCAGAACTGAGCTAAACTTGGTATGTGTCCAACCTCTAGAAATAACTTCATGCCCCAACTCCCTTACTTCCAGCTAGTAAGGATCACATAATTTCTAACAAAGTTTTGACACAGATTCCCAATTCGGGCATTCAGAACATATAGCACGTTGCTGTAAGCAAGCACATTCTCATTCAAAGTTGCAAGTTACTATGTAGGAACAAGTTTGTAAAGGTATTTCAAAGATGCCCAGAACTGAGCTAAGCTTGGTATGTCTCCAACTCCTAGAAATGACTTCATGCCCAATCACACTTACTTCCAGCTAGTAAGGATCACATAATTCCTAACAAAGTTTTGACACTGATTCCCAATTCGGGCATTCAGAACATATAGCACGTTGCTGTAAGCAAGCACATTCTCATTCAAAGTTGCAAGTTACTATGTAGGAACAAGTTTGTATAGGTATTTCAAAGATGCCCAGAACTGAGATAACGTTATATGTCTCCAACTCCTAGTAATAACTTCATGCCCCATCTCCCTTACTTCCAGCTAGTAAGGATCACATAATTCCTAACAAAGTTTTGGCACAGATTCCCAATTCGGGCATTCAGAACATATAGCACGTTGCTGTAAGCAAGCACATTCTCATTCAAAGTTGCATGTTACTATGTAGGAGCAAGTTTGTATAGGTATTTCAAAGATGCACAGAACTGAGCTAAACGTTGTATGTCTCCAACTCCTATAAATAACTTCATGCCCCATCTCACTTACTTCCAGCTAGTAAGGATCACATAATTCCTAACAAAGTTTAGACACAGATTCCCAATTCGGGCATTCAGAACATATAGCACATTGCTGTAAGCAAGCACATTCTCATTCCAAGTGGCAAGTTACTATGTAGGAACAAGTTTGTATAGGTATTTCAAAGATGCCCAGAACTGAGCTAAACGTTGTATGTCTCCAACTCCTAGAAATAACTTCATGCCCCATCTCCCTTACTTCCATCTTTTAAGGATCACATAATTCCTAACAAAATTTTGACACAGATTCCCAATTCGGGCATTCAGAACATATAGCACGTTGCTGTAAGCAAGCACATTCTATTCAAAGTTGCAAGTTACTATGTAGGAACAAGTTTGTATAGGTATTTCAAAGATGCCCAGAACTGAGCTAAACGTTGTATGTCTCCAACTCCTAGAAATAACTTCATGCCCCATCTCCCTTACTTCCAGCTAGTAAGGATCACATAATTTCTAACAAAGTTTAGACACAGATTCCCAATTCGGGCATTCAGAACATATAGCACGTTGCTGTAAGCAAGCACATTCTCATTCAAAGTTGCAAGTTATTATGTAGGAACAAGTTTGTATAGGTATTTCAAAGATGCCCAGAAGTGAGCTAAACTTGGTATGTCTCCAACTCCTAGAAATAACTTCATGCCCCATCTCCCTTACTTCCAGCTAGTAAGGATCACATAATTCCTAACAAAGTTTTGACACAGATTCCCAATTCGGGCATTCAGAGCATATAGCACGTTGCTGTAAGCAAGCACATTCTCATTCAAAGTTGCATGTTACTATGTAGGAGCAAGATTGTATAGGTATTTCAAAGATGCCCAGAACTGAGCTAAACTTGGTATGTCTCCAACTCCTAGAAATAACTTCATGCCCCATCACACTTACTTCCAGCTGGTAAGGATCACATAATTTCTAACAAAGTTTTAACACAGATTCCCAATTCGGGCATTCAGAACATATAGCACGTTGCTGTAAGCAAGCAGATTGTCATTTAAAGTTGCAAGTTACTATGTAGGAACAAGTTTGTAAAGGTATTTCAAAGAAGCCCAGAACTGAGCTAAACGTTGTATGTTTCCAACTCCTAGGAATAACTTCATGCCCCATCACCCTTACTTCCGGCTAGTAAGGATCACATAATTCCTAACAAAGTTTTGACACAGACTCCCAATTCGGGCATTCAGAACATATAGCACGTTGCTGTAAGCAAGCACATTCTCATTCAAATTTGCAAGTTACTATGTAGCAACAAGTTTGTATAGGTATTTCAAAGATGCCCAGAACTGAGCTAACTTGGTATGTGTCCAACCTCTAGAAATAACTTAATGCCCCAACTCCCTTATTTCCAGCTAGTAAGGATCACATTTTTCCTAACAAAGTTTTGACACAGATTCCCAATTCGGGCATTCAGAACATATAGCACGTTGCTGTAAGCAAGCACATTCTCCTTCAAAGTTGCAAGTTACTATGTAGGAACAAGTTTGTATAGGTATTTCAAAGATGCACAGAACTGAGCTAAACGTTGTATGTCTCCAACTCCTAGAAATAACTTCATGCCCCATCTCACTTACTTCAAGCTAGTAAGGATCACATAATTCCTAACAAAGTTTTGACACAGATTCCCAATTCGGGCATTCAGAACATATAGCACGTTGCTGTAAGCAAGCACATTCTCATTCAAAGTTGCAAGTTATTATGTGGGAACAAGTTTGTATAGGTATTTCAAAGATGCCCAGAACTGAGCTAAACTTGGTATATGTCCTACCTCTAGAAATAACTTCATGCCCCAACTCCCATAGTTCCAGCTAGTAAGGATCACATAATTTATAACAAAGTTTTGACACAGATTCCCAATTCGGGCCTTCAGAACATATAGCACGTTGCTGTAAGCAAGCACATTCTCATTCAAAGTTGCAAGTTCTATGTAGGAACAAGTTTGTAAAGGTATTTCAAAGATGCCCAGAACTGAGCTAAGCTTGGTATGTCTCCAACTCCTAGAAATGACTTCATGCCCAATCACACTTACTTCCAGCTAGTAAGGATCTCATATTTCCTAACAAAGTTTTGACACAGATTCCCAATTCGGGCATTCAGAACATATAGCACGTTGCTGTAAGCAAGCACATTCTCATTCAAAGTTGCAAGTTACTATGTAGGAACAAGTTTGTATAGGTATTTCAAAGATGCCCAGAACTGAGCTAATCTTGGTATGTCTCCAACTCCTAGTAATAACTTCATGCCCCATCTCCCTTACTTCCAGCTAGTAAGGATCACATAATTCCTAACAAAGTTTTGGCACAGATTCCCAATTCGGGCATTCAGAATATATAGCACGTTGCTGTAAGCAAGCACATTCTCATTCAAAGTTGCATGTTACTATGTAGGAACAAGTTTGTATAGGTATTTCAAAGATGCCCAGAACTGAGCTAAACGTGGTATGTCTCCAACTCCTAGAAATAACTTCATGCCCCATCTCCCTTGCTTCCAGCTAGTAAGGATCACATAATTCCTAACAAAGATTTGACACAGATTCCCAATTCGGACATTCAGAACATATAGCACGTTGCTGTAAGCAAGCACATTCTCATTCAAAGTTGCAAGTTACTATGTAGGAACAAGTTTGTATAGGTATTTCAAAGATGCCCAGAAGTGAGCTAAACTTGGTATGTCTCCAAGTCCTAGAAATAACTTCATGCCCCATCTCCCTTACTTCTAGCTAGTAAGGATCACATAATTCCTAACAAAGTTTTGACACAGATTCCCAATTCGGGCATTCAGAACATATAGCACGTTGCTGTAAGCAAGCACATTCTCATTCAAAGTTGCAAGTTACTATGTAGGAACAAGTTTGTATAGGTATTTCAAAGATGCCCAGAACTGAGCTAAACTTGGTATGTGTCCAACCTCTAGAAATAACTTCATGCCCCAACTCCCTTACTTCCAGCTAGTAAGGATCACATAATTTCTAACAAAGTTTTGACACAGATTCCCAATTCGGGCATTCAGAACATATAGCACGTTGCTGTAAGCAAGCACATTCTCATTCAAAGTTGCAAGTTACTATGTAGGAACAAGTTTGTAAAGGTATTTCAAAGATGCCCAGAACTGAGCTAAGCTTGGTATGTCTCCAACTCCTAGAAATGACTTCATGCCCAATCACACTTACTTCCAGCTAGTAAGGATCACATAATTCCTAACAAAGTTTTGACACTGATTCCCAATTCGGGCATTCAGAACATATAGCACGTTGCTGTAAGCAAGCACATTCTCATTCAAAGTTGCAAGTTACTATGTAGGAACAAGTTTGTATAGGTATTTCAAAGATGCCCAGAACTGAGATAACGTTATATGTCTCCAACTCCTAGTAATAACTTCATGCCCCATCTCCCTTACTTCCAGCTAGTAAGGATCACATAATTCCTAACAAAGTTTTGGCACAGATTCCCAATTCGGGCATTCAGAACATATAGCACGTTGCTGTAAGCAAGCACATTCTCATTCAAAGTTGCATGTTACTATGTAGGAGCAAGTTTGTATAGGTATTTCAAAGATGCACAGAACTGAGCTAAACGTTGTATGTCTCCAACTCCTATAAATAACTTCATGCCCCATCTCACTTACTTCCAGCTAGTAAGGATCACATAATTCCTAACAAAGTTTAGACACAGATTCCCAATTCGGGCATTCAGAACATATAGCACATTGCTGTAAGCAAGCACATTCTCATTCCAAGTGGCAAGTTACTATGTAGGAACAAGTTTGTATAGGTATTTCAAAGATGCCCAGAACTGAGCTAAACGTTGTATGTCTCCAACTCCTAGAAATAACTTCATGCCCCATCTCCCTTACTTCCATCTTTTAAGGATCACATAATTCCTAACAAAATTTTGACACAGATTCCCAATTCGGGCATTCAGAACATATAGCACGTTGCTGTAAGCAAGCACATTCTATTCAAAGTTGCAAGTTACTATGTAGGAACAAGTTTGTATAGGTATTTCAAAGATGCCCAGAACTGAGCTAAACGTTGTATGTCTCCAACTCCTAGAAATAACTTCATGCCCCATCTCCCTTACTTCCAGCTAGTAAGGATCACATAATTTCTAACAAAGTTTAGACACAGATTCCCAATTCGGGCATTCAGAACATATAGCACGTTGCTGTAAGCAAGCACATTCTCATTCAAATTTGCAAGTTACTATGTAGCAACAAGTTTGTATAGGTATTTCAAAGATGCCCAGAACTGAGCTAACTTGGTATGTGTCCAACCTCTAGAAATAACTTAATGCCCCAACTCCCTTATTTCCAGCTAGTAAGGATCACATTTTTCCTAACAAAGTTTTGACACAGATTCCCAATTCGGGCATTCAGAACATATAGCACGTTGCTGTAAGCAAGCACATTCTCCTTCAAAGTTGCAAGTTACTATGTAGGAACAAGTTTGTATAGGTATTTCAAAGATGCACAGAACTGAGCTAAACGTTGTATGTCTCCAACTCCTAGAAATAACTTCATGCCCCATCTCACTTACTTCAAGCTAGTAAGGATCACATAATTCCTAACAAAGTTTTGACACAGATTCCCAATTCGGGCATTCAGAACATATAGCACGTTGCTGTAAGCAAGCACATTCTCATTCAAAGTTGCAAGTTATTATGTGGGAACAAGTTTGTATAGGTATTTCAAAGATGCCCAGAACTGAGATAACGTTATATGTCTCCAACTCCTAGAAATAACTTCATGCCCAATCTCCCTTACTTCCAGCTAATAAGGATCACATAATTCCTAACAAAGTTTTGACACAGATTCCCAATTCGGGCATTCAGAACATATAGCAAGTTGCTGTAAGCAAGCATATTCTCATTCAAAGTTGCAAGTTACTATGTCGGAACAAGTTTGTATAGGTATTTCAAAGATGCCCAGAACTGAGCTAAACGTTGTATGTCTCCAAGTCCTAGAAATAACTTCATGCCCCATCTCCCTTACTTCTAGCTAGTAAGGATCACATAATTCCTAACAAAGTTTTGACACAGATTCCCAATTCGGGCATTCAGAACATATAGCACGTTGCTGTAAGCAAGCACATTCTCATTCAAAGTTGCAAGTTACTATGTAGGAACAAGTTTGTATAGGTATTTCAAAGATGCCCAGAACTGAGCTAAACTTGGTATGTGTCCAACCTCTAGAAATAACTTCATGCCCCATCTCCCTTACTTCCAGCTAGTAAGGATCACATAATTCCTAACAAAGTTTTGACACAGATTCCCAATTCGGGCATTCAGAACATGTAGCACGTTGCTGTAAGCAAGCACATTCAATTCAAAGTTGCATGTTACTATGTAGGAACAAGTTTGTATAGGTATTTCAAAGATGCCCAGAACTGAGCTAAACGTTGTATGTCTCCAACTCCTAGAAATAACTTCATGCCCCATCTCCCTTACTTCCATCTAGTAAGGATCACATAATTCCTAACAAAGTTTTGACACAGATTTCCAATTCGGGCATTCAGAACATATAGCACGTTGCTCTAAGCAAGCACATTCTCATTCAAAGTTGCAAGTTACAATGTAGGAACAAGTTTGTAAAGGTATTTCAAAGATGCACAGAACTGAGCTAAACGTTGTATGTCTCTAACTCCTAGAAATAACTTCATGCCCCATCTCACTTACTTCCAGCTAGTAAGGATCACATAATTCCTAACAAAATTTTGACACAAATTCCCAATTCGGGCATTCAGAACATATAGCACGTTGTTGTAAGCAAGCACATTCTCATTCAAAGTTGCAAGTTACTATGTAGGAACAAGTTTGTATAGGTATTTCAAAGATGCCCAGAACTGAGCTAAACGTTATATGTCTCCAACTCCTAGAAATAACTTCATGCCTAATCTCCCTTACTTCCAGCTAATAAGGATCACATAATTCCTAACAAAGTTTTGACACAGATTCCCAATTCGGGCATTCAGAACATATAGCATGTTGATGTAAGCAAGCTCATTCTCATTCAAAGTTGCAAGTTACTATGTAGGAACAAGTTTGTATAGGTATTTCAAAGATGCCCAGAACTGAGCTAAACTTGGTACGTGTCCAACCTTTAGAAATAACTTCATGCCCCAACTCCCTTACTTCCAGCTAGTAAGGATCACATAATTTCTAACAAAGTTTTGACACAGATTCCCAATTCGGGCATTCAGAACATATAGCATGTTGCTGTAAGCAAGCACATTCCCATTCAAAGTTGCAAGTTACTATGTAGGAACAAGTTTGTAAAGGTATTTCAAAGATGCCCAGAACTGAGCTAAGCTTGGTATGTCTCCAACTCCTAGAAATGACTACATGGCCAATCACACATACTTCCAGCTAGTAAGGATCACATATTTCCTAACAAAGTTTTGACAGATTCCCAATTCGGGCATTCAGAACATATAGCACGTTGTTGTAAGCAAGCACATTCTCATTCAAAGTTGCAAGTTACTATGTAGGAACAAGTTTGTATAGGTATTTCAAAGATGCCCAGAATTGAGCTAATCTTGGTATGTCTCCGACTTCTAGTAATAACTTCATGCCCCATCTCCCTTACTTCCAGCTAGTAAGGATCACATAATTCCTAACAAAGTTTTGGCACAGATTCCCAATTCGGGCATTCAGAACATATAGCACGTTGCTGTAAGCAAGCACATTCTCATTCAAAGTTGCATGTTACTATGTAGGAACAAGTTTGTATAGGTATTTCAAAGATGCACAGAACTGAGCTAAACTTGGTATGTGTCCAACTCCTAGAAATAACTTCATGCCCCATCTCACTTACTTCCAGCTAGTAAGGATCACATAATTCCTAACAAAGTTTTGACACAGATTCCCAATTCGGGCATTCAGAACATATAGCACGTTGCTGTAAGCAAGCACATTCTCATTCCAAGTGGCAAGTTAGTATGTAGGAACAAGTTTGTATAGGTATTTCAAAGATGCCCAGAACTGAGCTAAACGTTGTATGTCTCCAACTCCTAGAAATAACTTCATGCCCCATCTCCCTTACTTCCATCTAGTAAGGATCACATAATTCCTAACAAAGTTTTGACACAGATACCCAATTCGGGCATTCAGAACATATAGCACGTTGCTGTAAGCAAGCACATTCTATTCAAAGTTGCAAGTTACTATGTAGGAACAAGTTTGTATAGGTATTTCAAAGATGCCCAGAACTGAGCTAAACGTTGTATGTCTCCAACTCCTAGAAATAACTTCATGCCCCATCTCCCTTACTTCCATCTAGTAAGGATCACATAATTTCTAACAAAGTTTTGACACAGATTCCCAATTCGGGCATTCAGAACATATAGCACGTTGCTGTAAGCAAGCACATTCTCATTCAAAGTTGCAAGTTATTATGTAGGAACAAGTTTGTGTAGGTATTTCAAAGATGCCCAGAACTGAGCTAAACTTTGTATGTCTCCAACTCCTAGAAAAAACTTCATGCCCCATCACACTTACTTCCAGCTGGTAAGGATCACATAATTTCTAACAAAGTTTTAACACAGATTCCCAATTCGGGCATTCACAACATATAGCACGTTGCTGTAAGCAAGCACATTCTCATTCAAAGTTGCAAGTTACTATGTAGGAACAAGTTTGTAAAGGTATTTCAAAGAAGCCCAGAACTGAGCTAAACGTTGTATGTCTCCAACTCCTAGGAATAACATCATGCCCCATCACCCTTACTTCCAGCTAGTAAGGATCACATAATTACTAACAAAGTTTTGACACAGATTCCCAATTCGGGCATTCAGAACATATAGCACGTTGCTGTAAGCAAGCACATTCTCATTCAAAGTTGCAATTTACTATGTAGGAACAAGTTTGTATAGGTATTTCAAAGATGCCCAGAACTGAGCTAAACTTGGTATGTGTCCAACCTCTAGAAATAACTTCACGCCCCACTCCCTTACTTCCAGCTAGTAAGTATCACATAATTCCTAACAAAGTTTTGACACAGATTCCCAATTCGGGCATTCAGAACATATAGCAAGTTGGTGTAAGCAAGCATATTCTCATTCAAAGTTGCAAGTTACTATGTAGGAACAAGTTTGTATAGGTATTTCAAAGATGCCCAGAACTGAGCTAAACGTTTTATGTCTCCAAGTCCTAGAAATAACTTCATGCCCCATCTCCCTTACTTCCAGCTAGTAAGGATCACATAATTCCTAACAAAGTTTTGACACAGATTCCCACTTCGGTCATTCAGAACATATAGCACGTTGCTGTAAGCAAGCACATTCTCATTCAAAGTTGCAAGTTACTATGTAGGAACAAGTTTGTATAGGTATTTCAAAGATGCCCAGAACTGAGCTAAACTTGGTATGCGTCCAACCTCTAGAAAGAACTTCATGCCCCAACTCACTTACTTCCAGCTAGTAAGGATCACATAATTTCTAACAAAGATTGACACAGATTCCCAAATCGGGCATTCAGAACATATAGCACGTTGCTGTAAGCAAGCACATTCTCATTCAAAGTTGCATGTTACTATGTAGGAACAAGTTTGTATAGGTATTTCAAAGATGCACAGAACTGAGCTAAACGTTGTATGTCTCCAACTCCTAGAAATAACTTCATGCCCCATCTCACTTACTTCCAGCTAGTAAGGATCACATAATTCCTAACAAAGTTTAGACACAGATTCCCAATTCGGGCATTCAGAACATATAGCACGTTGCTGTAAGCAAGCACATTCTCATTCCAAGTGGCAAGTTACTATGTAGGAACAAGTTTGTATAGGACTTTCAAAGATGCCCAGAACTGAGCTAAACGTTGTATGTCTACAACTCCTAGAAATAACTTCATGCCCCATCTCCCTTACTTCCATCTAGTAAGGATCACATAATTCCTAACAAAATTTTCACACAGATTCCCAATTCAGGCATTCAGAACATATAGCACGTTGCTGGAAGCAAGCACATTCTATTCAATGTTGCAAGTTACTATGTAGGAACAAGTTTGTATAGGTATTTCAAAGATGCCCAGAACTGAGCTAAACGTTGTATGTCTCAAACTCCTAGAAATAACTTCATTCTCCATCTCCCTTACTTCCATCTAGTAAGGATCACATAATTTCTAACAAAGTTTTGACACAGATTCCCAATTCGGGCATTCAGAACATATAGCACGTTGCTGTAAGCAAGCACATTCTCATTCCAAGTGGCAAGTTAGTATGTAGGAACAAGTTTGTATAGGTATTTCAAAGATGCCTAGAACTGAGCTAAACTTGGTATGTCTCCAACTCCTAGAAATAACTTCATGCCCCATCTCCCTTACTTCTAGCTAGTAAGGATCACATAATTCCTAACAAAGTTTTGACACAGATTCCCAATTCGGGCATTCAGAATATGTAGCACGTTGCTGTAAGCAAGCACATTCAATTCAAAGTTGCATGTTACTATGTAGGAACAAGTTTGTATAGGTATTTCAAAGATGCCCAGAACTGAGCTAATCGTTGTATGTCTCCAACTCCTAGAAATAACTTCATGCCCCATTTCCCTTACTTCCATCTAGTAAGGATCACATAATTCCTAACAAAGTTTTGACACAGATTTCCAATTCGTGCATTCAGAACATATAGCACGTTGCTTTAAGCAAGCACATTCTCATTCAAAGTTGCAAGTTACTATGTAGGAACAAGTTTGTATAGGTATTTCAAAGATGCCCAGAACTGAGCTAAACTTGGTACGTGTCCAACCTTTAGAAATAACTTCATGCCCCAACTCCCTTACTTCCAGCTAGTAAGGATCACATAATTTCTAACAAAGTTTTGACACAGATTCCCAATTCGGGCATTCAGAACATATAGCATGTTGCTGTAAGCAAGCACATTCTCATTCAAAGTTGCAAGTTACTATGTAGGAACAAGTTTGTAAAGGTATTTCAAAGATGCCCAGAACTGAGCTAAGCTTGGTATGTCTCCAACTCCTAGAAATGACTTCATGCCCAATCACACTTACATCCAGCTAGTAAGGATCACATATTTCCTAACAAAGTTTTGACAGATTCCCAATTCGGGCATTCAGAACATATAGCACGTTGCTGTAAGCAAGCACATTCTCATTGAAAGTTGCAAGTTACTATGTAGGAACAAGTTTGTATAGGTATTTCAAAGATGCCCAGAATTGAGCTAATCTTGGTATGTCTCCGACTTCTAGTAATAACTTCATGCCCCATCTCCCTTACTTCCAGCTAGTAAGGATCACATAATTCATAACAAAGTTTTGGAACAGATTCCCAATTCGGGCATTCAGAACATATAGCACGTTGCTGTAAGCAAGCACATTCTCATTCAAAGTTGCATGTTACTATGTAGGAACAAGTTTGTATAGGTATTTCAAAGATGCCCAGAACTGAGCTAAACTTGGTATGTGTCCAACTCCTAGAAATAACTTCATGCCCCATCTCACTTACTTCCAGCTAGTAAGGATCACATAATTCCTAACAAAGTTTTGACACAGATTCCCAATTCGGGCATTCAGAACATATAGCACGTTGCTGTAAGCAAGCACATTCTCATTCCAAGTGGCAAGTTAGTATGTAGGAACAAGTTTGTATAGGTATTTCAAAGATGCCCAGAACTGAGCTAAATGTTGTATGTCTCCAACTCCTAGAAATAACTTCATGCCCCATCTCCCTTACTTCCATCTAGTAAGGATCACATAATTCCTAACAAAGTTTTGACACAGATTCCCACTTCGCGCATTCAGAACATATAGCACGTTGCTGTAAGCAAGCACATTCTATTCAAAGTTGCAAGTTACTATGTAGGAACAAGTTTGTATAGGTATTTCAAAGATGCCCAGAACTGAGCTAAACGTTGTATGTCTCCAACTCCTAGAAATAACTTCATGCCCCATCTCCCTTACTTCCATCTAGTAAGGATCACATAATTTCTAACAAAGTTTTGACACAGATTCCCAATTCGGGCATTCAGAACATATAGCACGTTGCTGTAAGCAAGCACATTCTCATTCAAAGTTGCAAGTTATTATGTAGGAACAAGTTTGTATAGGTATTTCAAAGATGCCCACAACTGAGCTAAACTTGGTATGTCTCCAACTCCTAGAAATAACTTCATGCCCCATCACACTTACGTCCAGGTGGTAAGGATCACATAATTTCTAACAAAGTTTTAACACAGATTCCCAATTCGGGCATTCACAACATATAGCACGTTGCTGTAAGCAAGCACATTCTCATACAAAGTTGCAAGTTGCTATGTAGGAACAAGTTTGTAAAGGTATTTCAAAGAAGCCCAGAACTGAGCTAAACGTTGTATGTCTCCAACTCCTAGGAATAACTTCATGCCCCATCACCCTTACTTCCAGCTAGTAAGGATCACATAATTACTAACAAAGTTTTGACACAGATTCCCAATTCGGGCATTGAGAACATATAGCACGTTGCTGTAAGCAAGCACATTCTCATTCAAAGTTGCAAGTTACTATGTAGGAACAAGTTTGTATAGGTATTTCAAAGATGCCCAGAACTGAGCTAAACTTGGTATGTGTCCAACCTCTAGAAATAACTTCACGCCCCACTCCCTTACTTCCAGCTAGTAAGTATCACATAATTCCTAACAAAGTTTTGACACAGATTCCCAATTCGGGCATTCAGAACATATAGCAAGTTGGTGTAAGCAAGCATATTCTCATTCAAAGTTGCAAGTTACTATGTAGGAACAAGTTTGTATAGGTATTTCAAAGATGCCCAGAACTGAGCTAAACGTTGTATGTCTCCAAGTCCTAGAAATAACTTCATGCCCCATCTCCCTTACTTCCAGCTAGTAAGGATCACATAATTCCTAACAAAGTTTTGACACAGATTCCCAATTCGGGCATTCAGAACATGTAGCACGTTGCTGTAAGCAAGCACATTCTCATTCAAAGTTGCAAGTTACTATGTAGGAACAAGTTTGTATAGGTATTTCAAAGATGCCCAGAACTGAGCTAAACTTGGTATGCGTCCAACCTCTAGAAAGAACTTCATGCCCCAACTCACTTACTTCCAGCTAGTAAGGATCACATAATTTCTAACAAAGATTGACACAGATTCCCAAATCGGGCATTCAGAACATATAGCACGTTGCTGTAAGCAAGCACATTCTCATTCAAAGTTGCAAGTTACTATGTAGGAACAAGTTTGTATAGGTATTTCAAAGATGCCCAGAACTGAGCTAAACGTTGTATGTCTCCATCTCCTGGAAATAACTTCATGCCCCAACTCCCTTACTTCCAGCTAGTAAGGATCACATAATTCCTAACAAAGTTTTGACACAGATTCCCAATTCGGGCATTCAGAACATATAGCAAGTTGCTGTAAGCAAGCACATTCTCATTCAAAGTTGCAAGTTACTATGTAGGAACCAGTTTGTATAGGTATTTCAAAGATGCCCAGAACTGAGCTAAATGTTGTATGTCTCCAACTCCTAGAAATAACTTCATGCCCAATCTCCCTTACATCCAGCTAGTAAGGATCACATAATTTCTAACAAAATTTTCACAACGATTCCCATTTCGGGCTTTCAGAACATTTAGCACGTTGATGTAAGCAAGAACATTCTCATTCAAAGTTGCAAATTACTATGTAGGAACAAGTTTGTATAGGTATTTCAAAGATGCTCAGACTGAGCTAAAATTGGTATGTCTCCAACTCCTAGAAATAACATCATGCCCCATCTCCCTTACTTCCAGCTAGTAAGGATCACATAATTCCTAACAAAGTTTTGACACAGATTCCCAATTCGGGCATTCAGAACATGTAGCACGTTGCTGTAAGCAAGCACATTCTCATTCAAAGTTGCAAGTTACTATGTAGGAACAAGTTTGCATAGGTATTTCAAAGATGCCCAGAACTGAGCTAAATGCTGTATGTCTCCAACTCCTAGAAATAACTTCATGCCCCATCTCCCTTACTTCCATCTAGTAAGGATCACATAATTTCTAACAAAGTTTTGACACAGATTCCCAATTCGAGCATTCAGAACATATAGCACGTTGCTGTAAGCAAGCACATTCTCATTCAAAGTGGCAAGTTACTATGTAGGAACAAGTTTATATAGGTATTTCAAAGATGCCCAGAACTGAGCTAAACTTGGTATGTGTCCAACCTCTAGAAATAACTTCATGCCCCAACTCCCTTACTTCCAGCTAGGAAGGATCGCATAATTCCTAACAAAGTTTTGACACAGATTCCCAATTCGGGCATTTGAAACTTATAGCACGTTGCTGTAAGCAAGCACATTGTCATTCAACGTTGCAAGTTACTATGTAGGAACAAGTTTGTATAGGTATTTCAAAGATGCCCAGAACTGAGCTAAACTATGTATGTGTCCAACTCCTAGAAATATCTTCATGCCCCAACTCCCTTACTTCCAGCTAGTAAGGATCACATAATTCCTAACAAAGTTTTGACACAGATTCCCAATTCGGGCATTCAGAATATATAGCACGTTGCTGTAAGCAAGCACATTCTCATTCAAAGTTGCAAGTTACTATGTAGGAACAAGTTTGTATAGGTATTTCAAAGATGCCCAGAACTGAGCTAAACGTTGTATGTCTCCAATCCTAGAAATAACTTGATGCCCCATCACCCTTACTTCCAGCTAGTAAGGATCACATAATTCCTAACAAAGTTTTGACACAGATTCCCAATTCGGGCATTCAGAACATATCGCACGTTGCTGTAAGCAAGCACATTCTCATTCAAAGTTGCAAGTTACTATGTAGGAACAAGTTTGTATAGGTATTTCAAAGATGCCCAGAACTGAGCTAAACTTGGTATGTGTCCAACCTCTAGAAATAACTTCATGCCCCAACTCCCTTATTTCCAGCTAGTAAGGATCACATAATTCCTAACAAAATTTTGACACAGATTCCCAATTCGGGCATTCAGAACATATAGCACGTTGCTGTAAGCAAGCACATTCTCATTCAAAGTTGCAAGTTACTATGTAGGAACAAGTTTGTATAGGTATTTCAAAGATGCCCAGAACTGAGCTAAACGTTGTATGTCTCCAACTCCTAGAAATAACTTCATGCCCCATCTCACTTGCTTTCAGCTAGTAAGGATCACATAATTCCTAACAAAGTTTTGACACAGATTCCCAATTCGGGCATTCAGAACATATAGCAAGTTGCTGTAAGCAAGCATATTCTCATTCAAAGTTGCAAGTTACTATGTAGGAACAAGTTTGTATAGGTATTTCAAAGATGCCCAGAACTGAGCTAAAGGTTGTATGTCTCCAACTCCTAGAAATAACTTCATGCCCCATCTCCCTTACTTGCAGCGAGTAAGGATCACATAATTCCTAACAAAGTTTTGACACAGATTCCCAATTCGGGCATTCAGAACATATAGCACGTTGCTGTAAGCAAGCACATTCTCATTCAAAGTTGCAAGTTACTATGTAGGAAAAAGTTTGTATAGGTATTTCAAAGATGCCCAGAACTGTGCTAAACTTGGTATGTGTCCAACTCGTGGAAATACCTTCATGCCCCAACTCCCTTACTTCCAGCTAGTAAGGATCACATAATTCCTAACAAAGTCTTGACACAGATTCCCAATTCGGGCATTCAGAACATATAGCACGTTGCTGTAAGCAAGCACATTCTCATTCAAAGTTGCAAGTTACTACGTAGGAACAAGTTTGTATACGTATTTCAAAGATGCCCAGAACTGAGCTAAACGTTGTATGTCTCCAACTGCTAGAAATATCTTCATGCCCCATCTCCGTTACTTCCAGCTAGTAATGATCACATAATTCCTAACAAAGTTTTGACACAGATTCCGAATTCGGGCATTCAGAACATATAGCACGTTGCTGTAAGCAAACATGTTCTCATTCAAAGTTGCAAGTTACTATGTAGGAACAAGTTTGTATAGGTATTTCAAAGATGCCCAGATCTGAGCTAAACTTGGTAGGTCTCCAACTCCTAGAAATAACTTCATGCCCCAACTCCCTTGCTTCCAGCTAGTAAGGATCACATAATTCCTAACAAAGTTTTGACACAGATTCCGAATTCGGGAATTCAGAACATATAGCACGTTGCTGTAAGCAAGCACATTCTAATTCACAGTTGCAAGTTACTATGTAGGAACAAGTTTGTATAGGTATTTCAAAGATGCCCAGAACTGAGCTAAACGTTGTATGTGTCCAACCTCTAGAAATAACTTCATGCCCCATCTCCCTTACGTCCAGCTAGTACGGATCACATAATTCCTAACAAAGTTTTGAACACAGATTCCCAATTCGGGCATTCAAAACATATAGCACGTTGCTGTAAGCAAGCACATTCTCATTCAAAGATGCAAGTTACTATGTAGGAACAAGTTTGTATAGGTATTTCAAAGATGCTCAGAACTGAGCTAAACTTGGTATGTCTCCAACTCCTAGAAATAACTTCATGCCCCATCTCCCTTACTTCCAGCTAGTAAGGATCACATAATTCCTAACAAAGTTTTGACACAGATTCAC
Organism: Diceros bicornis minor; assembly: GCF_020826845.1. Classification (NCBI taxonomy): domain Eukaryota; kingdom Metazoa; phylum Chordata; class Mammalia; order Perissodactyla; family Rhinocerotidae; genus Diceros; species Diceros bicornis. The sequence goes on along the minus strand of NC_080751.1, from coordinate 76,026 downwards.
AATTCGGGCATTCAGAACATATAGCACGTTGCTGTAAGCAAGCACATTCTCATTCAAAGTTGCAAGTTACTATGTAGGAACAAGTTTGTATAGGTATTTCAAAGATGCCCAGAACTGAGCTAAACGTTGTATGTCTCCAGCTCCTAGAAATAACTTCATGCCCCATCTCCCTTACTTCCAGCTAGTAAGGATCACATAATTCCTAACAAAGTTTTGACACAGATTCCCAATTCGGGCATTCAGAACATATAGCACGTTGCTGTAAGCAAGCACATTCTCATTCAAAGTTGCAAGTTACTATGTAGGAACAAGTTTGTATAGGTATTTCAAAGATGCCCAGAACTGAGCTAAACATGGTATGTCTCCAACTCCTAGAAATAACTTCATGCCCCATCTCCCTTACTTCCAGCTAGTAAGGATCACATAATTCCTAACAAAGTTTTGACACAGATTCCCAATTCGGGCATTCAGAACATGTAGCACGTTGCTGTAAGCAACCACATTGTCATTCAAAGTTGCAAGTTACTATGTAGGAACAAGTTTGTATAGGTATTTCAAAGATGCCCAGAACTGAGCTAAACTTGGTATGTCTCCAACTCCTAGAAATAACTTCATGCCCCAACTCCCTTACTTCCAGCTAGTAAGGATCACATAATTCCTAACAAAGATTTGACACAGATTCCCAATTCGGGCATTCAGAACATATAGCACAATGCTGTAAGCAAGCACATTCTCATTCAAAGTTGCAAGTTACTATGTAGGAACAAGTTTGTATAGGTATTTCAAAGATGCCCAGAACTGAGCTAAACTTGGTATGTCTCCAACTCCTAGATATAACTTCATGCCCCATCTCCGTTACTTTCAGTTAGTAAGGATCACATAATTCCTAACAAAGTTTTGACACAGATTCCCAATTCGGGCATTCAGAACATATAGCACGTTGCTGTAAGCAAACACATTCTCATTCAAAGTTGCAAGTTACTATGTAGGAACAAGTTTGTATAGGTATTTCAAAGATGCCCAGAACTGAGCTAAACTTGGTATGTCTCCAACTCCTAGAAATAACTTCATTTCCCAACTCCCTTACTTCCAGCTAGTAAGGATCACATAATTCCTAACAAAGTTTTGACACAGATTCCGAATTCGGGCATTCAGAACATATAGCACGTTGCTGTAAGAAAGCACATTCTCATTCACAGTTGCATGTTACTATGTAGGAACAAGTTTGTATAGGTATTTCAACGATGCCCAGAACTGATCTAAACGTTGTATGTGTCCAACCTCTAGAAATAACTTCATGCCCCATCTCCCTTACTTCCAGCTAGTAAGGATCACATAATTCCTAACAAAGTTTTGAACACAGATTCCCAATTCGGGCATTCAGAACATATAGCACGTTGCTGTAAGCAAGCACATTCTCATTCAAAGATGCAAGTTACTGTGTGGGAACAAGTTTGTATAGGTATTTCAAAGATGCCCAGAACTGAGCTAAACTTGGTATGTCTCTAACTCCTAGAAATAACTTCATGCCCCATCTCCCTTACTTCCAGCTAGTAAGGATCACATAATTCCTAACAAAGTTTTGACACAGATTCCCAATTCGGGCATTCAGAACATATAGCACGTTGCTGTAAGCAAGCACATTCTCATTCAAAGTTGCAAGTTACTATGTAGGAACAAGTTTGTATAGGTATTTCAAAGATGCCCAGAACTGACCTAAACTTGGTATGTCTCCAACTCCTAGAAATAACTTCATGTCCCATCTCCCTTACTTCCATCTAGTAAGGATCACATAATTCCTAACAAAGTTTTGACACAGATTCCCACTTCGCGCATTCAGAACATATAGCACGTTGCTGTAAGCAAGCACATTCTCATTCAAAGTTGCAAGTTACTATGTAGGAACAAGTTTGTATAGGTATTTCAAAGATGCCCAGAACTGAGCTAAACGTTGTATGTCTCCAACTCCTAGAAATAACTTTATGCCCCAACTCCCTTACTTCCTGCTTGTAAGGATCACATAATTCCTAACAAAGATTTGACACAGATTCCCAATTCGGGCATTCAGAACATATAGCAAGTTGCTGTAAGCAAGCATATTCTCATTCAAAGTTGCAAGTTACTATGTAGGAACAAGTTTGTATACGTATTTCAAAGATGCCCAGAACTGAGCTAAACGTTGTATGTCTCCAACTGCTAGAAATATCTTCATGCCCCATCTCCGTTACTTCCAGCTAGTAATAATCACATAATTCCTAACAAAGTTTTGACACAGATTCCGAATTCGGGCATTCAGAACATATAGCACGTTGCTGTAAGCAAACATGTTCTCATTCAAAGTTGCAAGTTACTATGTAGGAACAAGTTTGTATAGGTATTTCAAAGATGCCCAGATCTGAGCTAAACTTGGTAGGTCTCCAACTCCTAGAAATAACTTCATGCCCCAACTCCCTTGCTTCCAGCTAGTAAGGATCACATAATTCCTAACAAAGTTTTGACACAGATTCCGAATTCGGGAATTCAGAACATATAGCACGTTGCTGTAAGCAAGCACATTCTAATTCACAGTTGCAAGTTACTATGTAGGAACAAGTTTGTATAGGTATTTCAAAGATGCCCAGAACTGAGCTAAACGTTGTATGTGTCCAACCTCTAGAAATAACTTCATGCCCCATCTCCCTTACGTCCAGCTAGTACGGATCACATAATTCCTAACAAAGTTTTGAACACAGATTCCCAATTCGGGCATTCAAAACATATAGCACGTTGCTGTAAGCAAGCACATTCTCATTCAAAGATGCAAGTTACTATGTAGGAACAAGTTTGTATAGGTATTTCAAAGATGCTCAGAACTGAGCTAAACTTGGTATGTCTCCAACTCCTAGAAATAACTTCATGCCCCATCTCCCTTACTTCCAGCTAGTAAGGATCACATAATTCCTAACAAAGTTTTGACACAGATTCCCAATTCGGGCATTCAGAACATATAGCACGTTGCTGTAAGCAAGCACATTCTCATTCAAAGTTGCAAGTTACTATGTAGGAACAAGTTTGTATAGGTATTTCAAAGATGCCCAGAACTGAGCTAAACGTTGTATGTCTCCAGCTCCTAGAAATAACTTCATGCCCCATCTCCCTTACTTCCAGCTAGTAAGGATCACATAATTCCTAACAAAGTTTTGACACAGATTCCCAATTCGGGCATTCAGAACATATAGCACGTTGCTGTAAGCAAGCACATTCTCATTCAAAGTTGCAAGTTACTATGTAGGAACAAGTTTGTATAGGTATTTCAAAGATGCCCAGAACTGAGCTAAACATGGTATGTCTCCAACTCCTAGAAATAACTTCATGCCCCATCTCCCTTACTTCCAGCTAGTAAGGATCACATAATTCCTAACAAAGTTTTGACACAGATTCCCAATTCGGGCATTCAGAACATGTAGCACGTTGCTGTAAGCAACCACATTGTCATTCAAAGTTGCAAGTTACTATGTAGGAACAAGTTTGTATAGGTATTTCAAAGATGCCCAGAACTGAGCTAAACTTGGTATGTCTCCAACTCCTAGAAATAACTTCATGCCCCAACTCCCTTACTTCCAGCTAGTAAGGATCACATAATTCCTAACAAAGATTTGACACAGATTCCCAATTCGGGCATTCAGAACATATAGCACAATGCTGTAAGCAAGCACATTCTCATTCAAAGTTGCAAGTTACTATGTAGGAACAAGTTTGTATAGGTATTTCAAAGATGCCCAGAACTGAGCTAAACTTGGTATGTCTCCAACTCCTAGATATAACTTCATGCCCCATCTCCGTTACTTTCAGCTAGTAAGGATCACATAATTCCTAACAAAGTTTTGACACAGATTCCCAATTCGGGCATTCAGAACATATAGCACGTTGCTGTAAGCAAGCACATTCTCATTCAAAGTTGCAAGTTACTATGTAGGAACAAGTTTGTATAGGTATTTCAAAGATGCCCAGAACTGAGATAAACGTTGTATGTCTCCAACTCCTAGAAATAACTTTATGCCCCAACTCCCTTACTTCCTGCTTGTAAGGATCACATAATTCCTAACAAAGATTTGACACAGATTCCCAATTCGGGCATTCAGAACATATAGCACGTTGCTGTAATCAAGCACATTCTCATTCAAAGTTGCATGTTACTATGTAGGAACAAGTTTGTATAGGTATTTCAAAGATGCCCAGAACTGAGCTAAACTTGGTATGTGTCCAACCTCTAGAAATAACTTCATGCCCCATTTCCCATACTTCCAGCTAGTAAGGATCACATAATTCCTAACAAAGTTTTGACACAGATTCCCAATTCGGGCATTCAGAACATGTAGTGCGTTGCTGTAAGCAAGCACTTTCTCATTCAAAGTTGCAAGTTACTATGAAGGAACAAGTTTGTATAGGTATTTCAAAGATGCCCAGAACTGAGCTAAACTTGGTATGTCTCCAACTCCTAGAAATAACTTCATGCCCCATCTCCCTTACTTCCAGCTAGTAAGGATCACATAATTCCTAACAATGTTTTGACACAGATTCCCAATTCGGGCATTCAGAACATGTAGCACGTTGCTGTAAGCAAGCACATTGTCATTCAAAGTTGCAAGTTACTATGTAGGAACAAGTTTGTATAGGTATTTCAAAGATGCCCAGAACTGAGCTAAACTTGGTATGTCTCCAACTCCTAGAAATAACTTCATGCCCCAACTCCCTTACTTCCAGCTAGTAAGGATCACATAATTCCTAACAAAGATTTGACACAGATTCCCAATTCGGGCATTCAGAACATATAGCACAATGCTGTAAGCAAGCACATTCTCATTCAAAGTTGCAAGTTACTATGTAGGAACAAGTTTGTATAGGTATTTCAAAGATGCCCAGAACTGAGCTAAACTTGGTATGTCTCCAACTCCTAGATATAACTTCATGCCCCATCTCTGTTACTTTCAGCTAGTAAGGATCACATAATTCCTAACAAGGTTTTGACACAGATTCCCAATTCGGGCATTCAGAACATATAGCACGTTGCTGTAAGCAAACACATTCTCATTCAAAGTTGCAAGTTACTATGTAGGAACAAGTTTGTATAGGTATTTCAAAGATGCCCAGAACTGAGCTAAACTTGGTATGTCACCAACTCCTAGAAATAACTTCATTTCCCAACTCCCTTACTTCCAGCTAGTAAGGATCACATAATTCCTAACAAAGTTTTGACACAGATTCCGAATTCGGGCATTCAGAACATATAGCACGTTGCTGTAAGAAAGCACATTCTCATTCACAGTTGCATGTTACCATGTAGGAACAAGTTTGTATAGGTATTTCAACGATGCCCAGAACTGATCTAAACGTTGTATGTGTCCAACCTCTAGAAATAACTTCATGCCCCATCTCCCTTACTTCCAGCTAGTAAGGATCACATAATTCCTAACAAAGTTTTGAACACAGATTCCCAATTCGGGCATTCAGAACATATAGCACGTTGCTGTAAGCAAGCACATTCTCATTCAAAGATGCAAGTTACTGTGTAGGAACAAGTTTGCATAGGTATTTCAAAGATGCCCAGAACTGAGCTAAACTTGGTATGTCTCCAACTCCTAGAAATAACTTCATGCCCCATCTCCCTTACTTCCAGCTAGTAAGGATCACATAATTCCTAACAAAGTTTTGACACAGATTCCCAATTCGGGCATTCAGAACATATAGCACGTTGCTGTAAGCAAGCACATTCTCATTCAAAGTTGCAAGTTACTATGTAGGAACAAGTTTGTATAGGTATTTCAAAGATGCCCAGAACTGAGCTTAACGTTGTATGTCTCCAACTCCCAGAAATAACTTCATGCCCCATCTCCCTTACTTCCATCTAGTAAGGATCACATAATTTCTAACAAAGTTTTGACTCAGATTCCCAATTCGGGCATTCAGAACATATAGCACGTTGCTGTAAGAAAGCACATTCTCATTCACAGTTGCAAGTTAGTATGTAGGAACAAGTTTGTATAGGTATTTCAAAGATGCCCAGAACTGAGCTAAAACTTGTATGTGTCCAACCTCTAGAAGTAACTTGAAGCCCCATCTCCCTTACTTCCAGCTTGTAAGGATCACATAATTCCTAACAAAGTTTAGAACACAGATTCCCAATTGGGGCATTCAGAACATATAGCACGTTGCTGTAAGCAAGCACATTCTCATTCAAAGATGCAAGTTACTATGTAGGAACAAGTTTGTATAGGTATTTCAAAGATGCAGAGAACTGAGTTAAACTTGGTATGTCTCCAACTCCTAGAAATAACTTCATGCCCCATCTCCCTTACTTCCAGCTAGTAAGGATCACATAATTCCTAAGAAAGTTTTGACACAGATTCCCAATTCGGGCATTCAGAACATATAGCACTTTGCTGTAAGCAAGCACATTCTCATTCAATGTTGGAAGTTACTATGTAGGAACAAGTTTGTATAGGACTTTCAAAGATGCCCAGAACTGACCTAAACTTGGTATGTTTCCAACTCCTAGAAATAACTTCATGCCCCATCTCCGTTACCTTCAGCTAGTAAGGATCACATAATTCCTAACAAATTTTTGACACAGATTCCCAATTCGGGCATTCAGAACATATAGCACGTTGCTGTAAGCAAACACATTCTCATTCAAAGTTGCAAGTTACTATGTAGGAACAAGTTTGTATAAGTATTTCAAAGATGCCCAGAACTGATCTAAACTTGGTATGTCTCCAACTCCTAGAAATAACTTCGTTTCCCAACTCCCTTACTTCCAGCTACTAAGGATCACATAATCCCTAACAAAGTTTTGACACAGATTCCGAATTCGGGCATTCAGAACATATAGCACGTTGCTGTAAGAAAGCACACTCTCATTCACAGTTGCAAGTTACTATGTAGGAACAAGTTTGTATAGGTATTTCAAAGATGCCCAGAACTGATCTAAACGTTGTATGTGTCCAACCTCTAGAAATAACTTCATGCCCCATCTCCCTTACTTCCAGCTAGTAAGGATCACATAATTCCTAACAAAGTTTTGACACAGATTCCCAATTCGGGCATTCAGAACATATAGCACGTTGCTGTAAGCAAGCACATTCTCATTCAAAGATGCAAGTTACTATGTAGGAACAAGTTTGTATAGGTATTTCAAAGACGCCCAGAACTGAGCTAAACTTAGTATGTCTCCAACTCCTAGAAATAACTTCATGTCCCATCTCCCTTACTTCCAGCTTGTAAGGATCACATAATTCCTAACAAAGTTTTGACACAGATTCCCACTTCGCGCATTAAGAACATATAGCACGTTGCTGTAATCAAGCACATTCTCATTCAAAGTTGCAAGTTACTATGTAGGAACAAGTTTGTATAGGTATTTCAAAGATGCCCAGAACTGAGCTAAACGTTGTATGTCTCCAACTCCTAGAAATAACTTTATGCCCCAACTCCCTTACTTCCAGCTTGTAAGGATCACATAATTCCTAACAAAGATTTGACACAGATTCCCAATTCGGGCATTCAGAACATATAGCACGTTGCTGTAATCAAGCACATTCTCATTCAAAGTTGCAAGTTACTATGTAGGAACAAGTTTGTATAGGTATTTCAAAGATGCCCAGAACTGAGCTAAACTTGGTATGTGTCCAACCTCTAGAAATAACTTCATGCCCCATCTTCCATACTTCCAGCTAGTAAGGATCACATAATTCCTAACAAAGTTTTGACACAGATTCCCAATTCGGGCATTCAGAACATGTAGTGCGTTGCTGTAACCAAGCACTTTCTCATTCAAAGTTGCAAGTTACTATGAAGGAACAAGTTTGTATAGGTATTTCAAAGATGCCCAGAACTGAGCTAAACTTGGTATGTGTCCAACTCCTAGAAATAACTTCATGCCCCAACTGCCTTACTTCCATCTAGTAAGGATCACATAATTCCTAACAAAGTTTTGACACAGATTCCCAATTCGGGCATTCAGAACATATAGCACGTTGCTGTAAGCAAGCACATTCTCATTCAAAGTTGCAAGTTACTATGTAGGAACAAGTTTGTATAGGTATTTCAAAGATGCCCAGAACTGAGCGACAGTGGGTATGTCTTCAACTCCTAGAAATAACTTCATGCCCCATTTCCCTTACTTCCAGCTAGTAAGGATCACATAATTCCAAACAAAGTTTTGACACAGATTCCGAATTCGGGCATTCAGAACATATAGCACGTTGCTTTAAGCAAACATTTTCTCATTCCAAGTAGCACGTGAATATGTAGGAACAAGTTTGTATAGCTATTTCAAAGATGCCCAGAACTGAACTAAATTGGTATGTCTCCAAATCCTAGAAATAACTTCATGCCCCATCTCCCTTACTTCCAGCAAGTAAGGATCACATAATTCCTAACAAAGTTTTGACACAGATATCCCAATTCGGGCATTGAGAACATATAGCACCTTCATTTAAGCAAGCACTTTCTGATTCCAAGTAGCAAGTCACTATGTAGGAACAAGATTGTATAGGTATTTCAAAGAAACACAGAACTGAGCTAAATTGGTATGTCTCCAACTCCTAGAAATAACTTCATGCCCCATCTCCCTTACTTCCAGCTAGTAAGGATCACATAATTCCTAACAATGTTTTGACACAGACTCCCAATTCGGGCATTGAGAACATATAGCACCTTGCTTTAAGCAAGCACTTTCTGATTTCAAGTAGCAAGTCACTATGTATGAACAAGATTGTATAGGTATTTCAAAGAAGCCCAGAACTGAGCTAAACTTGATATGTCTCCAACTCCTAGAAATAACTTCATGACCCATCTCCCTTACTTCCATCTAGTAAGGATCACATAATTCCTAAGAAAGTTTTGACACAGATTCCCAATTCGGGAATTCAGAACATATAGCACGTTGCTTTAAGAAGGCACTTTCCATTCCAAGTAGCAAGTTGCTATGTAGGAACAAGTTTGTATAGCTATATCAAAGATGCCCAGAACTGAGCTAAACTTGGTATGTCTCCAACTCCTAGAAATAACTTCATGCCCCATCTCCAGTACTTCCAGCTAGTAAGGATCACATAATTCCTAAAAAAGTTTTGACACAGATTCCCAATTTGGGCATTCAGAACATATAGAACATTGCTTTAACCAAGCAATTTCTCATTCCAAGTAGCAAGTTACTATGTAGGAACAAGTTTGTATAGGTATTTCAAAGATGCCCAGAACTGAGCTAAACTTGGTGTGTCTCCAACTCCTAGAAATAACTTCAGGCTCCATCTCCCTCAATCCAGCTACTAAGGATCACATAATTCCTAACAAAGTTTTGACACAGATTCCGAATTCGGGCATTCAGAACATATAGCACGTTGCTTTAAGCAAACATTTTCTCATTCCAAGTAACAAGTTACTATGTAGGAACAAGTTTGTATAGGTATTTCAAAGATGCCCAGAACTGAGCTATACTTGATATGTCTCCAACTCCTAGAAATAACTTCATGCCCCATCACCCTTACTTCCAGCTTGTAAGGATCACATAATTCCTAACAAAGTTTTGACACAGATTCCCAATTCGGGCATTCAGAACATGTAGCACTTTGCTTTAATCAAGCACTTTCTCATTCTAAGTACCAAGTTACTATGTAGGAACAAGTTTGTATAGGTATTTCAAAGATGCCAAGAAATGAGCTAAAGTAGGTATGTCTCCAACTCCTAGAATTAACTTCATGCTTCATCTCCCTTACTTCCATCTAGTAAGGATCACATAATTCCTAACAAAGTTTTGACACAGATTCCCAATTCGGGCATTCAGAACATATAGCACCTTGCTGTATGCAAACACTGTCTCATTCCAAGTAGCAAGTTACTATGTAGGAACAAGTTTGTATAGCTATTTCAAAGACGCCCAGAACTGAGCTAAACTTGGAATGTCTCCAACTCCTAGAAATAACTTCATTCCCCATCTGCCTTACTTCCAGCTAGTAAGGATCACACAATTCCTAACAAAGGTTTGACACAGATTCCCAATTCGGGCATTCAGAACATATAGCACGTTGCTTTAAGCAAGCACTTTCTCATTCCAAGTAGCAAGTTACTATGTAGGAACAAGTTTGTATAGGTATTTCAAAGATGCCCAGAACTGAGCTAAACTTGGTATGTCTCCAACTCCTAGAAATATCTTCATGACCCATCTCCCTTACTTCCAGCTGGTAAGGATCACATAATTCCTAACAAAGTTTTGACACAGATTCCCAATTCGGGCATTCAGAACATATAGCACGTTGCTGTAAGCAAGCACTTTCTCATTTCAACTAGAAAGTTACTATGTAGGAACAAGTTAGTATAGGTATTTCAAAGATTCCCAGAACTGCGATAAAGTGGGTATGTCTCCAACTCCTAGAAATAACTTCATGTCCCATCTCCCTTACTTCCAGCTAGCAAGGATCACATAAATCCTAACAAAGTTTTGACACAGATTCCCAATTCGGGCATTCAGAACATATAGCACGTTGCTTTAAGCAAACATTTTCTCATTCCAAGTAGCAAGTTACTATGTAGGAACAAGTTTGTATAGGTATTTCAAAGATGCACAGAACTGAGCTAAACTTGGTATGTCTCCAACTCCTAGAAATAACATCATGCCCCATCTCCCTTACTTCCAGCTAGTAAGGATCACATAATTCCTAACAAAGTTTTGACACAGATTCCCATTCGGGCATTCAGAACATATAGCACGTTGCTTTAAGCAAGCACTTTCTCATTCCAAGCAGCAAGTTACTATGTAGGAACAAGTTTGTATAGGTATTTCAAAGATGCCGAGAACTGAGCCAAACTTGCTATGTCTCCAACTCCTAGAAATAACATCGGTCCCCATCTCCCTCACTTCCAGCTAGTAAGAATCACATTTTCCTAACAAAGTTTTGACAAAGATTCCCAATTCGGGCATTCAGAAAATATAGCATGTTGCTTTAAGCGAACATTTTCTCATTCCAAGTAGCACGTTAATATGTAGGAACAAGTTTGTATAGCTATTTCAAAGATGCCCAGAACTGAGCTAAATTGGTATGTCTCCAACTCCTAGAAATAACTTCATGCCCCATCTCCCTTACTTGCAGCTAGTAAGGATCACATAATTCCTAACAAAGTTTTGACACTGATTCCCAATTCGGGCATTGAGAATATATAGCACCTTGCTTTAAGCAAGCACTTTCTCATTCCAAGGAGCAAGTCACTATGTAGGAAAATGATTGTATAGCAATTTCAAAGAAGCCCAGAACTGAGCTAATCTTGGTATGTCACCAACTCCTAGAAATAACTTCATGCCCCATCTCCCTTACTTCCAGCTAGTAAGGATCACATAATTCCTAACAAAGTTTTGACACAGATTCCCAATTCGGGCATTCAGAACATATAGCACGTTGCTTTAAGCAAACACTTTCTCATTCCAAGGAGCAAGTTACTATGTAGGAACAAGTTTGTATAGCTATTTCAAAGATGCCCATAACTGAGGTAAACTTGGTGTGTCTCTAGCTCCTAGAAATAACTTCATGTCATATCACACTCACTACCAGCTAGTAAGGATCACATAATTCCTAACAAAGTTTTGACACAGATTCCCAATTCGGGCATTCAGAACATATAGCACGTTGCTTTAAGCAAGCACGTTCTCATTCCAAGTAGGAAGTTACTATGTAGAAACAAGTTTGTATAGGTATTTCAAAGATGCCCAGAACTGAGCTATGCTTGATATGTCTCCAACTCCTAGAAATAACTTCATGCCCCATCTCCCTTACTTCCAGCTAGTAACGATCACATAATTCCTAACAAAGTTTTGACACAGATTCCCAATTCGGGCGTTCAAAACATATAGCACGTTGCTGTAAGCAAGAACTTTCTCATTCAAAGTTGAAAGTTACTATGTAGGAGCAAGTTTGTATAGGACTTTCAAAGTTCCCAAAAACTGAGCTAAACTTGTTATGTCTCCAACTCCTATAAATAACTTCATGCCCCATCTCCCCTGCTTACAGCTAGTAAGGATCACATAATTCCTAACAAACTTTGACACAGATTCCCAATTCGGGCATTCAGCACATATAGCACGTTGCTTTAAACAAGCAGTTTCTCATTCCAAGGAGCAAGTCACTATGTAGGAACAAGTTTGTATAGGTATTTCAAAGATGCCCAGCAAAGAGCTAAAGTGGGTATGTCTCCAACTCCTAGAAGTAACTTCATGCCCTATCTCGCGTACTTCCATCTACTAAGGATCAAATAATTCCTAACAAAGTTTTGACACAGATTTCCAAATCGGGCATTCAGAACATATAGCACGTTGCTTTAAGAAAACATTTTCTCATTCCAAGTAGCAAGTTACTATGTAGGAACAAGTTTGTATAGCTATTTTAAAGATGCCCAGAACTGAAGTAAACTTGGTATGTCTCCAACTCCTAGAAATAACTTCATGCCCCGTCTCCCTTACTTCCAGCTAGTAAGGATCACATAATTCCTAACAAAGTTTTGACACAGATTCCCAATTCTGGCATTCAGAACATATACCACATTGCTTTAAGCAAGCACTTTCTCATTCCAGGTAGCAAGTTACTATGTAGGATCAAGTTTGTATAGGTATTTCAAGGAAGCCCAGAACTGAGCTAAACGAAGTATGTCTCCAACTCCTAGAAATAACTTCATGCCCCATCTCCCTTACTTCCAGCTAGTAAGGATCACATAACTCCTAACAAAGTTTTGACACAGATTCCCAATTAGGGCATTCAGAACATATAGCACGTTACTGTAAGTAAGCACATTGTCATTCAAAGTTGCAAGTTACTATGTAGGAACAAGTTTGTATAGGTATTTCAAAGATCCCCAGAACTGAGCTAAACTTGGTATGTCTCCAACTCCTAGAAATAACTTCATGCCCCATCTCCCTTACTTCCAGCTAGTAAGGATGACATAATTCCTAACAAAGTTTTGACACAGATTCCCGATTCGGGCATTCAGAACATATAGCACGTTGCTGTAAGCAAGAACTTTCTCATTCAAATTTGCAAGTTACTATGTAGGAGCAAGTTTGTTTAGGACTTTCAAAGGTCCCCAGAACTGAGCTAAACTTGTTATGTCTCCAACTCCTAGAAATCACTTCATGACCCATCTCCCCTGCTTACAGCTAGTAAGGATCACATAATTCCTAACAAACTTTTGACACAGATTCCCAATTCGGGCATTCAGAACATATAGCACGTTGCTTTAAACAAGCACTTTCTCATTCCAAGTAGCAAGTCACTATGTAGGAACAGGTTTGTATAGGTAATTCAAAGATGCCCACAACTGAGCTAAATTTGGTATGTCTCCAACTCCTAGAAATAACTCCATGCCCCATGTCCCTTAAATCCAGCTAGTAAGGATCACATAATTCCTAACAAAGTTTTGATACAGATTCCCAATTCGGGCATTCAGAACATATAGTACGTTGCTATAAGCAAGCACTTTCTCCATTAAAGTTGCAAGTTACTATGTAGGAACAAGTTTGTATAGGTATTTCAAAGATGCCCAGAACTGAGCTAAACGTTGTATGTCTCCAACTCCTAGAAATAACTTCATGCCCCATCTCCCTTACATCCAGCTAGTAAGAATCACATAATTCCTAACAAAGTTTTGACACAGATTCCCAATTCGGGCATTCAGAACATATAGCACGTTGCTTTAAGCAAGCACATTCTCATTCAAAGTTTCAAGTTACTATGTAGGAACAAGTTCGTATAGGACTTTCAAAGATGCCCAGAACTGAGCTAAAGTGGGTATGTCTCCAACTCCTAGAAATAACTTCAGGCCCCATCTCCCTCACTTCCAGCTAGTAAGGATCACACAATTCCTAACAAAGTTTTGACACAGATTCCCAATTCGAGCATTCAGAACATATAGCAGGTTTCTTTAAGCAAATATTTTCTCACTCCAAGGAGCAAGTTACTATGTAGGAACAAGTTTGTATAGGTATTTCAAAGAAGCCCAGAACTGAGCTAAACTTGGTCTGTCTCCAACTCCTAGAAATAACTTCACGCCCCATCTCCCTTACTTCCAACTAATAAGGATCACATAATTCCTAACAAAGTTTTGACACAGATTCCCAATTCGGGCATTCAGAACATTTAGCACGTTGCTTTAAGCAGGCACTTTCTCATTCCAAGTAGCAAGGTACTATGAAGAAACAAGTTTGTATAGGTATTTCAAAGATGCCCAGAACTGAGCTAAACTTGGTATGTCTCCAACTCCTAGAAATAACTTCATGCCCCATCTCACTTACCTCCAGCTAGTAAGGATCATATAATTCCTAACAAAGTTTTGACACAATTTCCCAATTCGAGCATTCAGAACATATACCACGTTGCTTTAAGCAAGCACATTCTCATTCAAAGTTTCAAGTTACTATGTAGGAACAAGATCGTATGGGACTTTCAAAGATCCCCAGAACTGAGCTAAGGTGGGTATGTCTGCAACTCCTAGAAATAACTTCAGGCCCCATCTCCCTCACTTCCAGCTAGTAAGGATCACAAAATTCCTAACAAAGTTTTGACACAGATTCCCAATTCGGGCATTCAGAACATATAGCACGTTGCTTTAAGCAAACATTTTCTGATTCCAAGTAGCACGTTAATATGTAGGAACAAGTTTGTATAGCTATTTCAAAGATGCCCAGAACTGAACTAAATTGGTATGTCTCCAACTCCTAGAAATAACTTCATGCCCCATCTCCCTTACTTCCAGCAAGTAAGGATCACATAATTCCTAACAAAGTTTGACACAGATTCCCAATTCGGGCATTCAGAACATATAGCACGTTGCTTTAAGCAATCACTTTCTCATTCCAAGTAGCAAGTTACTATGTAGGAACAAGTTTGTATAGGTATTTCAAAGATGCCCAGAACTGAGCTAAACTTGGTATGTCTCCAACTCCTAGAAATCACTTCATGCCCCATCTCCCTTACTTCCAGCTAGTAAGGATCACATAATTTCTAACAAAGTTTTGACACAGATTCCCAATTGGGCATTCAGAACATATACCACGTTTCTTTAAGCAAGCACTTTCTCATTCCAAGCAGCAAGTTACTATGTAGGAACAAGTTTGTATAGCTTTTTCAAAGATACCAAGGACTGAGCTTAACTTGGTATGTCTCCAACTCCTAGAAATCACTTCATGACCCATCTCCCTTACTTCCAGCTAGTAAGGATCACATAATTCCTAACAAAGTTTTGACACAGATTCCCAATTCGGGCATTCAGAACATATAGCACGTTGCTTTAAGCAAGCACTTTCTCATTCCAAGTAGCAAGTTACTATGTAGGAACAAGTTTTTATTGGTATTTCAAAAAAGCCCAGAACTGAACTAAACTTGGTATGTCTCCAACTCCTAGAAATAACTTCATGCCACATCTCCCTTACCTCCAGCTAGTAAGGATCACGGAATTCCTAACAAAGTTTTGACACAGATTCCCAATTCGGGCATTGAGAACATATAGCACGTTGCTTTAAGCAGGCACCTTCTCATTCCAAGTAGAAAGTTACTATGTAATAACAAGTTTGTATAGGTCTTTCAAAGATGCCCAGAACTGAGCTAAACTTGGTATGTCTCCAACTCCTAGAAATAACTTCAGGCCCCATCTCCCTTACTTCCAGCTAGTCTGGATCACATAATTCCTAACAAAGTTTTGACACAGATTCCCATTTTGGGCATTAAGAACATATAGTACGTTGCTGTAAGCAAGCACTTTCTCATTCAAAGTTGCAAGTTCATATGTAGGAACAAGTTTGTATAGGTATTTCAAAGATGCCCAGAACTGAGCTAATCTTGGTATGTCTCCAACACCTAGAAACAACTTCATGCCCCATCTCCCTTACTTCCAGCTAGTAAGGATCACATTATACCTAACAAAGTTTTGACACAGATTCCCAATTCGGAATTCAGAACATATAGCACGTTGCTTTAAGCAAGCACGTTCTCATTCCAAGTAGCAAGTTTCTATGTAGGAACAGGTTGTATAGGTATTTCAAAGATGCCCAGAACTGAGCTAAACTTGGTATGTCTCCAACTCCTAGAAATAACTTCAGGCCTCATCTCTCTTACTTCCAGCTAGCAAGGATCACATCATTCCTCACAAAGTTTTAACACAGATTCCCAATTCGGGGATTCAGATCATAGAGCACGTTGCTTTAAGCAAGCAGTTTCTCATTCCGAGTAGCAAGTTTCTATGAAGGAATAAGTTTGTATAGGTATTTCAAAGATGCCCAGAACTGAGCTAAATTTGGTATGTCTAAAACTCCTAGAAATAACTTCATGCCCCCTCTCCCTTACTTCCATCTAGTAAGGATCACAAAATTCCTAACAAAGTTTTGA
The DNA here is from genome assembly GCF_020826845.1 of Diceros bicornis minor. Classification (NCBI taxonomy): domain Eukaryota; kingdom Metazoa; phylum Chordata; class Mammalia; order Perissodactyla; family Rhinocerotidae; genus Diceros; species Diceros bicornis. Next base: position 59,629 of record NC_080751.1, on the reverse strand, counting down.
CACAGATTCCCAATTCGGGCATTCAGAACATATAGCACGTTGCTTTAAGCAAGCACTTTCTCATTCAAAGTTGCGAGTTCATATGTAGGAACAAGTTTGTATAGGTATTTCAAAGATGCCCAGAACTGAGCTAAACTTGGTATGTCTCAAACTCCTAGAAAAAACTTCATGCCACATCTCCCTCACTTCCAGCTAGTAAGGATCACATAATTCCTAACAAAGTTTTGAAACAGATTCCCAATTTGTGCATTCAGAACATATAGCACGTTGCTTTAAGCAAGCACATTCTCATTCCAAGTAGCAAGTTACTATGTAGGAACATGTTTGTATAGGTAATTCAAAGATGCCCAGAACTGAGCTAAACTTGGAATGTCTCCAAGTCCTAGATATAACTTCATGCCCCATCTCCCTCACTTCCATCTAGTAAGGATCACATATTTCCTAAGAAAATTTTGACACAGATTCCCAATTCGGGCATTCAAAACATATAGCACTTTGCTTTAAGCTAGCACTTTCTCATTCCAAGTAGCAAATTACTATGTCGGAACAAGTTTGTATAGGTATTTCAAAGATGCCGAGAACTGAACTAAACTTGCTATGTCTCCAACTCCTAGAAATAACTAAAGGCCCCATCTCCCTCACATCCAGCTAGTAAGGATCACATAATTCCTAACAAAGTTTGGACACAGATTCCCAATTCGGGCATTCAGAACATAGAGCACGTTGCTTTAAGCAAACATTTTCTCATTCCAAGTAGCAAGTTACTATGTAGAAACAAGTTTGTATAGCTATATCAACGATGCCCAGAACTGAGCTAAACTTGGTATGTCTCCAACTCCTAGAAATAACTTCATACCCCATCTCCCTTACTTCCAGCTAGTAAGGATCACATAATTCCTAACAAAAATTTTTGACACAGATTCCCATTTCGGGTTTTCAGAACATATAGTACGTTGCTGTAAGCAAGCACTTTCTCATTCAAAGTTGCTAGTTCATATGTAGGAACAAGTTTGTATAGGTATTTCAAAGATCCCCAGAACTAGCTAATCTTGGTATGTCTCCAACTCCTAGAAATAACTTCATGCCACATCTGCCTTACTTCCAGCTAGTAAGGATCACATAATTACTAACAAAGTTTTGACACAGATTCCCAATTCGGGCATTCAGAACATATAGCACGTTGCTGTAAGCAAGCACATTCTCTTTCAAAGTTGCAAGTTACTATGTAGGAACAAGTTTGTATAGGACATTCAGAGATCCCCAGAACTGAGCTAAAGTGGTATGTCTCCAACTCCTAGAAATAACTTCATGCCTCATCTCCCTTACTTCCAGCTAGTAAGGATCACATAATTAGTAACAAAGTGTTGACACAGATTCCCAATTGGGCATTCAGAACATACACCACGTTGCTTTAAGCAAGCACTTTCTCATTCCAAGTAGCAAGTTACTATGTAGGAACAAGTTTGTATAGCTTTTTCAAAGATACCAAGGACTGAGCTAAACTTGGTATGTCTCCAACTCCTAGAAGTAACTTCATGCCCCATCTCCCTTACTTCCAGCAAGTAAGGATCACATAATTCCTAACAAAGTTTTGACACAGATTCCCAATTCGGGCATTCAGAACATATAGCACGTTGCTTTAAGCAAGCACTTTCTCATTCCAAGTAGCACGTTACTATGTAGGAACAAGTTTTTATTGGTATTTCAAAAAAGCCCAGAACTGAACTAAACTTGGTATGTCTCCAACTCCTAGAAATAACTTCATGCCACATCTCCCTTACTTCCAGCTAGTAAGGATCACGTAATTCCTAACAAAGTTTTGACACAGATTCCCAATTCGGGCATTGAGAACATATAGCACGTTGCTTTAAGCAGGCACCTTCTCATTCCAAGTAGCAAGTTACTATGTAATAACAAGTTTGTATAGGTCTTTCAAAGATGCCCAGAACTGAGCTAAACTTGGTATGTCTCCAACTCCTAGAAATAACGACATACCACATCTCCCTTACTTCCAGCTAGTAAGGATCACATAATTCCTAACAAAGTTTTGACACAGATTCCCATTTCGCGCATTCAGAACATATAGTACGTTGCTGTAAGCAAGCACTTTCTCATTCAAAGTTGCTAGTTCATATGTAGGAACAAGTTTGTATAGGTATTTCAAAGATGCCCAGAACTGAGCAAATCTTGGTATGTCTCCAACTCCTAGAAATAACTTCATGCCACATCTCCCTTGCTTCCAGCTAGTAAGGATCACATATTTACTAACAAAGTTTTGACACAGATTCCCAATTCGGGCATTCAGAACATATAGCACGTTGCTTTAAGCAAGCACTTTCTCATTCAAACTATCAAGTTACTATGTAGGAACAAGTTTGTATAGGTATTTCAAAGATGCCTGGAGCTGAGCTAAACTTGGTATGTCTCCAACTCCTAGAAATAACTTCATGCCCCATCTCCCTTACTTCCAGCTAGTAAGGATCAAATAATTCCTAACAAAGTTTGACACAGATTTCCAATTCGGGCATTCAGAACATATAGCACGTTGCTTTAAGCAAGCACTTTCTGATTCCAAGTAGCAAGTTACAATCTAGGAACAACTTTGTATAGGACTTTTAAAGATCCCCAGAACTGAGCTAAAGTGGGTATGTCTCCAACTCCTAGAAATAACTTCATGCCTCATCTCCCTTACTTCCACCTAATAAGGATCACATAATTCCTAACAAAGTTTTGACAGAGATTCCGAATTCGGACATTCAGAACATTTAGCACGTTGTTTTCAGCAAGCACTTTCTCATTCAAAGTAACAAGTAACAATGTAGGAACAAATTTGTATAGGTATTTCAAAGATGCCCAAACTGAGCAAAAGTGGGTATGTCTAAAACTCTTAGAAATAACTTCATGCCCCATCTCTCTTACTTCCATCTAGTAAGGATCACATAATTCCTAACAAAGTTTTGACACAGATTCCCAATTCGGGCATTCAGAACATATAGCACGTTGCTTTAAGCAAGCAATGTCTCATTCCAAGTAGCAAGTTACTATATAGGAACAAGTTTGTATAGGTATTTCAAAGATGCCCAAAACTGAGCTAAACTTGGATGTCTCCAACTCCTAGAAATAACTTCATGCCCCAACTCCCTTTCTTCCAGCTAGTAAGGATCACATAATTCCTAACAATGTTTAGACACAAATTCCCATTTCGGGCATTCAGAACATATAGTACGTTGCTGTAAGCAAGCACTTTCTCATTCAAAGTTGCAAGTTCATATGTAGAAACAAGTTTGTATAGGTATTTCAAAGATGCCCAGAACTGAGCTAATCTTGGTATGTCTCCAACTCCTAGAAATCACTTCATGACCCTTCTCCCTTACTTCCAGCTAGTAAGGATCACATAATTCCTAACAAATATTTGACACAGATTGCAAATTAGGGCATTCAGAACATATAGCACGTTGCTGTAAGCAAGCTCATTCTCATTCAATGTTGCAAGATACTATATAGGAACAAGTTTGCATAGGAATTTCAAAGATCCCCAGAACTGAGCTAATCTTGGTATGTCTCCAACTTCTAGAAATAACACCAGGCCCCATTTCCCTCACTTCCAGCTAGTAAGGATCACATAATTCCTAACAAAGTTTTGACACAGATTCCGAATTCGGGCATTCAGAACATATAGCACGTTGCTTTAAGCAAATATTTTCTCATTCCAAGTAGCAAGTTGTTATGTAGGAACAAGTTTGTATAGCTTTTTCAAAGATGCCCAGAACTGAGCTAAACTTGGTATGTCTCCAACTCCTAGAAGTAATTTCATGCCCCATCTCCCTTACTTCCAGCTAGTAAGGATCACATAATTCCTAACAAAGTTTTGACACAGATTCCCAATTCGGGCATTCAGATCATATAGCACGTTGCATTAAGCAAGCAATTTCTCATTCCAACTAGCAAGTTATTATGTAGGAACAAGTTTGTATATGTATTTCAAAGATGCCCAGAACTGAGCTAAACTTAGTATGTCTCCAACTCCTAGAAACAACTTCATGCCCCATCTTACTTACTTCCATCTAGTAAGGATCACATAATTCCTAACAAAGATTTGACACAGATTTCCAATTCGGGCATTCCGCACATTTAGCACGTTGCTTTAAGCAAGCACTTTCTCATTCCAAGTAGCAAGTTACTATGTAGAAACAAGTTTGTATAGCTATTTCAAAGATGCCCAGAACTGAGCTAAACTTGATATGTCTCCAACTCCTAGAAGTAACTTCATGCCCCATCTCCCTTACTCCCAGCTAGAAAGGATCACAAAATTCCTAACAAAGATTTGACACAGATTCCCAATTCGGACATTCAGAGCATATAGCACGTTGCTTTAAGCAAGCACTTTCTCATTCCAAGTAGCAAGTTACTGTGTAGGAACAAGTTTGTATAGGTATTTCAAAGATGCCCAGAACTGAGCTAAACTTGGTATGTCTCCAACTCCTAGAAGTAACTTCATGCCCCATCACCCTTACTTCCAACTAGTAAGGATCACATAATTTCTAACAAAGTTTTGACACAGATTCCCAATTCGGGCATTCAGAACATATAGCACGTTGCTTTAAGCAAGCACTTTCTTATTCCAAGTAGCAAATTACTATGTAGGAACAAGTTTGTATAGCTATTTCAAAGATGCCCAGAATTGAGCTTAACTTGGTATGTCTCCAACTCCTAGAAGTAACTTCATGCCCCATCTCCCTTACTTCCAGCTAGTAAGGATCACATAATTCCTAACAAATTTTTGACACAGATTCCCAATTCGGGCATTCAGAACATATAGCACTTTGCTTTAAGCAAGCACTTTCTCATTCCAAGGAGCAAGTTACTATGAAGGAACAAGTTTGTATAGCTATTTCAAAGATGCCCAGAACTGAGCTAAACTTCGTATGTCTCCAACTCCTAGAAATAACTTCATGCCCCATCTCCCTTACTTCCAGCTAGTAAGGATCACATAATTCCTAACAAAGTTTTGACACAGATTCCCAATTGGGCATTCAGAACATATACCACGTTGCTTTAAGCAAGCACTTGCTCATTCCAAGTAGCAAGTTACTATGTAGGAACAAGTTTGTATAGCTTTTTGAAAGATACCAAGGACTGAGCTAAACTTGGTATGTCTCCAACTCCTAGAAGTAACTTCATGCCCCATCTCCCTTACTTCCAGCTAGTAAGGATCACATAATTCCTAACAAAGTTTTGAAAAAGATTCCCAATTCGGGCATTCAGAACATATAGCACGTTGCTTTAAGCAAGCACTTTCTCATTCCAAGTAGCAAGTTACTATGTAGGAACAAGTTTTTATTGGTATTTCAAAAAAGCCCAGAACTGAACTAAACTTCGTATGTCTCCAACTCCTAGAAATAACTTCATGCCACCTCTCCCTTACTTCCAGCTAGTAAGGCCACGTAATTCCTAACAAAGTTTTGACACAGATTCCCAATTCGGGCATTCAGAACATACAGCACGTTGCTTTAAGCAAGCACTTTCTCATTCAAACTATCAAGTTACTATGTAGGAACAAGTTTGTATAGGTATTTCAAAGATGTCTGGAGCTGAGCTAAACTTGGTATGTCTCCAGCTCCTAGAAATAACTTCATGCCCCATCTCCCTTACTTCCAGCTAGTAAGGATCAAATAATTCCTAACAAAGTTTGACACAGATTCCCAATTCGGGCATTCAGAACATATAGCACGTTGCTTTAAGCAAGCACTTTCTCATTCCAAGTAGCAAGTTACAATCTAGGAACAACTTTGTATAGGTATTTCAAAGATGCCCAAACTGAGCAAAAGTGGGTATGTCTAAAACTCTTAGAAATAACTTCATGCCCCATCTCCCTTACTTCCATCTAGTAAGGATCACATAATTCCTAGTTTCTCTAGGACTTTCAAAGATTCCCAGAAGTAAGCTAAAGTGGGTATGTCTCCAACTCCTAGAAATAACTTCATGCCCCATCTTCCTTACTTCCAGCTAGTCAGGATCACATAATTCCTAGCAAAGTTTGACACAGATTCCCATTTCGGGCATTCAGAACATATAGCACAGTGCTGTCAGCAAGCTCTTTCTCATTAAAAGTTGCAAGTTACTATCTAGGAACAAGTTTGTATAGGACTTTCAAAGATCGTCAGAACAGAGCTAAAGTGGGTATGTCTCCAACTCTTAGAAATAACTTCATGCCCTATCTACCTTACTAGCAGCTAGTCAGGATCACATAATTCCTAACAACGATTTGACACAGATTCCCAATTCGGGCATTCAGAACATATAGCACGTTGCTTTAAGCAAGCACTTTCTCATTCCAAGTAGCAAGTTATCATGCATGAACAAGTTTTTATAGGACTTTCAAAGATCCTCAGAACAGAGCTAAAGTGGGTATGTCTCCAACTCCTAGAAATAACTTGATGCCCCATCTCCCTTACTTCCAGCTAGTCAGGATCACATAATTCCTAACAAAGTTTTGACACAGATTCCCAATTCGGGCATTCAGAACATATGGCACGTTGCTTTAAGCAAACCCTTTCTCATTCCAAGTAGCAAGTTACTACATAGGAACAAGTTTGTATAGGACTTTCAAAGATCCCCAGAACTGAGCTAAAGTGGGGATGTCTCCAACTCCTAGAAATAACTTCATGCCCCATCTCCCTTACTTGCAGTCAGTAGGGATCACATAATTTCTAACAAAGTTTTGACACAGATTCCCAATTCGGGCATTCAGAACATATAGCACGTTGCTTTAAGCAAACACTTTCTCATTCCAAGTGGCAAGTTACTATGTAGGTACAAGTTTTTATAGGACTTTCAAAGATCCCCTAACTGAGCTAAAGTGGGTATGTCTCCAACTACTAGAAATAACTCCATGTCCCATCTCCCTTACATCAGCTAGTAAGGATCACACAATTCCTAACAAAATTTTGAAACAGATTCCCAATTCTGGCATTCAGAACATATACCACGTTGCTTTAAGCAAGCAATTTCTCATTCAAAGTAGCAAGTTACTATGTAGGAACAAGTTTGTATCGGACTTTCCAAGATTCCAGAACTGAGAAAAATTGGGTATGTCTCCAACTCCTAGAAATAATTTCATGCCCCATCTCCCTTACTTTCAGCTAGTAGGGATCACATAATTCCTAACAAACTTTTGACACAGATTCCCAATTCGGGCGTTCAGAACATATAGCACGTTGCTTTAAGCAAGCACTTTCTCATTCCAAGTAGCAAGTTACTACGTAGGAACAAGTTTGTATAGGAATTTCAAAGATTCCCAGACCTATGCTAAAGTGGGTATGTCTCCAACTCCTAGAAATAACTTCATGCCACATCTCCCTTTCTTCCACCTGGTAAGGATCACATAATTTCTAACAAAGTTTTGACACAGATTCCCAATTCGGGCATTCAGAACATATAGCACGTTGCTTTAAGCAAGCACTTTCTCATTCCAAGTTGCAAGTTACTATGTAGGAACAATTTTGTATGGGACTTTCAAAGATCCCCAGAAGTGAGCTAAAGTGGGTATGTCTCCAACTCCTAGAAATAACTTCATGCCCCATCTCCCTTGCATCCAGCTAGTAAGGATCACATAATTCCTAACAAAATTTTGACACAGATTCCCAATTCGGGCATTCAGAACACATAGCACGTTTCTGTAAGCAAACACTTTCTCATTCAAAGATGCAAGTTAATATCTAGGAACAAGTTTGTGCAGGACTTTCAAAGATCCCCAGAACAAAGCTAAAGTGGGTACGTCTCCAACTCCTAGAAATAACTTCATGCCCCATCTCCCTTGCTTCCAGCTAGTAAGGATCACATAATTCCTCACAAAGTTTTGACACAGATTCCCATTTCGGGCATTCAGAACATATAGCACGTTGCTGTCAGCAAGCACTTTCTTATTCAAAGTTGCAAGTTACTATCTAGGAACAAGTTTGTATAGGACTTTCAAAGATCGCCAGAACAGAGCTAAAGTGGGTATGTCTCTAACTCCTAGAAATAACTTTATGTCCCATCTCCCTTACTTCCAGCTAGTAAGGATCACATAATTCCTAACAAAGTTTTGACACAGATTCCCAATTCGGGCATTCAGAACATATAGCACGTTGCTTTAAGCAAGCACTTTCTCATTCAAAGTTGCAAGTTACTATGTAGGAACAAGTTTGTATGGGACTCCCAAAGATTCCCAGAAGTGAGCTAAAGTGGGTATGTCTCGAACTCCTGAAATTAACTTCATGCCCCATCTCCCTTACTTCCAGCTAGTAAGGATCACATAATTCCTAACAAAGATTTGACACAGATTCCCAATTCGGGCATTAAGATCATATAGCACGTTGCTGTAAGCAAGCACTTTCTCATTCTACCTAGCAAGTTACTATCTAGGAACAAGTTTGTATAGGACTTTCAAAGATCCTCAGAACTGAGCTAAAGTGGGTATGTCTCCAACTCCTAGAAATAACTTCATGCCCCATCTCCCTTACTTCCAGCTAGTCAGGATCACATAATTCCTAACAAAGTTTTGACACAGATTCCCAATTCGGGCATTCAGAACATATAGCACCTTTCTTTAAGCAAGGTCTTTCTCATTCCAAGTAGCAAGTTACTATCTAGGAACAAGTTTGTATAGGGCTTTCAAAGATCGCCAGAACAGAGCTAAATTGTGTATGTCTCCAACTCCTAGAAATAACTTCATGCCCCATCTCACTTACTTCCAGCTAGTCAGGATCACATAATTCCTAACAAAGATTTGACACAGATTCCCAATTCGGGCATTCAGAAATTATAGCACGATGCTGTAATCAAACACTTTCTCATTCAAAGTTGCAAGTTACTATGTAGGAACAAGTTTGTATAGGACTTTCAAAGATCCCCAGAAGTGAGCAAATGTGGGTATGTCTCCAACTCCTAGAAATAACTTCATGCCCCATCTCCCTTACTTCCAGCTAGTAGGGATCACATAGTTCCTAACAAAGTTTTGACACAGATTCCCAATTCGGGCATTCAGAACATTTAGCACGTTGCTTTCAGCAAGCACTTTCTCATTCCAAGCAGCAAGTTACCATGTAGGAACAAGTTTGTATAGGACTTTCAAAGATCCCATTACTGAGCTTAAGTGGGTATGTCTCCAACTCCAAGAAATCACTTCATGCCCCATCTCCCTTACTTCCACCTGGTAAGGATCACATAATTCCTAACAAAGTTTTGACACAGATTCCCAATTTGGGCATTCAGAACATATAGCACGTTGCTTTAAGCAAGCACTTTCTCATTCCAAGTAGCAAGTTATCATGCATGAACAAGTTTTTATAAGACTTTCAAAGATCCTCAGAACAGAGCTAAAGTGGGTATGTCTCCAACTCCTAGTAATAACTTGATGCCCCATCTCCCTTACTTCCAGCTAGTCAGGATCACATAATTCCTAACAAAGTTTTGACACAGATTCCCAATTCGGGCATTCAGAACATATGGCAGGTTGCTTTAAGCAAACCCTTTCTCATTCCAAGTAGCAAGTTACTACATAGTAACAAGTTTGTATAGGACTTTCAAAGATCCCCAGAACTGAGCTAAAGTGGGGATGTCTCCAACTCCTAGAAATAACTTCATGCCCCATCTCCCTTACTTGCAGTCAGTAGGGATCACATAATTCCTAACAAAGTTTTGACACAGATTCCCAATTCGGGCATTCGCAACATATAGCACGTTGCTTTAAGCAAACACTTTCTCATTCCAAGTGGCAAGTTACTATGTAGGTGCAAGTTTTTATAGGACTTTCAAAGATCCCCTAACTGAGCTAAAGTGGGTATGTCTCCAACTACTAGAAATAACTCCATGTCCCATCTCCCTTACATCAGCTAGTAAGGATCACACTATTCCTAACAAAATTTTGAAACAGATTCCCAATTCTGGCATTCAGAACATATACCACGTTGCTTTAAGCAAGCAATTTCTCATTCAAAGTAGCAAGTTACTATGTAGGAACAAGTTTGTATCGGACTTTCCTAGATCCCAGAACTGAGAAAAAGTGGGTATGTCTCCAACTCCTAGAAATAATTTCATGCCCCATCTCCCTTACTTCCAGCTAGTAGGGATCACATAATTCCTAACAAACTTTTGACACAGATTCCCAATTCGGGCGTTCAGAACATATAGCACGTTGCTTTAAGCAAGCACTTTCTCATTCCAAGTAGCAAGTTACTACGTAGGAACAAGTTTGTATAGGAATTTCAAAGATTCCCAGACCTATGCTAAAGTGGGTATGTCTCCAACTCCTAGAAATAACTTCATGCCACATCTCCCTTTCTTCCACCTGGTAAGGATCACATAATTTCTAACAAAGTTTTGACACAGATTCCCAAATCGGGCATTCAGAACATATAGCACGTTGCTTTAAGCAAGCACTTTCTCATTCCAAGTTGCAAGTTACTATGTAGGAACAATTTTGTATGGGACTTTCAAAGATCCCCAGAAGTGAGCTAAAGTGGGTATGTCTCCAACTCCTAGAAATAACTTCATGCCCCATCTCCCTTGCTTCCAGCTAGTAAGGATCACATAATTCCTAACAAAATTTTGACACAGATTCCCAATTCGGGCATTCAGAACACATAGCACGTTTCTGTAAGCAAACACTTTCTCATTCAAAGTTGCAAGTTAATATCTAGGAACAAGTTTGTGCAGGACTTTCAAAGATCCCCAGAACAAAGCTAAAGTGGGTACGTCTCCAACTCCTAGAAATAACTTCATGCCCCATCTCCCTTGCTTCCAGCTAGTAAGGATCACATAATTCCTCACAAAGTTTTGACACAGATTCCCATTTCGGGCATTCAGAACATATAGCACGTTGCTGTCAGCAAGCACTTTCTTATTCAAAGTTGCAAGTTACTATCTAGGAACAAGTTTGTATAGGACTTTCAAAGATCGCCAGAACAGAGCTAAAGTGGGTATGTCTCAAACTCCTAGAAATAACTTTATGTCCCATCTCCCTTACTTCCAGCTAGTAAGGATCACATAATTCCTAACAAAGTTTTGACACAGATTCCCAATTCGGGCATTCAGAACATATAGCACGTTGCTTTAAGCAAGCACTTTCTCATTCAAAGTTGCAAGTTACTATGTAGGAACAAGTTTGTATGGGACTCCCAAAGATTCCCAGAACTGAGCTAAAGTGGGTATGTCTCGAACTCCTGGAATTAACTTCATGCCCCATCTCCCTTACTTCCAGCTAGTAAGGATCACATAATTCCTAACAAAGATTTGACACAGATTCCCAATTCGGGCATTAAGATCATATAGCACGTTGCTGTAAGCAAGCACTTTCTCATTCTAACTAGCAAGTTACTATCTAGGAACAAGTTTGTATAGGACTTTCAAAGATCCTCAGAACTGAGCTAAAGTGGGTATGTCTCCAACTCCTAGAAATAACTTCATGCCCCATCTCCCTTACTTCCAGCTAGTCAGGATCACATAATTCCTAACAAAGTTTTGACACAGATTCCCAATTCGGGCATTCAGAACATATAGCACCTTTCTTTAAGCAAGGTCTTTCTCATTCCAAGTAGCAAGTTACTATCTAGGAACAAGTTTGTATAGGGCTTTCAAAGATCGCCAGAACAGAGCTAAATTGTGTATGTCTCCAACTCCTAGAAATAACTTCATGCCCCATCTCACTTACTTCCAGCTAGTCAGGATCACATAATTCCTAACAAAGATTTGACACAGATTCCCAATTCGGGCATTCAGAACTTATAGCACGATGCTGTAATCAAACACTTTCTCATTCAAAGTTGCAAGTTACTATGTAGGAACAAGTTTGTATAGGACTTTCAAAGATCCCCAGAAGTGAGCAAATGTGGGTATGTCTCCAACTCCTAGAAATAACTTCATGCCCCATCTCCCTTACTTCCAGCTAGTAGGGATCACATAGTTCCTAACAAAGTTTTGACACAGATTCCCAATTCGGGCATTCAGAACATTTAGCACGTTGCTTTCAGCAAGCACTTTCTCATTCCAAGCAGCAAGTTACCATGTAGGAACAAGTTTGTATAGGACTTTCAAAGATCCCATTACTGAGCTTAAGTGGGTATGTCTCCAACTCCAAGAAATCACTTCATGCCCCATCTCCCTTACTTCCACCTGGTAAGGATCACATAATTCCTAACAAAGTTTTGACACAGATTCCCAATTTGGGCATTCAGAACATATAGCACGTTGCTTTAAGCAAGCACTTTCTCATTCCAAGTAGCAAGTTATCATGCATGAACAAGTTTTTATAAGACTTTCAAAGATCCTCAGAACAGAGCTAAAGTGGGTATGTCTCCAACTCCTAGTAATAACTTGATGCCCTATCTCCCTTACTTCCAGCTAGTCAGGATCACATAATTCCTAACAAAGTTTTGACACAGATTCCCAATTCGGGCATTCAGAACATATGGCACGTTGCTTTAAGCAAACCCTTTCTCATTCCAAGTAGCAAGTTACTACATAGTAACAAGTTTGTATAGGACTTTCAAAGATCCCCAGAACTGAGCTAAAGTGGGGATGTCTCCAACTCCTAGAAATAACTTCATGCCCCATCTCCCTTACTTGCAGTCAGTAGGGATCACATAATTCCTAACAAAGTTTTGACACAGATTCCTAATTCGGGCATTCGCAACATATAGCACGTTGCTTTAAGCAAACACTTTCTCATTCCAAGTGGCAAGTTACTATGTAGGTGCAAGTTTTTATAGGACTTTCAAAGATCCCCTAACTGAGCTAAAGTGGGTATGTCTCCAACTACTAGAAATAACTCCATGTCCCATCTCCCTTACATCAGCTAGTAAGGATCACACTATTCCTAACAAAATTTTGAAACAGATTCCCAATTCTGGCATTCAGAACATATACCACGTTGCTTTAAGCAAGCAATTTCTCATTCAAAGTAGCAAGTTACTATGTAGGAACAAGTTTGTATCGGACTTTCCTAGATCCCAGAACTGAGAAAAAGTGGGTATGTCTCCAACTCCTAGAAATAATTTCATGCCCCATCTCCCTTACTTCCAGCTAGTAGGGATCACATAATTCCTAACAAACTTTTGACACAGATTCCCAATTCGGGCGTTCAGAACATATAGCACGTTGCTTTAAGCAAGCACTTTCTCATTCCAAGTAGCAAGTTACTACGTAGGAACAAGTTTGTATAGGAATTTCAAAGATTCCCAGACCTATGCTAAAGTGGGTATGTCTCCAACTCCTAGAAATAACTTCATGCCACATCTCCCTTTCTTCCACCTGGTAAGGATCACATAATTTCTAACAAAGTTTTGACACAGATTCCCAAATCGGGCATTCAGAACATATAGCACGTTGCTTTAAGCAAGCACTTTCTCATTCCAAGTTGCAAGTTACTATGTAGGAACAATTTTGTATGGGACTTTCAAAGATCCCCAGAAGTGAGCTAAAGTGGGTATGTCTCCAACTCCTAGAAATAACTTCATGCCCCATCTCCCTTGCTTCCAGCTAGTAAGGATCACATAATTCCTAACAAAATTTTGACACAGATTCCCAATTCGGGCATTCAGAACACATAGCACGTTTCTGTAAGCAAACACTTTCTCATTCAAAGTTGCAAGTTAATATCTAGGAACAAGTTTGTGCAGGACTTTCAAAGATCCCCAGAACAGAGCTAAAGTGGGTACGTCTTCAACTCCTAGAAATAACTTAATGCCCCATCTCCCTTGCTTCCAGCTAGTAAGGATCACATAATTCCTCACAAAGTTTTGACACAGATTCCCATTTCGGGCATTCAGAAGATATAGCACGTTGCTGTAAGCAAGCACTTTCTCATTCAAAGTTGCAAGTTACTATCTAGGAACAAGTTTGTATAGGACTTTCAAAGATCGCCAGAACTGAGCTGAAGTGGGTATGTCTCCAACTCCTAGAAATAACTCCATGTCCCATCTCCCTTACTTCAGCTATTAAGGATCAAACAATTCCTAACAAAATTTTGACACAGATTCCCAATTCTGGCAGTCAGAACTTATACCACGTTGCTTTAAGCAAGCACTTTCTCATTCCAAGTTGCAAGTTACTATGTAGGAACAAGTTTGTATAGGACTTTCAAAAATCCCCTGAACTGAGCTAAAGTGGGTAAGTCTCCAACTCCTAGAAATAATTTCATGCCCCATCTCCCTTGCTTCCAGCTAGTAAGGATCACATAATTCCTCACAAAGATTTGACACAGATTCCCTTTTCGGGCATTCAGAACATATAGCACGTTGCTGTAAGCAAGCACTTTCTCATTCAAAGTTGCAAGTTAATATCTAAGAAAAAGTTTGTATAGGACTTTCAAAGATCGCCAGAACAGAGCTAAAGTGGGTATGTCTCAAACTCCTAGAAATAACTTCATGCCCCTGCTCCCTTACTTCCAGCTAGTCAGGATCACATAATTCCTAACAAAGTTTTGACACAGATTCCCAATTCGGGCATTCAGAACATATGCCACGTTGCTTTAAGCAAGCCCTTTCTCATTTCAAGTAGCAAGTTACTACGTAGGAACAAGTTTGTATAGGACTTTCAAAGATCCCCAGAACTGAGCTAAAGTGGGAATGTCTCAAACTCCTAGAAATAACTTCATGCCCCATCTCCCTTACTTCCAGCTAGTAAGTATCACATAATTCCTAAGAAAGTTTTGACACAGATTCCTAATTCGGGCATTCAGAACATATAGCACGTTGCTTTAAGCAAGCACTTTCTCATTCCAAGTTGCAAGTTACTATGTAGGAACAAGTTTGTATGGGACTTTCAAAGATCCCCAGAAGTGAGCTAAAGTGGGTATGTCTCCAACTCCTAGAAATAACTTCATGCCCCATCTCCCTTACTTCCAGCTAGTAAGGATCACATAATTCCTAACAAAGTTTTGACACAGATTCTCAATTCGGGCATTCAGAACATATAGCACGTTTCTGTAAGCAATCACTTTCTCATTCAAAGTAGCTAGTTACTATGTAGGAACAAGTTTGTATAGGACTTTCAAAGATCCCAAGAACAGAGCTAAAGTGGGTATGTCTCCAACTCCTAGTAATAACTTCACGCCCCATCTCCCTTACTTCCAGCTGGTAATTCCTAACAAAGTTTTGACACAGATACCCAATTCGGGCATTCAGAACATATAGCACCTTGCTTTAAGCAAGCACTTTCTCATTCCAAGTTGCAAGTTACTATGTATGAACAAGTTTGTATAGGACTTTCAAAGATTCCCTGAACTGAGCTAAAGTGTGTATGTCTTCAACTCCTAGAAATAACTTAACGCGCCAGCTCCCTTAGTTCCAGCTAGTAAAGATCACATAATTCCTAACAAAATTGTGACAGAGATTCCCAATTCGGGCATTCAGAACATATAGCACGTTGCTTTAAGCAAGCACTTTCTCATTCCAAGTTGCAAGTTACTATCGAGGAACAAGTTTGTATAGGACTTTCATAGATTCCCAGAACTGAGCTAAAGTGGGCATGTCTCCAACTCCTAGAAATAACTTCATGCCGCATCTCCATTACTTCCAGCTAGTAAGGATCACATAATTTCTAACAAAGTTTTGCCACAGATTCCCAATTCGGGCATTCAGAACATATAGCACGTTGCTTTAAGCAAGCACATGCTCATTGCAAGTTGCAAATTACTATCTAGGAACAAGTTTGTATAGGACTTTCAAAGATTCCCAGAACTGAGCTAAAGTGGGTATTTCTCCAGCTCCCAGAAATAACTTCCGGACCCATCTCCCTTACTTCTATCTAGTAAGCGTCACATGATTCCTAAAAATTTTTGACACAGATTGCCAATGCGGGCATTCAGAACATGTAGCACGTTGCTTTAAGCAACCAGTTTCTCATTCCAAGTTGCAAGTTACTATCTAGGAACAAGTTTGTATAGGACTTTCAAAGATCCCCAGAAGTGAGCTAAAGTGGGTATGTCTCCAACTCCTAGAAATAACTTCAGGCCCCATCTCCCTCACTTCCAGCTAGTAAGGATCACATAATTCCTAACAAAGTTTTGACACAGATTCCGAATTCAGGCATTCAGAACATATAGCACGTTGCTTTAAGCAAGCATTTTCTCATTCCAAGGAGCAAGTTACTATGTAGGAACAAGTTTGTATAGCTATTTTAAAGATGCCCAGAACTGAAGTAAACTTGGTATGTCTCCAACTCCTAGAAATAACTTCATGCACCATCTCCCTTACTTCCAGATACTAAGCATCACATAATTCCTAACAAAGTTTTGCTACAGATTCCCAATTCGGGCATTCAGAACATATAGAACGTTGGTTTAAGCAAGCACATGCTCATTCCAAGTTGCAAGTTACAATGTACGAACAAGTTTGTATAGGACTTTCAAAGATTCCCAGAACTGAGCTAAAGTGGGTATGTCGCCAACTCCTAGAAATAACTTCATGCCCCATCTCCCTTACCTCCATCTAGTAAGGATCTCATAATACCTAACAAAGTTTTGACACAGATTTCCAATTCGGGCATTCAGAACATATAGCACTTTGGTTTAAGCAAGATCTTTCTCATTCCAAGTTGAAGTTACTATGTAGAAATAAGTTTGTATAGGACTTTCAAAGATTCCCAGAACTGAGCTAAAGTGGTTGGTCTCAAACTCCTAGAAATAACTTCATGCCCCATCTCCCTTACTTCCAGCTAGTAAGGATCACATAATTCCTAACAAAGTTTGGACACAGATTCCCAATTTGGGAATTCAGAACATAGAGCACGTTGCTTTAAGCAAGCACATGCTCATTCCAACTTGCAAGTTACTATGTAGGAACAAGTTTGTATAGGACTTTCAAAGATTCCCTGAACTGAGCTAAAGTGTGCATGTCTTCAACTCCTAGAAATATCTTAATGCGCCAGCTCCCTTACTTCCAGCTAGTAAGGATCACATAATTCCTAACAAAATTGTGACAGAGATTCCCAATTCGGGCATTCATAACATATAGCACCTTGCTTTAAGCAAGCACTTTCTCATTCCAAGTTGCAAGTTACTATCTAGGAACAAGTTTGTATAGGACTTTCAAAGATCGCCAGAACTGAGCTGAAGTGGTATGCCTCCAACTCCTAGAAATCACTTCATGCCCCAGCTCCCTTACTTCCAGCTACTAAGGATCACATAATTCCTAACAATGTTTTGACACAGATTCCCATTCGGGCATTCATAACATATAGCACGTTGCTTTAAGCAAGCAATTTCTCATTCCAAGTTGCAAGTTACTATGTAGGAACAAGTTTGTATAGGACTTTCAAAGATTCCCAGAACTGAGCTAAAGTGGGTATGTCTCCAACTCCTAGAAATAACTTCATGCCCCATCTCCCTTACTACCAGCTACTAAGGATCACATAATCCCTAATAAAGTTTGACACAGATTCCCAATTTGGGAATTCAGACCATATAGCAAGTTGCTTGAAGCAAGCACTTTCTCATTCCAACTAGCAAGTTACTATCTAGGAACAAGTTTGTATAGGACTTTCAAAGATCCCCACAACTGAGCCAAAGTGGGCATGTCTCCAACTCCTAGAAATAACATCATGCCCCATCTCCCTTACTTCCAGCTAGTAAGGATCACATAATTCCTAACAAAGTTTTGACACAGATTCTCAATTCGGGCATTCAGAACATATAGCTCGTTTCTGTAAGCAAGCACTTTCTCATTCAAAGTAGCTAGTTACTATGTAGGAACAAGTTTGTATAGGACTTTCAAAGATCCCCAGAACAGAGCTAAAGTGGGTATGTCTCCAACTCCTAGTAATAACTTCACGCCCCATCTCCCTTACTTCCAGCTGGTAATTCCTAACAAAGTTTTGACACATATACCCAATTCGGGCATTCAGAACATATAGCAACTTGCTTTAAGCAAGCACTTTCTCATTCCAAGTTGCAAGTTACTATGTATGAACAAGTTTGTATAGGACTTTCAAAGATTCCCTGAACTGAGCTAAAGTGTGTATGTCTTCAACTCATAGAAATAACTTAACGCGCCAGCTCCCTTAGTTCCAGCTAGTAAAGATCACATAATTCCTAACAAAATTGTGACAGAGATTCCCAATTCGGGCATTCAGAACATATAGCACGTTGCTTTAAGCAAGCACTTTCTCATTCCAAGTTGCAAGTTACTATCGAGGAACAAGTTTGTATAGGACTTTCATAGATTCCCAGAACTGAGCTAAAGTGGGCATGTCTCCAACTCCTAGAAATAACTTCATGCCACATCTCCCTTTCTTCCACCTGGTAAGGATCACATAATTTCTAACAAAGTTTTGACACAGATTCCCAAATCGGGCATTCAGAACATATAGCACGTTGCTTTAAGCAAGCACTTTCTCATTCCAAGTTGCAAGTTACTATGTAGGAACAATTTTGTATGGGACTTTCAAAGATCCCCAGAAGTGAGCTAAAGTGGGTATGTCTCCAACTCCTAGAAATAACTTCATGCCCCATCTCCCCTGCTTCCAGCTAGTAAGGATCACATAATTCCTAACAAAATTTTGACACAGATTCCCAATTCGGGCATTCAGAACACATAGCACGTTTCTGTAAGCAAACACTTTCTCATTCAAAGTTGCAAGTTAATATCTAGGAACAAGTTTGTGCAGGACTTTCAAAGATCCCCAGAACAGAGCTACAGTGGGTACGTCTTCAACTCCTAGAAATAACTTCATGCCCCATCTCCCTTGCTTCCAGCTAGTAAGGATCACATAATTCCTCACAAAGTTTTGACACAGATTCCCATTTCGGGCATTCAGAAGATATAGCACGTTGCTGTAAGCAAGCACTTTCTCATTCAAAGTTGCAAGTTACTATCTAGGAACAAGTTTGTATAGGACTTTCAAAGATCGCCAGAACTGAGCTGAAGTGGGTATGTCTCCAACTCCTAGAAATAACTCCATGTCCCATCTCCCTTACTTCAGCTATTAAGGATCAAACAATTCCTAACAAAATTTTGACACAGATTCCCAATTCTGGCATTCAGAACTTATACCACGTTGCTTTAAGCAAGCACTTTCTCATTCCAAGTTGCAAGTTACTATGTAGGAACAAGTTTGTATAGGACTTTCAAAAATCCCCTGAATTGAGCTAAAGTGGGTAAGTCTCCAACTCCTAGAAATAATTTCATGCCCCATCTCCCTTGCTTCCAGCTAGTAAGGATCACATAATTCCTCACAAAGTTTTGACACAGATTCCCTTTTCGGGCATTCAGAACATATAGCACGTTGCTGTAAGCAAGCACTTTCTCATTCAAAGTTGCAAGTTAATATCTAAGAAAAAGTTTGTATAGGACTTTCAAAGATCGCCAGAACAGAGCTAAAGTGGGTATGTCTCAAACTCAAAGAAATAACTTCATGCCCCTGCTCCCTTACTTCCAGCTAGTCAGGATCACATAATTCCTAACAAAGTTTTGACACAGATTCCCAATTCGGGCATTCAGAACATATGCCACGTTGCTTTAAGCAAGCCCTTTCTCATTTCAAGTAGCAAGTTACTACGTAGGAACAAGTTTGTATAGGACTTTCAAAGATCCCCAGAACTGAGCTAAAGTGGGAATGTCTCAAACTCCTAGAAATAACTTTATGCCCCATCTCCCTTACTTCCAGCTAGTAAGTATCACATAATTCCTAAGAAAGTTTTGACACAGATTCCTAATTCGGGCATTCAGAACATATAGCACGTTGCTTTAAGCAAGCACTTTCTCATTCCAAGTTGCAAGTTACTATGTAGGAACAAGTTTGTATGGGACTTTCAAAGATCCCCAGAAGTGAGCTAAAGTGGGTATGTCTCCAACTCCTAGAAATAACTTCATGCCCCATCTCCCTTACTTCCAGCTAGTAAGGATCACATAATTCCTAACAAAGTTTTGACACAGATTCCCAATTCGGGCATTCAGAACATATAGCACGTTGCTTTCAGCAAGCACTTTCTCATTCCAAGCAGCAAGTTACCATGTAGGAACAAGTTTGTATAGGACTTTCAAAGATCCCATTACTGAGCTTAAGTGGGTATGTCTCCAACTCCAAGAATTAACTTCATGCCCCATCTCCCTTACTTCCACCTGGTAAGGATCACATAATTCCTAACAAAGTTTTGACACAGATTCCCAATTCGGGCATTCAGAACATATAGCACGTTGCTTTAAGCAAGCACTTTCTCATTCCAAGTAGCAAGTTACCATGCATGAACAAGTTTTTATAGGACTTTCAAAGATCCTCAGAACAGAGCTAAAGTGGGTATGTCTCCAACTCCTAGAAATAACTTGATGCCCCATCTCCCTTACTTCCAGCTAGTCAGGATCACATAATTCCTAACAAACTTTTGACACAGATTCCCAATTCGGGCGTTCAGAACATATAGCACGTTGCTTTAAGCAAGCACTTTCTCATTCCAAGTAGCAAGTTACTACGTAGGAACAAGTTTGTATAGGAATTTCAAAGATTCCCAGACCTATGCTAAAGTGGGTATGTCTCCAACTCCTAGAAATAACTTCATGCCACATCTCCCTTTCTTCCACCTGGTAAGGATCACATAATTTCTAACAAAGTTTTGACACAGATTCCCAAATCGGGCATTCAGAACATATAGCACGTTGCTTTAAGCAAGCACTTTCTCATTCCAAGTTGCAAGTTACTATGTAGGAACAATTTTGTATGGGACTTTCAAAGATCCCCAGAAGTGAGCTAAAGTGGGTATGTCTCCAACTCCTAGAAATAACTTCATGCCCCATCTCCCCTGCTTCCAGCTAGTAAGGATCACATAATTCCTAACAAAAATTTGACACAGATTCCCAATTCGGGCATTCAGAACACATAGCACGTTTCTGTAAGCAAACACTTTCTCATTCAAAGTTGCAAGTTAATATCTAGGAACAAGTTTGTGCAGGACTTTCAAAGATCCCCAGAACAGAGCTACAGTGGGTACGTCTTCAACTCCTAGAAATAACTTCATGCCCCATCTCCCTTGCTTCCAGCTAGTAAGGATCACATAATTCCTCACAAAGTTTTGACACAGATTCCCATTTCGGGCATTCAGAAGATATAGCACGTTGCTGTAAGCAAGCACTTTCTCATTCAAAGTTGCAAGTTACTATCTAGGAACAAGTTTGTATAGGACTTTCAAAGATCGCCAGAACTGAGCTGAAGTGGGTATGTCTCCAACTCCTAGAAATAACTCCATGTCCCATCTCCCTTACTTCAGCTATTAAGGATCAAACAATTCCTAACAAAATTTTGACACAGATTCCCAATTCTGGCATTCAGAACTTATACCACGTTGCTTTAAGCAAGCACTTTCTCATTCCAAGTTGCAAGTTACTATGTAGGAACAAGTTTGTATAGGACTTTCAAAAATCCCCTGAATTGAGCTAAAGTGGGTAAGTCTCCAACTCCTAGAAATAATTTCATGCCCCATCTCCCTTGCTTCCAGCTAGTAAGGATCACATAATTCCTCACAAAGTTTTGACACAGATTCCCTTTTCGGGCATTCAGAACATATAGCACGTTGCTGTAAGCAAGCACTTTCTCATTCAAAGTTGCAAGTTAATATCTAAGAAAAAGTTTGTATAGGACTTTCAAAGATCGCCAGAACAGAGCTAAAGTGGGTATGTCTCAAACTCCTAGAAATAACTTCATGCCCCTGCTCCCTTACTTCCAGCTAGTCAGGATCACATAATTCCTAACAAAGTTTTGACACAGATTCCCAATTCGGGCATTCAGAACATATGCCACGTTGCTTTAAGCAAGCCCTTTCTCATTTCAAGTAGCAAGTTACTACGTAGGAACAAGTTTGTATAGGACTTTCAAAGATCCCCAGAACTGAGCTAAAGTGGGAATGTCTCAAACTCCTAGAAATAACTTCATGCCCCATCTCCCTTACTTCCAGCTAGTAAGTATCACATAATTCCTAAGAAAGTTTTGACACAGATTCCTAATTCGGGCATTCAGAACATATAGCACGTTGCTTTAAGCAAGCACTTTCTCATTCCAAGTTGCAAGTTACTATGTAGGAACAAGTTTGTATGGGACTTTCAAAGATCCCCAGAAGTGAGCTAAAGTGGGTATGTCTCCAACTCCTAGAAATAACTTCATGCCCCATCTCCCTTACTTCCAGCTAGTAAGGATCACATAATTCCTAACAAAGTTTTGACACAGATTCTCAATTCGGGCATTCAGAACATATAGCACGTTTCTGTAAGCAATCACTTTCTCATTCAAAGTAGCTAGTTACTATGTAGGAACAAGTTTGTATAGGACTTTCAAAGATCCCCAGAACAGAGCTAAAGTGGGTATGTCTCCAACTCCTAGTAATAACTTCACGCCCCATCTCCCTTACTTCCAGCTGGTAATTCCTAACAAAGTTTTGACACAGATACCCAATTCGGGCATTCAGAACATATAGCACCTTGCTTTAAGCAAGCACTTTCTCATTCCAAGTTGCAAGTTACTATGTATGAACAAGTTTGTATAGGACTTTCAAAGATTCCCTGAACTGAGCTAAAGTGTGTATGTCTTCAACTCCTAGAAATAACTTAACGCGCCAGCTCCCTTAGTTCCAGCTAGTAAAGATCACATAATTCCTAACAAAATTGTGACAGAGATTCCCAATTCGGGCATTCAGAACATATAGCACGTTGCTTTAAGCAAGCACTTTCTCATTCCAAGTTGCAAGTTACTATCGAGGAACAAGTTTGTATAGGACTTTCATAGATTCCCAGAACTGAGCTAAAGTGGGCATGTCTCCAACTCCTAGAAATAACTTCATGCCGCATCTCCATTACTTCCAGCTAGTAAGGATCACATAATTTCTAACAAAGTTTTGCCACAGATTCCCAATTCGGGCATTCAGAACATATAGCACGTTGCTTTAAGCAAGCACATGCTCATTGCAAGTTGCAAATTACTATCTAGGAACAAGTTTGTATAGGACTTTCAAAGATTCCCAGAACTGAGCTAAAGTGGGTATTTCTCCAGCTCCCAGAAATAACTTCCGGACCCATCTCCCTTACTTCTATCTAGTAAGCGTCACATGATTCCTAAAAATTTTTGACACAGATTGCCAATGCGGGCATTCAGAACATGTAGCACGTTGCTTTAAGCAACCAGTTTCTCATTCCAAGTTGCAAGTTACTATCTAGGAACAAGTTTGTATAGGACTTTCAAAGATCCCCAGAAGTGAGCTAAAGTGGGTATGTCTCCAACTCCTAGAAATAACTTCAGGCCCCATCTCCCTCACTTCCAGCTAGTAAGGATCACATAATTCCTAACAAAGTTTTGACACAGATTCCGAATTCAGGCATTCAGAACATATAGCACGTTGCTTTAAGCAAGCATTTTCTCATTCCAAGGAGCAAGTTACTATGTAGGAACAAGTTTGTATAGCTATTTTAAAGATGCCCAGAACTGAAGTAAACTTGGTATGTCTCCAACTCCTAGAAATAACTTCATGCACCATCTCCCTTACTTCCAGATACTAAGCATCACATAATTCCTAACAAAGTTTTGCTACAGATTCCCAATTCGGGCATTCAGAACATATAGAACGTTGGTTTAAGCAAGCACATGCTCATTCCAAGTTGCAAGTTACAATGTACGAACAAGTTTGTATAGGACTTTCAAAGATTCCCAGAACTGAGCTAAAGTGGGTATGTCTCCAACTCCTAGAAATAACTTCATGCCCCATCTCCCTTACCTCCATCTAGTAAGGATCTCATAATTCCTAACAAAGTTTTGACACAGATTTCCAATTCGGGCATTCAGAACATATAGCACTTTGGTTTAAGCAAGATCTTTCTCATTCCAAGTTGAAGTTACTATGTAGAAATAAGTTTGTATAGGACTTTCAAAGATTCCCAGAACTGAGCTAAAGTGGTTGGTCTCAAACTCCTAGAAATAACTTCATGCCCCATCTCCCTTACTTCCAGCTAGTAAGGATCACATAATTCCTAACAAAGTTTGGACACAGATTCCCAATTTGGGAATTCAGAACATAGAGCACGTTGCTTTAAGCAAGCACATGCTCATTCCAACTTGCAAGTTACTATGTAGGAACAAGTTTGTATAGGACTTTCAAAGATTCCCTGAACTGAGCTAAAGTGTGCATGTCTTCAACTCCTAGAAATATCTTAATGCGCCAGCTCCCTTACTTCCAGCTAGTAAGGATCACATAATTCCTAACAAAATTGTGACAGAGATTCCCAATTCGGGCATTCATAACATATAGCACCTTGCTTTAAGCAAGCACTTTCTCATTCCAAGTTGCAAGTTACTATCTAGGAACAAGTTTGTATAGGACTTTCAAAGATCGCCAGAACTGAGCTGAAGTGGTATGTCTCCAACTCCTAGAAATCACTTCATGCCCCAGCTCCCTTACTTCCAGCTACTAAGGATCACATAATTCCTAACAATGTTTTGACACAGATTCCCATTCGGGCATTCATAACATATAGCACGTTGCTTTAAGCAAGCAATTTCTCATTCCAAGTTGCAAGTTACTATGTAGGAACAAGTTTGTATAGGACTTTCAAAGATTCCCAGAACTGAGCTAAAGTGGGTATGTCTCCAACTCCTAGAAATAACTTCATGCCCCATCTCCCTTACTACCAGCTACTAAGGATCACATAATCCCTAATAAAGTTTGACACAGATTCCCAATTTGGGAATTCAGACCATATAGCAAGTTGCTTGAAGCAAGCACTTTCTCATTCCAACTAGCAAGTTACTATCTAGGAACAAGTTTGTATAGGACTTTCAAAGATCCCCACAACTGAGCCAAAGTGGGCATGTCTCCAACTCCTAGAAATAACATCATGCCCCATCTCCCTTACTTCCAGCTAGTAAGGATCACATAATTCCTAACAAAGTTTTGACACAGATTCTCAATTCGGGCATTCAGAACATATAGCTCGTTTCTGTAAGCAAGCACTTTCTCATTCAAAGTAGCTAGTTACTATGTAGGAACAAGTTTGTATAGGACTTTCAAAGATCCCCAGAACAGAGCTAAAGTGGGTATGTCTCCAACTCCTAGTAATAACTTCACGCCCCATCTCCCTTACTTCCAGCTGGTAATTCCTAACAAAGTTTTGACACATATACCCAATTCGGGCATTCAGAACATATAGCAACTTGCTTTAAGCAAGCACTTTCTCATTCCAAGTTGCAAGTTACTATGTATGAACAAGTTTGTATAGGACTTTCAAAGATTCCCTGAACTGAGCTAAAGTGTGTATGTCTTCAACTCCTAGAAATAACTTAACGCGCCAGCTCCCTTAGTTCCAGCTAGTAAAGATCACATAATTCCTAACAAAATTGTGACAGAGATTCCCAATTCGGGCATTCAGAACATATAGCACGTTGCTTTAAGCAAGCACTTTCTCATTCCAAGTTGCAAGTTACTATCGAGGAACAAGTTTGTATAGGACTTTCATAGATTCCCAGAACTGAGCTAAAGTGGGCATGTCTCCAACTCCTAGAAATAACTTCATGCCACATCTCCCTTTCTTCCACCTGGTAAGGATCACATAATTTCTAACAAAGTTTTGACACAGATTCCCAAATCGGGCATTCAGAACATATAGCACGTTGCTTTAAGCAAGCACTTTCTCATTCCAAGTTGCAAGTTACTATGTAGGAACAATTTTGTATGGGACTTTCAAAGATCCCCAGAAGTGAGCTAAAGTGGGTATGTCTCCAACTCCTAGAAATAACTTCATGCCCCATCTCCCCTGCTTCCAGCTAGTAAGGATCACATAATTCCTAACAAAATTTTGACACAGATTCCCAATTCGGGCATTCAGAACACATAGCACGTTTCTGTAAGCAAACACTTTCTCATTCAAAGTTGCAAGTTAATATCTAGGAACAAGTTTGTGCAGGACTTTCAAAGATCCCCAGAACAGAGCTACAGTGGGTACGTCTTCAACTCCTAGAAATAACTTCATGCCCCATCTCCCTTGCTTCCAGCTAGTAAGGATCACATAATTCCTCACAAAGTTTTGACACAGATTCCCATTTCGGGCATTCAGAAGATATAGCACGTTGCTGTAAGCAAGCACTTTCTCATTCAAAGTTGCAAGTTACTATCTAGGAACAAGTTTGTATAGGACTTTCAAAGATCGCCAGAACTGAGCTGAAGTGGGTATGTCTCCAACTCCTAGAAATAACTCCATGTCCCATCTCCCTTACTTCAGCTATTAAGGATCAAACAATTCCTAACAAAATTTTGACACAGATTCCCAATTCTGGCATTCAGAACTTATACCACGTTGCTTTAAGCAAGCACTTTCTCATTCCAAGTTGCAAGTTACTATGTAGGAACAAGTTTGTATAGGACTTTCAAAAATCCCCTGAATTGAGCTAAAGTGGGTAAGTCTCCAACTCCTAGAAATAATTTCATGCCCCATCTCCCTTGCTTCCAGCTAGTAAGGATCACATAATTCCTCACAAAGTTTTGACACAGATTCCCTTTTCGGGCATTCAGAACATATAGCACGTTGCTGTAAGCAAGCACTTTCTCATTCAAAGTTGCAAGTTAATATCTAAGAAAAAGTTTGTATAGGACTTTCAAAGATCGCCAGAACAGAGCTAAAGTGGGTATGTCTCAAACTCCTAGAAATAACTTCATGCCCCTGCTCCCTTACTTCCAGCTAGTCAGGATCACATAATTCCTAACAAAGTTTTGACACAGATTCCCAATTCGGGCATTCAGAACATATGCCACGTTGCTTTAAGCAAGCCCTTTCTCATTTCAAGTAGCAAGTTACTACGTAGGAACAAGTTTGTATAGGACTTTCAAAGATCCCCAGAACTGAGCTAAAGTGGGAATGTCTCAAACTCCTAGAAATAACTTCATGCCCCATCTCCCTTACTTCCAGCTAGTAAGTATCACATAATTCCTAAGAAAGTTTTGACACAGATTCCTAATTCGGGCATTCAGAACATATAGCACGTTGCTTTAAGCAAGCACTTTCTCATTCCAAGTTGCAAGTTACTATGTAGGAACAAGTTTGTATGGGACTTTCAAAGATCCCCAGAAGTGAGCTAAAGTGGGTATGTCTCCAACTCCTAGAAATAACTTCATGCCCCATCTCCCTTACTTCCAGCTAGTAAGGATCACATAATTCCTAACAAAGTTTTGACACAGATTCTCAATTCGGGCATTCAGAACATATAGCACGTTTCTGTAAGCAATCACTTTCTCATTCAAAGTAGCTAGTTACTATGTAGGAACAAGTTTGTATAGGACTTTCAAAGATCCCAAGAACAGAGCTAAAGTGGGTATGTCTCCAACTCCTAGTAATAACTTCACGCCCCATCTCCCTTACTTCCAGCTGGTAATTCCTAACAAAGTTTTGACACAGATACCCAATTCGGGCATTCAGAACATATAGCACCTTGCTTTAAGCAAGCACTTTCTCATTCCAAGTTGCAAGTTACTATGTATGAACAAGTTTGTATAGGACTTTCAAAGATTCCCTGAACTGAGCTAAAGTGTGTATGTCTTCAACTCCTAGAAATAACTTAACGCGCCAGCTCCCTTAGTTCCAGCTAGTAAAGATCACATAATTCCTAACAAAATTGTGACAGAGATTCCCAATTCGGGCATTCAGAACATATAGCACGTTGCTTTAAGCAAGCACTTTCTCATTCCAAGTTGCAAGTTACTATCGAGGAACAAGTTTGTATAGGACTTTCATAGATTCCCAGAACTGAGCTAAAGTGGGCATGTCTCCAACTCCTAGAAATAACTTCATGCCGCATCTCCATTACTTCCAGCTAGTAAGGATCACATAATTTCTAACAAAGTTTTGCCACAGATTCCCAATTCGGGCATTCAGAACATACAGCACGTTGCTTTAAGCAAGCACATGCTCATTGCAAGTTGCAAATTACTATCTAGGAACAAGTTTGTATAGGACTTTCAAAGATTCCCAGAACTGAGCTAAAGTGGGTATTTCTCCAGCTCCCAGAAATAACTTCCGGACCCATCTCCCTTACTTCTATCTAGTAAGCGTCACATGATTCCTAAAAATTTTTGACACAGATTGCCAATGCGGGCATTCAGAACATGTAGCACGTTGCTTTAAGCAACCAGTTTCTCATTCCAAGTTGCAAGTTACTATCTAGGAACAAGTTTGTATAGGACTTTCAAAGATCCCCAGAAGTGAGCTAAAGTGGGTATGTCTCCAACTCCTAGAAATAACTTCAGGCCCCATCTCCCTCACTTCCAGCTAGTAAGGATCACATAATTCCTAACAAAGTTTTGACACAGATTCCGAATTCAGGCATTCAGAACATATAGCACGTTGCTTTAAGCAAGCATTTTCTCATTCCAAGGAGCAAGTTACTATGTAGGAACAAGTTTGTATAGCTATTTTAAAGATGCCCAGAACTGAAGTAAACTTGGTATGTCTCCAACTCCTAGAAATAACTTCATGCACCATCTCCCTTACTTCCAGATACTAAGCATCACATAATTCCTAACAAAGTTTTGCTACAGATTCCCAATTCGGGCATTCAGAACATATAGAACGTTGGTTTAAGCAAGCACATGCTCATTCCAAGTTGCAAGTTACAATGTACGAACAAGTTTGTATAGGACTTTCAAAGATTCCCAGAACTGAGCTAAAGTGGGTATGTCTCCAACTCCTAGAAATAACTTCATGCCCCATCTCCCTTACCTCCATCTAGTAAGGATCTCATAATTCCTAACAAAGTTTTGACACAGATTTCCAATTCGGGCATTCAGAACATATAGCACTTTGGTTTAAGCAAGATCTTTCTCATTCCAAGTTGAAGTTACTATGTAGAAATAAGTTTGTATAGGACTTTCAAAGATTCCCAGAACTGAGCTAAAGTGGTTGGTCTCAAACTCCTAGAAATAACTTCATGCCCCATCTCCCTTACTTCCAGCTAGTAAGGATCACATAATTCCTAACAAAGTTTGGACACAGATTCCCAATTTGGGAATTCAGAACATAGAGCACGTTGCTTTAAGCAAGCACATGCTCATTCCAACTTGCAAGTTACTATGTAGGAACAAGTTTGTATAGGACTTTCAAAGATTCCCTGAACTGAGCTAAAGTGTGCATGTCTTCAACTCCTAGAAATATCTTAATGCGCCAGCTCCCTTACTTCCAGCTAGTAAGGATCACATAATTCCTAACAAAATTGTGACAGAGATTCCCAATTCGGGCATTCATAACATATAGCACCTTGCTTTAAGCAAGCACTTTCTCATTCCAAGTTGCAAGTTACTATCTAGGAACAAGTTTGTATAGGACTTTCAAAGATCGCCAGAACTGAGCTGAAGTGGTATGTCTCCAACTCCTAGAAATCACTTCATGCCCCAGCTCCCTTACTTCCAGCTACTAAGGATCACATAATTCCTAACAATGTTTTGACACAGATTCCCATTCGGGCATTCATAACATATAGCACGTTGCTTTAAGCAAGCAATTTCTCATTCCAAGTTGCAAGTTACTATGTAGGAACAAGTTTGTATAGGACTTTCAAAGATTCCCAGAACTGAGCTAAAGTGGGTATGTCTCCAACTCCTAGAAATAACTTCATGCCCCATCTCCCTTACTACCAGCTACTAAGGATCACATAATCCCTAATAAAGTTTGACACAGATTCCCAATTTGGGAATTCAGACCATATAGCAAGTTGCTTGAAGCAAGCACTTTCTCATTCCAACTAGCAAGTTACTATCTAGGAACAAGTTTGTATAGGACTTTCAAAGATCCCCACAACTGAGCCAAAGTGGGCATGTCTCCAACTCCTAGAAATAACATCATGCCCCATCTCCCTTACTTCCAGCTAGTAAGGATCACATAATTCCTAACAAAGTTTTGACACAGATTCTCAATTCGGGCATTCAGAACATATAGCTCGTTTCTGTAAGCAAGCACTTTCTCATTCAAAGTAGCTAGTTACTATGTAGGAACAAGTTTGTATAGGACTTTCAAAGATCCCCAGAACAGAGCTAAAGTGGGTATGTCTCCAACTCCTAGTAATAACTTCACGCCCCATCTCCCTTACTTCCAGCTGGTAATTCCTAACAAAGTTTTGACACATATACCCAATTCGGGCATTCAGAACATATAGCAACTTGCTTTAAGCAAGCACTTTCTCATTCCAAGTTGCAAGTTACTATGTATGAACAAGTTTGTATAGGACTTTCAAAGATTCCCTGAACTGAGCTAAAGTGTGTATGTCTTCAACTCATAGAAATAACTTAACGCGCCAGCTCCCTTAGTTCCAGCTAGTAAAGATCACATAATTCCTAACAAAATTGTGACAGAGATTCCCAATTCGGGCATTCAGAACATATAGCACGTTGCTTTAAGCAAGCACTTTCTCATTCCAAGTTGCAAGTTACTATCGAGGAACAAGTTTGTATAGGACTTTCATAGATTCCCAGAACTGAGCTAAAGTGGGCATGTCTCCAACTCCTAGAAATAACTTCATGCCACATCTCCCTTTCTTCCACCTGGTAAGGATCACATAATTTCTAACAAAGTTTTGACACAGATTCCCAAATCGGGCATTCAGAACATATAGCACGTTGCTTTAAGCAAGCACTTTCTCATTCCAAGTTGCAAGTTACTATGTAGGAACAATTTTGTATGGGACTTTCAAAGATCCCCAGAAGTGAGCTAAAGTGGGTATGTCTCCAACTCCTAGAAATAACTTCATGCCCCATCTCCCCTGCTTCCAGCTAGTAAGGATCACATAATTCCTAACAAAATTTTGACACAGATTCCCAATTCGGGCATTCAGAACACATAGCACGTTTCTGTAAGCAAACACTTTCTCATTCAAAGTTGCAAGTTAATATCTAGGAACAAGTTTGTGCAGGACTTTCAAAGATCCCCAGAACAGAGCTACAGTGGGTACGTCTTCAACTCCTAGAAATAACTTCATGCCCCATCTCCCTTGCTTCCAGCTAGTAAGGATCACATAATTCCTCACAAAGTTTTGACACAGATTCCCATTTCGGGCATTCAGAAGATATAGCACGTTGCTGTAAGCAAGCACTTTCTCATTCAAAGTTGCAAGTTACTATCTAGGAACAAGTTTGTATAGGACTTTCAAAGATCGCCAGAACTGAGCTGAAGTGGGTATGTCTCCAACTCCTAGAAATAACTCCATGTCCCATCTCCCTTACTTCAGCTATTAAGGATCAAACAATTCCTAACAAAATTTTGACACAGATTCCCAATTCTGGCATTCAGAACTTATACCACGTTGCTTTAAGCAAGCACTTTCTCATTCCAAGTTGCAAGTTACTATGTAGGAACAAGTTTGTATAGGACTTTCAAAAATCCCCTGAATTGAGCTAAAGTGGGTAAGTCTCCAACTCCTAGAAATAATTTCATGCCCCATCTCCCTTGCTTCCAGCTAGTAAGGATCACATAATTCCTCACAAAGTTTTGACACAGATTCCCTTTTCGGGCATTCAGAACATATAGCACGTTGCTGTAAGCAAGCACTTTCTCATTCAAAGTTGCAAGTTAATATCTAAGAAAAAGTTTGTATAGGACTTTCAAAGATCGCCAGAACAGAGCTAAAGTGGGTATGTCTCAAACTCCTAGAAATAACTTCATGCCCCTGCTCCCTTACTTCCAGCTAGTCAGGATCACATAATTCCTAACAAAGTTTTGACACAGATTCCCAATTCGGGCATTCAGAACATATGCCACGTTGCTTTAAGCAAGCCCTTTCTCATTTCAAGTAGCAAGTTACTACGTAGGAACAAGTTTGTATAGGACTTTCAAAGATCCCCAGAACTGAGC
The DNA here is from genome assembly GCF_020826845.1 of Diceros bicornis minor. Lineage (NCBI taxonomy): Eukaryota > Metazoa > Chordata > Mammalia > Perissodactyla > Rhinocerotidae > Diceros > Diceros bicornis. The sequence continues at coordinate 27,794 of NC_080751.1, read as the reverse complement.
TAAAGTGGGAATGTCTCAAACTCCTAGAAATAACTTCATGCCCCATCTCCCTTACTTCCAGCTAGTAAGTATCACATAATTCCTAAGAAAGTTTTGACACAGATTCCTAATTCGGGCATTCAGAACATATAGCACGTTGCTTTAAGCAAGCACTTTCTCATTCCAAGTTGCAAGTTACTATGTAGGAACAAGTTTGTATGGGACTTTCAAAGATCCCCAGAAGTGAGCTAAAGTGGGTATGTCTCCAACTCCTAGAAATAACTTCATGCCCCATCTCCCTTACTTCCAGCTAGTAAGGATCACATAATTCCTAACAAAGTTTTGACACAGATTCTCAATTCGGGCATTCAGAACATATAGCACGTTTCTGTAAGCAATCACTTTCTCATTCAAAGTAGCTAGTTACTATGTAGGAACAAGTTTGTATAGGACTTTCAAAGATCCCAAGAACAGAGCTAAAGTGGGTATGTCTCCAACTCCTAGTAATAACTTCACGCCCCATCTCCCTTACTTCCAGCTGGTAATTCCTAACAAAGTTTTGACACAGATACCCAATTCGGGCATTCAGAACATATAGCACCTTGCTTTAAGCAAGCACTTTCTCATTCCAAGTTGCAAGTTACTATGTATGAACAAGTTTGTATAGGACTTTCAAAGATTCCCTGAACTGAGCTAAAGTGTGTATGTCTTCAACTCCTAGAAATAACTTAACGCGCCAGCTCCCTTAGTTCCAGCTAGTAAAGATCACATAATTCCTAACAAAATTGTGACAGAGATTCCCAATTCGGGCATTCAGAACATATAGCACGTTGCTTTAAGCAAGCACTTTCTCATTCCAAGTTGCAAGTTACTATCGAGGAACAAGTTTGTATAGGACTTTCATAGATTCCCAGAACTGAGCTAAAGTGGGCATGTCTCCAACTCCTAGAAATAACTTCATGCCGCATCTCCATTACTTCCAGCTAGTAAGGATCACATAATTTCTAACAAAGTTTTGCCACAGATTCCCAATTCGGGCATTCAGAACATACAGCACGTTGCTTTAAGCAAGCACATGCTCATTGCAAGTTGCAAATTACTATCTAGGAACAAGTTTGTATAGGACTTTCAAAGATTCCCAGAACTGAGCTAAAGTGGGTATTTCTCCAGCTCCCAGAAATAACTTCCGGACCCATCTCCCTTACTTCTATCTAGTAAGCGTCACATGATTCCTAAAAATTTTTGACACAGATTGCCAATGCGGGCATTCAGAACATGTAGCACGTTGCTTTAAGCAACCAGTTTCTCATTCCAAGTTGCAAGTTACTATCTAGGAACAAGTTTGTATAGGACTTTCAAAGATCCCCAGAAGTGAGCTAAAGTGGGTATGTCTCCAACTCCTAGAAATAACTTCAGGCCCCATCTCCCTCACTTCCAGCTAGTAAGGATCACATAATTCCTAACAAAGTTTTGACACAGATTCCGAATTCAGGCATTCAGAACATATAGCACGTTGCTTTAAGCAAGCATTTTCTCATTCCAAGGAGCAAGTTACTATGTAGGAACAAGTTTGTATAGCTATTTTAAAGATGCCCAGAACTGAAGTAAACTTGGTATGTCTCCAACTCCTAGAAATAACTTCATGCACCATCTCCCTTACTTCCAGATACTAAGCATCACATAATTCCTAACAAAGTTTTGCTACAGATTCCCAATTCGGGCATTCAGAACATATAGAACGTTGGTTTAAGCAAGCACATGCTCATTCCAAGTTGCAAGTTACAATGTACGAACAAGTTTGTATAGGACTTTCAAAGATTCCCAGAACTGAGCTAAAGTGGGTATGTCTCCAACTCCTAGAAATAACTTCATGCCCCATCTCCCTTACCTCCATCTAGTAAGGATCTCATAATTCCTAACAAAGTTTTGACACAGATTTCCAATTCGGGCATTCAGAACATATAGCACTTTGGTTTAAGCAAGATCTTTCTCATTCCAAGTTGAAGTTACTATGTAGAAATAAGTTTGTATAGGACTTTCAAAGATTCCCAGAACTGAGCTAAAGTGGTTGGTCTCAAACTCCTAGAAATAACTTCATGCCCCATCTCCCTTACTTCCAGCTAGTAAGGATCACATAATTCCTAACAAAGTTTGGACACAGATTCCCAATTTGGGAATTCAGAACATAGAGCACGTTGCTTTAAGCAAGCACATGCTCATTCCAACTTGCAAGTTACTATGTAGGAACAAGTTTGTATAGGACTTTCAAAGATTCCCTGAACTGAGCTAAAGTGTGCATGTCTTCAACTCCTAGAAATATCTTAATGCGCCAGCTCCCTTACTTCCAGCTAGTAAGGATCACATAATTCCTAACAAAATTGTGACAGAGATTCCCAATTCGGGCATTCATAACATATAGCACCTTGCTTTAAGCAAGCACTTTCTCATTCCAAGTTGCAAGTTACTATCTAGGAACAAGTTTGTATAGGACTTTCAAAGATCGCCAGAACTGAGCTGAAGTGGTATGTCTCCAACTCCTAGAAATCACTTCATGCCCCAGCTCCCTTACTTCCAGCTACTAAGGATCACATAATTCCTAACAATGTTTTGACACAGATTCCCATTCGGGCATTCATAACATATAGCACGTTGCTTTAAGCAAGCAATTTCTCATTCCAAGTTGCAAGTTACTATGTAGGAACAAGTTTGTATAGGACTTTCAAAGATTCCCAGAACTGAGCTAAAGTGGGTATGTCTCCAACTCCTAGAAATAACTTCATGCCCCATCTCCCTTACTACCAGCTACTAAGGATCACATAATCCCTAATAAAGTTTGACACAGATACCCAATTTGGGAATTCAGACCATATAGCAAGTTGCTTGAAGCAAGCACTTTCTCATTCCAACTAGCAAGTTACTATCTAGGAACAAGTTTGTATAGGACTTTCAAAGATCCCCACAACTGAGCCAAAGTGGGCATGTCTCCAACTCCTAGAAATAACATCATGCCCCATCTCCCTTACTTCCAGCTAGTAAGGATCACATAATTCCTAACAAAGTTTTGACACAGATTCTCAATTCGGGCATTCAGAACATATAGCTCGTTTCTGTAAGCAAGCACTTTCTCATTCAAAGTAGCTAGTTACTATGTAGGAACAAGTTTGTATAGGACTTTCAAAGATCCCCAGAACAGAGCTAAAGTGGGTATGTCTCCAACTCCTAGTAATAACTTCACGCCCCATCTCCCTTACTTCCAGCTGGTAATTCCTAACAAAGTTTTGACACATATACCCAATTCGGGCATTCAGAACATATAGCAACTTGCTTTAAGCAAGCACTTTCTCATTCCAAGTTGCAAGTTACTATGTATGAACAAGTTTGTATAGGACTTTCAAAGATTCCCTGAACTGAGCTAAAGTGTGTATGTCTTCAACTCATAGAAATAACTTAACGCGCCAGCTCCCTTAGTTCCAGCTAGTAAAGATCACATAATTCCTAACAAAATTGTGACAGAGATTCCCAATTCGGGCATTCAGAACATATAGCACGTTGCTTTAAGCAAGCACTTTCTCATTCCAAGTTGCAAGTTACTATCGAGGAACAAGTTTGTATAGGACTTTCATAGATTCCCAGAACTGAGCTAAAGTGGGCATGTCTCCAACTCCTAGAAATAACTTCATGCCCCATCTCCATTACTTCCAGCTAGTAAGGATCACATAATTTCTAACAAAGTTTTGCCACAGATTCCCAATTCGGGCATTCAGAACATATAGCACGTTGCTTTAAGCAAGCACATGCTCATTGCAAGTTGCAAATTACTATCTAGGAACAAGTTTGTATAGGACTTTCAAAGATTCCCAGAACTGAGCTAAAGTGGGTATTTCTCCAGCTCCCAGAAATAACTTCCGGACCCATCTCCCTTACTTCTATCTAGTAAGCGTCACATGATTCCTAAAAAAGTTTTGACACAGATTCCCAATTCGGGCATTCAGAACATGTAGCACGTTGCTTTAAGCAACCAGTTTCTCATTCCAAGTTGCAAGTTACTATCTAGGAACAAGTTTGTATAGGACTTTCAAAGATCCCCAGAAGTGAGCTAAAGTGGGTATGTCTCCAACTCCTAGAAATAACTTCAGGCCCCATCTCCCTCACTTCCAGCTAGTAAGGATCACATAATTCCTAACAAAGTTTTGACACAGATTCCGAATTCAGGCATTCAGAACATATAGCACGTTGCTTTAAGCAAGCATTTTCTCATTCCAAGGAGCAAGTTACTATGTAGGAACAAGTTTGTATAGCTATTTTAAAGATGCCCAGAACTGAAGTAAACTTGGTATGTCTCCAACTCCTAGAAATAACTTCATGCCCCATCTCCCTTACTTCCAGATACTAAGCATCACATAATTCCTAACAAAGTTTTGCTACAGATTCCCAATTCGGGCATTCAGAACATATAGAACGTTGGTTTAAGCAAGCACATGCTCATTCCAAGTTGCAAGTTACAATGTACGAACAAGTTTGTATAGGACTTTCAAAGATTCCCAGAACTGAGCTAAAGTGGGTATGTCTCCAACTCCTAGAAATAACTTCATGCCCCATCTCCCTTACCTCCATCTAGTAAGGATCTCATAATTCCTAACAAAGTTTTGACACAGATTTCCAATTCGGGCATTCAGAACATATAGCACTTTGGTTTAAGCAAGATCTTTCTCATTCCAAGTTGAAGTTACTATGTAGAAATAAGTTTGTATAGGACTTTCAAAGATTCCCAGAACTGAGCTAAAGTGGTTGGTCTCAAACTCCTAGAAATAACTTCATGCCCCATCTCCCTTACTTCCTGCTAGTAAGGATCACATAATTCCTAACAATGCTTGGACACAGATTCCCAATTTGGGAATTCAGAACATATAGCACGTTGCTTTAAGCAAACACATGCTCATTCCAAGTTGAAGTTACTATGTAGAAATAAGTTTGTATAGGACTTTCAAAGATTCCCAGAACTGAGCTAAAGTGGTATGTCTCCAACTCCTAGAAATAACTTCATGCCCCATCTCCCTTACTTCCAGCTAGTAAGGATCACATAATTCCTAACAAAGTTTTGACACAGATTCCCAATTCGGGCATTCAGAACATATAGCACGTTGCTTTAAGCAAGTAATGTCTCATTCGAAGTTGCAATTTACTCTCTAGGAATAAGTTTGTATAGGACTTTCAAAGATTCCCAGAACTGAGCTAATGTGGGTATGTCTCCATCTCCTTGAAATAACTTCATGCCCCATCTCCCTTAGTTCCATCTCATAAGGATCACATAATTCCTAACAAAGTTCTGACATAGATTCCTAATTCGGCCATTCAGAACATATAGCACGTTGCTTTAAGCAAGCACTTTCTCATTCCAAGTCGCAAGTTACTATCGAGGAACAAGTTTGTATAGGACTTTCAAAGATTCCCAGAACTGAGTTAAACTGGGTATGTCTCCAACTCCTAGAAATATCTTCATGCCCCATCTCCCTTACTTCCATCTAGTAAGGATCGCATAATTACTGACAAAGATTTGACACAGATTCCCAATTCGGCCATTCAGAACATATAGCACGTTGCTTTAAGCAAGCACATGCTCATTCCAAGTTGCAAATTACTATCTAGGAACAAGTTTGTATAGGACTTTCAAAGATTCCCAGAACTGAGCTAAAGTGGGTATTTCTCCAGCTCCCAGAAATAACTTCCTGACCCATCTCCCTTACTTCTATCTAGTAAGCATCACATGATTCCTAAAAAAGTTTTGACACAGATTGCCAATTCGGGCATTCAGAACATGTAGCACGTTGCTTTAAGCAACCAGTTTCTCATTCCAAGTTGCAAGTTACTATCTAGGAACAAGTTTGTATAGGACTTTCAAAGATGCCCAGAACTGAGCTAAAGTGGGTATGTCTCCAACTCCTAGAAATAACTTCAGGCCCCATCTCCCTCACTTCCAGCTAGTAAGGATCACATAATTTCTAACAAAGTTTTGACACAGATTCCGAATTCAGGCATTCAGAACATATAGTACGTTGCTTTAAGCAAACATTTTCTCATTCCAAGGAGCAAGTTACTATGTAGGAACAAGTTTGTATAGCTATTTTAAAGATGCCCAGAACTGAAGTAAACTTGGTATGTCTCCAACTCCTAGAAATAACTTCATGCCCCATCTCCCTTACTTCCAGATACTAAGCATCACATAATTCCTAACAAAGTTTTGCTACAGATTCCCAATTCGGGCATTCAGAACATATAGAACGTTGGTTTAAGCAAGCACATGCTCATTCCAAGTTGCAAGTTACAATGTAGGAACAAGTTTGTATAGGACTTTCAAAGATTCCCAGAACTGAGCTAAAGTGGGTATGTCTCCAACTCCTAGAAATAACTTCATGCCCCATCTCCCTTACCTCCATCTAGTAAGGATCTCATAATTCCTAACAAAGTTTTGACACAGATTTCCAATTCGGGCATTCAGAACATATAGCACTTTGGTTTAAGCAAGATCTTTCTCATTCCCAGTTGCAAATTACTATGTAGGAACAAGTTTGTATAGGACTTTCAAAGATTCCCAGAACTGAGCTAAAGTGGGTATGTCTCCAACTCCTAGAAATAACTTCATGCCCAATGTCTCTTACTTCCATCTAGTAAGGATCACATATTTCCTAACAAAGTTTTGACACAGATTCCCAATTCGGGCATTGAGAACATATAGCACGTTGCTTTAAGCAAGCACTTTCTCATTCCAAGTTGCAAGCTGCTGTGTAGAAACAAGTTTGTATAGGAATTGCAATGATTTCCAGAACTGAGCTAAAGTTGGTATATCTCTACCTCCTTGAAAAAACTTCATGCCACTTCTCCCTAACTTCCATCTAGTAAGGAGCTGATATTTCCTAAACAAGATTTGGCACAGATTCCCTTTTTGAGCATAGAGAAGAAATAGCCTGTTCCTTTTAAGAAACACATTCTGATTCCATGTTGCATGTTGCTGTACAGCAATAAGTTTGTATATGACTTGCAAAGATGGCCACAGCTGTGAAAATCGGGATATGACTCCAACTCCAGGAAATAACTTCATGCCGCCTCTCCCTTACTTCCAGCTAGTAAGAATCACAGAAATTCTAAAGAAGATTTGGAACAGATTCATGTTTGGTGCATTGAGAAGAAATAGCATGTTCTTTTGAAGAAGCACTTTCTGATTCCAGTTGCAAGTTGCTATCTAGCAACAAGTTTGTATAGGACTTGCAAAGATTCCCAGAAGTGAGCTAAAGGGGGTATTTCTCCAACTCCTAGAAATAACTTCATGCCCCATCTCCCTTACTTCCAGCTAGTAAGGATCACATATTTCCTCAACAAGATTTGACACAGATTCCCTTTTTGGGCATTGAGAAGAAATAACCCGTTCCTTTGAAGAAACACATTCTGATTCCAAATTGCAAGTTGCTGTCTAGCAATAAGTTTTTATAGGCCTTGCAATGATGCCCACAGCTGGGAAAAACCGGGTATGACTCCAACTCCTGGAAATAACTTCATGCCCCATCTCCCTTACTTCCAGCTAGTAAGGATCACATAAATCCTAAAGAAGATTTGGAACAGATTCATGTTTGGTGCATTGAGAAGACATAGCTTGTTCTTTTGAAGAAGCACTTTCTGATTCCAGTTCCAATTTGCTATCTAGCAACAAGTTTGTATAGGACTTGCAAATATTCCCAGAACTGAGCTAAGGGGGTATGTCTCCAACTCCTAGAAATAACTTCATGCCCCATCTCCCTTACTTCCATCTAGTAAGGATCACTTAATTCCTAACAATGTTTTGACACAGATTCCCAATTCGGGCATTCAGAACATATTGGATGTTGCTTTAAGCAAGCACTTTCTCATTCCAAGTTGCAAGCTGCTGGGTAGAAACAATTTGTATAGGACTTGCAATGATTTCCAGAACTGAGCTAATGTGGCTATATCTCTATCTCCTAGAAAAAACTTCATGCCCCATCTCCCTAACTTCCACCTAGTAAGGATCATATATTTCCTAAACAAGATTTGGCACAGATTCCCTTTTTGGGCATTGAGAGGAAATAACCCGTTCCTTTGAAGAAACACATTCTGATTCCAAATTGCAAGTTGCTGTCTAGCAGTAAGGTTGTATAGGCCTTGCAATGATGCCCACATCTGGGAAAAACTGGGTATGACTCCAACTTCTGGAAATAACTTCATGCCCCTTCTCCCTTACTTCCAGCTAGTAAGGATCACATAAATCCTAAAGAAGATTTGGAACAGATTCATGTTTGGTGCATTGAGACAAATAGCATGTTGTTTTGAAGAAGCACTTTCTGATTCCAGTTGCAAGTTGCTCTCTAGCAACAAGTTTATATAGGTATTTCAAAGATGCCCAGAACTGAGCTAAAGTGGGTATGTCTCCAACTCCTAGAAATAACTTCATGCCCCAACTCCCTTACTTCCAGCTAGTAAGGATCACATAATTCCTAACAAAGTTTTGACACAGATTCCCAATTCGGGCATTCAGAACATATAGCACGTTGCTGTAAGCAAGCACTTTCTCATTCCAAGTTCAAGCTGCTATGTAGAAACAAGTTTGTATAGGACTTTCAATGATTGCCAGAACTGAGCTAAAGTGGGTAAGTCTCTATATCCTACAAATAACTTCATGCCCCATCTGCCTTACTTCCATCTAGTAAGGATCACATATTTCCTAAACAAGATTTGGTACAGATTCCCTTTTTGGGCATTGAGAAGAAATAGCCCGTTCCTTTGAAGAAACACATTCTGATTACAAATTGCAAGTTGCTGTCTAGCAATAAGTTTGTATAGCCCTTTCAAAGATGCCCACAGCTGGGAAAAACTGGGTATGACTCCAACTCCTGGAGATAACTTCATGCCCCATCTCTCTTGCTTCCATCTTGTCAGGATCACATAATTCGTAAAAATGTTTGGACCCAGATTCCCAATTCGGACATTCAGAACATATAGCACGTTACTTTCAGCAAGCACGTTCTCATTTAAAGTGCCAGCTGCTGTGTAGACACAAGTTTGTATAGGACTTAGAACGATGGCCAGAACTGAGCTAATGTGCGTATTTCTCTATTTCCTAAGAATAACTTCATGCCCCATCTCACTTACTTCCATCTAGCAAGGATCACATATTTCCTATACAAGATTTGGCACATATTCCCTTTTTGCACATTGAGAAGAAATAGCCCGTTCCTTTGAACAAACACATTCTGATTCCAAATTGCAAGTTGCTGTTTAGCAATCAGTTTGTATGGGACTTGCAAAGACGCCCACATCTGAGAAAATCAGGGTATGACTCCAACTTCAGGAAATCACTTCATGCCCCATCTCCCTTACTTCCAGCTAGTAAGGATCTCATAAATCCGAAAGAATATTTGGAACAGATTCAAGTCTGCGACATTGAGTGGAAATAGCACGTTCCTTTGAAGAAGCACTTTCTGATTCCAAGTTGCAAAATGCTATCTAGCAACAAGGTTGTATAGGACTTCCAAAGATTCCCAGAACTGAGCTACAATGGGTATGTCTCCACTCCTACAAAAAAATTCATGCCCCATCTCCCTTACTTCCACCTAATAAAGATCACATATGACTATAAAAGGAAGTAAGGGAGATCGGGCATGAAGTTATTTCTAGGAGTTGGAGACATTCTCACTCTAGTTCCGTTCTGGGAAGATTTGCAAGTCCTATACAAACTTGTTGCTAGACAGCAACTTGTAACTTGGACTCAGAACGTGCTTCTTCAAAGGAAATTGCTATTTATCTTCATTGCACCAAACATGAATCTGTTCCAAAACTTCTTTAGGATGTATGTGATCCTTACTAGATGAAGTAAGGGAGAAGGGGCATGATGTTATTTCCAGGATTTGGAGTCAGACCCAGTTTTTCTCAACTGTGGGCATCTTGGAAGTCCTATACAAACTTATTGCTAGAAGGCAACTTGCATCTTGGAATCAGAATGTGTTTCTTCAAAGGAACGGGCTCTTTCTTTTCAATGCCCCAATTAGAAATCTGTTACAAAACTTGTTTAAGATTTATGTGATCCTTACTAGATGGAAGTAAGTGAGATGGGACTTGAAGTTATTTCTAGGAGATAGAGACATACCCGCTTTAGCTCAGTTCTAGCAATCTTTGCAAGGCCTATACAAACTTGTTTCTACACAGCAGCTTGCCAGCTGCAATGAGACTGTGCTTGCTCAAAGCAACGTGCTACTCATTCCCAATGCCCTAATTGGGAATCTCTGTCACAATTTTTTAGGAATTATGTGATCCTTACTAGATGGAAGTAAGGGAGATTAGGCATGAAGTTATTTCTAGGAGTTGGCGACATTCCCACGCTAGCTCAGTTCTGGGAATCTTTGCAAGTCCTATACAAACTTGTTGCTAGACAGCAACTTGCAACTTGGACTCAGAACGTGCTTCTCCAAAGAACGTGCTATTTCTCTTCAGTGCACCAAATATGAATCTGTTCTAAAATTTCTTTAGGATTTGTTATCCTTACTAGCTGGAAGTAAGAGAGATGGGGCATGTTGGTATTTCCAGGAGTTGGAATCATACCCCGTTTTTCTCAGCTGTGGGCATCTTGGAAGTCTTATACAAACTTATTGCTAGAAGGCAACTTGCAACTTTGAATCAGTATGTGTTTAGACCTGCCAAAAAGGCAGATCTTTTAGCCAGAGAAGGCAAATTACCAGACAGTGTGGATCCTGGCGACTGCGCCAAAACTGACGGGAGAAGAGGCAGAATCTCCCTCTGTGCTTTAACTTTAGGTTCTTATGGCTAGCCAAATAATTACCAAGACAGGTTAGTAGGAAAAAATATTATCATGTTTAATAACATGTATACATGGGAGAAAGCAGGGACACTGCGTTTCTCAACACAATAGCAGAAATTCTCGTCTTAAATACCATGTTCAGCCAATGACAAAGGAGGAATTTGGGGGTGGAGGGAGTCAGTTAAAGGAGATTACCACTAAAGCACAGTAAACCAGAGTACGGTTATTATGCAGCTTTAAGGCCTCAACTTCCACATTGATAAGCCTTTAGAAATGAGGCCATCCTGCTCTCTTCTCAAAACAGAGACGGATATACCTTTACAAAGGGGATTTCCCTTATAAATGTAAATTATTGTCTGGCAACTCCTGGAAGGGTCATACAGAGAATGTGGCCAGAGAGACAGAACGTCTGATAAGATGGGCTTGTTGGTGCCTTTCCTATTGCAACATTTACCCTAGGTTATCTTTACATACATCATGATAGATCTGTTCCAGAAAGGAACCACCATGTCAAATACGTTAGGCAGTTAGTGGGGGAGGTCAAATGTCCCTAGATAAAACAACAAAGGTAAAGAAAGAGATTTCAGGGTGGCAAAATCTTGGGCTCCCACAAAAACCTAAAATTTGGGTTTACGTGCTGTCTGAAAGAGTGTAACCCAACTTTTCTCCACTACAGATTTGAGCAGCTTTTAAATATCTAAGTATACAAAAGGATTAGAAAGGAAAATAGATCCAACTGAAAGGAATTTCGGATGGAACAATGAAATGATGCTGAAGTAAGCCAGCGCACTGAAAAGAGTTTCAGAAAGACCTGCAGTCTCTAAAGGCAGTGGGCAATGTATCCATCAGGTTTCAAGTAGAAAGGGAAATGGGAACAATTGTCTGTCATCTCATGTCCAGGAGATGACAAGCAACAGTCTCTCAGAGAAGAAAAAGATTTCTTTCCAACCGGTCGAACCAGCCACCTGGGCCAGGCCCCTTTCAAGTGGACGAGTTCCAGAGGAGAGAGCCCCGGGGCCTGCCGCCAAGTTTCCTGGGGCGTGTGCTGGGCCCCCTCAGAGGACCAGGCAGCCTGGCAGCCTGTGTGCCAGAGCTGAGATCTGGCGGCCTCCCACACCCGGTTCCCTGTCCTGCCCCGTCCTCCCGAGGGAGGCCGATGGTCCTGGCAGTGGCGAGTGGGGTGGGGCTGGCTGTGAAGCTTTCCTGGGATGCCCCGGGAGAGGGCGCCGGGGGATGGGCTGCCCCTGGCCAGGTCTGAGGCACTGACCCAGCTCAGGGCTGTCGGGGGCGGAGAGAGAAGCCCCTCCGCCTCTTCCCTGAAGCTTCTTATGGCTGGCCAAATCCTTCACAAGACAGGTTCGCTGGAGAAAATAATACCCAGCTTCAGAACACGTGTACAGGGGAGAAACCCGCGAAACTGAGTCTCTCAACACAATGGCAGAGATTCTCCTCCTATCTCCAGCTGCAGACAAAGGAGGATGTTGGGGGTGCGGTTTGGGCATGTGAGACTGGAGAAGACAATTGTCATGGAGAGGGACATGTAGACGATTGGATTGTCTGAACCGGTTCCCCTGCAGTGGGGTCAGGCCCGGAAGGGACAGCACGGAGGTGACCATGAAGGGGCCTCTCCGTGGTGTGGCTGGCCCCGGGGGGCCGCGCCTGGGGATGGGGATGGAGGGGGGGAAGTGGGATGGCCTGTGAGTTGGCAGCAGTGGTGGATGCAGATACTCAGAGGTCAGGGATCTCTCACTCTTTCCCTGCCTGTCTGTCTGTCTGTCTCTCACTCTCTCTCTCTCTCTCTCTCTCTTTCTCTCTCGGGGACCTGAGGAGAAGAGGTGGGCGAGCCCTGCCCGCCTCGCCTACCTGCCTTCCTCTCCCCTGGCCCCTTCTTTCTCCGGCTGCTTTGAGTGCCCTGTGGGCTTGGGTTCAACCCCTGAGGCCAAGGGCGCATGCGCCACCCGCCACCGCCAGGGCCTAGGGCGGGCCTCGGGGGTCCTCAGTGAAGGCCCCGCCCGCCCGCCAGGCCAGGCCAGTCCCAGCTGAAGAAGGAACGCCAACGCCCTGCTGGACTTGGCTTCAGCTGTTGTCTCCCTCCCATCCCCCACTTGCAATCAGCTGGCCGGCCGCTTCCCTTCTTTGGAAGCGGTGGTCTGGACCTGGTGGCCAAAGGCCGACTGGGGTGCCAGGTCAAGGCTCTGCCTCGGCCAGCTGCTTTTGCCCGGGCCTCATTTCTTCCTGGAAAGGCAAAACCACGGCCTCACCCCACGCCCGCACTTGTCGACTCCAGCCAGGTGGAGGAAAGGCTCTGTGGAATCCGAAGGGCCGAGACAGGCTTATGGCCAAGCAGTGAGTGAGGCCCCAGCAGGCCGCCGGCTTGGGGAGCCGCTGCCACACGGGCAGGCCCTTCCGGCGACGGGTCCCAGCATCATCTCTGGAGTCGGGAGGGCCTGGCCTTCCTAGTGCCCAGGCCACGGCTCTGAGGAGAAATCCGCGTTGGAGGGCACGCGTGAGGCCCTCGGCCTGAGGGCGCTGGTGCCACGCCGGGGGCGACTGGAAGGCTGGCTGGGCTCGCCTGCTTTGTCCAAAGGAGGCTGGCCAACCAGCCCAACCGGCCACCTGGGCCAGGCCCCTTTCAAGTGGACAAGATCCGGGGGAAAGGGCCCTGGGGCCTGCCGCCAAGTCCCCTGGGGCGTGTGCTGGGCCCCCTCAGAGGAGGGAGCCACCTGGCAACCTGTGTGCCAGACCTTAGATCTGGCGGCCTGCCACACCCGGCTCCCTGCCCTGCCCACGCCTGCCTCCATCCACTCCACGGAGGACGATGGTGTTGGCAGTGCGAGCGGAGATAGTCGTTAGAGACTTCACTTGGAGTTGTAGTCCAAGAGCATCACAGAAGAGCACTGAGCTTGGGCTCGGCCATTTATCCGCTTTGTAACCTGGCTGAGTTTTCTAGCCACTGTACCCAGTCTCTTCATCTAGCAAATGGTGCAAAGAACAACATTGACTACGTCGGGATGCTTTCAGGGTCATGTGAGTTAAGATATGTTCCAGCACAGAGTTTACATTCAGGGTGCAGTCCTTGGCTCAGTAGAAGTGTTCGCTGCTGTTCTTATGATTTTCATTATTTCAGGTCCTTATCTTCCTCGTGAGTTCCCTGTCAAACCAACCACGATCCACGGTGTCAGCAGTTTGATTCCAGGTCCCTGCTTCAAGGCCTGCAGAGGGAACCTCGTGCTCATAACCTCCTGTTTTTCTCCCAGTCTCTGGAGGGATGCATTGACCTCTAGCTTGTCTGCACTGAGGCACGGAATGGGGTCCCACACCCAACCCCGCGTCTCCTCCTTTTCATATCTGATGCTTTGGGAAGACTGTTTACTGTTCACTCGGTGGACTATACTCCCTGACATGAGCCACGCACGGGAGAGAGGCGGTAGGAAACACTGATCCATGTAGGGCTCTGAGTTGACCATAACACAGAGTACAGTTGATCAAGGGCCGAGGTAGGGTTCCTTAAGGCAAAGATCTGCCGAGATGAGGGTGTTCTGATGTGACGCCGCCTGAAAATAAAGCAAACACATAAAAGCATATGTAGTGGTCAAAGGGAAAGCACGCCACTAAAAGAATTGATCCCATGAAATACACTATTCTATTTGTTTATGTATCAAATGACTGATAGGAAAGAGCCAGGCGTAGAGATAGTAGACTTGATCAATGTCATAGAGAATTCTTTTAACAGTTGTTCATGCCTTGTGTTTTACATCATTGATTAGGGGAGTATTTTCGTCTTTTCCTTTCCTAGTGTCTCCATCTTTCTCAACTTTTCCAGGAGACATATTTACATTATCCTCTAAAATGTTAGGGAAATTTTAAAAAAGTTATGACACATTGGAAGTTGTTGATTTTGTATATGGGAGGAGCACTAGATTGCAAGTGAATTAGTGATCATTAGAGTTTTAGTTTGGTAAAAGACGGTAGTTGGAGTTGATACCAGGATGTTTGTAACCCAGTTTTTACTTCATTATTTGGTGTAGTTTTCCAAATGCCAGAGCCGGTCATTTTTAATGTAATAACTTGTCTCATTTTAGAATATGTGTTCTTGGAGAGGGTGATGCAGGTAAGTAGAAAATAATTTAATGTAGTGACTTGTTTTTCTCCAATGGATCTCTTATAAACCCAACAGCCATATAGCATTCTTTTGTCCAAATGACCTGATGGCACTTTCTTAACTTTTCTTGCTGTGACTCTAGCAATCTAGGGTCACACCACCTTCTCTCTCCTAGTCATGCTTTCAGTTGTAAGAGTGATATTGTCAATAGTACAGTGAGCAATTGGCACACACTCTACTCTTTTCTTACATGTATATATATGTATATGTGTGTGTGTCTATATTTCTCAACTGCGAACTTTGGTAACATAATTGTTAAGGTGTGAACTATTTGCAGTGCACTTAACAACTGATGGCTACACATGATTGTGTAGTGACATCACGGTTAAATCCCTTCTTTGCAACATGTGGCCCCTTTCAGTTTTATTTTCAAGGAAAGGGTTCAATGACTTTTTTCTTTTGGAAGAAGAAAGACTTGCATTTCCATCTTAGAAAATCGAGAACTGGTTTCTTGCCTTTTTTCTTTTTTTGTCTTCAGCTCCTCGTCCTACTGGTTACTAATTCACATGTCCAGTCACTTCAGATTCATGGTGCTAACCCTTTGCCTTGTTCAAGGCTCTGACTTTAATTATTCCATAATCCCTTCTGTGAAGGAGGTTTCTCTCCACGCTCATCTAGCGAGGAAGGAACCGACCCTCCTTTATGTGAACTTGGAGACAGAGGCCAAGGTGAAGCCTCGGTGCCCCTCCACACCAGTGAGCTGCAGAAGGGCTGCAGAGTCCTGTGAATCTTTGGCTCCCCTCCTGGCTCCCTCCGGAGTTGGCATTGCCTGCACGGAGGAGCCCAGCTCCTTACAATCGAATTGGTGAAGTCTCCTGAAGCCGGCTGAAGGATAAGACTGGCCGGAAAGGACATCAGCAAGCAGTGTGCTCCAAAAGTGGGTGGCAGAAACACTCAGAAGAAGAAAACCTTTCCGTTTCTCTTGTTTTCTCTTTATCTTCTCTCCCTTCCTTTTCCTTTCCTTAGATGGTACAGAGCCTGTCCACCCCCCATGGTGGCTGTTTTTCTCCTCAGAGCCCCAGGACAGAGCTGTATCTCTTAGTTGTAGGTCAACCCATGGGGGTTCTTTGCCTGGAGTCCCACGGCAGTTTATTCACATCTCTTTCATTCAAATGATTTCAGTAGTGTAATTTATCTGTTTAGGCATATCTGTCTTCCTTGCAGACCCCCAACATTTCAAGACCTTTGGGCACATAGTAGATGCTTAAGTACTTGAGTGAATCCGTGAAGATCTTTTGTTGAATACGATCTAAATAAATACAATACCTACTCAGCACACGAATGCAGGCACTTGAGAGAGAGTTTGGTGTCTGCTGAAGCAGGCTGTGGACCAGCTTAGGGGCTCAGTGCCAAAGTGACCCAATAGATTTAGACAAAAGGAACGAGATACTTAACTTCAATTTTGCAATTCATGGAGAACAGGAGCAGGATATCTAGGTGTGAATCGGGACTTGATCATTCTTGTTGCATCTTTGGAAAATCCAGTCCTTTTTCTTTCTATGGAAACGTGACTGGCCAAGAGAGTGAACGGAGGACTGGCTTTTAGAAAGGCAATTTTGTCACAGGAAGTCCTGGAGGAAAATATATGGAAGGAGAGCTGCTAGAAACATGGCAGAGACGTTTTGTGTAGAAACCCTAAAATGTGGGTTTACATGCTGTCTGAAAGAGTTGTAACCCAACTTTTCTCCACTACAGATTTGAGCAGCTTTTAAATATCTAGGTATACAAAAGGATTAGAAAGGAAAATAGATCCAACTGAAAGGAATTTCGGATGGAACAATGAAATGATGCTGAAGTGAGCCAGCGCACTGAAAAGAGTTTCAGAAAGACCTGCAGTCTCTAAAGGCAGTGGGCAATGTATCCATCAGGTTTCAAGTAGAAAGGGAAATGGGAACAATTGTCTGTCATCTCATGTCCAGGAGATGACAAGCAACAGTCTCTCAGAGAAGAAAAAGATTTCTTTCCAACCGGTCGAACCAGCCACCTGGGCCAGGCCCCTTTCAAGTGGACGAGTTCCAGAGGAGAGAGCCCCGGGGCCTGCCGCCAAGTTTCCTGGGGCGTGTGCTGGGCCCCCTCAGAGGACCAGGCAGCCTGGCAGCCTGTGTGCCAGAGCTGAGATCTGGCGGCCTCCCACACCCGGTTCCCTGTCCTGCCCCGTCCTCCCGAGGGAGGCCGATGGTCCTGGCAGTGGCGAGTGGGGTGGGGCTGGCTGTGAAGCTTTCCTGGGATGCCCCGGGAGAGGGCGCCGGGGGATGGGCTGCCCCTGGCCAGGTCTGAGGCACTGACCCAGCTCAGGGCTGTCGGGGGCGGAGAGAGAAGCCCCTCCGCCTCTTCCCTGAAGCTTCTTATGGCTGGCCAAATCCTTCACAAGACAGGTTCGCTGGAGAAAATAATACCCAGCTTCAGAACACGTGTACAGGGGAGAAACCCGCGAAACTGAGTCTCTCAACACAATGGCAGAGATTCTCCTCCTATCTCCAGCTGCAGACAAAGGAGGATGTTGGGGGTGCGGTTTGGGCATGTGAGACTGGAGAAGACAATTGTCATGGAGAGGGACATGTAGACGATTGGATTGTCTGAACCGGTTCCCCTGCAGTGGGGTCAGGCCCGGAAGGGACAGCACGGAGGTGACCATGAAGGGGCCTCTCCGTGGTGTGGCTGGCCCCGGGGGGCCGCGCCTGGGGATGGGGATGGAGGGGGGGAAGTGGGATGGCCTGTGAGTTGGCAGCAGTGGTGGATGCAGATACTCAGAGGTCAGGGATCTCTCACTCTTTCCCTGCCTGTCTGTCTGTCTGTCTCTCACTCTCTCTCTCTCTCTCTCTCTCTTTCTCTCTCGGGGACCTGAGGAGAAGAGGTGGGCGAGCCCTGCCCGCCTCGCCTACCTGCCTTCCTCTCCCCTGGCCCCTTCTTTCTCCGGCTGCTTTGAGTGCCCTGTGGGCTTGGGTTCAACCCCTGAGGCCAAGGGCGCATGCGCCACCCGCCACCGCCGGGGCCTAGGGCGGGCCTCGGGGGTCCTCAGTGAAGGCCCCGCCCGCCCGCCAGGCCAGGCCAGTCCCAGCTGAAGAAGGAACGCCAACGCCCTGCTGGACTTGGCTTCAGCTGTTGTCTCCCTCCCATCCCCCACTTGCAATCAGCTGGCCGGCCGCTTCCCTTCTTTGGAAGCGGTGGTCTGGACCTGGTGGCCAAAGGCCGACTGGGGTGCCAGGTCAAGGCTCTGCCTCGGCCAGCTGCTTTTGCCCGGGCCTCATTTCTTCCTGGAAAGGCAAAACCACGGCCTCACCCCACGCCCGCACTTGTCGACTCCAGCCAGGTGGAGGAAAGGCTCTGTGGAATCCGAAGGGCCGAGACAGGCTTATGGCCAAGCAGTGAGTGAGGCCCCAGCAGGCCGCCGGCTTGGGGAGCCGCTGCCACACGGGCAGGCCCTTCCGGCGACGGGTCCCAGCATCATCTCTGGAGTCGGGAGGGCCTGGCCTTCCTAGTGCCCAGGCCACGGCTCTGAGGAGAAATCCGCGTTGGAGGGCACGCGTGAGGCCCTCGGCCTGAGGGCGCTGGTGCCACGCCGGGGGCGACTGGAAGGCTGGCTGGGCTCGCCTGCTTTGTCCAAAGGAGGCTGGCCAACCAGCCCAACCGGCCACCTGGGCCAGGCCCCTTTCAAGTGGACAAGATCCGGGGGAAAGGGCCCTGGGGCCTGCCGCCAAGTCCCCTGGGGCGTGTGCTGGGCCCCCTCAGAGGAGGGAGCCACCTGGCAACCTGTGTGCCAGACCTTAGATCTGGCGGCCTGCCACACCCGGCTCCCTGCCCTGCCCACGCCTGCCTCCATCCACTCCACGGAGGACGATGGTGTTGGCAGTGCGAGCGGAGATAGTCGTTAGAGACTTCACTTGGAGTTGTAGTCCAAGAGCATCACAGAAGAGCACTGAGCTTGGGCTCGGCCATTTATCCGCTTTGTAACCTGGCTGAGTTTTCTAGCCACTGTACCCAGTCTCTTCATCTAGCAAATGGTGCAAAGAACAACATTGACTACGTCGGGATGCTTTCAGGGTCATGTGAGTTAAGATATGTTCCAGCACAGAGTTTACATTCAGGGTGCAGTCCTTGGCTCAGTAGAAGTGTTCGCTGCTGTTCTTATGATTTTCATTATTTCAGGTCCTTATCTTCCTCGTGAGTTCCCTGTCAAACCAACCACGATCCACGGTGTCAGCAGTTTGATTCCAGGTCCCTGCTTCAAGGCCTGCAGAGGGAACCTCGTGCTCATAACCTCCTGTTTTTCTCCCAGTCTCTGGAGGGATGCATTGACCTCTAGCTTGTCTGCACTGAGGCACGGAATGGGGTCCCACACCCAACCCCGCGTCTCCTCCTTTTCATATCTGATGCTTTGGGAAGACTGCTTACTGTTCACTCGGTGGACTATACTCCCTGACATGAGCAACGCACGGGAGAGAGGCGGTAGGAAACACTGATCCATGTAGGGCTCTGAGTTGACCATAACACAGAGTACAGTTGATCAAGGGCCGAGGTAGGGTTCCTTAAGGCAAAGATCTGCCGAGATGAGGGTGTTCTGATGTGACGCCGCCTGAAAATAAAGCAAACACATAAAAGCATATGTAGTGGTCAAAGGGAAAGCACGCCACTAAAAGAATTGATCCCATGAAATACACTATTCTATTTGTTTATGTATCAAATGACTGATAGGAAAGAGCCAGGCGTAGAGATAGTAGACTTGATCAATGTCATAGAGAATTCTTTTAACAGTTGTTCATGCCTTGTGTTTTACATCATTGATTAGGGGAGTATTTTCGTCTTTTCCTTTCCTAGTGTCTCCATCTTTCTCAACTTTTCCAGGAGACATATTTACATTATCCTCTAAAATGTTAGGGAAATTTTAAAAAAGTTATGACACATTGGAAGTTGTTGATTTTGTATATGGGAGGAGCACTAGATTGCAAGTGAATTAGTGATCATTAGAGTTTTAGTTTGGTAAAAGACGGTAGTTGGAGTTGATACCAGGATGTTTGTAACCCAGTTTTTACTTCATTATTTGGTGTAGTTTTCCAAATGCCAGAGCCGGTCATTTTTAATGTAATAACTTGTCTCATTTTAGAATATGTGTTCTTGGAGAGGGTGATGCAGGTAAGTAGAAAATAATTTAATGTAGTGACTTGTTTTTCTCCAATGGATCTCTTATAAACCCAACAGCCATATAGCATTCTTTTGTCCAAATGACCTGATGGCACTTTCTTAACTTTTCTTGCTGTGACTCTAGCAATCTAGGGTCACACCACCTTCTCTCTCCTAGTCATGCTTTCAGTTGTAAGAGTGATATTGTCAATAGTACAGTGAGCAATTGGCACACACTCTACTCTTTTCTTACATGTATATATATGTATATGTGTGTGTGTCTATATTTCTCAACTGCGAACTTTGGTAACATAATTGTTAAGGTGTGAACTATTTGCAGTGCACTTAACAACTGATGGCTACACATGATTGTGTAGTGACATCACGGTTAAAACCCTTCTTTGCAACATGTGGCCCCTTTCAGTTTTATTTTCAAGGAAAGGGTTCAATGACTTTTTTCTTTTGGAAGAAGAAAGACTTGCATTTCCATCTTAGAAAATCGAGAACTGGTTTCTTGCCTTTTTCCTTTTTTTGTCTTCAGCTCCTCGTCCTACTGGTTACTAATTCACATGTCCAGTCACTTCAGATTCATGGTGCTAACCCTTTGCCTTGTTCAAGGCTCTGACTTTAATTATTCCATAATCCCTTCTGTGAAGGAGGTTTCTCTCCACGCTCATCTAGCGAGGAAGGAACCGACCCTCCTTTGTGTGAACTTGGAGACAGAGGCCAAGGTGAAGCCTCGGTGCCCCTCCACACCAGTGAGCTGCAGAAGGGCTGCAGAGTCCTGTGAATCTTTGGCTCCCCTCCTGGCTCCCTCCGGAGTTGGCATTGCCTGCACGGAGGAGCCCAGCTCCTTACAATCGAATTGGTGAAGTCTCCTGAAGCCGGCTGAAGGATAAGACTGGCCGGAAAGGACATCAGCAAGCAGTGTGCTCCAAAAGTGGGTGGCAGAAACACTCAGAAGAAGAAAACCTTTCCGTTTCTCTTGTTTTCTCTTTATCTTCTCTCCCTTCCTTTTCCTTTCCTTAGATGGTACAGAGCCTGTCCACCCCCCATGGTGGCTGTTTTTCTCCTCAGAGCCCCAGGACAGAGCTGTATCTCTTAGTTGTAGGTCAACCCATGGGGGTTCTTTGCCTGGAGTCCCACGGCAGTTTATTCACATCTCTTTCATTCAAATGATTTCAGTAGTGTAATTTATCTGTTTAGGCATATCTGTCTTCCTTGCAGACCCCCAACATTTCAAGACCTTTGGGCACATAGTAGATGCTTAAGTACTTGAGTGAATCCGTGAAGATCTTTTGTTGAATACGATCTAAATAAATACAATACCTACTCAGCACACGAATGCAGGCACTTGAGAGAGAGTTTGGTGTCTGCTGAAGCAGGCTGTGGACCAGCTTAGGGGCTCAGTGCCAAAGTGACCCAATAGATTTAGACAAAAGGAACGAGATACTTAACTTCAATTTTGCAATTCATGGAGAACAGGAGCAGGATATCTAGGTGTGAATCGGGACTTGATCATTCTTGTTGCATCTTTGGAAAATCCAGTCCTTTTTCTTTCTATGGAAACGTGACTGGCCAAGAGAGTGAACGGAGGACTGGCTTTTAGAAAGGCAATTTTGTCACAGGAAGTCCTGGAGGAAAATATATGGAAGGAGAGCTGCTAGAAACATGGCAGAGACGTTTTGTGTAGAAACCCTAAAATGTGGGTTTACATGCTGTCTGAAAGAGTTGTAACCCAACTTTTCTCCACTACAGATTTGAGCAGCTTTTAAATATCTAGGTATACAAAAGGATTAGAAAGGAAAATAGATCCAACTGAAAGGAATTTCGGATGGAACAATGAAATGATGCTGAAGTGAGCCAGCGCACTGAAAAGAGTTTCAGAAAGACCTGCAGTCTCTAAAGGCAGTGGGCAATGTATCCATCAGGTTTCAAGTAGAAAGGGAAATGGGAACAATTGTCTGTCATCTCATGTCCAGGAGATGACAAGCAACAGTCTCTCAGAGAAGAAAAAGATTTCTTTCCAACCGGTCGAACCAGCCACCTGGGCCAGGCCCCTTTCAAGTGGACGAGTTCCAGAGGAGAGAGCCCCGGGGCCTGCCGCCAAGTTTCCTGGGGCGTGTGCTGGGCCCCCTCAGAGGACCAGGCAGCCTGGCAGCCTGTGTGCCAGAGCTGAGATCTGGCGGCCTCCCACACCCGGTTCCCTGTCCTGCCCCGTCCTCCCGAGGGAGGCCGATGGTCCTGGCAGTGGCGAGTGGGGTGGGGCTGGCTGTGAAGCTTTCCTGGGATGCCCCGGGAGAGGGCGCCGGGGGATGGGCTGCCCCTGGCCAGGTCTGAGGCACTGACCCAGCTCAGGGCTGTCGGGGGCGGAGAGAGAAGCCCCTCCGCCTCTTCCCTGAAGCTTCTTATGGCTGGCCAAATCCTTCACAAGACAGGTTCGCTGGAGAAAATAATACCCAGCTTCAGAACACGTGTACAGGGGAGAAACCCGCGAAACTGAGTCTCTCAACACAATGGCAGAGATTCTCCTCCTATCTCCAGCTGCAGACAAAGGAGGATGTTGGGGGTGCGGTTTGGGCATGTGAGACTGGAGAAGACAATTGTCATGGAGAGGGACATGTAGACGATTGGATTGTCTGAACCGGTTCCCCTGCAGTGGGGTCAGGCCCGGAAGGGACAGCACGGAGGTGACCATGAAGGGGCCTCTCCGTGGTGTGGCTGGCCCCGGGGGGCCGCGCCTGGGGATGGGGATGGAGGGGGGGAAGTGGGATGGCCTGTGAGTTGGCAGCAGTGGTGGATGCAGATACTCAGAGGTCAGGGATCTCTCACTCTTTCCCTGCCTGTCTGTCTGTCTGTCTCTCACTCTCTCTCTCTCTCTCTCTCTCTTTCTCTCTCGGGGACCTGAGGAGAAGAGGTGGGCGAGCCCTGCCCGCCTCGCCTACCTGCCTTCCTCTCCCCTGGCCCCTTCTTTCTCCGGCTGCTTTGAGTGCCCTGTGGGCTTGGGTTCAACCCCTGAGGCCAAGGGCGCATGCGCCACCCGCCACCGCCGGGGCCTAGGGCGGGCCTCGGGGGTCCTCAGTGAAGGCCCCGCCCGCCCGCCAGGCCAGGCCAGTCCCAGCTGAAGAAGGAACGCCAACGCCCTGCTGGACTTGGCTTCAGCTGTTGTCTCCCTCCCATCCCCCACTTGCAATCAGCTGGCCGGCCGCTTCCCTTCTTTGGAAGCGGTGGTCTGGACCTGGTGGCCAAAGGCCGACTGGGGTGCCAGGTCAAGGCTCTGCCTCGGCCAGCTGCTTTTGCCCGGGCCTCATTTCTTCCTGGAAAGGCAAAACCACGGCCTCACCCCACGCCCGCACTTGTCGACTCCAGCCAGGTGGAGGAAAGGCTCTGTGGAATCCGAAGGGCCGAGACAGGCTTATGGCCAAGCAGTGAGTGAGGCCCCAGCAGGCCGCCGGCTTGGGGAGCCGCTGCCACACGGGCAGGCCCTTCCGGCGACGGGTCCCAGCATCATCTCTGGAGTCGGGAGGGCCTGGCCTTCCTAGTGCCCAGGCCACGGCTCTGAGGAGAAATCCGCGTTGGAGGGCACGCGTGAGGCCCTCGGCCTGAGGGCGCTGGTGCCACGCCGGGGGCGACTGGAAGGCTGGCTGGGCTCGCCTGCTTTGTCCAAAGGAGGCTGGCCAACCAGCCCAACCGGCCACCTGGGCCAGGCCCCTTTCAAGTGGACAAGATCCGGGGGAAAGGGCCCTGGGGCCTGCCGCCAAGTCCCCTGGGGCGTGTGCTGGGCCCCCTCAGAGGAGGGAGCCACCTGGCAACCTGTGTGCCAGACCTTAGATCTGGCGGCCTGCCACACCCGGCTCCCTGCCCTGCCCACGCCTGCCTCCATCCACTCCACGGAGGACGATGGTGTTGGCAGTGCGAGCGGAGATAGTCGTTAGAGACTTCACTTGGAGTTGTAGTCCAAGAGCATCACAGAAGAGCACTGAGCTTGGGCTCGGCCATTTATCCGCTTTGTAACCTGGCTGAGTTTTCTAGCCACTGTACCCAGTCTCTTCATCTAGCAAATGGTGCAAAGAACAACATTGACTACGTCGGGATGCTTTCAGGGTCATGTGAGTTAAGATATGTTCCAGCACAGAGTTTACATTCAGGGTGCAGTCCTTGGCTCAGTAGAAGTGTTCGCTGCTGTTCTTATGATTTTCATTATTTCAGGTCCTTATCTTCCTCGTGAGTTCCCTGTCAAACCAACCACGATCCACGGTGTCAGCAGTTTGATTCCAGGTCCCTGCTTCAAGGCCTGCAGAGGGAACCTCGTGCTCATAACCTCCTGTTTTTCTCCCAGTCTCTGGAGGGATGCATTGACCTCTAGCTTGTCTGCACTGAGGCACGGAATGGGGTCCCACACCCAACCCCGCGTCTCCTCCTTTTCATATCTGATGCTTTGGGAAGACTGCTTACTGTTCACTCGGTGGACTATACTCCCTGACATGAGCAACGCACGGGAGAGAGGCGGTAGGAAACACTGATCCATGTAGGGCTCTGAGTTGACCATAACACAGAGTACAGTTGATCAAGGGCCGAGGTAGGGTTCCTTAAGGCAAAGATCTGCCGAGATGAGGGTGTTCTGATGTGACGCCGCCTGAAAATAAAGCAAACACATAAAAGCATATGTAGTGGTCAAAGGGAAAGCACGCCACTAAAAGAATTGATCCCATGAAATACACTATTCTATTTGTTTATGTATCAAATGACTGATAGGAAAGAGCCAGGCGTAGAGATAGTAGACTTGATCAATGTCATAGAGAATTCTTTTAACAGTTGTTCATGCCTTGTGTTTTACATCATTGATTAGGGGAGTATTTTCGTCTTTTCCTTTCCTAGTGTCTCCATCTTTCTCAACTTTTCCAGGAGACATATTTACATTATCCTCTAAAATGTTAGGGAAATTTTAAAAAAGTTATGACACATTGGAAGTTGTTGATTTTGTATATGGGAGGAGCACTAGATTGCAAGTGAATTAGTGATCATTAGAGTTTTAGTTTGGTAAAAGACGGTAGTTGGAGTTGATACCAGGATGTTTGTAACCCAGTTTTTACTTCATTATTTGGTGTAGTTTTCCAAATGCCAGAGCCGGTCATTTTTAATGTAATAACTTGTCTCATTTTAGAATATGTGTTCTTGGAGAGGGTGATGCAGGTAAGTAGAAAATAATTTAATGTAGTGACTTGTTTTTCTCCAATGGATCTCTTATAAACCCAACAGCCATATAGCATTCTTTTGTCCAAATGACCTGATGGCACTTTCTTAACTTTTCTTGCTGTGACTCTAGCAATCTAGGGTCACACCACCTTCTCTCTCCTAGTCATGCTTTCAGTTGTAAGAGTGATATTGTCAATAGTACAGTGAGCAATTGGCACACACTCTACTCTTTTCTTACATGTATATATATGTATATGTGTGTGTGTCTATATTTCTCAACTGCGAACTTTGGTAACATAATTGTTAAGGTGTGAACTATTTGCAGTGCACTTAACAACTGATGGCTACACATGATTGTGTAGTGACATCACGGTTAAAACCCTTCTTTGCAACATGTGGCCCCTTGCAGTTTTATTTTCAAGGAAAGGGTTCAATGACTTTTTTCTTTTGGAAGAAGAAAGACTTGCATTTCCATCTTAGAAAATCGAGAACTGGTTTCTTGCCTTTTTCCTTTTTTTGTCTTCAGCTCCTCGTCCTACTGGTTACTAATTCACATGTCCAGTCACTTCAGATTCATGGTGCTAACCCTTTGCCTTGTTCAAGGCTCTGACTTTAATTATTCCATAATCCCTTCTGTGAAGGAGGTTTCTCTCCACGCTCATCTAGCGAGGAAGGAACCGACCCTCCTTTGTGTGAACTTGGAGACAGAGGCCAAGGTGAAGCCTCGGTGCCCCTCCACACCAGTGAGCTGCAGAAGGGCTGCAGAGTCCTGTGAATCTTTGGCTCCCCTCCTGGCTCCCTCCGGAGTTGGCATTGCCTGCACGGAGGAGCCCAGCTCCTTACAATCGAATTGGTGAAGTCTCCTGAAGCCGGCTGAAGGATAAGACTGGCCGGAAAGGACATCAGCAAGCAGTGTGCTCCAAAAGTGGGTGGCAGAAACACTCAGAAGAAGAAAACCTTTCCGTTTCTCTTGTTTTCTCTTTATCTTCTCTCCCTTCCTTTTCCTTTCCTTAGATGGTACAGAGCCTGTCCACCCCCCATGGTGGCTGTTTTTCTCCTCAGAGCCCCAGGACAGAGCTGTATCTCTTAGTTGTAGGTCAACCCATGGGGGTTCTTTGCCTGGAGTCCCACGGCAGTTTATTCACATCTCTTTCATTCAAATGATTTCAGTAGTGTAATTTATCTGTTTAGGCATATCTGTCTTCCTTGCAGACCCCCAACATTTCAAGACCTTTGGGCACATAGTAGATGCTTAAGTACTTGAGTGAATCCGTGAAGATCTTTTGTTGAATACGATCTAAATAAATACAATACCTACTCAGCACACGAATGCAGGCACTTGAGAGAGAGTTTGGTGTCTGCTGAAGCAGGCTGTGGACCAGCTTAGGGGCTCAGTGCCAAAGTGACCCAATAGATTTAGACAAAAGGAACGAGATACTTAACTTCAATTTTGCAATTCATGGAGAACAGGAGCAGGATATCTAGGTGGAATCGGGACTTGATCATTCTTGTTGCATCTTTGGAAAATCCAGTCCTTTTTCTTTCTATGGAAACGTGACTGGCCAAGAGAGTGAACGGAGGACTGGCTTTTAGAAAGGCAATTTTGTCACAGGAAGTCCTGGAGGAAAATATATGGAAGGAGAGCTGCTAGAAACATGGCAGAGACGTTTTGTGTAGAAACCCTAAAATGTGGGTTTACATGCTGTCTGAAAGAGTTGTAACCCAACTTTTCTCCACTACAGATTTGAGCAGCTTTTAAATATCTAGGTATACAAAAGGATTAGAAAGGAAAATAGATCCAACTGAAAGGAATTTCGGATGGAACAATGAAATGATGCTGAAGTGAGCCAGCGCACTGAAAAGAGTTTCAGAAAGACCTGCAGTCTCTAAAGGCAGTGGGCAATGTATCCATCAGGTTTCAAGTAGAAAGGGAAATGGGAACAATTGTCTGTCATCTCATGTCCAGGAGATGACAAGCAACAGTCTCTCAGAGAAGAAAAAGATTTCTTTCCAACCGGTCGAACCAGCCACCTGGGCCAGGCCCCTTTCAAGTGGACGAGTTCCAGAGGAGAGAGCCCCGGGGCCTGCCGCCAAGTTTCCTGGGGCGTGTGCTGGGCCCCCTCAGAGGACCAGGCAGCCTGGCAGCCTGTGTGCCAGAGCTGAGATCTGGCGGCCTCCCACACCCGGTTCCCTGTCCTGCCCCGTCCTCCCGAGGGAGGCCGATGGTCCTGGCAGTGGCGAGTGGGGTGGGGCTGGCTGTGAAGCTTTCCTGGGATGCCCCGGGAGAGGGCGCCGGGGGATGGGCTGCCCCTGGCCAGGTCTGAGGCACTGACCCAGCTCAGGGCTGTCGGGGGCGGAGAGAGAAGCCCCTCCGCCTCTTCCCTGAAGCTTCTTATGGCTGGCCAAATCCTTCACAAGACAGGTTCGCTGGAGAAAATAATACCCAGCTTCAGAACACGTGTACAGGGGAGAAACCCGCGAAACTGAGTCTCTCAACACAATGGCAGAGATTCTCCTCCT